>NC_134853.1:75793781-76993781 GCF_049852395.1 Peromyscus maniculatus bairdii
TTATTTTTCACATTATTACAAACAAATCTTTTTAAGGTAAAGGAGCTATAAATATTTGCAGGGCATTAAAGAACTACAGGTTACTAAGGAAAAACCTAGATACCATTCTGTTTATAGGATGGAATGATAAAGAATAACAATTTAGACAGATGTAGTAATATCACATATGCAATATAAGACAAAGTGATTAGGACTAGCTGAGATTCAGGAGTTAGGGCACCACGCTCAAAGCAGTAAGATAAACAGAGATGCACCTATTCTTAGTAAGTGTGTGTGTGTGTGTGTGTGTGTGTGTGTGTATGTGTGTGAAGGGGTACAGAATAGAAAATTTTGATTCTTAAATCATTTTTTAATACTTGAATTATTCCAAAGAGAGTCTGAAACAGAGCATTTAGGTGTAAGCTTGATGTAGAATTCACCTAAAGAAGAGAAAATAGGATATAATTCATGCAAATTACTTACTAGATTTTAATTTTGGGGTTGCAGAAAAATAGTTTTTGATACTTTTAAAGTTTAAAATCCTATGAATAATTTCACATAATCAAAAGTAGAGAAAACTCATTCTTTATATAATAATGGGTATTTTAAATCATTACCTGAGTTATTTTATGATTTGAAATGGGTGCATGTGGCCTTAGGGCTAGATGGAGAAGCAAACTAAGTCAATGATGCAGTCATTTTCTAGTAGTGCTATCCAACAGGCTGAAGCCTAAGAGAAAAGATTCTCAAACAGCCAGAGATGATTTAAGAAATATCGGGCCTAGGATGGTACAATTAGAACAGATGATGTTGGGAGGGGATAATGATTACTGCACAGATTATACATACATAGAAATGGCAGAGAAAAATCTTACTTATTAAAAACCAAAATTATTAAAAACAGATGTTGCTAAAATATATTGTATAAACAAGTGTATTGCTGAAAGTGCTGGCCTTTTCTCTCTTTAGTACATTGTGACACTCATTTTGTTACAAAAGGGAGAATCGTAATAGAAAAAATTACTGTTTTCAGTTCTTTTCCCATTAGTTCTTTGGAAAACAAATGTGTAAACTGACTATATTAGATCAAAGTTCTGATAATAAAAAAACACTTTTGTTATAGTGACATCATGATCTGTTCTTCTTCCAAGGTCAATGAACAACAGGTCATAGTGATTCAATTGAAAAATCAGAACAAGAATGTAGTTGGAAGGTTTCTCTGGTCCCACCAAGCCCACTTATAAAATAATCACTTTGAAGCTTATATTAATTATAACTGCTTGGCCTTTAGCTCAGACTTATTACTGACTAACTCTTATACTTAAATTAACCTATGTTTAGCCATGTGGCTTGGTACATTTTCTCAGTTAGACATTCTCATCTTGCTTCCTCTGCATCTGGCTGGCAACTCCTGACTCCTGCGCCTTTCTTCTTCCTGTCTTTCTCTCTTGGATTTTCTGCCTGGCTATAACTTGACTTGCCATAGGCCAGAGCAGCTTAATTATTAACCAGTCATAGCAACACATATTCACAGCATACAGCACTATTACAGAACAGAGTCGACAACAGAAGTCTGACCAGAGCGAATCCACCTCCGAAGCTGGAACAGGGAGCAGGAAGCAGAGCATGTGACCCTTCTCCAACCCCTTATAAGAGGTCACCTACAATGACAGGAAGCCTCCTGGTCATGCGCAGAGCAAATACCACTACACAAGAAGAAGCTGGAGTTAGGAAAAAGGTAAGCCTCATCATTAAAGACAGCACTTCTGTATAAGGAACAGTGCACAAACAAGAAATACAGTTTGGGAACTGTGTCTGCATTTGTTGTAGACTTGCAGAGCTGCCTCAGTGTGTGGATGGTGATGTAAGAAAAATGGGAAATCGTCTTCATTTACAAGCACTTCCATAACAAAATACCACACTTAACCAAGCAAACAATTGAAAAAAAAATCTCACTGTTATGGA
Source organism: Peromyscus maniculatus bairdii (assembly GCF_049852395.1). Lineage (NCBI taxonomy): Eukaryota > Metazoa > Chordata > Mammalia > Rodentia > Cricetidae > Peromyscus > Peromyscus maniculatus. Next base: position 75,795,726 of record NC_134853.1, read on the forward strand.
GGGTGTAGTCCAAGATTAAGGTGACAAGGATGATTTGATTTCAAGGGCTGTCTACTTGGCTCACAGATGGCACACTCCTCTTGTCCCATCTCATGGCCATCATTTTATACAAGCCTATACAACCTTCACACAAGGATGCTTATTACATTCCAGTGGAGCCTCAACTTACCAACCACACTTGAAGTTAATCACCTCTTTTAAAACCTACCTTTCATTTCTAAATTAAGTCAGGTATTAGGCATATTAGAAGTTGAGCCTTTAACATATGACTTCATGCCATATGAGCTATTTCAATTAAAATTTTAAAAATGCAAGGCCAACAGGTATAGTGTGCCTAAAAATATCTTGATAAATTTGTGAAAAATTAAAATATTTTAATGAAATTATGTTTTATCAAGATTTTATGCAGGTTATCTTTGATTGGCATTAATGTTTTTTCACCTTCAGATAAGAAGGCAAAATTTGGAGAGATTTGGTGGATTTTCTTTCTTTTAAAAGAAATTAAAACACCAAGGTACAAGGCCCTCAGTTTGCTGACTCTAGCACTCTCTATTAGAGCTTGTTCTGGAATTTATTCAAGAAATGCTAATAAATGGTAATAAGTTGTGAATCAACATCAGGAATTGCCAGATGGTGCTAGTCTATACACATTATTTAGATTAATTACATTTCATTAGAATGATCAAAATTGTTATGTGAACATAGATAATATATATTTAAACACTCACTATTCTTAATAATCTGAGATCTGAATAATGTGCTTGATTTTATCTTTTATTTTATGTTCCTCATAGAGATTTTTAAGTTATTACTTAATTATGAAACTGAATATACACACATGGGCAGTGTATACAAAATATCTAACCTAATATTTATTGTGAATAATAGATGAAACATAGCTTTTACTTAAATGTCAAGGATATTTCTTTTTTTGTTGATGTTTATTTTTAAGATTATAATTTAACTACATTTCTTTCTTTCCTTTCATCTCTACAAACCCTCCCATACACCCCTTCCCACTCTCCTTCAAATTCATGATGTCTGTTTTCACCAATTGTTATTCTTTAATTTTAAATACTTAAAACTTATAATTTAGGCTGAGTAATTTAATGGTATGTATACCCTATGGGCTCAAAGGCTACCCAGGGATCGTAAGCATGCCATGAGCACTATCATGGAATTATGGGAATTGTGAACATACTAATGCCATTCCAGGAGCCAAGAGGATCACTTAATTGAATTTTAAAAATTGTATCAGATTCTTTTGTAAAAAGAAATGATAAAGGCAAGAAAAAGACATTCCTAAACATTAGAGAAGTGTGGTCATGTTGAACATTAAATTGTAACCTTTACCATGCAAATGCTGAACAATTAGCCTATAGTTTCTGCTTACTGCTGTGATCATTGTTTGACTTTCCCAGATTTCATATTGCAACAGCACCTCCCAAATAGACAGTGTTCAGGTTACGGATTTTAATTCTCTCTTCATCTTTTCTTTGATTCTGGTTGGTACTTTGCTAAGCATTCTGCTCAAGGAAATGCCTTGGGAAAAAAATTGTAGAGACAGAGAGCTCATTTGAGAAAGTAGTTCTGCTACTTACTGTTAGAATCTTACTTTTATCTTTAAAAATGTAAAGATAAATGATGTTTATCTTATAATAGTGTGAGTACTAAGTAGAAAACACCTGCGAAGTTCTTACAATATTATTACAATAAAGCATTTCATCAGTCATGGTAGGCTATCTTCTGTCATGATAACAATATTCTTCCACCACTCAGCATGGCTGCATTGCTCTAAGAATAAATCAGGTTACTTTGGAATAACAGCAGCTGCATGAATGTGAATGTCTTCACATGTCCTCCCAGACATGCAGAATATAAGCAAACAAAGTAAAAATATTCATGTTTTAGAAGGTAGCAAAATTCATCACATTGAAAAATATTTTAAAGAAATCAAAACAAAATCTCAACATAATAGAAAAGCATAAAGGAGAAGGCTGACAGAGCCAGGAACAGGAGAGAGGTATGGTGTAAAGAGCAGAGAACAGGGGAGTGGGGCTCTTAGACCACATGCAGGGATTTGCCCAGGTGTGAGCCCCCTGATAGGCTAGCCAATCCCAAGTCAATTCCAACACAGATTCAGATAGGCAAAACTAAATGGGCTCACCAGTGTGTATTTAGAGTGTGTGGGAGGGTGTGTGTGACAACAATAAAGAACGAAGAGAACGTGGATTTGAGAGAGAGTGAGGGGTCATAAAAGAACCCGGAGAGGAGAAAAGAAGGGGTACAATATATTATTTATGTATGAAATTCTCAAAAAATAAATAATTTAAATAAAAACAGATTAGTAAACAAAATTAAAGCAGTATTTAAAATGGAAGATAAGATGAGATAAAATGAGATTTGACTCAACAGAAGGAAAACACTTTCAAGCAACATTATTCTGTGTGTGCGTTTACATGTGTGTGCATACATGTATATATGTACATAGGTGTATACATGTGAGTATATATGACTATGTATGTGTATATATGTGTAGACACATGTGTGTATGTTCTTATCAAGCATATGATGATCAAAAATGTTTAATATAATCAAGTCAAAAATGTCAATAAATTATTTGTTAACTACAACACTCATCAATACTTGCCTCAATTATATTGGAATAAACTAGAAAAGGTAAGAAAATGGTAAATATCTAAATTAGTTTTAAATCTTCAAAATTAAACATTTTTAACAACACTGGATGAAAGAAAAACAAAAATGGAGGATTTCTGATATCAAACTCTTGATATCATTTTTAAGTCTTAATATAGTCTCCCCCAAAGCAAAATAGAATAATAAGCAATTTAAAAACAAAGTAAGTGAAAACAGGAAATAAATTGAGACGGACATCAGAGAAAATTTGATAAATAAGAAAAAAACGGGACAAACAATAGCTGTATTCTCTTCATTTTCACTGCAGTGCTGAAAACACCCCACATTTAGCACCCTAAGAGAGGACCCAGGTGATTTTTGCCCAGCTCAGGGCTGCAGAGCATTTCTGAACAGAGAGGGGTACAGAGGCTCACAGTGCATCAGGAGGCAGAGCAAGGGGACAAGCTAGTGCTCAGCTCTATTGTTCAAAGTTTCCTTTTATTCAGTTTGGAAGCTTAGCCCATGGGGGATGAAACCCACAGTAAGGACAAGTCTTGGGTAAAATGATTTACTTGCCAAAGTTCTTCAATGTAATGAATAGAAGTCATCAGGGATGGAAAAAGGGACATCACCGGGGAGACATGCATGATAAAAAGGCATGTCATGCAAAGGTTAAACTAAGTAATAAACAATATAAAAATTTAGAAGAGCCAAATAAAATATGACAAACACTAATAAATCAAAAACAAACAATTTTAATAAGTATTTTTCAAAGTCAATTTATCTTTAAAATCTTCCCTATAAAGATCAATGAGCTGGAACATTAGTATTTAAACAATTTACAGTGAATATGTTGCCAAATCACTATAATTTATTAGAAGCTTTTAGACAAGACAAAAACATTCTCAATCTTTGAAATCATCATTTACCTTAATAGAAAATAATATACAATAAGAAAACTAGAAGTTCATGTAGTTGGAAAAATCGTTAACAAAATATTAACTAGTTAAATATAGCAATATGTAAGAGAATTTCAATATGACCAGTTCCTTCCCTAAAGAACTCAAGTTTTTCAATCTTAAAATATAAATGTATGTAGTTGATATATTACTTAAAAAATGTAGAAATAACGTCTGAAATTTTTTGAAATCCACAAATAGTAAACATAGTAGCAGATATTATTTTTGCACTTAATGAAGATACAAGGGACCGTGGGAGAACATCATACATTATACTTACTCAAATCTAGATGTTTTACCCTACAAAATACCTAGGCTGTGTCGTACTTCTCATCACTCCTAGCTATAGACTTGTACAGCATGTTCCTCTACATAAAACTTCAGGCAGCTATAATACAACAGTAAGCATTGTGTATGCAAATATATCTAAATATAAAAAAGGCAATCTAAAACATAAAAATTTTGAGTCCTTTATAATCTTATAAGACCACTATTGTGAAATCCATTGTCTATTTGTCTTTTAACATTTTAGAAAATTTTGTATGGGGGTGGTGCTAGGTGTGGTGTGTGAGTGTGTGATGCAGGCCAAGTTTGCACACACAATTGCAGAAGCCTTGATGCAGGATCTCCCACTGAACCAGCACGGCCTCACTGTTCTCACTATTACAGCAAGACTGGCTAAAGGAACTCTTAGGATCCATTTCTTTCCACCCCCCAAAATGCTTGGATTATAGGCATTTCTGTATGTGCCTGGCTAGCTAAATGGGTTCGGCTTGTATAGCAAGTGCTCTTGTCCACTGAACCATCTCCCATCCCTCTGCATTGCACTGTTAATTAAAATCATTTTATATAGTGTATGACTGTGTGTATTTTTGTGGCCATTGTCCAACATCAGCCAACTAGGAGCTAAGGAACACCTCTGGTATATCACTTATAACCATCTACTTAAAACTAAAGATAATTTTTCATTTAGATTTTAGATTATATTTTGCCTTTAATCCTAGATAGTAACTCAACTGGATAAGGAACAAATATGGAAAACTTATATGGACACCATACATAATAACAAAAGGTAAAGATTTACTCAGATAAGTTCAGAATCAAATTCACAATGCAAGGTTCAGTATAATTTGTAAAGTTCACTTGAGAGTCCGAGAATTTTTCATAGCACAAGAAATAATAGTTGAATATATTCTGATCAGAAAAGAAATGGCCTTATTTTTTATTTTACAATTTAATTTATATTTTTAAAGATCAGAATTTTTACAGAAATAAGGATTTTAGGTATTTATCTATAAAAAATCTAATAAAACAAACTAATAAATTGAATTTGTTAATTCTACCTTCTGATAACAAGCAATTGAAAAGTCAAATTTAAAATTCAAACTGCCAGCAAAGCATGAAATATAAAATACTTATGGATAAATCTAAGAAAATAGCTGCGAGATCTGTACATTGTAAAATATAAAATTTGATTCAGAGAAATTAAAGGTCTAATTAAATGAAAAAAAAAATACCACCCAAGATCAGTGATCCAAAGACTAAAAATAAATACTATTAAGATAAGTCTAATATTCCCTTAGACTTAACAGAATGCTAATTGGGCTGTCTGTGTGCAATCATGTGCATACTACAATTCAAAAGTGTATCCTATAATTTATTTGACATGTAAAAACAAACCTAGAATACACAAAGGATTTTGTAAAAAGAAAAAAAGGAATAAAAGTAATAATTTTTTTTTGGTTTTAAGATTCATTATAAAGACAACTGGTTTAATGTTTAGGGCTGTGAAGGGACATGGGCAGACCAATGAGATGGAATATAGAAAGGAGGAATTAGACGTGCATACCGAAACAGGAAATCATAGATTTTTTTGTACTGAAACTCATTTGGAGTAAAATAATTTCAACCTGAACCTTTCCTCTTATGCCAGCTGTGATGGTTAATGCTGTCAGTTTGAGAAAACCTAGACTCCCCCATGAGACAGTCCTTTGGCTCCACCTGTGAAAAATTATCTCGAGTACACCAGCTGACATGGGGGCGGGGATCCATCTTAAATGCGGAGCGACCGCTGGGTGGGCCAGCTATAAGGAACTCTGAGGGTAAAGCGTTTACTTTTGCTGCTTGCCTTCTCCTCTTGCTGTGAGCTCATTTTTAGTTTCTTAAGATGTATTTTGAGCACCTTCACCTTGGCTGTATTCCTTTTGCTTTCTCCTTAGTAACCTCTCAGAAAGTAGATGCTTTTAATTTGGTTGCAGTTAAATGGTAAATATTTCTCTTCTCTAAAGGGCAAGTGTGCCTAGTTTCAACCAGCAACGATTTCCTTACATGTACCCTGCTTGCAGTTTTGTGCCTTATATGTTTGTAAACTTTTGTGTTCTGTATGTTGGTGTGTCTGTCAAGGTCCTCTAGAGGAACAGAATGAACATATGTCAAAAAAAGAGCTTATTAGGTTAGCTTACACCGTGTGGTCTTGGTAGTCCAACAGTGGCTGTCTTCATAGTGAAGATGTTGAGAACCCAGTACTTGCTCAATCCACGAGGGCTGCATTCTCAGAAGTCCCAAGCTGGCACTGAAGACATGGAGGATTCCTGGACACACCACATTCCCTGTTGTTTGCTGGGAGAAAATGGGTTCTAACCTCAGAACAGAGTGGCAGCAATTGTGACAGTCTCTAGAAAATGACACTTATTTCTCCGTACAGTGTTTTACACAAGGAGGGCCTCAAAAATATTATTTTTATAATTCTACAGGACACAACATTAAGCTTCATATGCTTTTAGTTAAAATTTACAAATTATTAATGTCTTAGAGTATTTACTAGAATACAGAAATCTTGACATGGAAAACTCAGGGAGAAAAAGAGGCTTTTTTTCTTTTTTGTTCCATTCTTGGTTTGAAAAGCATTTTTATACTTTTCATCTGAAGCTAATTAGGATTCTATGGTTAAAAGTACATAAACCAAGTTTAACAAAGGTAGATAAATCACCAGGACACTAGGAATTGACTGAGGGGGAAAGCCTCGAACATGCAGCAAAACTAGGCCATCTATTCTCTCCTACAGGAATCAATCGCTTATAATTTGCCTTCAGAGCTGCCTGAGAAGAGAGGGAAAGTCTTGGGATCATTATTATCATCATCAATTACATATTAATTGGTGACAAAGAGAAAATGATGAATAGCATTGTTAGTAGAGAGACAAGAGTAAAATAAGACATACAAAGAGCAATTTTTTAATCCCATTGAAGAATCACACAGACAGACAGACACACAATCTTAGGCTATAGCTTGCTCTCTTTGATTCCCTGACTGAAAGAAAAGTGTAATTAGAGTGTACTGTTACCTTCATTGTCCTTCTCCAGTAATTATAATCAAATTAGAGGTCTGAGGCTTACACACACTCTAAACTATTTTTCTCTACTATTTACAGAACATTATTTTATGATATAGCAAGTTCAAAATAAAAAAATCTTTAAGAACTCTTGGCAGGCTACATAGCTCAAGAGATTTGTAATAGGTTACACAGTGCCTTTGATTTCTAGGTCATTGCCTGAAATCTATTCTGTTTAATGACTATTGGCCGTTCAAAGTGAAATGAACTGGGGAGTTGAGCAGAGTTCCACAGCCATTTGTATCATCTAACACCTTTTCCAGTTTGTGGGTAAATAGAATCTATAGTCACCTCCATGCCTCAGTAAGCAAGCTAAGAGATTTGAGTTAAGAATGTTGGGCTTAAATTGAGATAGAGTCATTTTTTGACTGCACAATTCTCTGTTGCTAATTTGCTTTCTTTCAGTTCTAATGTGTCCACTTTTAAAATATGTATCCAAAAGTGTTAATGTGAATAAGGAGGGAGTGGGTTTGCATTTTGCAAAACATTGTCTCCCTCAGTCAATTATTTGGATAAATACTTTATTATGACTGCAGTGGCAAACATTCCTGGAAGGTCCACAATGGTAGTGACCCTGAAGTTACATCACTCCACTTAATTTCATGATCACTTACTTATGAGGACATTACTATTAATTTTAAAAACAAATGTTACAGCATCTTTAGAGACATTATACAACTTCCTTAAGACACATGACTTTGATGGTAAGTCTTAAAGTTGAAAATTGCTCATTTCATCAGTACTTAAATGTAATTAGCCCTGGTTGCTTTCTTTCTTTCTTTCTTTTTATTTTTTTAATTAATTAATTAATTAATTAATTTTTCTATTATCAGCATGATACAGTATAAATTCGTATCTTAATAGTGAAATGTTTCACGGAAGCTTGCTTAATAATTGAGTAAAACCAAAATTTATTATAAGCCACAGTTGTCCTAGGGTCCCGCATGCTATATATATAGCCTCCATGGTTCTGTGGGTTGCAGTCTGATTGTTCTTTGCTTTATATCTAGAATCCACTTATGAGTGCGTACATACCATGTTTGTCCTTCTGGGTTTGGGTTACCTCACTCAGGATGATTTTTTCTAGTTCCATTCATTTGCCTGCAAATTTCACTGAAGACTCAGAAGAACCTGATATGGAAAGTAACACAAAGATGATGACAAATGTACATGTTAAAAATGTCATTTCAGATGCTTACAATACTGTACAGAATGGGAATTCAGAGAGGAGAGGCAAAGCTTGTTCTACACAAGCCAGCACAGTAATGACTCCGGAAAAGGTGACATTTAATCAGTGACCTGAATAATGAGAAGAAAGCAGATGGCAAGAATGTGAGCTAAGAGCTTGCCAGCATGCCAAACAGGGGAGTAACCAAGTTATGTGTGGGAATGGCCTTGGATATCTGGATGAACAGCCTGAAAAACTCAAGCCAGACATTACCTGTAACAGACCAGTGAGAACTTCATTGCTTCCAAGTGCGAGATGAGGATGGCCAGGCCCTTAGGAGATAACTGGACAGAGGAGAATTGAGAATTCAGTCCTGAGAAGCAGATATTGTGAAGAACTTAGACAAAACACTAAACGGAAATCAATTTGTGAGAATGATAAAAGTAGAAAAAAGGCAGTGGTAGACAGCAAAAGCCCCCCAACTTCAATGCATGTCTCACCTTGTCATAGAAATGAGAAATGAAACTTCAGGCCACGATCCCAGACTGTGGCACAGGTTTCCCATGTGTTTATTATTGTTTTTACTTTTATTGTTGGCAATGACTATGCTTGGTCTTGGGGTTATTCTGTGATGCTTGGTTGGTTTATGACTGTGTATAGATCCATTTGGTACACTTAGATAAAGTATCATCTCCAACACTTTATTTTTTGTAGTGAGAACATTTGAAATCCTCTTACATAGCTGTTTTATATTATATAGTACAGCGATGTTAATACAATCATCTGTATGTAGACCACAACTTATTCCTTCTTTTTGATTCGGGATTCATTAACTTGTCTCCTCACCATACAATCCCACCCCTGCTCTCTACTCTCCTTAGCCTTTGAAAACTGCTGTTGTTCTTTCTCCCACTAGCCGCATAATTATAATCATGCTGTAGTTGTCTTTCTGAGGTAAGTGTTGACTCATTTAGTGAGGAACTCCCAAGTAAAACTTCACTATGAACAGGTCGTGTCATGTGCAGTGTCTGTGTGAGGCTTCCTGTGGATGGCAGACCTCATCTTTAACCTGAGGAGGATTCTTGAGAGTTCTGTAGCTGATAAGCTCAATTAGAATGAACACCCACATAATACCCCCCTCCCCAATTCCTCACATCCCTGCCTTTGTGGCATGACTCAGAAACTTCTTTGGAAGGCTCTTAAATTACATCCCTATTCATGCTCATCCACAGGATTTTGGAAACAAACCTTGTCATATGTAGAACGGGAAGAAGTGTGATGAGAGAAATCAGAGATCTTAGATGGCAGCAAAACTGGAAACATTGTCTAGTCAGTCTGAACTCTGTAAGCTAATACTGAGACTTGGCAGATTTAATAGTGAATATTCAATTTCACTTGAGCGTTATATTTTCGAGTGTATAGTTATAGACATATTTTATTCATATAAGTGTCTGATTCCAACTTATAGACCTGTCAAATCACTGTACTAAAGGATAGACATATATATTTCCTTCTCAAAAAAATACCATAAAAATATAATGTGGGTGTTTTGAAACAACCAATTACAAACTACTTATAAAAGCATAAAAGATTTAAACATAGGGGAACTGGAAAATACTGAAATACTATTTAGCCTAACATTATGCCTTTATTAGAAGTCAATTAATGTCATTATAATTTTACATTATAGTGTGTGACACTTGTGTATATTATCTCCTTAAATCTCCAGACAACAATATTGTCTCAATAGAAGTTAAAGTGATATTAACACTGTCCAACATTGTGTTATACCTCATTTAACCCTCTTACCAACTCTCTTAAAAATATTTTTTTTTGGAATCTATGAAGAAATAAGGTATTTTCTTAACTATGAAGAAATAAGGTATTTTGATATGTAAAATTGAATTCATTAACACTTTTTCCATTTCAAATACTATATCATGCTACCCTAATCTTTGTACATATGCTTGAAGTCTATTTGTAACTGGATTTCACCCATGAGAACTCAATACCAATAAGACAAAAAAGGTAAACCTGCCATCAGTTCGGCATCTTCCATTTCAGAAGGTTGTCCTTATGAAAATCCTAATTTTACAGTAAAGTTATTGAGACACAACAGCTCTCAAAGAGGGTCTAGGTACCTCCAAAGCATGCTTTAAACTATGATGTCACATTTTATTCATATATACATACATTGGTTTCTCTTAAGTTTCATTTCAGTTCTTTCTTTTTTGGGGGGAGGGAGACATTTCAATTTTTATTGTTGTTTTAAAATAATCATAATGGTAGATAAAGGCACTATAAGGTCATATAAAATCATTTTCACAATGTAGCTCTATATGATGTGTCTGTATACATGTAGTACACATAGTAACCATAATGATAGATAAAGCCACTGCAAGGTAATATATAAACATTTTCACAATGTAATATGTCTGTATACATGCAGTACACAAGTTCTTTCTTGTATAAGTGGCTGAATGGGAGCCTATGGGTGGTTCACATAGATTTGTCCTGAGCTCTACATTCAGGAGACTGCTTACTATTTTTCATCATCATTTATCAAGATCCCCAAAGATGCATCATGGAAGTGCAAGGACTATGACTTATTTAAGCAGCCATTTCACCTCTCTGGACTATGTTATGTACCTTTGTTACAACCTTAAAATTACTATGATCTAGTCTGACTGCATCTATATAATATTACAAAGGATCTTCTCATATTCTCCTTGTCTTGCTCTTGGTTTTAAATGAAACACTTAAAACAATCTCATCATCTAAATATCTCAGAAAATTCTTTGCAAATATACTCTGTGAAGTGCTTTTCTAATCTCCATAAGCACTTCTAATCCAACCAAGGTGAAAACCAAGATTCACCGTCACAATAACTCTGCAACATACCAGTTCTATCTGAGCAAATCTGTCTACTGTCCACTCAGCTATCAGTGGTCTGTTTTCAGGTCATATGTTACAGAACTGGGGAATCAAGATGGATGGTACAAAAGAGGTTAACATGACTGTCATAAGTGCCACTGAACATTTGAAGAAATCAAGACTATACTTGATGTTATTCCAGAATCTATAGGTATCCCATAGCTATACCCTTTAGATAGCTTTAAACCCTGACATTAGAATATTAAAGGAGACATATTTTCTACCTAGGGCAGCTTAGAAAAAAATCTGTAATCATATCCTGACATTCTAAAATCATACACATTGATAATCTATTTACATTTGAATCAAATTCATCTCAGTCAGTATGAGTAGAGCTGTCCCTTTGCTAGCTGTAAAGCATCAGCACATGGATCTTTTATTCACATCTTTTCTTGTAATAAGACATGAAACTTTCAAAATGTTGACTGTTAAGAATATTCTAAGATTAATACTAACTAGACAACTCTTTGTTTCCTCTGTAAAGGAAAATGACATTGCATAGAACACTAAATGGGAAACTTTAATTAAGTGTTCAATTCACCCCTGCTATTGATTCTTTAGATGAAAATAAAATTGTGGAAATATAGATTTTTTTATCAACAAAATTTAATATATCAGAAGGACCTGAATACTTATGACAAATCAACACCCAGAATACCCATGAGCAGGTTAATTGCTCAGTGGATGACAGGATTGATTAGGCAGAAAAGTAATTTCTATGAAGCATAAAATTTGGGAAATGAACTGCTTAATTCAATGAGCAAAATTGCTGTCTAGAACATTCATGGCAGATCCTATTATTAGTTATACAAGAACTAAGCCGAACATCAACTCTTAGCATTTATGATAACCACTGAATATTAGTGTAGATCTTTCTTTGAAAGCTGTGGTGAAGTATATTCACATATATTCCAGGCTGAAGACATGAAATATTAAAAATAAGACCAATTGAATTAATATACCATTACTCTTCTGAAAAAAGCTGTCCAATCAATCTTTGGAATGGGGGAATAAGTAATGCTAGTCTCATAATGACTATGAAAAATTATGAGACAGTGAGCTCAAGCAGCTGGTTCAAGGTCACAAAATAAAATAATTTTCTGGCATATGAATAGAACTGAATCTTTCAAAATCAGTCCATAGCTCAATCTACTGAAATCCATACATACTAAATATACAGCTGTGAACCTTAGCTATTCTCGCTGCTTCTATCTACCCTTCTCTTAAAACAGATTCTCTCTTTTTATTGGGTTTGAGTCATTTCCTTAAGAAGGACCTAATGCATTCTGTATAAATTGAAGGTTATTTTCCTTTTTTTCCACTGGGTAGCCCGCTTGACATAAAATAAGAAGTGAATTATGTTATGCCAATTTTGCATGTAGGAAAAGTGATACTGTGACTTTCTTACATCCTCAGAGTTGTTCTACTGTTTGCTGTGTTGACATGAATACATTGCTAAAGTTCAATGTGATAGGAAACCTCAGTATTCTACATATAAAAGTATGTTTCCTACTTTGTGGGTTTTTTTTTTTCAGGATCTTCACATTCTTTGATCAGTCTATGTTAAACTGAAAGTTTCCCCTTTGTCACAATTTCTATTTTTCTAAACTTTAGAAAGGTTCAATACACCTGTGTTGAAATATAGGCATCATCATTTACCTTATGACAGGTCAGCGATTATCAGCTTTCCTTTTTTCTTTCTTAGATTTTTTTCCTTTTATTTTATTTTACAATATCATTCAGTTCTACATATCAGCCACGGATTCCTTTGTTCTCCTCCCTCCTTCCCTCCTCCCCTTCCTCCCAGTCCACCCCCCATTCCCACCTCCTCCAGGGCAAAGCCTCCCCTGAGGACTGAGATCAACCTGGTAGACTTCAGTCCAGGCAGGTCCAGTCCCCTCCTCCTAGACTGAGCCAAGCATCCCTGCATAAGTCCCAGGTTTCAAACAGCCAACTCATGCAATGAGCCCAGGACCTGGTACCACTGCCTAGATGCCTCCCAAACAGATCAAGCCAATCAACTGTCTCACCTATTCAGAGGGCCTGATCCAGTTGGGGGCCCCTCAGCCTTTGGTTCATAGTTCATGTGTTTCCATTCTTTTGGCTATTTGTACCTGTGCTTTTTCCAACCTTGGTTTCAACAATTCTCGCTCATGTAAACCCTCCTCTTTCTCGCTAATTAGACTCCCAGAGCTCCACCCAGGGCCTAGCCGTGGATCTCTGCATCCAGAACCTTCAGTCGTTGGATGGGATTTCTAGCATGACTATTAGGGTGTTTGGCCATCCCATCACCAGAGTAGCTCAGTTCCGGCTGTCTCTCAACCATTATCAGCTTTCCTAATGCTGCGACCCTTTAATACAGTTCCTTGTATTGTGGTGACCCCCAACCATAAAATTATTTTCTTGCTACTTCATAACTGTAATTTGGCTACTGTTATAAATTGTAATGTAAATATCTAACATGCAGTATACTGATATGCAACCCCCTATGGAGTTGTGACCCACAAGGTGATAACCACTGTCTTGGAAGGGAAACATATGAAACAATAGGTTCATAAAAATGTAGCAGAGCATTATTTTTTATATCGAAGTCATTGACAAATATAAAGTTATAGATAATATTTCTGTGCAACTGATTTATCACACAGTAGTAAGAGACAATATTACAGTGTATACTATTTATATAGAACTGTTAAATTCCTGGAGCCTCTCAATTTCTACAAGACAGAAGCAGGACACATTGTGACTTAGTCCTGGTGGAGGAATGTTTTGGTCTCAGTATTATGGGCTCTATCCTACATATTTGTGAAAACCCCATCTGCTGTATGTTTAGTTGCAAGACTGCAACATGCTAGGATGTATGAGACCTTTATGAGGAAAGACCTGGTGGGAGAAACCTATGCCACTGGGGGTGCATGGTGTGAAAAGTGTGTACCGTGACCTCGACTCTTCTACGATTCTCTCTTTGCTTCCTGTTCACACTAGATGAGTCATCTTCAAAAACCCACTGCTCCTAGCACCTGATACATTGTGTTGTCACAATCCCAAAGCATCAAGGTCACAAGTTTACAGACAATAACCTACGAAATAATAAACTACAATAGATCTTCCTTTAATTATGTTAGCTCTGCTATTTGTCATAATGACAAAAACTTAATATAAACTTTTTTTTCTTTGTCTCTATTCTCCTTTTAAGGATATTTCAAGTTACAATATTTATGATAAGATAGTGAGTACTACTGTGCTGTGTTACCCTTATCATGTTTTTGTTCATTTGTGTTTAAAGTTCTTCCCCTTAGTAATATGTTTGTACCCATGAGGTTTTTGTAGCAGAAAATTATATGGGAAAGCGTCTGAAGTAAAAAATATTCTGAAATGAAATTTGCAGGTAAATATGAAACACAATTTATCTCACAAACCTCTAGTGCAATTCAGTATCTGTATAATTATTTTGGAAAATATTTCATATACCTACATTATACACATTCTATCTATCTATCTATCTATCTATCTATCTATCTATCTATCTATCTATCTATCTCTATTTCTCTCCTTTACTCAACTGCACATATATACTTCAAGAGACATTAAATAATTTTAGTGAACAATATTCTATAGTAATTGCAAAAGATATGCTACTCAGATTAACTTCATAGGTAAAATAACAAGCTAAAATTTGGCATATCCACTTATTAGCATATTTGAACACTACACACTAATGGCTGAGCAAGTTATAGTTACTACTTGCCTTTAATCTGCTTTCTACAAGTTCAGTTACCTAAGGTGAGCTGCTGTCCTAAATTATTAAAAAATAATATTACAGACATAAATAATTGAATATAGTTAGACTATTTAGAGTCACAAGTAGTCTACTAAATCCTTTACCATCCTTCTCCCTCCAGCCCAGGATCAGACTCACTATCATATCTAGCATCTCTTTGCCTTTTACAAGACTAACCTTTCAGTAAATTAGCAAGCATTTCAGGTATGAACTAAACTGCTGAAGCATCATAGTGCTCTTGTACAAGTATACCTTGTCTTGCTTAGCAATGGTCTATACATATAAGGGAAAACAATTGACAGCTTATATATGCCAAGGAGAAGCTGTAAATTACTTACTTCAGCTGAAAACGTGAAAATATTTTAGCTGAAAAGGAAAGAAAAAACAATTGTAGTTTAAGATTGCTGAACTCTAAGGCAAGAATGAATCTGCTATCAAATTGTGAAGAAGCAAGAATAAATTCAGACTATTTTGTTGTTTCACTTCAAACTGCAAAAGTTATGAGTACAGTGTGTGATAAATATTAGTCAAAATAAGACTGTGTGTGTATGTACAAGTAAAACACTTTCTCTACAGAGTTGATACTCTGCATCATGTCACTGGGGTTGTAAAACAAAACACCCAGGGAGTAGAAGGGCATGATTGCACTGCAACAAATAAAATTTAAATAAACTCAGAGACATAAACAAAAGCAAAATATAACCATCATTGTAGCTGAAGTTTTCCTGTGTCCCACCTGGCCCACAGTCAGGACAAATCTCTCTCACCCACCAGTCCTGCAGCCACTCAGACCCAAGTAAACACACAGAGGCTTATATTATTTATAACTGCTTGGCCATTAGCTCAGGCTTATTAATGACTAGCTCTTACATTTAAATTAACCCATAATTCTTATTTATGTTTAGCTGCATGGCTTGGTACCTTTTTTCAGTTCTGCCTTGTCATCTTGCTTCCTTTATGTCTGGCTGGCAACTCCCGACTCAACCTTCCTCTTCCCAGAATTCTCCTTGTCTGCTTATCCTGCCTATACTTCCTACCTGGCTGCTGGCCAGTTGGTATTTTATCAACCAATAAGAGCAAAACACATTCACAGCATACAGAACGATATTCCACAACATATCATGGTAAGTATTTATTATAATTCAAACTTGTATTACATTAAAGAGTTATTTATGGTGATAAAAATAAAGAGTAGTTATCATTGAAGGATTCATAAGTAATATTTCTTGATGGTCATGTTCTGCACTTTACCAGAATGTGATTACATATTTATGTTCATTTTTAGAAACACCATGTCTTGTAATTTGCTGCATGTATGTCATAGTTCAGTAAGATAATCACATGTAAGTACAACATCACAATATACCTATGAAATAAATGCCAATTTTGGTTTTTGTTGTTGCTGCTGTTGTTTTTGTATTTCATAATACCAGGACACAGGACACAGAAATTTTATTCACATGAAATATTCAGGTTTTTTAATTGGATGAAGACTTATAATCTCATGTAGAGATTTGCAATCCTCAGCTTGAATGCTACTTTAATCTGCGGTCAAGTTTAAACCTATTAGTAACAACAGTTTTCAACATGACATGCGAAGAAGAATATGATGATAAGGATTTGAGGGAATCATATCTAAATAGTTTTAAGATCTTTATTCAATCAAATGATAAGAGATAAGCATAATCACAATACTAATAGAAAATAAAGGACAGATGCAAATGTGGATCTTTAATTATGCCAGTTATATCTGAGAACAACCTGAAACAACAAACTTGCTGTGAACTATTGAAAGTCATACCTTGAGTATCAGAAATAAAGACCATCCAGGAAAACAGAAAAAAATTAAAATGTTTTCCCTCTGGTTGACACATTAAACATTATTTTATTTTGTAATCTCTCAGTTTCCTTAGCATCTATTGATGAAGAGGGAAAAAGTATCCTATATCAGCACTTCTTTTTAGTCTCAGTAATTGAGAAATTATCTCCCCCTACTACTAGCAATAATCTTTCATTAGTTTCCTCAACTTACTCAGTAAAACATAGGTTATATGACAGCAATAATTCATTTTGCCTACTTCTATCAAGAGGCTATCCTGACACACTAAATAGCTAAAATAACAAAGCATAAGAGAAATTTCATATCCTTGTCCATTATTCTCTTCTGTGGCTTTTTCCACTTCTCTTGGACAAGAAAGACAGAAAGCCCTTTTTCATGTCTATTTTATCTTCCAAAACCCCCTCTCTCCCTTAGCCTTCCTTCACCATCTTAGTGTTTGTTAGAAAATATGAGACATTGCTTATTAGAGAAGCACCATCTGCAGTCACATCACACAACAATGCTTATTGTGCACGTGTGTATTGAGATCTGATGGCATAAAAATGAGATGATAATTAAAGGCACCTGGTGGTAAGTAAAATTTCCCTAAATGCCAGACAACTTACTTCATAAATAAATATGGCAAAATTATAATCAGAACATGAATGACAGCATGCCCATTATTCTTATATCTGACACCATGAACAATCCAAAATGCTTTTTTTTTTTAGAACAATCTTTAAAAAGTAGGGAAGACATAATAAGATTTAATAAGATTTTAACTATTCAACATGGAAAATAGACTAACAGCATTTTCTCTTCTAAGGATGTTATTGCTTAAAGAACTGTTTTGATTATTAAACTAAAAGTGCATTGTTCTTAGTTCATGCCTATGATCTCAAATGCATAAGGACTTCAGGGTCAAGGCCAAGCTGTGTAGCATAATAAGTTTCACATTAGACTACTATCCCAATAAATAATACAATTTCTATTCTGTATTTCATAATTTAAATTGTGTTGTAGAGCTTACACAGTCTTGATATCAACTATATAAATTATGAGTTTTGACTAGCCATTCTATGACTCACAGTGTCTCATCATTTCAACATCTCTGTTGCTTGGGTCCTAATGTGCTAGCAGCCTGGAATCAAAGATGATAATTTCACAATTTCATGCAACAGCAATGCTACTTTGTTGATGGAAAGTGACAACTTCACTGTTCCCCGTCCTGGTAGTATCAACAGGTGTCTGTACAGCACTCCTAAGACAATACTCTGCATTCTCTGACTAGTCCAAATGGGAACTGGTGGCCTCTGTATCCACTTCTAGGAAAGTAGACAGACAGACCACTGGATGCATTGGTCTGCTGGGTGGTTCTTAAGAGGAATTTGTGACATGAATGGATATTTCAACTAAGTCATATGAAACCTATTTGAACAATTAGAAACATCCTGTGCTGCTAATACAGGCAGGAGTTCGTTAAGAGAGAAAAAATATAATGAGATGAAGAAACAATTTGATCTAGAAAAAGCACTCATGTCTTTTATCTAGCAGGGTGTTGTCTTATTAAAATGCATTCAATTATTCATAGGGAAAGGCATATTGTTGCATTTAAACTCTGGAGTTTTATGAGCACTTTGGAAGTGGCCTTTGATCTTCCTCCCTCCCTTCCTTCCTTCCTTTCTTCCTTTCTTCCTTTCTTTCTTTGTTTCTTGAAATGGTGAACATTTCCAGATCTTCAGAAATATTTGTAATTTCTTTTTTCTACACTAAGAAACTGTGACAAGAAAGTTATCAGGCAAAGAGATGACTACCAAGAATAGTTGGCCATGAATTGTTAATGCTTTCAAGGTGAAAATATTTCTATATTGGCTTTGATAAAGTTTACATTTTCGTATTTTCCTCCCCTTGTATTTATCCATGTCTGTGGTGATATTTTATTTGTACTTTAATAAATAAACCTTGCCTGGAGATCAGAGGAAAAGCAAGCCACAACATAGAAGTCATACAATGTTAACACACACCTTTAATCCTATCCTTGGCAGGCAGGATCTCTATGTGTTCAAGGCCACACTGGAAACAGAGCCAGGTGTGGTGGCACATGTCTTAAATTTCAACACTAGTTAACCATAGAAGTCTGGAGGTCTATACAGACAGACAGGAAGTGACAGAGCTGAGCAGGAAGAGGAAGTGATGTAGCTGAACAGAGAGAACAAATCAGATGGTAGAACAGCAAGGCATATAGGCGTGGGTAGACAGGAATTAACTCACATTTGGAAGCTGCAGAGCTGGTGAGGTAAGGTTAGTTGTGGCTTTCACTATTTCCCTAATTTCTCTAAGGCTTTCACCCCTATATTTGGCTCTGTACTTTTTATTTAATAAGACCATTTAGAATTTCATCTACATATGTCAGAATCTAGTAATATTTGAGAAGAAAATATTTAAGTAAATATAATAGAATTTTCTCTTTCATCTTTGAAAATTGCTTTTTTTTGATTGTATGCATCTGATGTGAGTGATATGGAGTGAGTGAGTGTGTGTGTGCATGCTTGCGTGCGTGCATGTGTGTGTGTGTGTGTGTGATGTGTGTGCTTATGTGCATTCTCTGACATGCCTATGGAGGTCAGAGGATACCTTTTTGGGAGTTGGTTTTCTCCTTCTACCCATTTAAACCAGAGTCTGCCATGAGTAGCCAACAAGCATCTAGGTAATTATCCTGCCTCTGCCTCCCATATGACCATAGGAGTGAGGAGACTATAGGTACAAGCTGCAGCATCGATGGGTTTGTGTGAACGGAGGTCTCAGGTCATAAAGCTTTCATGGCAAGCAATGTTACACACTGGGCCATCTTTCTAGCCTCCTCTCTTTTTCTTCTTTTAAAAATAGAGCACTCAATAATAAGAATTTATTGATTATGTATATTAAAGTTAAATAAATTTATACCAGTGGAATGCACTTATTGAATCTGTCCAGGAGCCCAATAACATAAACTTGGCTAACCCTACCATCATATGCTTGTACATCAATTTGAATTACAAGGCTAAATTGAACATTTGACTGTCCATTGAATAAACAAATTTTACTGTAGTTTCCTAAATCATTTGTGCAAATATTATCTTAAAGAAAAAATAAAAGTAATCCAGAATAAGAACTTAAAATAGCTATCCTATTAATTTCAACTGTTTCCTTAACACTCAGAATGCTATAAATTATTTTTAAATAATGTTGCAGAAATGAAGAAAAATATCTGTAGGTCTATAAACGTAAAATGAGAAAATAATCTCTGAAAGAATTAGGTCCAAATAAGTAAAGCTGGCTCTTCCAAACTAAAGAAATGCTCATTCAAACAGTGTTTTATTATTAGCAAACCCTGGAGAAATGATTCCCAATAGCTAATCCCATTACTTAACAGTATATGAAAGGCAATTTTCAATAAATAATTGGATAAAGCATATTTTATATATAGCTTAATTACAGTGCAAGTATAGCATATATATTTGTTAGAATACTGTGGTGTGTGTGTGTGTGTGTGTGTGTGTGTGTGTGTGTGTGTGTGTGTGTGTTTTATTCACTTTTATGCCACAGAACACATGGAGGTCAGAGAACAGTTTGTGGGAGTTAGTTCTTACCTCCCACCCTATTTTGAGATTGGTTCTGGTTTCTGCCTGTTTTCCAGGTCCTTGAGTGGTCCTTGAGTGTCCAAGTGATTCTTCTCTCTCTCCCCTCCCATCTGTCCATGAGGGTGCTTATATTACAGATGTGCACTACCACATATAGCTTTTTGTGAGTTACAAAGATTCAAACTCAAATCATCAAACATGTGTAGCAAGTACTTTGAATCATTTTTTCCTAGACCTGTTTATATGTTTTTTGAACTAGTACTACTCTTTATCCTAGATTGCCTTCAAACTATACAGCCCAATATTTCTGCAAACTCACATTAATTCTTTTCCACTCACCTAAGAGCTGGGATTACAGGCACAGAACACCCCACCCTGGTAGGCCATTACTTTGGTTGTTACATTTTTTTTTTATTGTTTTGAATGAAGCAGATCTTTCTGTTCCTTGAATTTAATGGAAATTGAAACCAATTTAATTTGACATTAACTAAAAACGTTTCTATTTTTAATATCTGCTCTACTTGGAAACCACCATAATTATAAAGAACGATAATAACTAACGTTTTTAAAAAGCACTTGCCAATTTTATGCTTCCCTTTATTTTCTTTTGACCTAAAGTTCAGTCTGATTTCTATTTTAAGGGTTTATTTTCTATTAAGTGTGATATGGATACTGGGTTTAAGGCATAAGACCAAACATGGTACTTAGGATGTGAAGAAGAGAAATTTGAGACACAGAACGTTAGCAACAAGGTGGAGAAGATGACTTTATACTGAAACAGCATAGTGGTCTCAAATGAAAAGTTTAAATTTTACTGTTGTATTGTCCAGAGTAACTGAAATATGTACACACACACACACACACACACACACACACACACACACACACTATACTACAACTGAAATAAAAGTTATTCATTTGTCCTAACACCTCATGTTTATCTTATTTCCAGGCATCCAGACCATTCATTTCCTATTATTGTGACTGTTTCGATCTGGCTAATTTTCATTTATTCTTTAGGCTTCATAATGTAAATGTCACTTCCCCTAGACAGCTCTCTAAACTGTCTAGATGTGTCATATCTATGTCATATACATCAGGTAGCATGGCAGCACCATGAAACCCAACCTGTGCACTAATCTGCATCTGTGTCTAGAATGACACCAATATAACTGTGTGGGACACATTTGCTCCCTTATTTCCTGTACCTGGCACTGTTCCTGGAAGTAAATAATAGTCAGTAAACTATTACAAAATACTAACTTTAATTTGACTCTAATATCCATGACCAAAACTGTATGATAGTCAAAATTGTACAACTTAGGAAATGCCCGGGCTGGAGAGATGCCTCAGAGGTTAAGAGCACTGCTTGGTCTTCCAAAGTTCCTTAGTTCAATTCCCAGCAACCACATGGTGGCTCACAACCACCTGTAATGAATTCTGGTGCCCCCTTCTGGCCTGCAAGGATATGTGCAGCCAGAACATTGTATGCATAATAAATAAATAAAATTTTAAAAAAGAAAGATGACAGAATTAAAAAAAAACAAAACAAAAAAACTGTACCTGTAAAGCCAGGTGGTAGTGGCTCATGCTTTTAATCTCAGCACTCGGAAGGCAGAGGCAGGAGGATCTCTGTGAGTTCGAGGCCAGCCTAGGCTACAGAGTGAGTTCCAAGACAGGCTCCAAAGCTACACAGAGAAACCCTGTCTCAAAAATCAAAATAAATAAATAAATAAATAAATAAATAAATAAATAAAAGAAAGAAAGAAAGAAAATGCCATACAAACCAGGAAAATTAATAATGTTGGATTTTATAGGAAAGACATTTGAAATAAAATTAAATGAAGTATATCCCAAGAATAGTGAGAAAATATTTGGCAGTGGTAATGATTAGAAAATTAATATTATCATGAACCTTGAGATCCCAAGACACGCTGATCTGAGGATGATTCACAAATATGTTATGGGAAACATAATAAAATGTTATATAAGTATTTAAATTTTATGTAATTTTATTTTAATGAGCTAAATTCCACAAAGAAAAGTGAAATGAGATCAAATAGAAGACAAAGAGCTTCACAATTAAACCAAATTCATATCATTTAATTCCATTGCTGTCATGCTTACCCCAAGACAGTGACACATGCTAATAACATATACAAAAAGAATCAATTGATAGAGTCTATTTTCCTTTAAATGTTCATTTTTGAGTATCTTTTAACCATAACTAACTGATGCCTCAGCTAGTTTCTCCAAACATTGAGTGAGACAAGTCAAGATCTCTATGATTGATGAGGTATGAGAAATATCATTTACCAAAATTTGTCTATCAGGCTGTCATTCCCTAAGCCTACTTTCTTTTAAAATGTCTGTCAGGCATCCATTTCTAAAGTCCAGCCTTCAGAAATAAGTTACAATCGGTTATCATAAGTGTACAGGAGTAGGTGATCATGTGAAAGAAAGAAGGAATTTTGAAATAAACATGAATCATAAGGAGAACCCTTCCTCTTTCAGAATGCACTCATCATGTCCTCCTCTCCACTTCTTCTGTTTCAATGTCCCAGCAGACACAATCAAAGTCCCCCCCTCCTATATTTCCCCTTGCTTCTTTCCTTTGTGTCTTTCATAGAAGTATTTACATAGACTAGGTTGACACAAACATCCTATGATTCTTTTCATAAAATTTCCGGCCAGGATAACCACAATGTTAAAGCCAACTTTATCATGGAATTTAATGCATACATGTCACACCCATTATTAAAGAGGAGCTATCTTACTAGAAATTTAAACACCTGAACCATGGTTGGCAGGGGAGTCACAAGGCCATTTCCCTGGGGGAACACCCACATACAGTCATCACACATTTGTCTGAAGGAGTCGTAACTCCTAGAATTCTTAGTTTACACAATCAAGGTGGAATATTAACCCTATGAATATGGAGTGGAACATTGAACACAGTAGTATTCTTGACATGTTGAACCCAGAGCAGAATTCTTACCCACACTGGATAAGAAAGCTGGGTGCAGGAGGAATCTTTTCTGCTCAAAAGAACCTGCAGGTTGCTACTCATGGGAGACAAGTCTGGGGATGTCAATGACTATGTAAATAGATTGTTCCTCTGGTGAACTGAATGCTGGGCAAACTATTAACTTGTCATCCAGAGAGTCAAATTAGGGAGGGTCTAATTTGACTGGAGTCTTCACACTGCTTTGTTTTAAAAGATAAATGAGTTTTAAGAAAAATATGTAAAAATGTGGAAGGTCTCTACTTTCTTTCTGTTTTTAGTCTCAAGCCCTTTTTATCATGCACCTGAATATGCCTTAATATGCTTACCCTGCTCATATCCTGTATATCTTCTCTTGAACTTGAGGCCTCTTGTAAACAGATTCTAATCATTATCTTCACATGTGGCTCAAAGCAGACATAATACCTGATATAGTGATTGTCATCAATTAGAGCATTAGAGATGAAAGAAGAAAAATTAATAAAGGCAAATTACTGAATGAATAATAGAGTGACACAACATGGAAATACTGTTGTGGATGAGTTAGAAAGGTTGGCTTTAAATATGAGACTTGCTTCAAGCTTGTAAAAACTTGTGATAGTTGCCTTAGCTCCACATCCTTCAAATATCTTCATCTGAGTATGGCATTAATTACATTACCCTAGATAGGAGTAGTGTAAGCGTATAAGAGAACACAAATAAAACTCCTGATATACTACCTGTAACTAGAGCAATCTCAGTAACATAATTTATATGATTAATAAATTCCCATTTTACTGCTTAGTAAAAAGCACTTTCCAAATAGTCAGCTTCAATTTATATACCATCATAAACTATTCAAAATAAGTGCTATCCCAAACACCACCCGTTCAGCTATTTTAGGAGCCATGGAATTTAAGAAGAAATCAGCATGATGATAAGAAGTTCGTATAATTGAAGAGAAAAAAGAGCAAAGAGAAGGGAAATGGGTATATACACACAAAAACAGCAGTTTCTCTCTCCTATATTATATTTGCCTTTCTCTTCTGCTTCATCTAACAATTGAGGAAATTGTGTTCAAAGTGGTAGGATTAAAATAATAACTACATTCAATATTCTGGAGTTAGAGGTAAAAGATATATTCGCTGTTCTATAGATAAGGTGGCTGGAATCACTGTCAATAAGATAGCTCTAAAATCCAAGTAACAACAGTAAAATAAAGAATGAAAGTCCTAGCCTGGTCTCCAGAGCAAGTTCCAGACAGCCAGGGATCCATAGGATAACTGTGTCTTGAAAAAAAAAATACAAACAAACAAAAAAAAACAAACCAAAAAGAAAGAAAATGAAAGAAGGAAGAGAGGAAGAGAGACAAGAAGAGAGGTGGGGAGAAAGAGAGAGAGAAACTGTATCTTGAAATAGTGATCAAGGCCATTGTGGCATGTTTTTTTTTTAATTTTATTTATTTTTTATCCTCACCTTAGCTTCTCCTCCCTCCTCTACTCTCAGTCCCTCCCTCCAAATCTCCCTTCTGCCTCCTTCCCCCCATCCACTCCTCCTCTTCTGCTATTCAGTAAAGGGAAAGACTCCCATGGACATGGACAAAACATAGCATGGCAAGTTGTAGTAAGACTAAGTAACTCACCTTGTATTAAGGCTGGGCAAAGCGACCCAGCACAAGGAACATGGTACCAAAAGCCTACAAAGGAGTAAGAGACAGTTCTGACTCCCACAAGAAGACAAAGCTACGCAACTGTCACACAAAGGCAGATAGATGGTCTAGGTCAGTATCATGCAGGTTCCCTGGTTATTGGTTGAGTCTCAGTGAGCTGCTATAAGCCCAGGCTAGTTGTCTCTGTGGGATTTGTTGTGACTCCTTGACCTCTCTGACTCCGGTGACCCTCCCTCCCCCTCATCAGCAGGATTCCCTGAGCTCAGCCTAATGTTAAGGGACACCAACGCATTGACCTACAGTCCTTCTTGCCTATGGGATGTGCTGGGGTAAGGGTGGTGCAGAGATTGTGGAAGTGGCCAACCAGTGACTGATCCAGCCTGAGACCTAAGCTACAAGAATGAGCCTACCCCTGACACTGCCTGGAGTCCCATGACCCAGAGTCTGGATGACCCACAGATCTAGGATAGAACCAAACATGACTGGAGGAAAAAATGTCAGTCCACTGATGCCTAAATGGTATTATGTTAGAATCATAAACTTCTGCCTGGCCCAGTGGTCATCAGAGAGGCTTCACCCAGCAACTGGTAGACACAGATGCAGAGACCCACAGTCAATCATTATGCCATTCTTTGGGGGAAGTTCCCCCTTTAAAAGTGCAAAGGTTTTAATTTCATAAAAGTGTGCCCATTAAAAATGCACCAAATGTGGACCTCTGAAAGAGACAGGATACTGCTGAGCTGTTTGTGGAATCACCCTGGTTCTCTCCAGCTCCACACCAATTCCATGGCATAGTCATGTAGCATTGATGCCCCTTCCACTCAGTTCCTTTGCTTTCATCTCCCTGTGCCAGTCACCTAACAAGTTTATTCCTATTGCATTTTGATGAATGGAGGACACATCACCTTTTATTCTCTAAAGCCATTTGAGCATTTCACCCATTAGTACTTTAGCTCTTTTCAGAAGGGCTATGGATACAAATTATATGAATAACAACATTATCATGCCCTGCAGGATTCTGATTATTAAGGCTGTAAGTTTGACCCTTTAGTTTACTCAATATTCAAGTCATTATCAGCAATGGTGTAGTCATTTTTCAAATAACAGTTTTTTTAAATTTTATTTTATAATTTAATTTAAATTTACATATCAGCCACAAATTCCCTTGTTCTCCCCGCTCCCGCCCCTCCACCTTCCCCCTAGCTCACCCCCCATTCCCATCTCCTCCAGGGCAAAAATTCCCCTGAGGATTGAGTTCAACTTGATAGATTCAGTCCAGGCAGGTCCAGTCCCCTCCTCCCAGGCTGAACCAACTCAAATAACAGTTTTTCAAATAACAGTTTTTCTATGTACATGATCCCTGATATTGGGATATTTCCCCTAAATAGAGTCTGACTGTGACAAAGGTTTACTTTGTTCTCATGGTGGCAAGAGAAAAACAGCAGTGTGTATAATAGGCCATATCGTTTAGGTTTTCCTATATATTACATATGGTTTCAAGGTGATCTGGTGTCTGGTCTGGTGCAACTGAGATACAACCAGCATAATCACCAACTCTTCAGGCAGAAGGTAGCAGCTTGAACAACCTTTTCTAAGCTTCTTCTACTTTAATTAAGGTAGATTAATCAATAAAATCCCCTTGCTGCTTGTTGAATGCATCTATCTATGGTAATATAGCATTCATGAAGAATATAACCCTAGCTCAAGATTTCTAATTTGATATTAGAAGGCTGACCTTGTCTCTGGTACACATTATAATTTATCAAATCTTTTGGTCATATTATTAGACAAAGTAGCAATTTCTATCTCTGGGGCAAACAGAATGTCAAGAATCAGTCAGTATTAACCAGGAAAAAACATGATTCATGGAATCAAAACTCAATCTTACTCCTCACTTGATTATGCTTATACACAAATGCATATTTATATATTAAAGTCTATTGGAAGACAATAAGTTCAGTGACCTATAAGTCTGAATTCTAAATATTTATAATTTGAAAGCAAATTTTATGTTTTCTGAAATCCAAACTTTTTGATGCCAATATGACACAAGTGGAGAATGTGATGTCTGGTTCATGTGGAACTAGCAGTCAGAATTTGGGAGAATAATAGTTTGCTCAGTGTTAGACTAGCTTCTTAAAAGTCTCTGACATTGTCCTTTGGCAGCTGTGGATGTTTTTCCCACACATATCCACATTCCCATTTACCTACCCATAAACATAACATATGACCCATGTGCACATCAAGCATATCAAGATCAAGCTCCCCAAGGTATCCAGGTCTTTTTGTTTCTTCTTTGTGATATGAAGATATTTTTCAAAATATCAAAACAGTTTACAAGTACCCCTAAGGATATCAGCAGTAAAACAACAAAGGAAGTATAGTTTCTTATAACATGCAAAGTCAAGCTCCTGGAGAAGCTGAACAATGGTGTGAATGTGAAGTGTGTTAAAGTAGAATGTGTCACTGTATAGAACCAGAAGAAGTATTGGGATTAAACAACTGCATTTCTGTGCTAAATGTGATGTCCAGAAACTAGTGAAAAACAGGAGATCTCCTGGGGCTGGAGCAATGGCTCAGTGGTTAAGAACATGTGTTGCTATTGAAAAGGACCAAGCTTTGATTCCCAGAACCTGCATGGTAATTCACTGATAATTGTAAGTCTAGTCCAAGGAATCTGATATCCTGTTCTGACCTCCACAGCCCCAGAAAGGCAATATATATGCACACACACACACACAGAGAGAGAGAGAGAGAGAGAGAGAGAGAGAGAGAGAGAGAGAGAGAGGGAGGGAGGGAGGGAGGGAGGGAGGGAGGGAGGGAGGGAGGGAGGGAGGGAGGGAGGGAGGGAGGGAGGGAGGGAGGGAGGGAGGGAATCTAGGCGATACAGACAATGATGGTGATTAGATGGTGGTTAGAATGATGCTGTTAGCACTGCAGAAGACTCAGGATTTCTTACAATGCTATTCTGCCACTTAGTTACCTTGAGAACATGTGTGTGTGTGTGTGTGTGTGTGTGAGAGAGAGAGAGAGAGAGAGAGAGAGAGAGAGAGAGAGAGAGAGAGAGAGAGAGTCTGCAAAATCACTTGTACACATAAAATATAAGTAAATCTAAAAATGATAGAAAAATCCTAGAAAGTCAAAAGTGGAGGCTGTATGTTACATTGAAAATGCTACTTTTGTGTTGCAGGGAATACATGCCACTCAATGGTGTACCTCCCACAAACAAGAAATACTTAATGTAATGAACTGTTAATAGGAAAGAAACTATAAAAGTATACAAAGATGAAGCATATTAAGAAAATATAAAAGTTGGATGGTCATGAGTAGGGGTGATCTAGGGGATAGGAAGGAGAGTTGAGGATGTATATGATCAAGATATCTTGGATATGTGTATAAAAATGTCAAAGAATATAGAAAATGTTTTTTATTTAAGAAAAAACAATTCTAAAGTTTTAAGATTTATGTCAATAAACCATCTACCAATCATAACGCAGAAGATAAATATATTGACAAGATTGCCAGGCTCATAACTAATAAAATACATTTTCTGAGGAAGTCTGCAATGCTGAGGAATCCTCACTAACACACTGTGATGGACCAATAAGACCCTTCTGATATTGTGAAGGATTTTACTAGAATTAAGCGTGCTAGAACATAATGACTTCTGGGATGTGCTAATGCAGCTGACTTACAAGAGTGAACACTAAGTGATAAATAAATCCAGGCCATTATTATTTGGACAAAAGACAAGAATCACCAGAAACTCTTTTCTGATTGGATTCACAAATTTCTTGTAGCAGCTGCTTGTGTGAACTATAGCGAAGCCAAACCAGATGACAATTCTGGTGTCCCTTTACTCCAGTTCTGTTCTTTCTCCAGCTGAAATCCTCACCATAAAGAGTATTTATTTCAGAAAATCTTCCAAATGTGACTTCATCTATTCATCTGTATGGCCAGGGTATTCACTGATCAGTAAAAATAAGTCTTTCTTGAACAGCATGTTAGCAGCATTGAAAAAAAAAAAGCATTGTAGAAGGTTTTGTAAGTGTTAGCAGCTAAGGTGAGGAAGGAAAATAGAAGGACAAATCTTTTTTTTATTTTTTATTTTTTTTTTATTTTTTTAAGTAAATTTATTTTACAGCATCATTTAGTTCAACATAATAGCCACAGATTCCCCTGTTCTCCCACTCTCGCCCCCCTCCCCCTCCCCCCACCCCACCCCCCATTCCCACCTCCTCCAGATCAAGGTCTCCCCCGAGGACCGGGATCGACCTGGTAGACTCAGTCCAGCCAGGTCCAGTCCCCCCCTCCCAGACCAAGCCAAGCGTCCCTGCATAGGTCCCAGGATTCAAACAGCCAACTCATGCAACTAGCCCAGGACCCGGCACCAACACACAGCTGCCTCCCAAACAGATCAAGCCAAATGACTGTCTCACCCATTCAGGGGGCCTGATCCAGTTGGGGGCCTCTCAGCCTTTGATTCATAGATCCTGTGCTTCCATTCATTTGGTTATTTGTCCCTGTGCTTTATCCAACCTTGGCTTCAACAATTCTCGCTCATATAAACCCTCTTCTTTCTCACTAATTAGACTCCCAGTGCTCCACCAGGGGCCCAGCCGTGGATGTCTGCATCCAGATTCCTCAGACCTTCCTTGGATGGGGTTTATGGCACAACTAACAGGGTGTCTGGCCATCCCATCACCAGAGTAGGTCAGTTCCTGCCGTCTCTCGACCATTGCCAGCAGTCTTTTGTGGGGGTATCTTTGTGGATCTCCATGGGCCTCCCTAGCTCTCTGTTTCCTCCCCTTCTCATATGGTCTTCATTTACCATGGTCTCCTATTCCTTGTTCTCCCTCTCTTTTCTTGATCCAGCTAGGATCTCCCACTCTCTTTCCCTCGACCGTTGCCCTTCATTGTTCCCACTCATGACCAGGCTGTTCATGTAGATCTCATCCATTTCTCCGTGTCTTTTTTGGGGTCTCGTTTTCCAGGTAGCCTCACTGGTGATGTGAGTAGCAGTCCAGTCATCCTTGTTCCACATCTAGCATCTTCCTATGAGTGAGTACATACCATATTTGTCTTTCTGAGTCTGGGTCACCTCACTCAGGATGATTTTTTCTAGATCGATTCATTTGTCTGCAAACCGTATGATGTCATTGTTTTTCTCTGCTGAGTAGTATTCCATTGTGTATATGTGCCACAATTTATTTATCCATTCTTCAGTTGAAGGGCATCTAGGTTGTTTCCAGGTTTTGGCTATTACAAACAATGCTGATATGAACATAGCTGAGCAAGTGCTCTTGTGGTATGATTGAGCATTTCTTGGGTATATGCCCAAAAGTGGTATAGCTGGATCTTGGGGGAGATTGATTCCCAATTTTTTAAGAAAGCGCCATATTGATTTCCAAAGTGGTTGTACAAGCTTGCATTCCCACCAGCAGTGGAGGAGAGTTCCCCTAGTTCCACAACCTCTCCAGCATAAAGTGTCTTTAGTGTTTTTGATCTTAGCCACTCTGACAGGCATAAGGTGGTATCTCAGAGTTGTTTTGATTTGCATTTCCCTGATGATTAGGGATGTTGAGCAATTCCTTAAATGTCTTTCAGCCATTTGGGTTTCCTCTGTTGAGAATTCTCTGTTTAGTTCTAAAGCCCATTTCTCAATTGGACTGTTGGTCGTTTTGATGTCTAATTTCTTGAGTTCCTTATATATTCTGGATACCAGTCCTCTGTCACCTGTGGGGTTGGTGAATATCTTTTCCCATTCTGTAGGCTGTCGCTTTGCCTTGTTGACCGTATCCTTTGCTCTACAAAAGCTTCTCAGTTTCAAGAGGTCCCATTGATTGATTGTTTGTCTCAGAGGACAAATCTTATATATAGCTCATCTTCAAAATACCCTTCCTTTTTCTGCAGCTAAAATTCTAAGGTTTTTGCATGCATGTCCCCCACCATCTAGGTAAAAGTAAATAAAAGGCATTGGCTACAAACTACTATGATGGCAGCATGGTGCTGAAGAAGGTCCAGCATCTTTATGACTTTATCTAAGCATGACTGAGAGTGCCCCAGCCACCATCTTTACAATCCAGATGTATAAGTTCCCTGAATAAAGTACACATGTGTTCTTTGTTCAAGGTGTGTACTACTCACTCTGTAGCTCATTCCTAGGATTTCCTTGTCTGTATAGGTAATATGTATTTCTATAATCTATCTTGGCACAGCTTCTTTTGAGTTTTTGCATTCATCAGGATGTGAACCCACTGCACTGAGTTACAAAAGGAATTTAGAAAAAAGCATAAGCAGCTGTTGCTAATCTTATCGGTGCTTGGAACGTAGTGACTACAGACACATGCCACCTTGGCTGCCACAACCTTTGATCTGCAATAATGTTCAATGAGGATCATAACAAGGCAATGAGTTTGAAATGTTGTCCATGTTACAATATTAAAAATTAAATTCTGACCCCCTTCCATGTCCAAATTTGTGTCTCTGAGTCCATCAGTAATCTGGAGAGATGGATATAGAATTAGCTTTTTAATCCCCATCATGAATTGTTTATCCATTGACCTATAGTGAAATAGCCATTATGGTTCTGCATCTTGATGATGCTGACAATAATGGTGATTAAGATGATGTTTGCACTACAGAAGACTCTGGATTTCTAATAATGCTACTGTGGTGCTTAGCTACATTGAGAACATTGTTCTTTTATTGTAGTGATCCTATGCTATACTTTACCACGAAGTGCTTTCATTTGGATGATTTTAAGCATCATTTTGCTGTTAGCTACAAATTCTTCATCAGGAGGGTTGGTGATGTCAATAAACCACATGTTTTCTACTATTTGCTTTCGGATGCTTCAAGGTCCTAAAATATCTTCTCATGAACAAAAATTTTAAAATGTGGCATGTGATTTTCTTCAGATGATTCATATAAGGTTTATGGGAACATGATACTCTTTGTGTAGGCCTGGGCTCTACCTAGTTGCTATCTCATTATGTCTATGCAAACAGTGCTGATGCAAAGTACTCCTGATCCTGAGTATTTCTTATAGCAGATACTCAAGTCATCACATCGAGAAATTCTAAAAAGCAAGTTAAAACCTTTTTTTATCTGTAGATTTTTTACATTTCTCAAAATATTTTTAAAGTTGCCTCCTCATCTATGTTTCAGGCATAAATACATATTGGAGATTGGAAAAATACCATGGTACATTATTACAATTCTCATCCCTTTGCTTTGTTTTCTATATAACTGACAATTCAAAAGAAATTTACGGTGTAGATTTCCTCTTTTTTCCTGTGTGTAAGTCT
The DNA here is from genome assembly GCF_049852395.1 of Peromyscus maniculatus bairdii. Lineage (NCBI taxonomy): Eukaryota > Metazoa > Chordata > Mammalia > Rodentia > Cricetidae > Peromyscus > Peromyscus maniculatus. Next base: position 75,827,997 of record NC_134853.1, read on the forward strand.
TCTATTGTCATTGAGGGATCTACTCTGCACTACCATGATATGCGTCATCCACAATTATTTTTAAAGGAAATAACTCTACAGGAGGTGTTTGGAGAAAGTAATATTTTTCCTATAAGAGCCAAGCATTCAAGCTATTCTCTTAATTCAGAATCAAAATTTAGGCATTAGAACCTGAATGCTGATATTTTCAATATTGTTGCATCCCCAGTGTAACAAAATCAATTGCCATTCATAAGAGAAATATTATTTGGATGTATTGGAGAGAGTACCATGAATACAAAATGCAAAAGAGATAAGAAGTTTGATATTTTTCCAACTATTTATCAATTGTACTATACATACACAAAAATAAATAATGTATGCCTGATTCAGTCTGGCATGCTTTCCTTCTATATGACACTAACTCATGAATTTCTAGTTTTGTTCCATTGTGTTAACAAAAAGTTAATATCCAGGCTCTTTACTAAAGCTCTCCCAAAGTAGTTATTTCCTTCTTATGTATGCCATACACATAGGAACCAAAGCCCTAAAACAATAACACTTCCATAAGGCCTACCAGACTAGCCCTCACTTACTTCTCATATATGCCCTTTCAAAACTAGTATTGCTCAAATATACCTCATAATATAGAAGACACAGAAGAAACCAAGTGTGTCACAGTATAATATGTTAGAAACAAAAGAGCCAAGAATCTTACATTGTTTCCACAGATAAAATGGAATTTCTAAGTTTAGGTAGGAATTAATTTAAATGAGCTGTATCAAACACTGTTGGCACTGTATATACCATAATTCTGAAGCCCTCTTGAAGGACAGTATAGGTTCAAATCATGGGAAAATGTCAAAGGTGAAAAGAATATAGTACCAATGTACATAATAGAGTCAGTGTGAGAACTTGCATCTTAGTCAACACGTACTCACCTGTGATGAGGCTTTGCATAGTGGCCATGGTATCTAAGGATTCTTCATGAGTTCAATTGATTCATTCAACAAACATGTGACAAAGAGTTAGAAATTGGCAGGAGATAGTACTCCCCATGCAGGAGTGTAAGAACATTGGTTAGACTATTCTAAGATAGCATGGTCAGCAGTGAGGATCAAGTAATGTAGCCTTTAAAGAGAGCCAGAAACTAACAAAACTTTGGAACGAATATAAATCTTATCTACTCAAGAATAAATTTCTGGTGTTCTGTAAGTTTCATAGTACTGACGTGCCTTAACACTGTTCTCCTCACCTCACTTCATGGTAAGCTTGAAATATAACACTTTTGAACAGTAGTAAAAGTAGATGGACAAAAAGTGTTTGCAGCTATTCAAAAGCCTCATTCTAAGGTTTAGTTATTATTGGACCTATATGGAATATTCCTAGAATTATCCCATGTACCACACTTGTTTTTACTCTGTATAACCAAATTCAACATCTGGAAATGCTTTTTAACCTCATGTATTTACAGCAACAGAACACATTAAACACAGTATGTATCCAGCTGAAACATGGAAACAAAAAAGTCAGGACTCTGATCAAAATATTTAACATGGAAACCTATGATTACTGTATCTGCATGTAGGGCTGAAAACCTCTAGCATATTCCTGAATATTAAATGAAGCTCTGTGTGTAAATGGCTCTGTATAGGACTAGACAATTCAAGTATCACCCTGAATATTACACGATGAGACTTTTGCATGTAGAATGTTAGGCCTAACATGGATATAGAAACCACTGAGATACTATAGGTGTTTTCAACATAGAGAAAATCCACTTGATTTTATAGATGGAGCATTTATTGGTTTAAGGAATTTGTTTTTTTTAAAAAAAAACTCTCTCTAATCATTATCTGACCACAACACTAATCAAGTAGAGGGAGGAGTGACCACAATTAACAAACCATGCTTGATTAAAGTACACCATTCAATAAACAAAACAAGACACTGCAACTACAAAACATTCTATAAATCTGTTTTGGAAGTCATAAAACATGTTTAAAACATCTAGTTTTAACAACAACAAAATATGACACATAGAAAAGAATATACTGTACCAAGAAATAAAATCATCTAATAAAAACTACTCTTGTAAAACCAGATGTTTGATTTATTAAAGAAAAATTTCTGGTATTATAATCATGTTCAAAAAACAAATAATTGCAATGAAATCATATTGTCCAAAGTAATATCAATAAACAACAGACATTATAAAAACAATCAAATAGAAATGAGAGTAAACTTTACAAAAAAATAGGTTACCAACTCACATTAAGATTCAATGGAAAAGTCAATATTTAAAGATATATATTAACTCCTGCAATTTTGTTAAGTTTGTGGTGTATTCTTAGTTCCTTTTAATTTACTATATTGTTTGTTATTACCATATATTATTTTTTAAATTTTCATATTATACATTTGGGTTACAGTTTTCCTCCCCCACTCATCTCAGATCTTCCTTTCTCTATCCACCCAATTTCATATTCAATCTTTATTTTAAAAAAAGAAACTAAAACAAACCAAAAATACAAAACAGCAAAAGACATAGTTTCCATTTTGTGTAGTTCAACTACTCCAGAGGATTCAGCCTGCCTCCAGTGTAGTAGATGTACCCAACATCATGTCATTGTTTTTGAAATTCAAAGAGGGATATTTTAATACTGAGGAATGCATTTCTCAAAGCATGCAACTTGCTTAAACTGAGATTTGCTCTTCAATAAGGTGTCTGAAGTGTAAGAAATAGAATTATATAATAGAAACTTAACTAATAATGGATATTGAGTTCAGTATCTTAGAATGTTTTGATGACATGCATTTTATATAGTCAGAGCACAGATATCAGTTTTCTCTATTGTAACACTTTAAAAGTTTTAAATGTTGTTTTAAAGGAAGATGCACTTTACCACATTATCCTAGATCCCAAAAATTATTTAGCTAATCTTGGACAAATATTGAAAAGATATCAGACGCCATTGTTCAATATTATAGAGTCTTTTTTCTCTTTTATCACTCTGTGGACCAGTATGATGTTCTGAGTTGTGTTTGTTAGTTTTATATATTACAAAAGAGAGAAAAGGGAGAGAGAATGGTACCAATGGATATCTAGAACTTACCATACTAAATTTTATCTACCAACCTGTAAACAGTCCTCTCTCTATTCAACCTTGGTGAATCCACTTCTCACCTTTTATTTCATGATGTTTCTACTGTCATGTCATACTCTCACAGAATATTACAAAAGCAGCCATCTCATGACCCATAAAACTGAAAGTTCTTCATTCAACAGCAGCTGCTATAAAGGGTCAAAAAGCCTGAAGTAGAATATGTAAGCTAATTATGAAGTTGATGGAATCAGAGATTTCACTCTAATTAATAAGTTTTTTTTGCTTTAGGATCAGAAGCTTGAGAACCTTCTATATGCATAAACTTCAGCACATTATTTAAGATTCAGGGACCCTCAAGTTCATAATGCTCTACTATAGTAGAATAATTGATATGTTAAAGTACATTTCAAGAAACATGTTTAATTGATGTGAAGTTTTTAATCAAGCACAGAACTCTATGAATAAATCAGTATTGTGTGTGTATGTGTGCAATCAGAGGGATCAAGTTCTGATGTTTGAGAAAGGAGGTGAAGAAAGTAGTCAACAAGATTAATAGTGAGAAAACCAGTGGCTTTTGCAGAACACTGTATGTAAATCTTGTCTCAATACTCATGCTATAAATATCTTCATTTCTTGTCTGTAAAGCAAGGAAATTCATAAATTAAACAACACACCCTAAAATATTAATCTCCACATTGTTACTAAGTAGTCTGCCGGTTTGCATTGATGTTTCAGCTATTGTACCTGAATGTTAATATCTCCCTATAATATTTGTTGTTTCCATCCTTCAGATTCTCTTTTCTTCATCATTGTCATTCACCCAATTGTTCCTTCTCCTTTGATGGAAGCCAGCTCAATAACTTTGGAAGAGTTTTTCAAGCAGCTGAGATAGAATGAATCAATTGATAACTTGCTAGTGTGATGCTTAGCATGAAATGCACTTTAGAGACCTCACATTGGCTTCTATTCAGAATGAACAATTTTCAAAATCTGATATGGTTAAATGCAGAATACAATAATTACAGCAAGTTAAATTGATGTTAAACTGTAAGAACATCTTCATATAATGTATGCACATATTTTAACAAAAAGTACCTGAGAATGGCCACATCCAATGTTTTGAGAAAAAAATATATTGTTAAGATACACTTAATATCCAAAAATATCCAGATAGCCACATCTACCAGATAGTTTGTCTTACTCTAAGTTGGCTTGAAATACAGACTGAAATTTTATAACAAAGGTAGTGATGAGACTAAAATAAAGCTGACATGATTGCTCAATCTTATTCAGTAACATCACTCATAAAAACATTCCCTTGCTTCTTCACTTTCAATTAAAATCACAGTTTAACTCTCTAATTTTGTTCCTGTAGCTGAGACTTCCTTAGAGACAGATATCTACTATCCCCTAGGCTTATCTGTTTTTTTCTCTCAACAAATTATCTGCTCTCACATTACACTTAGCAAATATAAATATCATTTGAAATATGTCTTCAAATACCACTTAGCTATACTCAGTTCATCAGGAAATATTTAGAACATCAACAGGGATTCAATTGCCTTTCTCTTAGGATGTAGTTAGCAAAATTAAAATAAAAATCAATGAAATAAAAATGAAAAGGCCAAGTTGCTAGCCTTGACACTCATTAACTGGGTCTTTGTAAAGTTTTCTAACATTTGTCTTGTTTTGTTTTGTTTTGTGTGAAATGAAGGTTTTTATTAGTTGATATCCAAATTATATCTCCATTTCAAAAATATTCTTTTGACTGTTATGCTAAAAATATTGTGTTAGAATTTTATTATTCAATATTATTTTTATTATTCAATTATTATTGAGAACCAAAGAAACAGCATGCCTGACTTCATAAACTCCAATTCTATGTATATTGAATGGTTATAAAATTCAGACAACACACACACACACACACACACACACACACACACACACACACACACACAAATGCATACATGCATGCACATGCAAACACTTTATCTTCTGTTCATGAATTCTCTGCTGGTTGGTCTTTTGCCATCTCGGTATAAGGTCGGGTCATCTGGAAATAGGGAATCTCAATTAAGAAAATGCCTCCATTCGATTGGTCCATAGACAAGGCTGTGGGAAATTTTCTTGATTAATGTTTGATATAGAAGGCTCCACTCCACTGTAGGTAGCATGACCCCTGTGCTAGTGGTTCTGAGTTGCATAAAAAGGAAACTTGACAATCCAAGAGGTAAGACAGTAAGTAGAATTTTTCCATGGCCTCTGCTAAAGTTCCTGCTTCCAGGTTTCTGCCTTGATTTCCATTAGTGATAGACTGGGATTTGTAAACCAAATAAATTCTATTGTCCCCAAGTTAGATTTGGTGAGTGTTTTATGACAGCAATAAAAATAAAATTCACACATGTATGAAAGAAACCAACATGGATGTAATATTGCTCTGTTTATATGATTCATTCCTGTGAGTTGAAGACAGTGACCTTTGGCAGAGTGGGCAGCTTGTCCAAGTCACATCTGCTGTGGTCAGTTCTAAGGAACTTCTCTTTACAATGAACAAACTGTGCCTTTAGTTTTCAGAAGGGCTGACCAATCAAAAAGGGATGAAGCTCATAGTAAAGAAGACTTGTTACATCAACTGATTCCTGCCCCTGAGAGAACTAATAAGGGTTTTTGTCATGTTCATTTACTTTTCAGACTGTATTGTAATTATAACCTTTTTTCCTTCTCCTTCACACCTACAAACTCTCATATATCCCTCTATACTCTCCTTCGAATTCAGGGCCTCATTTTCACCAAATGTTATTGCATGAATATATATACCCAAATATAAACCGTTGAGTCCAGCTAATGTTACTTGAATGTATGATTTCAGGATTTTATGGTACTGAATAACCAATTGCTGTACTCTTCCTAGGGAAGTACAACTATCCCACTTCCATCTTTATTCAGTCATCTGTAGTTCTTTTGTAGGATTGAGCATCCTGGGCTTTTCCCCATGCAATTTGGCATGGCCATTTTTCCTCCTTGTTCAGCTCATCTTTAGGCAGTAATATTGGTGAAATCTAATGTTACTGGGAGACCCAATCTCACAGCAAAGTCCCTGATCCTCTGGCTCTCACAATCTTTTCACCCTTTCTTCCACATTGCACTTTGTTCTCTGAGCTTTAGACATGGGAGTATTCTTTAGATAATGCTGTTGGGAGTGGGTTCCATGATTCTGCATATTGATAGTTTGGGGTTTTCTGTGGTGGATTCAGTATGTTGAAAGGGGAAGTTTCCTCTGTGTATATAAGGACAATTGTTTATAGATTATTGCTACAAATTATTTTGATTTAGTAAATTAGTATTATAGATTCTCCTCCAATGACCTTGATTCCACTAGCACTAATAGTTTACTAGGTTCTAGCACTAGGCATAGTATCCCTCTTATTGATTGAACCTTAAAGTACAATTAGAGAGCCATTGGTTACCAGCAAGATATGTGTGTCACTACTGCACCTGTAAGGTTAGTATGCCATGCTGGTCATTGATACGGTTCAGAGGCATAGCTGGGTGGGACTATTGGCTGCCTATCTTTTTTGGAAGTTTGCATGGTACCATTTAGTACCATGAAAGCAAGTTCTCAGGAAAGAGGCTTTCAGGTAAGTTCCAGCTCTGGGATCTCTGGGGCCTGTTTCTGAAGTAGTTGGTATCTTCAGCAATAGGTACTTAACTTTCACTTCTAGGGTATAACCAAGGGCAACAGTAATAGGCTGTGCACTTTAAAAGTCTCCAATAAATTCATGAATGTAACACCAGACTGCTGTGGAATAATGCTCTTGTACACTGGCTTAATAAAACTCTGATTGGCTAGTAGCCTGGCAGGATATATAGGCAGGGTGAGCCGACTAGGAGAATGGTGGGAAGAGGAAGGACAGAGTCAGGAGTCACGAGTCAGACACAGAGGAAGCATGATGACAATGCAGAACTGAGAAAAGGTACCAAGCCACATGGCTAAACATAAATAAGAATTATGGGTGAATTTAAGTGTAAGAGCTAGTTAGTAATAACCCTAAGCTAAAGGCTGAGCAGTTATAAATAATAAAAAGCCTCTGTGTGTTTACTTGGGACCAAGTGGCGGGTGGGTGGGAGTGATTCGTCCCGACCACAGGGCCCGGGCAGGACCAGGGAAACCTTTTGGCTACTCCAGTCATCTCATTTTCCCTTCTTAGATCTTGACAACATAGAGTTTGTCTTTCTTAATGATCCACTGTACTTTGAAGATATTATTCCCTTAGCACATTCTTGAGTTCCATCTAAGATCAATATCCTCATATATTTTTCTGTGTATGCACATGTATATATAAATGTATAGTAGAATTTAATTTACAACTCAGTAGAATTAAGGAAAGTTATCTATATATAGGTATACACACACACACACACACACACACACACACACACATATATATATATATATATATATATATATATATACATACATACATACCTGTGCATACACAGAAGTGTGTATATAATCAATTTCATTTCTATTCAGTCTTAAATCTGTCTTAAATCTCCAGCATGATACTTACTTCTCAGTAAGGAAGCATTTCCTAGTTGGAAATTTAAGTTCAACAGACACTACAAACTGAACATGCCATCAACTGTATTTTTATAGTATATTACTCAATATCAATAATTTGTATACACCATCCAAAATAATGAGTTAACAAATCAATTCAATAATATTTGCAAATATATCTCATATGTTGTTTTCCTCTGTGCATTTAATCTCTTGGTTTGATTTTTTTAACTTTGTTAACTATTAAGAAAACATCACTATGATCTTGGCTCTAATTTCCATCTTTATCACCACTTGCCATTCATTCCACACATGAACTTAGATGCATCGTTTTGGAAATCTAATTATATCAATGCTATAATTAAAACTTACATTTAAATGGCATTTTGTGTTCCCAATTCTTTAAAACTGCATTCACAGCTCTTTATGTGTAATTCAATTAGTCTGAATTCTGGATGTACAAGAAGACAGTTTAGCACAACTTTGTTAGTCATTGATAACAGAAGTAGAAGAGAAAGAGTAAGAATACAAAGTATATTACAACTTTTAACCAAATTGTCCTAAAGAACATTTACAAAACAATATAACAAATAGAAACTAAATACACATTATTCTTAATTATACACAGCTTTCCACAAGAGAGATGTCTTAGTTCATTTACCATTGCTTCAATAAAACACCATAACAATAGCAACTTAAGGGAGAAAACATTTACTTGGTTCACAGTTCTGGGTTGTAATCAATCATTGTGGGGATGTCAAGGTGGCTGATACTTGAAGCAGATTGTTCATTCTATCTATGGCCAAGAGCAATAAATGCATGCTTAATACTCACCTTGCTTTTTCTACTCTCACACTATCCTACCTAGGAAAGGGTACCACCCACAATGGGTAAGTCTTCCTACCTCAATTAATGTAATAAAGAAAATTCCCACATACTCTGGCAGAAGCCTGTCTCTTGGATGACTCTAGATTATGCAAATTTGATAATTAATGCTAACCACCACAGAAGGGTGTGTTTTTGGTTTTGTTTTAGTTTCTTTCTTTTTTTAATATTTTTGTAATGCAATCTTTTATACCATAAGTTGAAACTATTTTTTAGAACAGTTACTGAAATGGTAATTAACTCTAATTGTGGTTAGAAATCCCTCAACAGTAACTTAAAAGGAAGAAGAGGCTGCTTTTGACTGAGTTGCAGAGCCTTACGTCTATACCTGACTGCCACTACTGATAAGGCAGAGACATCATGACAGAATGTCATGACAGAGAAAAGCTGTTCCTCCCGTGGCATCTGGGAAACAGAGGAAGAAACTAGGCACAAAAAAATACCCATAATACTTAATTCCATCAACTATTCACTACCTCCTAATAGCCTGAAAATCTGTTGATTAGTTAGTACTTTTGTGATTCAGTCACCTCTCATGAATATATCGCTGGGGACCACACCCCTAACCAAGGAGCTTTTGAGCTCCCTATCTCCAAACCATAATGACGTAGACACCTGGAAAATCACCATTTGGAAATTAAATGAAACACTTCCAAAAGTGACATAGATTGAGAGAGTCAATATAAATTATTATTAGTCAATAATTTGCATGACTTAGCTACAATAACCAAAATGTTTGAGAAGCAACTAGTCCAAACTGACTAAAGATGACTTCAAAAACCTCAATCAGCCTGTATTTTCTAAGACTTCGCATTTGTAGTTTAAAAATATTCCCTTGAGGAAGTTTATTTCTTCCTAAAATGTTTTTATTAAAAAGGATATTTTCACACAATAAAATCAGGGACATAGATTGAAAGTAATCATTTACTTTGTATATATCAGACAGTGTGGTGATATATTGTGTCCCCCAATATATTGTGCATCCTAAGAAACTTATCTGGGGTCAGAGAACAGAACAGCCACTAGATATAGAGGCCAGAAAATGGTGGCTCACACACCTTTAATCCTAGAATTCTGAAGGCAGAGATCCATCTGGATCTCTGTGAGTTCAAAGCCACATTGGAAACAGCCAGGCATGGTGACTCGTGCCTTTAATCCAGGAAGTAATAGCAGAAAGCAGAAAGGTATATAAGGTGTGAGGACCAGGAACTAGAGCCTAGTTAAGCTTTTAGGATTTTAGCAGCAGTTCAGCTGAGATCCATTTGGGTGAGGACTCAGAAGCCTCCAGTCTGAGGAAACAGGAACAGCTGAAGAACTGGCAAGGTGAGGTATCTGTGGCTTGCTGTTTCTCTGATCTTCCAGAGTTTACCCCAATACGTGGCTCAGATTTATTTTTGTTAATAAGACCTTTTAAGATTCATGTTTCAAGACAATATGGTGTGGAGCCAATAACAAGGTATAGCATGTCAGTAGCTCAATAAAATGAAGATAACAAACCAATCAGGACTGATGATAAAGTCTTACTGTCCCAGCACTTGGAGAAGATGCAGGAAGATTGCTCTGAGTTCAAGGTCCATCTAGGTTACATAGTGAATGCTTTGGCAGCCATTGTTACATAGTAGGACTCTTAGAAAATAAAATAAGGCCCTCCTGGCCATGCTAGGCCTCGACAGGTAGACGACACCCATAGGTCTGGGCCAATGGGCAGGCACTATCACAACGAGTAACTATATAGTGTGGAAATGAAAGAGAAAGAGAACCTGAGAAGTTCATGAGCTGTGGAGAGAAGTGTAACTGAAGCAGTGAAGGCAGTAAAGAAGTTGATGTGAGTTGGCAGCATTGTCACCAGGGGCCATGGTGACTTCCAGGCCCAGGTTGTTGCCAAGGACCATGTCTGAGTCCATGGTTCTATTGAAACTGGAGTCTGTGTTAATATCTGTGGCCCATATTGCCACCAAGGGCCACACAGATGCCCAGGGCCTGGGCTGCCTCCTGTGGCCATGCTGGTGTCTGAGGATCTGAGTGGTCTGTACTGCCACCTGGGCCATTGATGATGCCTGCGGCAGGGCTAATGCCAAGGACCATGTCTGAGTCTCTAGCCCTACCACAGCTAGGGTCTGTGTTGATGTCTGTGGCTCTTATTACCACCTAAGGCCACGAGAATACCTAGGTAATGGGCTGCCACCTGATACCATGTTGATGTCAGTGGCCCATGTTTCTACCAGAGGCCATGGGAACCACATGTGTTGAAATCCAAGGGCGGTGCTGAGCAAACCCCACCTTTAGCTGGCCCTGGGAGATCTGGGACTGTCCCTCAGTGGCTGCTGCAGCAGTAAAACTGGCTTATCCCTACACGAGAGAGTTGACCCCTATGACCCTGGCTCTGGGAGAGCTGGTCCCATCCCTCACCACGGGTGCAGGCTCTGCCCCTGAGAAGAGCAATCCCAGTGGAGGCCCAGACTGACCAACTCAGCCTACCCAGGCCCACACCCAGTGCTTTGAGTAAGCCCACTCCAACATCTATCCCACCTATGACCTGCTGAAGTGTGCGAAGAGACTGGTCCTGCAGAACCATAGCCGCAGGATCTTCAACACTCAAGGCAATAGCAGGATGCCTGAGAGGAGTTTCAGTGAAGTTCCATTATTGGTAGAATACCAAAAGCCAGAGGCCTTGAACCTGACCAACACCTCATTACAATAAACAACTGCAAGTAAAGCTGCTTGGAAAAAAAAGTGTGCACTGTGTGACACACAGCAGTTCCTAGTGTCACTAAGATGAATGAACAGGTGATGGAGAGGAAGGAAAGACAGAAGAACAAAGTGTTTTGTTTCATTTTCATTAACGTGGGATGGGGGTGCATGATATTAAATTCCCAAAGAATCAATAAAAAATTATGTTAAAATAAAAATCATCAGAGGCTGGAGGGATGACTTTTTTGGTTAGGAGTACTGGCTGCTCTTTTAGAGGTCCCAGGTTCAATTCCCAGTGTTCACATGGCTGCTCACGACTATCAGTAACTTCAGTTCTAGGCCATCTGATATTCTCTCCTGGCACCCTCAGTACACAGTCCTGAGCATTCAGTACACGAACAAGCATGCATAATATACATGCTTAATATACATAAAATAAAATTAAAATGTAAAAAATAATAGTAAAATACAAAATATGAACAACAAACAAATAAATAGAAAACAACTAACTACCTGAATGTGAATAAGCTTTTAATAGACAAGTAACTCTTGCACAATGCTGGTAGGAATGTATTCCCTTACTGAGGCAGGTGAGTAACTTGCTAAAGTATAAGTGATGCTGCTCCTCAGAACATATGAAAGACAAACACATGCACACAAGAGGTATAATGAACTGTTTAGCAGCTTTATTAAAAATAGAAAAAACTCAAAATAATGTAAATGTTCTTTTTAAAAGGTGGAAATGTTATTGTGACTATAAAAAAGTTGACAATTAAACTGAGGAAATTATTGATGCATGCTACATAAACGGCACAGATATAGTGAGCTAAAGAAAACAGGCACAGAATTTAGATATTGTATGTTTTTATTTATATAAAACTTTAAAAATAAAACAAACTAGTGTCCAAATCAACAGTTGCTTGTGAAGAGTAATATTGCAAAAGATAAAATACTTTGGAAAGATAGAAAGTAGAAAAAAGAAATCACATGAGTTGAAGGTATCCATTTGTCAATTATGTTATAAATTTCTCCACTTCTGTGGCGGTTTTACTCAGGTTTTGTATTTGGCAAAACTAACCAACCTGGATAGGTAAGGCATGCAAATTTCACTGTAAATAAATTATGATCTAGTAAATTTGGCATTTAAAATTTGACATTTCCTAACAAATATTTCTCTTTTATTGCGTGCAATCGGGCATTTATTTCTAATTTATAAACAATTATAAGAATGACACTGGGAGGTGGTGGCGACACCTTTAATCCCAGCACTCAGGAGGCAGAGGCTCTCTGTGAGTTCGAGGCCAGCCTGAGCTACAGAGTGAGTTCTAGGACAGGCTCCAAAGCTACACAGAGAAACCCTGTCTCAAAAAACCAAAAAAAAAAAAAAAAGAGAGAGAGAGACAAATATTCTCACAAAATAAAAAGTTCATGTGAAAGCTACAAACCCAGATCCAGAACTTAATAGTGAAAATTATTTGGATTATTCATGAAAATATTTCCAAGCGCTTCTTTGGTAATGTAAAAATATAGTACAGAAGAGCCATGGCTATATAATAAACAGCTGTAGTGAATCTTAATTTGCTTATGGTAAATATTTTGTTACTAGAAAGGGCCTACTAACACACATACTTTTTTTTCTTTTTTTAATCTTTTTTTTTTTTCATTTATTATACATACTGACCACAGTTTCCCCTCCCTCCTCTTCTCCCATCCCCTCTCCCTGCCTCCCATCTATCCCAGTCCCATCTACTCCTCTGCCTCCATTCAGAAATGGGTAAGCCTCCCATGGGTATGACCAAAGCATGGCACATCAAGTTGAGGCAGGTCAAGCTCCTACCCCTTCATCAAGGCTGGGTGAGACAATCCATCACGGGGAACAGGTTCCCAAAAGCCAGCTAAGTGCCAGGGACAGGTCCTGATCTCACTGCTAGGAACCTCACAAAGAGATCAAGCTACACAACTCACACACATGCAGAGGGCCTGGGTCAGTCCCATGCAAGCTCTCTAGCTGCCTGTCCAGAGTCTGTGAGCTCCCAAGAGCTTAGGTTAGCTGTCTCTGGGTGTTCCCCCTTCATAACCCCCCTGGTTCATAAAATCCCTCCTCCCTTTCTTCAGTAGGACTCCCTGAACTAAGCCAGGTGCTTGTCTGTGGATCTCTGCATCTGTTTCCACCAGTTACTGAATAAAGGCTCTCTGATGACAGGGAAGTCACCAGTTCAGGCACCCTCTCCACTATTGCTAGGAATCTTAGCGGGGGTCATCTTTGTGGACGCCTGGGAGCTTCCCTGGCATCAGGTTTTTCCCTAATCCCAAAGTGCCCATCTCCATCAAGACTTCTCTTTCATTACTCTCCCCCTCTGTTAGGCCCCCAACCCACCTCCAGCTCCCAGCCTGCCCAACTTGATCTCTCATGTTACCATCCCCCCATCTCTCCCACCTCCACTCCATCGCATTTAACCAATGAGATCTCTTCTATTCCCCCTTCCTAGGGAAATCCATGCATCCTTCTTTGGACCCTCTTTGATATCTAGCCTCTCTGAGGGTGTGGATCGTAGAATGGTTATCCTATACTTCACTCCTTTAATTAAGCCGCAGGAGAGAGTATAGGTCTGATTTCTGCAACACAAGTATTTCATCCAATCAGGTCCCCACCTCATGATGTGTTGACCGATCGAGGATGAGTTAACTGTGCATAATTGCCTGCATACCTTCCCGAGTGCAATGGACTAACTAGTCCCAGGGGTGCAAAGGCTATGCATGTGACAATTGTCCACATACCTTCCCAAGTGCAATGGACTAACCAGTCCTAAGGGTGCAAAGGCTATGTGACTCCATATGCAGTCAGACTTGCTCTCCTTGAAGGAAGGAAAATGTCCTACACTTCAAGTGCAGTGCACGATCCTGGCATCCTGTGCTTAATACAAGTATTATGTGAGAGCTGTCCACATACCTTCCCGTGTGCAATGGACTAACCAGTCCTGGGGGTGCAAAGGCTGTGTGGATATTAGGTAAAGCCAGATCTGGGGGGAGGAGCCACACTCCAAAGCGGCTAATGCTTGAGTGATAATGACCTTGTCCTTTTTAGTACGTGCTCGCAAACGGCAGACCAACCACAGACAAAACACACATCCTCCAAGGCAGCATGCCAAAAATATACCCTACCCCCACCCATTCTAAACAGGGAGAAGGTAGAAGCGATCCAGGAGGACAGTCCCTCTGCCATGCTGAGATCCATTCGTGTGGAGTTGATGGTCACCACCGCCACTCTGTTTCTCCAAGGTCTCTTCAAATTCTCTGGACCAATTTCCTATAAGATAACTAGACAATTGTTTTAGCCAAGCTTCTAATCCCTTTCCTTTCCACAGGGTAATGGCCCTTTGACATTCTTTAGTGCTTTGCTCATATACTAATTGTTGAACCAGAGGCATAGCTGTTTCTACATCTCCAAATATCTTTCCTGCAGCCTCTACCAGATCTTTTAATTGTTTATAAGGCACAGGTTCATGATATCTGTTGTTTGTTTGCGGATCTTCAAAGACTGGAAACGCGGACGCTAGCCGCGCCCAGGTGTCTCTCCTAATAAAATGACAACCTCCACCTGTTTGCAGACACGAAGGTGTTGCCAAGGGTGGATGTGGTCCCGAAGGCGCCGTTGGTTCCACATTCACCCCAGCAGAAACATTATAAGGAGGAGGCCGCTGCCGCCCATGTCTCTCCTTTTTATATTCAGCGGCAGCTTCCTCTAAATCCTCCTCCTCATCAGGGTCTAACTCACCGTCTAATACTGGATATCCTTCCTTTTTAGGCCTACTTAAGTTCTCCCCTTTAACGTCTGATTCTGATAGACTATCCTGGTGCTTAATTAATGCCTTGCGTCCCTTTCTAATGATTTCCACATTGCGTTCTTCCTTGAGACATGCATATACAAAACAGCAAAGAAGAACAACAATTGTCATAGGAATGAACACAAAAGCAAGCACAAACGGATTTATCCCAACAATCAGCATACCTGGAGAACTTACCGACGTCATCACCGTTCCTGGCGAACTTACCGACGTCACCGCCTTTCCTGGCGAACCTACTGACGTCACCGTTCCTGGCGAACTTACCGACGTCACCGCCTTTCCTGGCGAACCCACCGACGTCACCGTTCCTGGAGAACTCACCGACGTCACCGCTCCGTGTGCTGAGTTCTGAATCCTCCTCGACCCCTCACCTGGTGTCCAAAGTTTCCTTCCCGTCCCGGGTTTCGGCACCAGTTGGGGCGCGCTCCTCGGCCAGCGAGGAAGAACGACCACCATGCGAGGATCCTTCTCAGAACACACTTTATTGGAGCGCCTCTTGATTAAGGGAGAACGGGAGGTGAGGGGCCCCGAGGACTAAACTGCAGCTGCTTATATAGGGAATCAGGCAAACATGCCGTACTATGATTGGGTCCCGCCAGACTGCGAACACGGGGAGCCACGGGATAGGCTGAGGACATAAGGCCAATTACCATACTCGTGCATCATAGCCAAATATGGAGTTGTTTATAGCTAGGCTACCAGGAAGCCAGCGCCATCTTTGAATAGCGGCTCCCTACAACTCCTAATATCCACTTGCAAGTGAGTAAATACTATGTTTTTCTTTCTGGGTCTGGGTTACCTCACTCAGAATGATTTTTTTTCTAGTTCTAGCCATTTGCCTTCAAATTTCATGAGGTCATTGATTTTTACAGATAATTAATACTCCATACACGTATACTATATATAGTGTATGGTTGTTATTTCATGTTTATTTATAAAATCTGGGGCCCATACATGAAAGAAAATATATTTGTCTTTCTGAGTCTAGCTTGTTTCATTTAATAAGATAATTGCCAGTTGCATCCATTTATTTTTTTATGATTGAATAAGACTACATCATGTACATGTACAAATTCTCTTTATCTAGTCCTCTATTGACATAAACTTCATGACTTCACTATTGTGAATAGTGTAGCAATAAACATGAATGTGTCACTGTCTTGGCAGAAAGCTGACTTAGGTCCCATAGAGTATAACTCCAGGAGTGGTACAACTTGGTTGTAAGTTCTACTTTGAATTTTTCAAGGACCCCAATACTGAATTCTATAGTAACTAGGCTAATTACATGTACAGTAGCTGTGTACTAAGTGTTTAATTTGCTCCTCATCATGCCACATTTTTTAAATGTGTAAGGCTTAATGTCTTGAGCTATGTTACTCATTCAGCTGTCTCTGTTGCTCTCTCGATTTCAGAAGTTTGTCCTTTCACAGTTTATGTGGAAAAAGCAAAATTCAGAAATCTACATTCTATTTATACAGCTAACAGCTCAAAAAGAGGTTTGGAATTTGCTAACAATTGAAACACTTCACAACTTACATATTCACAGGAGGGACCGCCTGGATTTTGCATGATTGGCACAACCTGTTTTAGCTTTTACATGATTGTCCTTGCCCTAGATTTCATTTACTAATATTAGAGAATGGTATTTTTTGAGAAGCCTGTTATTTCTGGTTAAATTCTATCAGCTAAAGTGGTATTTAGTATTTTCATTTAAAGATATCACAGCCAATAACTTTATAACAGCATATCCTTTTAAAAGAACGATTATACAATGAAACATTTTTTGATTAATATTTTTTTGTCTTAGTAAACTCAATCATTGGCCCTTTGGTTCTTTCTACTCTTTCACACTTTGTATTGAAGAATACAGTTTTGTAATTAAATTTTAAGATGCATGCAACAATGCCTGGTGTTACATTATACAATCCAAAAGGTACCTTTCTCTAAAATAACTCAGAACAGCATCTCATACAGCACCTATGTTGATTTGAAACCAAACTTAAGTCATGTTACCTTGTATTATATTTCAATGTGTGTACTAGGAGTAACTAGGTTCAAATGTTAACGTTATTTTCCATTACCTCTCAGATGTACAAAAAAATCAGTGGGGAAAAATAAATCTATTTCAAATTTGAGTCATAAAATACATACATAATTATTTAATGGCTCCACAACAAATATTTTATGCCTTTCTCTGTAACATGGCTTGTTTTCAAGAACTATTGCTGTTTATAAGCAAGTTTCCATTCTAGAGAGGCTAAGGACCTAAAGATAATACATTTGATTCATACCTGTAGAATAAATTCAAATACTAACATACAACAAAGAAAAGGTGAAAAGAGTGTGGGCAAGGAACTACAATTATCTTAGCATCTCCATATATATGTACTTTTTACTTCTCCTTCCCAAAGTTTTTTAATTTCAAATTTCATGTGTGTGAGTGCAGTGCCTGAATGTATATCTGGGCATCGCAGGAGTGCAGTGTTCACATAGACCAGCAGGCAGAGCAATGTATTGTGGAACTGGAGTTACAGATGGTTGTGAGTGATCATATGGCTGAGACTCAAAGTCGGTCCTCTGGCAGAGTGACTATTGCTATTAAAAAAAATTAGTCATTTCTCTAGTCCCAGATCTTCAATAATCTCTACATGCCATATTTGATAGCCAACAAAATAAACTGAATTTAACTATCCAAAAAGATATGGTGTTTCTATTTTTGCAATAAGCAATTATATTGTATAATAATTGTTGTCTATTCAACTTCTATTTGCCCTCCTCCATCCCTTACCTACCAAGTCCCCAAATCACTCTATGGCCAACTTTATAGGACAATTTCCACTTTCTAGATGGGGGTGGGGGGAGAAATACACTGATATAGATATACGGGTTTTTTTTTTGTTTTTTTTTTTTTATTTTATTTTACAATAGTATTCAGTTCTACATAATAGCCATAGATTCAAAGTATCTATCTGAACAAATTTTACTTTGCAATTAATGGGATCATAAACTCCATGCCATATATATGTACATATATATTTCATATATATTAAAAACTGATCAATAGAAAATACTGATATCTCACCTCCCTGTCAAAAAGTGGAAGTTATTGCAATGTTGAAAAGAATGTGGCACAAAAGAAAGTCATTCATTTCTGATCAAAGGCTAAATCCTAACTGTTTATGAAACATTTGCCTTTATCAATGATTAGAGATTTGTATACTCTGTCAATGTGCAACTGATCAGCTCTGCATGTACTCCCGAGCACAGTTTCTATTGTTCACCTCCCATAAGTCTCAGCTGCTCTTTTCTTCCAAGTGACAAAATACTTGCCAGAAGCAAATTAAGAAAGAAAGGATTTATTGACTTATGGTTGGAGAAAGCAGAGCCCACAATGGAGAACATGGTGTTCATGGTAGGAGAAGCAGACAATGAGTGTTCCCCACAGTGGTTGGATAAACAGAGAAGAGGGAGGTCAGAACTCCTGCCTAACGTGGCTTAGATCTGACAACTAGCCCCACATTCAAAAGATTTTATAACCTCTTGTAACTGAAAGCCACTCAACACATTTATTCATTTAGGTCATTTTTATATAATCTTAGTACATTTCTAATTAGGTTTCAGATGACAAGGTACTACACTGTGGGCAAATGGAGATGCAAAGTCCTACAGAATAATAATGTACAAGTTTTATGATTATAAATATACAGAACATCATATGAAGGCAATATGGAAAACTCTGTCACTTTTAAAATATGAGCTATAATTCAAGCTATCAGTTTTTAGATATTTATTCTTTAAAGATTTTTTGTTGGGCTGGAGAGATGGCTTAATGGTTAAGAGCATTGGCTGCTCGTCCAGAGGTCCTGAGTTCAATTCCCAGCAACCACATGGTGGCTCACAACCGTCTGTAATGAAGTCTGGTGCCCTCTTCTGGCCTGCAGGCATACATGCAGGCAGAACACTGTATACATAATAAATAAATTAATCTTTTAAAAAAAATTTTTTTGTACACATACACACAAGGAATATTCAAAACTGAAAACAATTGTTATGTTCAATAATTTTATCTATAAGATGAAATTACACAAAACTCTTAAGACACTGGCATAGGAATAGCCTTTGATGGGAAATAACTGTATTATAGAAAAACAAATTGCAAAGAATATCTGGAGAGTGAGTCAACTAAAATCAAACTCCATGTTAATTCCATGGATTATCACATATGTGAATGGAGAAATACTAAAACTTTAACAGTTGATGTTTCTGGGCACTGTTATTTTTCATTCTTGTGTTCAACTTTACTTCTGCATTATTTAAATTTGCAAGTCTGTTTTACTTTTCCAATCAGAAAAAAACAAGCTGCTTTTAAACAAAGATATATGGATATGTGTTAGTTCCTTTAGTTAATTGAAGAATTTTATATTATAGCTCAGATTTATTGAGCCACAAGGTAGAGAAGCTAGGAGAATGCAATTACTTGGGTAGTCCTGCAGCCTATTGCTTTGTGTAACTTGGATACTGAGCCAAGATGGAAAACTGCACTTACAATGAAATGAATCCTGGGAGCCAGTCGTTTTGTGGATAGATTTATTTTTATGGTTTCCTTAGTGTTTGTCTGAAGGAGGAAAAGATATAACATGAGAATGGGAACGTTAAAAATATCTCATTCTGTACCTTCCTTTATTGACAGTTGTAAGTAATACCTTATGTTTACATATCACCTACTTTAGAGAGTGAGGTATGTTTATGGACACCTATTCATCACCAGCCCATTCTTGTTCCCAAATTCAGAAATCTGTAAGCTGACCATATGAATAAATCCACTCAAACAATTACCTAATATCAGGTAATTCTTTGGATCTTTGGCCAATTAGATTTAATGTATTATCTAACTTTGAGAATTGTTTGCTTGGATTGATGCACTCTTATGTTAAAAACATAATAACTAGCTCAATTACTATTGTTTAAAATCTTTTACTTACTCAAGACTACTTAGTTACATTAAAACACAGCAAAATGTGTATCAAGCCTCTTGTCTCAATTTTTAATTGAGATGCATAATATTCTGGAAGGTTTACATTAGGAAAACCATTGTAAGTCTTAAGCCCTCAATCTTTCTTGCATTTAACGTCGACAGAAAGCCCAGTATCAGCCCTGGACAAGCCATGCTGAATGGTATCTTTCTAGGAACAGAGCTTATATCAATGCAAAGACATCATAATAAGATAAGAAATGAATGCTTTTGGTGTGCTGAGAAAACTTGGTCTGTTAAATCAGGCACAGCTCAGGCAAAGAGGATAGGAAACACATTCTAGGCAAGGCAGGTATCTTCTAAAAAAAGGATAAGACTCAGCATGTGAAAGTCAGTGTCTGTGGTGGCTTGGGCAGAATTAGGAGACATGGGAGGGCAGCAGAAGAGACCTACTTTGTGGTCTTATTTTTATCCAGTATCTCGAAGAGGCACACTTGAAATATAAACAATACAATGAAGTTCCAGTATTGTAGGCAATGGTGATAATACGACAGAAAGGTATAGCCAAATAGGAATCCTTAAACTGTTCTCCCTTGTTCTCAGTCTCAGTACTACACAAAGCAAGGTGAAGTGAAGGTTAGAATTGTAGGCAATAGATTCTTATTCTGGCATTGTTCTGATCGTGACCTTAGGAAGTCACTGTTTTATTCTCTCTGGGTCTCGCGTTCCACATTTGTCTAAACATACCTGATACTGAGTTTACATTTGGGTTAATATAAATATATACTCATTCAACACAGCGAAAATCTGACAATGGCTCAGTAAATGTTTAGCTTGAGGTTTTACTTGTTAATTTTCTGAAATTCCTCTAATCATTTTATAAATGTTTCTATTACGTACCCCCTTTATATAGAATATTTCTTTTCCTTGCCACAGAGCTCCTGAATGACCACGCTGCTTTTCTCACATTGCTTTTCTCCACTCTCTTAGAAGTCTTTGTGGTCATATGGTTCATATTTCGTTATTGTTACACTTGTGGGGACTGTATTAATAAATGTCTTCTACTGTTGCAAGCTAGTTTTCATTCCTTTTCAAACTGGTATAAATGTTTGGAGAAAGTAACACTAGGTTCTCTGAAACCCAGCTGCAGAGAGCAAGGACAATGGATGGGGACTGCACAACAAAAGCATCCTGAACCTTCATATTTGAGAGAGGTGGGATTCTCCCTTTACAGACCAAGGCTTTCAAATTGTAACAGGTACAGAAGGAATCTGGTGCACACAGTGGACAAACTATAGCAGAATGTATCACTCTCAGTAAGCTCTGAAGCCAGAAGAACCGAGACTTTTGTACAACGCCAAGTGGGACATAAAAAAAAGTTATGGAAAAAACTAAAAAGGGACTTGACAATTTATTCATTTCTTAACTCATGTAAGAACTATTATGTGCCTATTTGTTGAGGGGAACAGAAAGGTGTGAACGATTGCCTCCAGAGGGAATAAACTGGAAAACAGAAGATCACGAATCAGATGGCACCTGGTCCACTGGTGTTGCCTGCTGTCTGATGGTTCTCTGCCTCTTTTCTTCTCCTATATTTATATGTTCAAAGGAACTTATCTTTGATTTCTGCCCAAGTAAGAAGCAGCAAGAAGTGGTGGAAATTTGCTTCTGATTTAAAAGGAGGCTGAAAAAGAAGCCATCAGGGACCATTGGAGGAGTTAAATGCATAATAAATATATCAGAATACTAGAAACAGAAATAGATTAGATATAGATAGGTGAGTAAACAGACAGCCAGACAGAGAGATCGATAGAAAGATGATAGGTAGATGATATGTAGTTGATATATAAATAGATGATAGATATAGATAAATAATATATTATAGATGTTGATAGATTATAGATGATATGCAGTTGATAGATAAATAGATGATGGATGTAGATAGATAAATGATTTATTATAGATATAGACAGATAGAAGATAGATGGATGATATGTAGTTGATAAATAGATGATAGATATAGATAGATAAATGATTTGTTATAGATATAGACAGATAGAAGAGAAAGAGAAAGAGAAAGAGAGATAGATAGATAGATAGATGTTAGAAAAATTGGCATTAACTTCCAAATTCGTTTTCTAAAGTAGTAGCTACTATGTATGGACATTGGTGTGTTCAGTTGTCAATTAAGGTCTGAATGGGAAGTACCAGGAAATTTATAAGAAGCAAATTCAAAAAAGCTAAATAAACAGGCATACTTCTCAAATTTCTTGTAAGTGTCTTTCTAAAGTTATTATAACTAGAGGAAGACATCTTAGGTTAAATGTCATTATGGTTAAAAATAATAATAACACTATTCCTTTTAGTCTGTGGTTTGACTTTTTTTTTGCAACATTTGGAGTCCTGCTTCATTATTTTTATTAGCATCTTACAAAAGACGAAACATAGCAAAGAACTGCATACCAACTTAAAGCCAATTAAAAGTTTCTTGGATGGAATTGTTATTTACCAGCAGTGACATCTGCTTCTGATGTTTGCCAGGCACAGTGAAAGATTTATATGTGCATCACCCAATGCAATAACCATAATGACCTCATTCATATTTGCTAGAAACAGTGCTTTTGAATATAGGATACCAACAGACAAAACTGATCTTTAGATTACTGAATGAGATCTCATAATTTTATGAACCGGATTTCTAGATTTGGATCACAGTATCAAGTACCCCTTCCCTGTGGTTATTGCTGTGCTGTAAATTAATTTAAAAATTAACTCGTGTATCTTCAGGAATGTGTGTTCTAAAATATCCATTGGCTAACATCCTGTTATGAGACTATGCCTTCACTCTGGGCACTGAGGGACACAATTTATGGGTTAATTTTGCACACTGGTAGATTAGTTTCAGCTCAGCTTTCCTGAGCTCTAGCCTTTCCAGAATATTGAACAGACATCAGAATAAGCAACAGCATGTGTCATCCCACTGCCTAAGCCTTTAAATCTAGGAGTCAATGAAGGATTAATAATATGTTAGCTCACTAACTTATTATTGTCCACTATTTTAACTCTAATTAGGAAAGGGGATCATGTATATAGCATCTTGTCTCTTTTATTTTTGTCTAATTAACAGAGAAAAAAACCAGAAAGAATAACAAAAAGCACATATCCTGAAATAGTTTCTTTTATTTTTGCTTTAAACTTTAGAAACAAGTTTTATTTAAGATATGAAATACAATTCCTGATACATCAGATTTTCAGAAAGCCATGGGTACACATTAGTGCATTGCCTCTGTTCTGTTGAAACCTACATTAAACTCAAATACAAAAACCAGGAAACCACCATTTTTCAATCATTTGAACAGAGATTGAATGAATGTCTATAGGTCAACTTAAATGGATCTGCAGAGGAGAGGTTGCTTTATGTCAAACACCATTTAAAAGAGAGAGAGAAGGCATGGACATGACTTTCAGATACATACACTGAGTTGAACTCTGGCACTAGGAATTAGATACTTTGTCCTTAGTGTCAGTGCAGACATCTCTGTTTCCAGAGTCCTCTGCTTGTTCGTCTGTGTCTGCTGCACACATCCTAAAGCAGAGTTCTTTGCAGTGTCACCCCCACATCTTCCTGGGAGACCAGGATCAAGATTATCTGTCTACGAACCAGCTGATATCTCTCTCAAGGTGGCTCCTCTCCTCCCATTTTTTTTCTGCAACATTCTTTGTGTTGGGTTCTTAAAGCTGTCTTCTTCAGCAGATGTTTGTCCAGGAACTTGGAACCCTCCTTTGTGGAACTCATTCAGCCATGTTTTTGTTTCAGTCAACCATCTTCCATCTGATCATATCTTAAATATCTTCTGAGACAGCATGGAAAGAAGAACTGGGAAACATAATCCAGTATTCTGCAACCAGAAATGGTCTGTAATCAGGGTCAGATCTCCTCACCCTTACTATATTGCAAACTTAGCTTTTCTGATGATGACCTAAAATGAGAATCTAATTCTTTCCAGCAGTCAACATTGCTATGGGCCACAGGAATATATTATAAGCACTCAGCTGGTTATGGCAGAGCCACTATGAGAAGGGATCAAGGAATTCCTTCAGGGGAAGCCAAAGTCCAAGGAGCTTTCGGTGTTATTTGACTTGTAATATATCAGTTTTCTTCTGTTATGAAAATCATGTGTGCCTTCATAGCTTTCCCAATTGATTTTTTTCTAAAAATTTCTAACAGCGTGGACTGATCACTATTTGTACATATATGTTCGAGGTATTTGGTGAACAACCTCAGGAAAGACTTCCTTTCCTCAGGCCCATACATTTCTTCTCCTTTAAGCACTAGAATCAGATATCTCCCTTAGCCACATTAGAGGACTAACAGAAATAACAGTTGAGCACCACACAATAAGTCTCCCAAATTAAGGTAAATTTCACACAGAGACACTGCCTAGGTCAGGTGGACCTTAAGCAATAGCTTCCCACAATTTAGCTTGGAGTCTCCTTTTCTTACAGGCTTACTAACTTTATAAACCTCTAATTCCTTACCTAACCATTTCTAGGAATATTTAGATAACCTTCTGTGATAATAGCAGCAGCACACAGCCAGAATCCCAGTTTCTAGCCTCCCTGTAATTATTGTCATTAGCTATATCCTGCCAGAACCATTCTCCCTGACGAAAGTATCTTATCTGAGAAACTTAACAGACTTTCTAAGAACAGACCATCTGTTGGAGAAGGAAAGGATTTACACTAGCAAATAATTGCTCAGGCCTGGCAGATGTGCTAATTAAGCTTAACTTTCTCTTTTCCAAAATCTTACCTTTAGTTCCATATCTCCCTTTAACCATTACCAGAGGCATCTAGCAGTACACAGGTTGCCAAGCGACCAAGCAAACTTTCCCCTACCCTGCAGAAAAAAAAAATGGCAGATATCTTGGACAGATAGGAGCCACAGAAAAAAAAGAAGGCAGTTTTATTTTCTCCCATTGACCTAGCAACTTATTGATTCTTAACATTTTCTACCACTCATATTTAAGATTATAGTTGAGCACATACGTTCCCTCTTCTTAGATATCCGAATTTAGCCTTTAGTTAATTCATTTCCCTATTAGTCACTTCCCTTTAGGGTTGCAAATGATAATTAAAAATTGCTGCCCCTCTATGTGATTCTTATCACCTCAACATATGACACCTGGAAGCCTGGCTTTACACTGCCAAGGGATTGCTGCTTATAAGTGTATATATACCTGGAGTCCCAGGGCACGGGAGGACAGAGAAGAGGACTTGGAAGAATAAATGATTGGACTAAGAGCTCAGTGTATTTAGATTCTTTTCCCAAAAATAATTCTTGCTTTTCATAGTTTCTCTCCTGAGCCCCTGGGAAGTATAATATTAAGGGTGGTCCTTTATTATTATACAAGACAACATGTGATCATCGCAGCTCCTCCAACAACCACCGTCCTGGGAAAGTATTTTGCCACCATTTTAGTCATATATTTTGGTTATAATTTTCACACAGAAGCATAAATTACTGAATTATTCATAACACAAATTTTATATTTGAGGCAAGCCTGAACAAATGACAGCCAGATTAGCTATAGGCTTTGTTATTAGTTTAAATTTTACAAGTTTGTTGTTTATAAATTGGGAGTAGTCATATTGACTAACTCCATCTAAATAATGATCCCTGTAACATAATACTCTTAAAATAATCAAAACAGTATAATAAGCCCACAAAATAATAATGTTGATCAGGAGAGACGCAGAAAGTAAATTTTCTTATGCATAAGAGTTTAAAATAATTTTAAAAAATTGAAAATTTTGTGCAAACTTGGGATTTAATACTGTTGGACCAGAATTGGACCAGATGCAAGGTTCTCCCGACAAGATCATTCATTTCACTCCTGTACCTTCCTTCCACTGTGACTTGTTTCTTCTTTTCTCCTGAAAACAGTCCAAGAACTTTAACAGTCAAGTTCTTTTGTGCATAGTGTTATCTGTGGTGTGGACTGTAACTTTGTTTGTTTTCTTGGTGTGTAACATTATGTCCCAACGTCCAACACCACTAAGTAAGCCATAATATTAGAATCTGGATATAGAATGGAGACAAGGGAGAATTGTCACTGTCTAAATATTTTTAGAATTCTTTACTTACATGATTTTCCTATTTATTTTTTTATCCCAGCTCATTCTTGGAATATATAAGTGTAACACAATTTGATAGCCAACACAAATAAATAAAATCTTGCAACCATCCAAAGAAAGATGGGGCACCTCCATAACTGTATAAGCATGATAACACAGAATATATGAAGTGTAATATATAGCATCTGAAAATAATTGTCTGCTCAATTTCCATTTACACTTCTGTATTCCTTGCTTTCCAAGTCCCCCATTCATATGATCTAGAGGTAAAATTCCAAATTTTTGGATTCACGAAAAACCTTCACCTACCATGCTGAAGTATAAATGACTAACAAAATAGAGGTCTGTTTTTTTTCTTCAGAAACATTAAATATTCTTATCATATCTTTTTTTTTTTTTTTTTTTTTTTTGGTTTTTCGAGACAGGGTTTCTCTGCGTAGCTTTGCGCCTTTCCTGGAGCTCACTTGGTAGCCCAGGCTGGCCTCGAACTCACAGAGATCCGCCTGGCTCTGCCTCCCGAGTGCTGGGATTAAAGGCGTGCGCCACCACCGCCCGGCCTTATCATATCTTGATATAAGTAACATTGATGGAGTTACCATAATGAAAAAGCCCATATAGGGCATTCAATTTTATGTAATTATTTTTCTCTGCTTTAAAAAGTTATTCTTTGGTAATTTCATACATGGCTACGATATATCCAGAGCAGTTACTCACTCTCAACTCCTACAGGGCTACACACTCCATAGCACCTTCCCAATTCCATGTCCTTTTCTTTCTGTTTTTATAAACCACTGAGTTCTTAGGGTCGATCACATGTGCATGAGTGGAAACTGGGCCACAAAGCAATGGCCACACTTGCTGTAGGTATTGCATTATATGTTTTGAATGTGTTCTCTGATTGGTTAATAAATAAAATGCTGATTGGCCAGTAGCCAGGCAGGAAGTATCGAGGGGACAAGCAGAGAAGAGAATTCTGGAAACAGGAAGGCTGAGTCAGGAGTTGCCAGCCAGACACAGAGGAAGCAAGATGTGAAGACAGAACTGAGAAAAGGTACCAAGCCATGTGGCTAAACATAAATAAGAATTATGGGTTAATTTAAGTGTAAGAGCTAGTCAGTAATATGTCTGCGCTAATGGCCAAGCAATTTTAATTAATATAAGTTTCTGAATGATTATTTTATAAGCAGCTGTGGGGTCGTTGGTGCTGGGCGAGGACAGAAAAACCTTCAGCTACACACACTTCAGAAAACAAAAACCAAACCAAAACAAAAAAAAACACTTTCAACTAAAAGCTATCAAGTACCAATGTCTCTTCAGCTGAATGGGGCATCCTGAGCTCTCCTCTACCCATAATATAATGTTCTTAACATCTGATTCTTAAAATCTTTCTGTTCTCTCTTCCATGATATTTCCTGATTCTTGGAGGAGATGGAGTGTGCTATAGTTGTACTATTTAGGGATGACAACCCTAGAGTCACTTAATCTTTTCACTTGGACAACTTACATATCCAGGCTTAGTCTCTGTCCACTGAGGAAATGAAGAATCTCCGATGAAAGGTAGCATCATCACTAATGTATGGGTATGAAGATAGGTGTGTAGAGGGTACCTTAATACTATGTCTATTTCAGAAAATAATCTTAGTAGGAGTAGGCTCTCCCTTTGGACTTATGACTTCCAGAGTCACAGGTTCTTGGCCACGTATATAGTAGTATAATACCAAATGAATTTCCTCCTGTGCTGAAGGCTTTAAATAGAATTAGAAGGCCTTGATTCCACCCATGACCTCCATGTGTATATTTTATCAGGCTGGTCATTGCCATCCCTTACAGGGTTCATAGCTGGGTAAAACTGTTGATAACTTTTCTATGCCAGAAATCTGTATATCACCTTCTATTGCTATGAAAGATAGCTACTGTAGAGGAAGCTTCCAAGCCTGTAAAATCCTGAAATCCTCTGGTCAAATAATGTGATGTCTTCAGCAATGGGGTTTAACTATCAAGTTCTGGTGGGCAACAAAGATCAATGGCAATAGAGTGCATTGTTTTGATAGAACTGTGATGAAAATTCATGTGAGCTCTCAATATTAGAGTTACTAAAGTTTTCCTTCACTGAGTTTTCAAATTCTGCATATAACCTTTTAACTTTTTCACTACCCAGGTATTAGCTTGCTTAAATACACCAGAGAAATGAAATTTTAAGTATTTCATCCTTATTGCCTAATACAGGTCTTGACTCATAGTAGAAACATTTTATATATTTGTTAATTTGATCAAGAGTTATCAATATCAGGGCTAAAGATATAGCCCAATGGATTAGGGCTTTTTTTAACTTTCAGAAAACCCAAGCTCCCAAGTTCAATTCCCAACACCCACACTGAACAGCTTGCAACCAACTGTAATTCCAGCTCCAGAGCAGTTGATGTTCTCTTCTGGTCTCTGTTGAAACCCCCACACATGTGGCACACATTCATATACAGACATATAAACATTCACATAAATATTTTAATCTAAAAATGAAATGTCAGTATGAATAGAAACACAACACACACACAATATCATTATTTTGTGTGGCTCAATTCATTAAATACCATGATAGATTGGACCCTCCAAAAGAAAAAATAGAATGTAAAGAATTTATTGGTATATGTGTTGTGAAGAATATACATAGTTCTTACCCTTAGATCTTGTACATAAACTTTCAGATGGAAAGAGCATAATAGCTCATGGTAGTGTGCTTCTGTTGTCTCAGCAGGAAGGTTATAGATACATGAGAATATGGAGCTCAAAATCAGCCTCAGTTACATACTGAGCTTGAGAATAGATGGGGCAACAGGAGACTGTCTTGAAATCACAACAACAATGAAGAAAAAAATAACTGTAAGAAAAGTCTGCTTCAAAATGACACATGAAACATAGTAGTATTCATGAATTAGAAAACAAAGGATTTTCTACTTCTCAAATTATTTTAAAGCTAGAGACTTTGTAGGAAAAAAAAACAATAATTTTACTTACATCTGTGGAAAAAAGACTTGAAATAGCTTTTGTTGATTTTTCTACCATGAAGTTGGATTTTATCAAGAATTAATCAATCAAAATATCTTTCTTCTAACAATTTTATAGTAATTGAGCTGTAATTGCTTTCAGGATCTGTCAGCATCACTGATGGATGGTTTTGTCTCAGGATCACTTTCTATGCATATCTGCTCTCACCTCTAATCCTCTACTTTAAGATGGTGATAATTCAGGGAAAATAACACAAATGGATCTCAGTCATGCTTGGTTTTAAATTTTTCACTGGCATTAAAAAATACTGCAGAAAGAGAACCAAGTTAAAATTAGGTTCCTAATTATCATTGTCAACTTGATACAGCATAGAAGTGATTGGGAACGTCTCAACTGAGTAATTATAAGGTTGTTCCTTGGGCATGCCTATAGGGAGTGTCATGATTATAAATTAATGCAATAGGGCCCAGTCACATTCCTTGGGCAGGTGGTGCCAGGCTGTATAAGGAAGCTAGTAAGCTAGTTATGCATAACTTTGGAGGAGCCAGAATAAGACAGCAAGCAACATTCCTCCAAGAGTTTTCTTTTAAATTTCTGCTTCAGGTCATGCATTGACATTCCTTAATGATGGATGGAGACTTAAAGGTAACCAAATAAACAGCTTTCCCCTCCCCTAAGTTGCATTTTACCAATATTGTTTATTATAGTCACAGAAATCAGACTAAATTTCAGTTGTCTCTTTTACATCAAAGAATAGGGATTGTAGAAAAAAATGAAGTTTTTTTTTTTTTTTTTTTGGTTTTTCGAGACAGGGTTTCTCTGTGTAGCTTTGCGCCTTTCCTGGAGCTCACTTGGTAGCCCAGGCTGGCCTCGAACTCACAGAGATCCGCCTGGCTCTGCCTCCCAAGTGCTGGGATTAAAGGCGTGCGCCACCACCGCCTGGCAAAATGAAGTTTTAATAGGAGAAAAAGGACAATGATAGAGAATAATGGCATATGAAGATGGTCAAAGATTCAACAAGTATGAAATTATAAAAGAAAAGAAAACAAATTTTAAAAAATCAGTTATAACAAAATGAATATCTCTAATATATTTTATTTTCTAAAATCCAGCACCCATTTAGATGTCATTTTTAACTGTGGCTGGGGACTTAGGCCTACAGTCAAAGCTACTCAGGAGTCTGAGGAAGAAGGATTGTATATTCAAAGATTGTCAAGGCCCAAGTGAGTTCAAAGCCTGCCTTGGAAATGCTATGTCAAAATAAAATGTGAAGAGAAGACTAGTGATATATGAGGACTATTGTTTAATGCCCAGTATAAACGAAGAAGAAGAAAAAAGATATGGGTATAAACATAAATATTTTGAAAGCATTTTGGCAACATGACCAGTGAGCAAAACAATAACAATAGGATTCCCCCAGACTTTAAAAGAAAACCTAGCCATGGTCTTTTTTTAGTTGGTTTACTATGCCAGTCCTGAATTACCTTTTGCTTTTGATCAAACCTCGAAATCAATGAGAAAGTGGACAGTTACCGCCATCACAGCTGTTCCACCATTGTACAAGTGGACACATCTCATCTGTGAGGTCCATATTGTTCTGTGCAGAACCCACTGCTGGATCAGATCATAGATGACATGTCTCTTTCATTCATAGGCAGAGCACCTACAAGCACTATGAAATTCAGCCAGTAAGGATATAATTACCTGGTAAGTTTAATACTGAGTTCTGTGTCCTATATCCAAAGCTCATAATGCTTTTAGCTCTAGGGTCTTACCATCTCTCCATTATAGACAACAGCCCAATGGTATTGTGTATTCTTTTGAGTGCCTGCAGAGCATCCCTAACCAATAACTCACAGGTAGCTAACTATGCCTGACACTAAGGTTTTCAGTTAATAACCAATGTCTTCTGTGAACAACACTTTCCATCCATGCAGTGTATCTTTTATGTAATTGTACTGTTAATTGTCTTGCAGACTATTAGGTTTTCATAAGGTTTCTTTATATATCCATAGTTTTGTTTAGCATGTCCCCTATTTCCTCTTTTCATACCTGCTTGAAACTTTAATCTCCAGGGTCTCCATTCTTTTGTACTTTTATATCACATATGTTCTACTATTCCTGCTTACTGTATTTTTATTTGTGCTGCAAGATCAAAACTTTACATACAGCTTTCATTTTGGTTGATTCTTTTCCTATATCCTCATTTTATTTTAAATTCTTTCAAAGGATTTATACATTTGTGAAAATAGTACATTAATTTGTAGAAGCCACCACAGTATCAATTTCTTCTCCCAACATATCATTGTCATTACAACCAAAAAAAATGACTTTCTATCATTTATAATATCTCTAATCCCAGGGATGCCTGGGATTATACTGTGGTATTTACATATTCTAGGTGCTTGAGTGGCTCAGTACTTCATACAGTGGCAGGAGGTCAGAGTATCTGCATCTGCCGAAGTGGTGACTTGTCCCAAAATAGTTAGATTCTAAACCTTGTCCTGCTTTGTAGGCAATTCATCTTCTTCATCTTTGAGATAAACAGTTAACATCTTACACAGTACACAGCTTCAGTGAAAAAAAATAAAATGATGTATTTATAATGTTTAAAAAACAATGAGTCGAGCCGGGCGGTGGTGGCACACGCCTTTAATCCCAGCTCTCGGGAGGCAGAGGCAGGCGGATCTCTGTGAGTTCGAGGCCAGCCTGGACTACCAAGTGAGTTCCAGGAAAAGGCACAAAGCTACACAGAGAAACCCTGTCTCGAAAAACCAAAAACAAAACAAAACAAAACAAAAAACAATGAGTCATTTAACAAATGCTTCATTATAAGGTATTCTGAAGCATTGCTTTAGAGAGCATTATGTAGCAAATCCTGATGTTATAAATATTGGTATAACTTTGCACAGGATTATAAGCAATACAAAGAAAGAGTCAGTACTATCAAAAGCATTACAACAATCAGTCAGGCACCAGCTGGTTAACTTTTGCTATGCCAAGGGTAGTCAGGTATTCCTTGAGCTATTTAATATCAGCACTGATGTTTACTTACTATTGGAGATTGCAATTGTTCTCCTGTCTATGTGTTCATATTTGAACACTCTAGAAAATAGATTGGCTAAGTTTAATATTCTTAACTAAAAAATTCCCCTGGTTAAAAATAATATGCTTTCCATATGTTTACTGTTTTCTGAAACATTGCCAATGTGATTTAGAAATTTTCCAAAAGCTTTTAGAAAGCAACTTGAATATGTTTAACTGAGAAAATCTTCCAGTATGTTGTTGAAAGTAAAAACAGGAAACTCTTTGTGTTGACGAGTGAAGAATGATTTGCTTGTCATTTGGAATAGTTGAACTGTAAAGTTCTGACATGTAAAACTTACAACAAAAATTCAGTGACCTTTCCCTCCAATGATAAAAGTAGACCCTTCACAATACATTTCTCCTAAGTATACCTTAGCAATGCTCTTCATTGTTCCAGCTCTGTAGAGCTCATCCTAATATACAGGTTAAATCAAGTTAACTAGGGCTGAGTCTTGAAGCAGGTTAGAATCACCTTCTCCAGCCAAGGGAAGGTTAAACCCAAGTGTGCACTGCACAGCACAAGTCAGAAGCAACATGCTTTTCTATTGTCTTCATCTGTGGATCTTCTCTGCTCCCCACTTCTACTAATGCTGCTCCCATCTCATTTCTTCTTCCCTTTTTTGTTGATTTTTTGAGTCAGAGTTTCTTTGTGTGTAGCCCTGGTTGTCTTGGAACTCACTGTTGTAAAATGAGCTGGCTTTGAACTCACAGAGATATGCCTTCCTCTGCCTTCTGGGAAGTGCTGGGATTAAAGGTGTGCTCCACCACAGCCCAGCATTCTTTCCTTTAAAAAAAATAATTTTTATTTGTTTGGGTTTTTTTTTTGAGAATTTCATGCATAAATGCAATGTTTTGATCATACCCATCCCCTTTACCCTCTACCTTGATGTTTTGGTATTTTTATTGCTTGGCTTGTTGACCACATATACTCCTTGCCTCATATACTGCTTCGTGTTCCCTCTACCTGTGGTTCTGTGGTTCTTACTAGGGGCTGCAGAATTCTCCAAAGGTTAGGCAAGATGTTACATGTTCTGTGAAGATTCTTAAACATTCTAACCAGAATCTCTCTTTCTTCACCTTTCTTCTCCTTTTCTCTCTTTCCCTCCTTCCTATTTTAAACTTTTTAAAACAGTAAAAAATCCATATAACAAATACTGAAGAAGGCTACGTTTTCTTATAGCTTAAGTTTTTCACAATGTGAATCATGTACACACTGATATGATATGGTCTGTTAGTTGGATTTTAGAGCTGGAGAAAATAAGAAGCACACGAGTTAAGGGAGTTTCTCGTGTATGTACAGCTATAGAAGAGGACGGATATCATTCATCCTCAGAAAGTGAAGCTTACGTTCCTCACAGCAGCCATATGCAAATAATACTTTCTGTTTGTATCTTAATTATCTATGTGCCTAACTTTCACTCTGTGTAAGCAAGTCCTCAGAATGTAGTGCCAAATCTTACTCATCATTTCGGCTCTTCTTTTCAACATCTAACATGTCTCTCACATAGCGATCTAACAAATCTTTACTGAAGTGGGATAGTTCATGATCTATCAACAAATGTGGCAGCCATCAAACTAAATCAAAGAACAACCAAGAATATTCTTTTCAGAATCTCAAAGATGTACAGAGAGTAATTTTCATCTCCTTAATGATTTCCTTTTCTTGCCTGTCTTTTCTCAAAAGAATGTCATCAGAACTTCGGAACTATTAATCAGTTTTGCTTTGTTTTTAAATACTTTTCTTCATGGAAATACTGAAGAAGTGACTCCATTTGGACTCAGTCTTCTTGACATGCTTCGAAGTGCATCTACCCCTAGAGATGTTAAAGATCCTTTTTCTCTCACAAGGTCTGGAGTTTTCCTGTGTTCACCCAGCTCCTGCAGCCACTTAGACCCAAGTAAACACAAAGAGACTTATATCACTTATAAACTGTATGGCTGTGGCAGGCTTCTTGCTATCTAGATCTTATTTCTTAAATTAACCCATTTCTATAAATCCATACCTTGCCACATGGCTCATGGCTTACCAGTATTCTTACATATTGCTTCTCATGGTGGCAGCTGCTGGCAGCGTCTCCTGACTCAGCCTTCTACCTCACAGAATCCTCCTCTCTGCTTATCCTGCCTCTCCTATGCTTCCTGCTTGGCTACTGGCCAATCAGCATTTTATTTATCAATCAATTAGAACAACACATTCACAGCATACAGAAAGACATCCCCATCAAAGGTCATTTACTTTGCTAGGCCAGGGATTTCACGTATTCACTGACTTGCATAATACTACGTTATCTTGGTCAGTGCTTCATTCTATCATTAAGCCAACTATTACACTCTTTGCATCCTATCTACTTCCATCCTTTGTTTTCCTTTGTAGCCAACATATTCATGACATACCCACATGCAGAACAGTTTCTCATGATCCGTGTGGGAAACTAGGAATCTAACTATTTGAATAACAGCACTCATAATGCCCTACTTTTATTCTTGCAGTGGACTCATTTAGTTTACCCCTCTATTGACCTTAGTTTTTTTTCTTCTTCAAGGACAAAAGCTATTCTCTAAAAATATCTTTATTCATGCTGTTGGCCAGCTGCCACCTACCTGTTATGGGCATTAGGAAAGGAGACAAAGGGAGCAATAAAGACAAGCACACGAGCAAAACTAATAAAGTTATCTGAAAAAAAAATGACAGTTAAAAATATAGCCATCACAGGCCATTGGAGACCTTAGAACTATGAAAATGAAGGATAACACTGTGGAGTCCAGAAGACATGTAAAACCTTCCACACATATCACTATAGGGAGCCATGGATCTAGAATGCTACAATGTTATATGAACCAATTCATTGTTTTAAATGCTTGATGTTTTTAGGAAATCCATCATGCACAATTTAAATTAGGAAAACATTAAATAAGAAACTATTCCTTCAGGTTTTACCCATATAAGAAAAAATGTCTAAATGGTTTTTGAGACACAAGGGCACAGAGAAACAGATTCCATCTGCTTTCTCCATACCTGATTTACTGTGGGACAATTTTCAGAGGAATACAGCATACGGCTCTTAGCAGAGGTGATATTAAATAATTTCTTCCTATGGTCTGCCAAACAATGTTTGACAAAGTTTTAAATTATTTAATTTACATAAAAGCAATGTGCATACGTCGTTTACCAAAATATAAAACATGTCAAAGGAAATGAATTATGTATAAAATCACCCAGAAGCAAACAGTGTCACCATGTGTTTCTGGACACTTTTATCTTGTTTGAGCATGTGCTCTAAACCTTTAAAACTCATCCTTTACAAATTTTCTTTCCTTATAGGCAGAAATGATATTTTTTCATAACGTGACAGAATTTCTAGGGGCATAATTTCCCATGACAGAAGAATTATGTGCTTAATGAACTTCCATAAAATTATTGCACATACACATTTAAAATTTTATCTACTTTTGTTATTTATTTTGTTTCATAATTTATTAATCCCACATATATTCATTATGCATATTAATAATGTTCAATGTGATATTTCAACACATGTGTATGGCATGTACTAATAAAATCTGATTGCCTTTTATCCACCCTCAACTGCCTTCAGCACCTCTAGTTACCAACATTCTGCTATCAAATAGAAAAAAGCAGCTTCCAAATATGAGAGGAAACTCATGACACTCTCTTTTTTGCCTTGGTTTATTTTAGTTTATGAAGTTCTCCAATTCTATCTATATTGTATAAATAAAGGGATTTATTTCTTCTTTATTAATGTTTAATATTCTATTTGTATATGCAGCAAATTTATTTACTCATCGGTTGATGAGAACCTGTATTCATCCTCTATCTTAGTGCTTTACTAAATATACACAACTATTCTACATGCTGATTTAATTTCTTTTGAGTTATACCCAGGGGTAGTGTAACCAGGTCATGTAGTAGGTCTTTGTTTAGTTTCTTAGGCAATGTTCACATTGTTGGTTTATATTCCAACACTATGCAAGAACTCCTTTGTATTTGTATCCTTACTAACATAAACTTTTTAAAGTAATACTGCTGCATCCTGAAGCATGGAGTCCCTTTCCGCATTTACTTTCCTACATTCTCAGTACCAGTTATCAGATATACAATATCATGTCCAAGAGAACATGTATCTTTGACCCTTGAAAATTTTGACATGTTGCCTTCTACTTATCTCAAGAAATAACTCACCTCTGATGTCGCAAAAGACAAGTGTTTACTCTAAAAGAATAGTATCATTAATAAACCATCTACATGCAGATGTGGTAGCAAACAACTACAATCACAATATGTGGGATATTTAAGCATAATTGATGTGAGCTTGAGACCAATCTGGGCTACAGTGATGAGGCCCTGTCTAAAAAAAAAAAAAAACCAAACAGAAAAATTCACTGGCTATAAAGTGATATTTATTGATTCTGTATGCTTATACATGGGTAAAATTGCTGAGATACTTAATAATTTCATTGTTCTTTGTCATTTTTAATTTCAGTAATTTTTTATCAGTCTTATCCTCATCTCCAGTTTTGCTACATATGAGACTTGTGTGGTTTTATTCACTGTACCTTGGACCTGTCATAGTGATTGACTCAACACACACTCTCTAGCAATTATTTTTGAAAGATTTAATAGTGAATTGAATAATAAATGAGTTTATGAATGAATGAGTAAAGTTAACAATCTTTCAAACCCATTTGAAGTATTTAATATGCTCATGGAAGAGTTCCACACATGTCTTGTACTAGAAAATTTTGCATTCATTTAAAGAGGGATATTCTAAATAAAGAGTATTTTCTTGCTGTAATTTTGCTTTTAATTGACAAAAGTTATAAGTATTTACTATGCATAAATATTGTCCTGAAGTAAGCATAGAGGGATGACAAAATTGAATTAATAATACACATTACCTCACAGACATTTCATCTTTTAATTTGGATAGGATATTAGACCTGCTCATAGTAATGTTCTAGTATAAAATAACTATGTTGCACAATCAATCTTTTGAGCTAATTCCCTCTCTCTGTTTTTGTGTACTTTGATCAATGTCTCTCCAAACATGATGCCCCAGATACTGATAAGTACCAAACTTTTCACTCCTATAAAGTAAAATATTTAAACTATTTATATATTTCATGATCAGTTGGATCATAAAATGCTTGTGTTTATTAAAATAATAGTCTGAATCCAGCTATGTTTTTATCCATAACTGTTTCTTTTATTGCTAAAACCCAGTAATATTTCTCTGCAGTTCTTTGAACTTTTGAAAAAGCATTTGCTAAATTAAAGTATAATTACATCCTTTCTCCTTTGCCCTTTCTTTCCTCCAACCCATGCCATGTTTACTTTCTTCAAACTCTCCCAGTCTCATTCACCACCTCTCAGTGTGATGGCCTCCTTTTTTATTATTATTGTTATTTCATATTTATACTTCTCTCATATACTACATACCAACCACCATTACCTCTCCTTCCACTTCTTCCACTCCTCCTTCCTCTCCTCTCTCCCAGATCCAACTCTTCTTCAGAAAAGAGCATGACTCCCAAGGATAGCAAGATGAAATAACACTAGGCATATCATATTAAGGCTGGATGAGGCAACTCAATAGTAGAAAAAAGATCCTAAGAGCAGGCAAAAGAGTCAGAGACAGACTACCACTGTTAGAAGTCCCACAAAAAACCCAAGCTAAGCAGCCAAAAATATACAAAGGGCCTAGCACAGATCATATAGGCTCATATTGTTAATATTTTATACAGATAGCCATTCATAGACACTGAGGTTCCTTTCATGTCTGTCTATAGAGCATTGTAGTTATTAAAGAACAATGAAAGTTTGTGCTGATTCCATTTCTTTTCAGTACATTCTCAGTAGTGGGATTACTGACTAATATGCAAGTTCAGTTTTTAAATTTGGAGTACATCCCTTTATTAGTTATGTCTATATTGCTATGTTAAAGTACCATGGCAACTTATAGAAAGGGAACTTTATTTGGGATTACCAGTCAAGAGGGTTAGAGTCCATGTTGGTAGGATAGAGACAGCAAGTGTGGCTCCTGAGACAGTAAGAGGAGAGCTCACATCTAAAAGGAAGCAGAGAAGCAAAGGGTATTCTGGGGAAGGCATCAGGCTTTTAAACCTCAAAGCTTGCCTTCAATTATTCACTTCCTCCAACAGGGCAATGCTCCTAAGCCTTCCAATTAGCATCACTGACTGAGTACCAAGATTTAAACACCTGAGTCTGTGGAGGACATTTCTCGTTGAAAATACAGCAACCCCAGTTATATTTTTTATAATGGCTACACCAGATTATATACCCCAACCAGTACTCGAAGGTTCACTTTTCCTTGCATGTTTTCTAAAACCCTGTTGCTCCTATATTTATTTTTTTGAACTGTGATATGTATCAGTTTTAAGCTATATATTCCTAGTGATTGGCAATGAAAAATGAACATTTATATACAGCTATTGCCCATTTTCTTTTAAAACAAAGTCTATTCAGATCTGTCAATTCTTTGTTTATTTACTAAAATTTTGTGTTTGTTGTATATTTTGTATATATTAATTCCTTAATACATATATCCTGCATGTGTTTTCTCACATTCAAAGGTCATATCTATTGGCTGTCTCTGACTGCAGAGGAGGTACTTTAGTGTAACCTGATTTGTCTATTTTTGCTTTTGTTATAAGTACCTCAAGAACAAAAAGTAATTGACCCAAACAAACTCAGAGTGATTTCCTTTCCCTTTTATTTCAAGTAGCATTGCAGTTTCAGGTCTTCCAATAGAATCTTTAATCCATTTTTTTGTTGGTTAATATATAGAGACAAAGAAAAGAACAAACTCTGCTGTTTTGCACATACATATCCAGTTTTTCAGCAGCTCTTCTGGAGAGACTATTCCTTCTCCAACGTATATTCTTGATTCTTATGTAAAAATCGGTTAACTTCAAATGCACAGATTTACTTGGATTCTCTATTTCACCCCACCAGTCTGTGTATCTGTTCTCATGACAAGATCACATTACTAATTGTTGTTTGTTTGTTTTTATGACCTATGTTGAAAGTACCTAGGATAATGCCACCATCTTTGTTCATTTCACTTACTATTATTTAAATAGACAGAAAAATTTAGCTTTCACAGAATTATGGGAATGTTTTCTTATTTCTGTGAAAATTCTATTAAAATTTTGATTTCTTTATAGTACTAACATTATTTTCTCTTTTTTAAAACAAATATAGCTCAGTGATTCTTTGAGTATTCCATACAGTGAAGTTTGATCATATTCAATGACCCTTTGCCGACTTATCCCAGATACATCCTTACTTCCCTATCTACTCAAATTTGTATCTTCCCTTAAAAAAATTTAAACCCTTGGAGTCCAATTTGTGCGTCCTAAATACTCTTGGGTTTGGAGCCATTCCCTGGAATGCAGTTGAATAACCATGCATCACACTTTTAAAGAAAGTTGACTCTCCTTCTCTCATTGACTATCAATTGCCAATAGTTTATGAGTGGGACATTATGCCTAACACCTTTCTCCATGTTGAGATTATTTTTCTTGATCTGAGCTGGCATAGAACTTGTTCTTCCATAAACACCGTGAGTTCATACATGTAGCTGCCCTGTTCTGTCTGGAAGACATTATTCCTTTGTTGCTATCCACTACTTCTGGATGGCTTATATTTTGGCTCTTACATTCTACTTGACCCCTCATCTACCATGTTCCCTAAGCCATGGGAGAAGAGTCCTGATACAAATGTTCCAATTAGAGTTGGGCACTCTGCAGACTTGTGGGATAAGTCTCTGTTTTAACAGCTATCTGCTTCATGAAGAAGCTTTTAAGTGTTTTTTGATAAATGTTGAGAGATGCATTAATCTATAGATAATAACAATTAATTAAGAGTTAGTTTAATACCATGTATTGTTGAAGAAATAACATAGTTGAGTCATAGAACAAAGAGAAATCAAGCTTTACTGACCTGAAAGCTTTGTCCTTACTGGCTAGATTCAATAGTGCTAAAAATGCTATGTACACTAGTGTGGAAGAGTAATCATCAGTTTCACCAGCTGTTAACCCTGACCTGAGGTATGCAATAATGACTAGCTTGGCAAGATACGCCACTGGTTCAATAGTGGAAATACATAAATATATATATAATTATGTTCTGGATATATTTAAGTCCCACTCCTCAAGATGGTATCCATACCTGGCTGATGCTTTTATTGGGGCCAATAAACTATGGCTAGATAGGTCATGTGATAGGCACCAGGGGAGTTTCCCCTACTATTGTTCTGATAAACAGAATGCATTTTATTTTGTCTTGAGGAATCCTCTTTAGTCCTTCTTGGTAGTGGCAAACATCCTCCTCTCCTCAGCTTCTATTAGTTTTGAAGTTCTTTACTACTCATTAGTTCCTGAATGACAGTATTATCAGATATTTGCTTGTTGTGTATTTTGTTTCATTCATTTCTCTCATTCTCTTTTAAATTCAGCAGTTTGAGAACATTGTCCCATTCATTCCTGACTGGCAAAATTTCATAGAAAACATGCGCTGCTAGCCTATTTGAAATATTTATTATTATTTACTTCATTTTTTGCTACTTTCAGAATCTTCTCTATGTGATGAATTTAATTCTTTGGGGGAAAACTTTGACGTTTGTGTCTGAAAATTCATATTCTCTAAATCTGAAATAACCTGCTCTTATTTTTCACCCCTTCATTACAGCATAACTCTTTCCTACACCCTGTCTACCAGTTCAGATGTCCTGTCATTTCAGTCTTCTGTTGATGCTCTCCATTACATTTATCATAGCATACCTTTCTATTTTCAGTGATAAAATTAATGGTTAATTTATAAAAATTTCAATACATCTTTTAAATTTATCAGCATTTTGACCACTTATGATTTGATGATGAAATGGCCCCCACAGGCTCACATGTTGAGGGCTTGATCTTCAGCTGGTAGCTCCATTTGGTGGGGAGGTTCTGAAAGTGTTTGGAGGTGAGGTTCAGCTAAAGGAAATAGAGCAAATGATGGTCCCCTGAAGATGTATTGTCCTTATATTTTTCTAGTACTTTCCGTTTAATGTATACAATGAGGAAAAGAATTTACTTCTCTACACATTTCCACCAATATCATTTACAACTAACTATATCAGATGAAACACTGTGGTTTGAACCCTTTGAAACCATTAGTCAAAATAAGCATTATTCATTAAATTGCTTATGCCAAGTATTTTGTCTCAATGATGGAGAGATAAGTAATACAATTATATTTTACATACTGGGATCTGGTTGTGTTTCTCTGATCATTCTGTCTCCTTAGCTTAATATTGTGCCATATATAGAGGTCTGGACAATTGAAGTTGGCACTTACTTGGTCTTTTGTAGACTGGCTTTGTTCATTAGTATTAAGCCTATTGATGGATATGGCAGCTCTTTGAATTGTCTCAAGGATCAGTTCACTTATGAAGTCCTTGAGGAGCACAAACTGACACTTATGGCATCAGATAGATACCTCTGTACCCCAGAACAAAGAACTGAAATGAAACTTGGGTGTGTGACACACAACTAGCATTAGGTTGGACTTGGAGTTTGAGCCTTCAGGAGCTGACAAAGGGCAGGATCTTGAATTCTCTGAATGGGCCTGGAGCCAGGGTCTGTGGGAACATGCACTGGTTTTGTATTACTGGAGACTGTGTCTAAATGCATGGTCTCAGAGACTGAGTGCAGGGGTCCTGCATGGCTTTGTTACAAGCATCAACCCTTAGTCTATTGGAACATAACTAGAACCTAGTTTTCTAAAGGAAATTTTCTTATCTTAGTATGACTTCTTTAACTACTTTAACACATAAGAAAGAAAGAAGGAAGGAAAGAAAGAAAGAAAGAAGGAAGGAAGGAAGGAAGGAAGGAAGGAAGGAAGGAAGGAAGGAAGGAAGGAAGGAAGGAAGGAAGGAAGCACTAGCCAGCTATTTCTGTTCTGGCTAGTTTTATGTCACTTTGACACAAGCTAGATTCATCTGAAAGGAGAGAGCCTCAATTGAGAAAATGCCTCCATAAAATCCAGCTATAAGACATTCTCTTAGTTAGGGATTGATGAGGAAAGGCTAAGCTCATGGCAGATGATGCTATCCCTAGCCTATTGGTCTTGGGGTCTATGAAAAAACTGACTGAGCAAACCATAGTGAGCAAGCCAGTAAGCAGCACCCTTCATGTTCTCTTCATCAGCTCTTGCCTCCACATTCTTGTTCTGTTTAAGCTTCTATCCTGACTTCCTTCAATGATGAAAAATGATATGGAAGTGAAAGCCAAATAGTTCCTTTCCCCCCCAATTTTCTTCAGTTATGGTGCTTCATTGCAGCAATAGAAACCCTAAATAAGATGACCTCTTAACATGTATTAACCTTTGTCATCTTTATTTGAAATATAGATATTGTTACTTATTTATGCTTCTAATGGGAGTTCTTCAAGATCCTGAGTTTGCTAGGTGAATAATAGTCCACTTAATAATGATAAGTACTCAGCAATGCCTTACAAGGTGATTTTCTCATGTGTAGACAACATAGGGTATATATTCACAAAGCTAGATGATATAACCTGCTATACGACTAGGATACACACACACACACACACACACACACACACACAGAGAGAGAGAGAGAGAGAGAGAGAGAGAGAGAGAGAGAGAGAGAGAGATATGCATTACTTTTATGATCGTAATGAAAACAAACAAAAAACAAAACAACTATAAATTAAATCAGGCTCAAAAGATACAATTCATATATCTAGTAATTACTAAATGTATGAGGTTGTTGCCATCATAACATGGTAGTAAAGTAGAAAGTGTATACTCCAAAATAGTGATAAATGGATATTATAGTCTGGTAAATACATAAATCAACACCACATCTTTTTACCAATAAAACATGCTATATATAATTGTATTCACCATGTTTTCAAATGACTGTGTCCTATACTAGATGTGTTTACTCCAGAAACATAGCAAATATGCAAATAATTCATTGTGTTAAACATGATGACTATGTCAGCAGAAAGTAGGAGTTCTTTATCTCCATTAAGATATTGTGGTATCAGCTGGCATATGTTGTCTGTCTTTGTCTAGAACATTGTTATGCAGCACACTAATATATTTCAATTCTAGGGGTGTAACAAAGTTTTTCCATAGATTATCATTATATTTGTTTAATTCAAAGAAGTATATAGGTCATATGGATCAGTAGGGAAAAAGATAAAAAGTCATTCGGTGATAATTGAAGTAAGTTAATAGATTTTGTTTGAAATGGTTTTACTCTACACTCTTAACTCAGTTTGGTTTTCAGACCTGCTATGGTAAGGGCTTTACTGTTTATTTTTCATCTTTTTTCACTGAGCAATAAGTAATATTACTGCAAGTGACTTTCCTTAGCAATTGCAGTAAGAATACATTGTTATATTCTGATTTGGGGTAGTACTATCATTGCTACTGATAAAAATTTCAAAGAAAAGGAAAACAAACAAAACAAAACGAAACACCACTCACCTGAATTGCTTTGCAATTGTTCACAAAAGAAATTTTTGGTTGGGTCTCCATAAATCACATTTTGCCAAATATGTGAAGAGACAGCACAGCAGAACAATTTATCTTATCCTTTCTGCGGGACAAAAGTTTTACTGTTTCTTTACCGCTACACAGTTTAAATCATCTCTCTGTGAAGATTGGCATCCTGAAGCCATTTCACAGCTAGACAATTAGTTACTCCTACATCAATTTGTTAGAACTTTTGATATATTTTAATCCAGCCTAATGGCCAAATTTGCATAGCATAAAAGCTATATACACTGCTACAGCTATTCCACATCATAATGAGCACATTTTCCAAAGAAAATACCACACATTTTATGTTCTAAAGCATATTGAAGATCTAAGCACCGATTTTTAAAGTAAAGGTTGGTGTTATATTTTCAGCAGATTTACAGTTTACTTGTTATGGACCTGGGTTACTTGTAACAGGCTGACACAAAAATGATTTCTGAAAAATTATTTTACATGTCTATTATAAACATCATTTGCATATAAAACAGTCACATATTCTTTATCTTAACTTATTATTGTTAAATTCAATGACTGCATAGCATAAAAAAGTCAAGAGTTCCTACTTGTCTCTTGCTAAAAGTAATTGACCTTCTATTATGAAAATACATAAAGGGTATAACTTTCAAGATGTGATGGAATTTATTAAAGGATGTTATATTTTATTTTGTTACATCTCAATGTTATCTCTTAGAACCCTATTTTTTTTCTAATGAGGAGACAGAAATGAGGTAGATACAGATGGGAGGGGAGGTAGAGGAGAACTGGGGGGAGCAGAGGAAGGAG
Source organism: Peromyscus maniculatus bairdii (assembly GCF_049852395.1). Classification (NCBI taxonomy): domain Eukaryota; kingdom Metazoa; phylum Chordata; class Mammalia; order Rodentia; family Cricetidae; genus Peromyscus; species Peromyscus maniculatus. Next base: position 75,872,650 of record NC_134853.1, read on the forward strand.
AAACCATAATCAGGATACATTATGGGAGAAAAGAACCTGTTTTCAGTAAAAGGAAAAATAAAATTAAAAATTGAAAAATAATCCAACACATTATTTTGGGAAATATGATTCTGGAAAAACATGTTTATGATATCTTGGTATTTCTATTTAATGAAGATGAATTTTTATACACAAAAATGGAATTTGAATAAATATTGGAAATTTGTAATTTTTTCTGAAGAAAAACGAGACAAAATAGCAAGCAAATAAAATTCTAGTAAGCAATAAAAGAAGTTCTTTTTAAAATTTTGTATTGATTAAAAATAAAATCACAAGGGGTTCCATGTGAGTGCTCTTATGAAGTGTGCTACATAAGCCATCAGAGTGGTAGGGCCTCCTTCATACCTTGATTCATATTCTTTGGGGGTATACCCATTAATGTGATCACTGAGCCGTATGCTATTTTTATTTTTAATTTTTGAAGAGAGTTTTGTATTTTCTCCATTATATCTGTACTAATGTACTTTCTCATCAACAACTCTGCTCTCCATATTCTCATCAACACCTGTTTCCTTTTCTCTTTGTGGTAATAGTTACAGTAATTATAATAAAGTGAGTTCTCACTGTGGTTTGGAGTTGCATTTCCCTAGTGACTAAAGATACTGAAAATTTTATATGATTATCAGCCATTCATATGTCTTCTTTTGAGAAATATCTATTTGTATGTTTCCCGTTTTATCAGATTATTTTTATAATTATGAGGCCCTTAAATACTCTAGATACTAATTTTCAGGTATATAACTTGAAATTATTTTTCTTGCTCCATTGATCATTTTCCTTTGCTATGCAGAGTATTTTTTATTTGATGTATCTATCAACCAATTAATATGTAGAGAAACTGTGGTGCACATATGCTAACCATAAATAATATAGATAGAACTGGGTGGCATTATAGTAAGTGAAATAAGTCAAACATAGAAAATAAATACTGCATGATCATACTAGCATACAGAACCTAAAATAATTTGACCTCATAGTAGTAAAGTGCAGAGTAGTATGTACCAAGGCCTGGGCAGAGTACACAGAGAAAGGGATGGGAGAGTCTTGCCAGCAGATCTGATAAAGGTTTAGATAGTAGTAGTGAGTTACAGTGTTCCCATTGTATAGCAAGGTGATTACATATGTTTAAGTAGTCAATCACATATATATTTAGAGACTAGAAGAAAAGAAATTGGGTGTTTCGTCCTAAAGAAATGATAAAACTCTGAGGGCACAGATACGTCTACCCTGATTTGAACATATTTCAATGTATGAATGTATTAAAGTACCACTCAGTGTTTCATAAATATGCATAATTTATGTGTCAATTACAACATAAAATTACTGCAATTTAAGCTGTAAATAAAATAACACGCATAAATGTCTTAGATGGAGAATTGAAACTTGCTTCCCTCCTTTATTTTCTCTATCTTATTTTCCTTCTCCCTTAGCTAATTATATAGTTGATGAATTATTTTAGTTAGTCATTTTGAAGAATGAAGCTATTTTGTGGCTGCAAACCTTGGGTTATTTGTTTGATATCTCAATCAGATAAAAGGGAAAAGTGTGTGGCCATCTGCAGTTGAGTGAGCACAGTCATATAATGTACAAAGAAGACAGCAGGAGAATAGCTGATATAGTGATGCAGTTTGGAAATCTTAATTATATATGCTCTGCTTTTATCCATAATAGGATACTTCATTTAGTCTCCTAAGAATGGAGCCATCATCCCTTCGCTTTGTGAAAACCACAAATATTATATAAAATGCCTGTTTTAATGATTTTTTAAGTTAAACTAACGGTAAATGTATCTCTTCTGAATAATAAACTTGTTCTCTTCGCTTAAACTGTAAGTGAACCTACCAGCTTTGTGCTGAATATTGAATTGTTATGTAAATGAGATGAGAGACACCATGTTAACTACATAGTCTGATAGTCTAGCTTGAACTTGTGTTTCTCTGAAATAAAGATTGTTTCCAATAATTCAAGTGTTTGTCCAGTCACAATAAATGCAATTAGAAGTTGAAAGTCCTTGACTAAACCCAGTCAACCTTGTCAAAAAGCCATGACTGGTGTGTCAATATATTTACAATATTGGTGGAAATAATTGACTACTGGGTTTTCAAAATTAGCACTCTTCACAAATCCCCTGAACTTTTCACAAATCTACTTCTGAATTCCAGAGTTAAAAGCCACCGCCCTGTGTAATCAATCAGTCTTTTATGGTATATCCTCAATGTACCTGTGGCTGTGGAGATAGTTCTGACACTAGGAGGGCTTGCCAAGCAAGAATGAGGAGGATGTGATTTTGAATTCCTGTCACTCACATAAAAACAAACCTACAAGCTGGGCAAACCTGTGACTCCAGCGCTGGCGCTTGCAGAGACACAAGGGTGTCTGGGGTATTCCAATTTCCTACTTTTTAAACAATTTCAAATATATTTTTTCTTAAAAGAGCAGAAATTGCTCTAGACATCTTTCACAACCAACACTAGAAATATTTCTATCTTCTACGCACATATTCTCTGCTCTATCACTTTCTATGTCCAGAATGTGTCTTTCTATTATTATTGTGCCCTCTCATGCCATATGATACTCATTATTCTCTCTCCTTTATTTCTTTATTTTCATTTATGCTAATGATTTGTTCATATGTTCAAATAAAATTCAGCATTAGCCGCATAAAAATCTATTCTCTCCAGAGGGTTGGGAAAATAAGTGAATGAATAATGAATGCTCTTGTCTCTGTCTTATAAACTATAACGTCAAGCAAAATTCTTTAGTAACTACTATGTGCCAGGAATAGTACCACATAGATTCTAGACAAAATAGTGAAGTAGGAAGACTTACCTAGAGCTCTCAGGTTTACAGGTGATCTAGACAAATAATATGCAATTACAAAATATTGTGTGACTATTCCTATCCACATGTCTAAGAGTAAAATAAAGTGAAACAAAGGCAAAATGTTTTCCAGAGAAAAGTGATAACTATCTTTGTTAAATTCATTTTCTGGAACACCTTACCTGTCTGATTTCAGAATGGGCAGATTCAGAATTATTACACAATGTAGATTACATGACATCTCCATGGCATATTCTCACCTGTTATTAACCCCTAAAAGCAAAGACTATTTCACTCATGCTTATGTGATGAGAAAGGCCAAACACAGCTGCCAGTAGTTTCTTATTAAGTCTTCCTATGACTTCATCATAAGAATTACTTGCTTCTACTAATGATAGCTCATACCCTTCCAAAACCTCTGTGACCTTTGAATTGGGGCTATTATTGTGAGTTAATCATAATATTTCTAGGTTTAGTTGTAATGGGAAAAAGGTGGCAACCTGGGCCTCACACAGGATAAGTAGGCATTCTGCTTCTGAACTACCTGAGCTGCCTCGTCTAGACAAATTGTTTCAGTTTTTCCAGATAAGTTAAATATCCTTCTATGTGTACAAGTGAGGCTAACAAGGTTTTGTATGTTGGGATCAGGTTTTTTTGACCATACAAAGAATTCCAAATTGAAGATGATAAGAGAACTTGTCTCAATACATCAACTAAAAATGACAACTTTCCCTATGTTATCCGTTTCATCCTTCCTCCATAGACTTGGACAGTAAGGGATACACAACTGGAAAAAAAAAACGATATTCAAGACAAAGAGAAAGAATTCCTCTTCCAACACTTCTACAACACCATAAGCAATGCTGCATTCTAAATGGTACAAGAACCAGCACAGTTTTTAAGTTCACAGTTTCTACCAGTCAGAACCTCTTGGATTTAGAGGTTGTGGTTTATTGTTTTCATTGACTCAACTAAGTTAACTTTTAAAAAACTGTTCATAAGACCCAACGAATGTTCTTTAAGAAGAATTATTGGACTATATGTGAAAGCATTTAGTTTAAATTTGGAGTGTGACTATGTACATAGAGAAGCTTCAGCCTGGAGCTACTTAGAAGAACTGAGGTCTAGTCCAAGAGTAATCCATAACCTCTGAAGAGTTATTTTCTTCAGCCACTAGAATTGTTGCTTAAGAAACCTTTGGTCCTATCTAGCCAGATGTCGAAGAAATCACTTTCAATTTGTAAAAGAGACAGTTGGATACAGTGATGAGCAGAGCATGCTCTAGGCTTTGCAAATTCTTTACATTGTCATTTGTGGTAAGTGTTAAATCTTTGTAAACTAACTACTTTACCTGTTCTCTCAATTTAACCCAAAAATTAGATGGTATCTTTATTTGCAGACATGATTCTATACATTAAAAAAAATCGTAAAGACTCTGCCAGAAAACTTCCACAGCTGGTAAAACATTCAGCAATGTGGTTTGTTTAAATAACTGCGAATATTTTAAGTTGAAATTTTCTATGTATAGTTTCCAATCAGTGTGTAGGAACAATATTGATTTTTATAGTTATATTGAATTTATATCTGGTGGTTTTATTGCATCTTAAAATTGAAACAATTCATTGAAACAGTTTCACAAAATTATATTTTTAGTTTTTTATATAATTATTTTATCACAAACACAGAAACTAGTAATTTCTGTCTATTATTTTCCTTGTCTATTTTTTTCTACTTAAAGTTTCTCTCACTTTGTCCATTATATGATCTAGTTTTTAGGTTAATTTGTGAGAATAGGAAGTTATATCCATTTTGTCTCTTTCTACAATATTACTGCTCTAGCTGAGAATTCAAGTACTGTATTAAACAAGAGATTTGAGAATGGACAGCTTTGTCTTATTTTTGATTTACTGGAAATACTTTGAGATTATTTCCCTTGTTTAGCAAGATGCTAGCAGTAGACTTTATGTATACTACTCTTATTATGTTAAGATGTGTCCCCATATCTTTAGATTCTTTGTGAATTTTATCATGAAAGGATGTTGGATTTTTGTCAAAGACCTTTTCTATATATAAAGAGATAATCGTGTGATTTCTGTGTTTAATTTGTTTATATGATATTTTACATTTATTGATTTTTGTATGAAGAACTTTCCCTGCATCTCTGGAATTAAGCCGAATTGACTGTGGTGGATATATTTTTCATATGCTCTTGAATTTAGTTTACAAGTATTTTATTGAGAAATTTTGTGTTTATGTTCATCAAAGAAATTATCCTGTAATTTTATTTCTTGTTGTTATTGAATCTACAACTATCACCCTGCTAAATAGAAATAGAATTAAACCAATTCTTGGTGACTTATCCTTATGCCCATACTTCAGCGCATCTATCAACCCTCATCTGAGAAACTTCATTTTACAGATGGTGATTAATGAGGAGATCAACAAATTTACCTAAGTGCAAAGAACAAAAGACTCAGAATGTTCAGTCCTTAATAAAACATCTATATTCTACCCCTTCAATGCAAAGCTTAAAGATCATCATGGAAGAGGGTTCAGAATGATTTTAAGAGTCAGAAGTGAATGACTATAAGGAAACAAATGTTTTCTGCACACAGCAGGGCAGTTACACATATGAACTCGTGGCATCTGTTAAAGCATGTACAACACATGTAAACGCTCAATCCAGACATAATCAGCTCAAATTCTATTTAAGAAGAGGCAACCACAGAGTAAACAACTTCCCGACTCTGAGATGCCATCTCTCTGGATTCCTCTTTTCATTACATAGACAAGAGTCCTCACAAGCCAACTCCATCACTCTAGAAGCCTTATCTATAGTATATTGATTTTTTTTATATTCTACTACAGTGAGATTCACATCACTAGCAACTGGAACTTTTTATTCATCTACTTTGGTTTGCTGGAAGCTTATATTTGATAGATAGCATATAATTAGTCACCAATAATCCAATAAATATTGCATTGAATATCACTGTTTCTAACACATGCTATATGATAATTAATGACTCAAGAGTATGACAAATTTTTTGTAGTCCAAAACAATGGATTCCACAGTAATTCCTAAAGAGACTTACCTGATGCTCAACAACACAAAACAGCAATCATTTATGTAGAATACATTTTCACCAGATACTTATCTAGTTGAAACAGTTATAAATTCTAAAAATAAAAAATATTGAACATAAGGCTTAAAAATTCAGCCCTCTGTTTTTAGAAACTGTGTTTTGTATAATATATTCAAATACATTTTGTGAGACAGTCTCACCAAGTAGCCATGCCTGGGCTAAACTCATGATGTAGGCAAAACTAGCCCTCTACTTACTGCGATTTATCTGCATCTGACTATTGAGTGTTAGGATTAAAGATATGCACTACATGAGTCCATTTTTAAATCTCTCATTTGTATTAACCATAAAATATCATCAGTGTTGAAGATTTTAATTTTAGCACTACTCTAAAACTACTTTAAAATTCATTCATATTTAAATCATTGTAACTTTAGCCAGACACTTTTATTGTGCATCAGAGATTTGAAGTCTTCTGAAAGTTTCCTACTTATCATATACTACACAGTGTTGATATATTCATTGGTATTCATGAGTATAAGATTATCCTAGTAATCATACACTCTGTATATCACGATGAAATATATTTCTCTTAAAAATATACTGTGGATGTTTAAGAAATATATGTATGCTAATATTTCTAATAAATGAACCTTATGGAACACTTTCTAGTTTCTAACTCTTTTTAAACACAAGTAATCAAAAATTTGCTTTTTCTAAGCTCAATTTTAGATTCCATTTTTGATGTCTTCTCAAATAAATTGTTCCTATCACAGAGTAGGCTGTAAGAAGAATATAGGTTACATTATACTGAAAATCTCCTTTTGAAGAAATCGGGAAGATGTTAATGTGAACAGCTCATCTCTTCTTGGCTATAAATTCCTAATCAGGTATCACTTGGACAGTCAAACAGAAGTCAAACAGTGAAACGTTGAAACTTGATCTTAGGTCTGAGGACATTCCACAGTAGTAGAGCTTCTGCCTTGCCTGCAGAAGATCCTACTTTTCATCTCAGCACTAATAATAAAGTAAATATATACATGCATGAGTATAAGTAATACACATTTGATAGCAGAATTTTACTTAACCATAATTTCAAGTACTGAATATATTTTCATCAAATAAATAAACTATATTGTTGGGCTTACAATGATCTGGAGCTATGGTTTCCTTAATTGTTTTAATTGACAGTTTCTGCAACCAAATCCTGGATGTCTTCTGTGAATGGAATTCAGATCTTTTGAACATTTATTCTGCCTTTGCTGATTAGTCAATTCCCTTTACACTTTCTCAAATGATCTGCTACTGTTGAAATGGTCTCTGTTTTCAAAAAAATTCTACAAGTAAAAACAATAGAGAGCTAAGAGAATGGAGAAACGGAATAAGCAAGGTGCCAGGAGACAGCAGGGTACTGAGACCTGGAATGTGGAAATTGTCATTCTAGACAGGCCACACCAATGTGATTCGCTACCTGTTAGTCTTTATTCCCATATATCAAAAGTGTTTGATTCTCTTTTTCTGCTGCTGGTTTTATCTTTTCTAATTGGTATTCCACTTAATAGTCACTATGATCTTTCTAATTAACAAATATGTCTTTGTTACTTATCTCTTAAAATCCTTTGGTGACTCTTCACATTTTTAATTTCTCTTTTATTGGCATATATTAATCATACAAAGCATTTTCATTATGGCATTTCTTATATATGCCAATAATATACTTTGATTGTATTCACACACTCTTAAGTTTTTAAACAATAAAATTCCAATTTTGCGATATGCCTCATAGCCTCCTCAGGGAACTTCATTTTCTTTATGATTTGCTACCATCTCCCCACAGTTTACCACTTAGTAATGCAAACTCCCTCTACATATCATTCGATTGTATCCTACAGTGTGCTATGGCAGGATTCTGCAGGCTCCTGCTGGCTCATAAGGACTAGTTATTAAATATTCAGAATTTTTGCCAATGACTATTAAATAACTTGGCAGATTGAAATTACCCGTAACGAGACTACACATTATAGGGATCAGCACCTGCTACAAATCAGGCTTTTCCCTTTTTAGATGGGCAGCTGATCAGTACTGAAAGCTGCTCATGTACCACCGGCAATAATACCCTAAAGGTTTCATATTTCCATGCCCTTGAATTTGGAGGCCTGCAGAGTGGAGATAAAAATGGAAGCTAGAGAAAATACTGCAAGGCCCATCATTTCTTAGTGTGTACAGAAACACATAGGCAAAGTCCTTAGGTAGAAAAAAATCTTAATACAAACTAAACAGCATATACCATCCATAAAATAACAGCTTTAATCACAGTGAATGCAACAAAAATCATTTTGGAGATTAATATAAGTATGCAAATTAGTTTGTTGTTACATCAGAATTTAATTAAGTTTCACTGCATTGCAGTTCATGTTTAATATTTCTAAATGCGATAATTTATTTTTGATTTGTACCTCACACTGTAATATTCATACAATATACCACTAAAACGGATACTCAGACTTTATCATCGCTGATTAAACTAGTAGATAGTGATATTCTGCATGTCTGGCCATTCTTTCTTTCTTAGAATTTAAAGACTAATACACATTGAGGTTCATACAGGAATGTCCAAATCCTTACTGAAAATGACATATTTTCATATCAAACTCAATCTATTTAGTGGCTATTCATTGAGCCCACTAAGCAATTTTAGATTTGTTATTATTTTCTTTATTCAGTATGATTAAAATCATTTACATCCTCTTGTTCTACAGAAAAGTTTAGAGATTAAAGTACCTTTTCCATAAAACCAAGTCATTGCTCAAAATTTATTAGATAGAATTATTATATGTGTATTATGAAAATCTTACTTCTCTGTTGTAGAAAGATTTAATCTGCTCTACTGGCTACAATATTAAAGATGGCCAAAATTTCTGAGTTGAGTGCTTAATGAATCTAGAGAAATATGATGGGTTTAGATAAATACTTCAGTGTCTTAACTTCATGTTGTATTCAATGTGTCAACTTTATTATACCTTGATTATTTCTTCATATAACAAATAGATTTTAAAAATGACAAATTCTAAATTTTGACCTTGTTCTTATTTAATTTTAACTAATTTCTTTTAGACAGAATGAAGAAAGAAAGTAATAACTAATATTAAAATTATACAAGTCTTTTAAGGTTTCCTTTCTGTATAGTGAGAATCATAAACTATATCCAGTGCTCGAGACATGGTTCAATGGTTAAAAGAATACACTACTCTTGCAGAGAACCCAGGTAGGTTCCCAGCACCCACTTCACTCAGCCACTTGTAATACCAGATCCAGGGGATCCAATATCCTTGTCTAACCTCCAAAGGAACCTAAACTCATGCACACATACCAGCACACATATAGAAATAATTTAAAATATAATAAAATCTTAAAAATCAAACTATCTGCAGTCTGTAATTGAGAAGCACTGGAACTGAGCCCCAAGTCCATGGGATCTACAAACTATAGGACTTAACCAAGGGAATAGACACATAGATTTTTATTGCTCTCTCAATGTGATAACTAGTCCCCCTACAGTTCCTAGTCACTTGCCTAATAATATGTGACCTGATAGAAGTGAAGAAAGGAACACACTGCAATCATCTGATACATTTAGTTCTAGAAGTAAATACCCCCGCCCCAGTCATTGACTTGTAGGGAAGAGGGTACTTTGTTCAGACAGGGATACCTGTTTCTCACAAAGAAGGAACTGATGTCAGTATCACTCTAATATCCAGAATTTTACAGATGTCAATCACTCCTGCTCCTACATCCAAATCCCTTTTGACAAAGTTACAATTTCCATTTAAAAGTATATTTATTTTGATGACTTTTTCAGTGAGCTCACATGTCAGCAAACATTTTTAACCTCCTTGTTATGTGAAAAGGATCATTCCTAAATTTACCTACATTTCGGATTTGGAATTAATTAGTGCATTTATTTATCAAATATTTATTAAACTCTCACTGTGTCCCAGACTTCCTTCTAAGAATTTCAGAAAAAAAATCTATGACTTCAGAAGATGATTGCATTTTAACAGACTAAAGAAAAATGAGAGGTTGATCAAGTTATTGATATCTATGGTGCAATAGGAAGAGAAGATCATCATTTACAACATAGTCCAATGTCGTCATGTCTGAAAAGCCCTCCTTGATTTACCTAGTGTATATGATGTTCCATTTCTGGGTAGTCTCAGGATACCCTGAGTCTCCCGCCCCACATTGAAAGGCAGCTGCATATCATTAGAATCTCTTTATGTTTGATGTCGGAAGGGTGAAGATCACCTTTTCCGCTTCTCTCTATGCAACCAGCCCAATTCCTGGGTCATGATATGGATGACAACATTGCTGCAATTTATCGAATGATTAATTTTTGCAGAGTTCTTTTAAGTCTTTTCCTCTTATATCCATTTTAAGTTGTTGTGTAACAAATCTCCACAACATGAGACTCATACAACATGCATACATTATCTTATCTTTCTTGTAGTTCCGAAAGCAAGGCAGTTTTCCTGAGTCCCTCAGGGAGGGTTTCCCAAGGCCTTTATCAGTATGTCATCGGATCTGTGTTTTAGCTGGGAGTGGACTGTAGAAGAACATGCTTCCAAGCTTTCCTGGTTGCTGTCCCTGTGCAATCTTTCCAAGTTGTGTTTGTGGTTCCTAGCTTCTCACATGTTGTTGGCACCAAGCTGCCTCAGTTCCTAGCAAAGAACTCAAAAGTTCTTTGTCATAAGCCATTGTCCAGATGTCGTTACATTATGGCTTCTTTGAAGCTATCCAGCTTGCTTTGAAGCAAACACTATTTGCCAAAGTATTTGCCATCATCTTTTCCATCTGGTCTTGGTTAAGGACATATGACAAGCTTCACTCATACTCAAGATCAAGGGATTTGATAAGTCATGATGCATTATGGGTTGCCCAAGGATATCCCTGTCATATCATCCGTTGTCTTAATTTATTCTCCCAATTCTGTAAGTCATGCCATATCCTTATGAAATTGAAAAGGACATGGACATTAGCTAATAAAAGACAAATAAGTTTTGTGCCAGGAAGTCATAATCTAGACTCTTACCCTGAGTTATATTAATCCTCCTAAGTATATGCTCAGTAAATTTATGAATATACTATAACTGAAGAGATTAATGAAGCGATTTTAGCTCAAATTTTTTTTTTCGAGACAGGGTTTCTCTGTGTAGCTTTGTGCCTTTCCTGGGACTCACTTGGCAGCCCAGGCTGGCCTCGAACTCACAGAGATCCGCCTGGCTCTGCCTCCCGAGTGCTGGGATTAAAGGCGTGAGCCACCACCACCCGGCTGCTCAAATTTTCTTTTTATATTTAATGTGAAATGTTTCCATTATTAATAGATATTTTTCACTGTGTGTTATGTATAATATGAACCTAATAAAAGATCAAGTTCATATCATATAGGAGATATGTATCAGATAGGTATCATATAGGAGAATGCTTGAAAATTTTTCTAGGCTATGTAACATTTTCTTTCATTTGTAACTTTAATGTTTTCATGTATTATGTGTACTGATTGTGATGATTCAAAATTGCTTATGGTAATAATACATTTGAGAAGCTATCCATTATGAAATGATACTATATAAGATATCATTTTGAATGACTAACTTGTTTATTGATCCTTATCTTACTTATTCATTCTTGTTTTCTTACAAGAGTAAAATTTCTATATGGATAATGTCTCTCCAGCGTTAGCTACCACTGCATCCTTTAATCCTATCGAATAACAGGTATTCAATAATCACTCAGTATCTTTGAGTGAGTTGACTGATTGAGTAAAATAGAGTAGAATGTAATTCCCCATTAAAGTAATTATTTTTCTCTTGCTCTGTATTATTTTCTGTTGCTGTTTGCATTTTAAAATCTAAACTATATGTAGGATAAATTTGTTGAATCAATTTTCCAGCCTTGTTTATATTTAATAAACAAACTAAAATATGTTTTAACTTTTTTGTTATTTAAAACGTCATCAGAATTTGATTAAATTTCAAGTTACTGAGGGCTCAAGAGAATGTCTGCCTCTACCAAAATGCAGTCCAAATATGTTCAAAGAAAAGTTGTGTTTACCCACATGGACTTAACTCAGGAAGGTTAACTTACAAAGTGTTTGTCTGCTCTCTGAAGACAACACTCATTTCTATGATCTATTTCATATAATCAAACTACCTAAATGATTTTGGAAACAAGATTCCAACAACATTTTTTTCTCTCTTTCACTTTCAGCTAGAAAATAACCCAATCATTTATCATGGGGTAGATCTCTCTGATATCTTACAGCAATGAACTAATGGCTAACATATGGTGTTATTTAGCTGTGTAACAGAAAAGATTAATCAGCTGACAAAATGTCATTATAAAGGAAGCATTCTAAACTGTGATTTTCCTTTTTCCCGCACTTACAGGCAACCTGCCAAATTCGCCTACAGCTGGTTCAAAGAAGGACATGTGGAAACAAAAAACAAACTCTTAAATTATCAATGGCAATTAATATATTTGGTTTGCCACACTGGAAGCACATTGCTTATCAAGATAAACATTGACTTTTAATGATAAATTACATTGTGATTTTAGTGTATGTGTGAGAATTGTCATGGGTTCTTTGAAAACAGTACTTCTAACAATGTCACTAATTATCAAATTCATGTTCTCACTATTGGCTACTGAATACTCAGAGTATTCAGTATTTTTGTAGTGAAAGATAATAAGCCCATATAAATACCAAAATATGAATGAGCTACATGCAGATTGCCACAAAGCAGAACTCATGGACAATAGCACAGTACAGTTCTCTTTTATTTTTCAGGAGAGAGAAGTTTTAACCCATTACAGGGAAGATTTATTGAAAAAAACATTAATCAGCATCTTAGCTTCTTCAAAGAACACTTTAGGATAATTAAGTCACTTGCTACCCAAAGGTAAGTGATTTCCAATCATTCTCTATCAGGACAGCAATTTTCTTGATTTTTTAAAAAGCATGTTCCTTCTTTGGTACTCTCCTACATTAATATATTGTGTTTGGATTCCATCCACCCTTACTCTCCATCACCTTTCAGAACACCTTCGAACCTCCTCCCACTCACCTACCCCTTTAAAATAATATTTGATATTGTTTTTTCAAAGCCTTGCAAGTATTATAAAAATTAAAATATTTAAACTGTATGGGGGTGGCATCATTTTCCAAAGATTACAATCAATCATAAAGTCACTAGGTAATAAAAAACAGTATGGTTAGCCTAGGAAGTCTTTGTGATTTAATATATGAACAATCATTGGGTTTTTTAAATTTATCACACCTGAAGGCCTTACTTATGTCTCAAATTAGAGAAACTAACATTACTTGTGTGCACCATTTTAGATAACCACTTCATTCATCCATCACTGCGTCACAGGTAGTGCTCTTTACCTTCAAGTCACAGACATGAACAGAGGAGTAAAGGTGTACAGCATTGATTTGAAAGTCTTGGTGTCTCCAGCTCATCTGCACTGGGCAGTTTCAGAACTAATGTCACCTTTGTCTTTCCTATGTGTGTCCAGTTATAGATTTTCTAGCATTTTACAAAAAAAAAATCTATTAATGCTGCTCCTATTTTATTACTTCTTGCCATGACGTATTCCCTTGCCATGGTTATGTACTTATGAATTTACATATCCACTTTATAAAGTCAATGAAGAAACATTATTATAACTTCCTTACAACCTGCTGGATGTAGAACATATTAATTCAGAATATATTTGTATAAATTAACATGCTAAGTATCCAAGCTGAAATTCAGACTAGCTAGTGCTATGAATATTACTTTATTTATAATTTCCAGGCTTGAATTATGTTGTTTTTTACTGAAATAAGACAATCCTTTTTTAATGAGTTCTATCTAAAGCTAATGAATTCTATGTTAAACATGAAGCTACAGAAATTGTTTACACTGGTGATATAATAAAATTAGTATTTCCTTAGTTCCTAGGGATAGTGACTAAACTATTTATGAGCAGACACAAGCAAATTAGTCTGTTGGAAGGAAAATAAGCATGATAAAGCTTGACATTCTCATGCATAGTAAACTCTGGCTTATTCAACCAACTTCATGTTAAAAAGAGAGTGATATCCAGTATATTCAACAAATATACATTGACTCTCTGCTATTAACATGTTTGCCTACTAGGTGTTAAGATCCCAAACACATCTAATGCTATCTTCTGTCATCAAAGAATTTATTGTCTACTGGAGAGTAGAAGACAAGAAATTTTTCAAATGATACTTAAGAGCCTGATATCATACAATCTGTAAAAATGATGCAAGATGCCATTGGAACTTAAAGGAGAAAGAGTTAACACTGAGTTGAGATTACCATGAAGCCACTAATTGAGCTCCCACAGTTAAAATTGCTCATTCAGGAGGTGTCTGTGTGAAACGAAAGTACAAAAAAAAAAAAAAAGGTCATTACATCATAGGTATAGCTGGAGAAATGATAAGAAACTAGAAACTATTACTAATGGATAATGGGAATAGTTTAATTTGTCTATAACAAAACCTTCAATATTTTATCACTGCTTGAATAATGATCCCTGTGTGTTAAGCATTATTTTAGAAACTGTGAATATTGCAATGAACACAATAACCAAAAGCCTTTGCTTCTCTGAAAGTTAATTCCTTCTAGTGAAACAAAATAAACCTTTAAAAGTTCATATATATGAAGGTTGTATGCAGGATTGCTACAAAATAAAACTCACTAATTAGGCTACCAAATGCATTTTGGGCTATTGTTTTCACCTTTTTGTTTGTTTTATAATGTTTGAAATTTTATTTATTATTATTGTTGTGAGTATATGTGCACACACATATGTGTGCCTACTTATGGTACTTGAATGTGGGTGTGTGCAGTGACTGGGCTTCATATATACACATATGCACACATGTATACAAAATAAATAATAAAATATAATAGAAATTTTAAAATACATGTCACAGAATAAAAATAAATATAATAGAATTTAAAAATAGAAAAATAAAAATATAGGATAATGGGATACATTTTCACTTTAAAAATTGTTTATACTAAAATGTTGTTACCTAAGTATGCTCACTTATGGGACTGGAAAATATTCTTAAAAAGGAGAAAAATAAGAAAAATCATGAGAAATATAATATTAAATTATTCACCTTGAATTTTTTAAATAAATATATCTACTTTACCAGAACATCATAAACAACCTCTGAAAGCATGGACTAACTGTCAATATGTTTTTCAGAAAGAGAGAGAGAGAAAGAGAGAGAGAGAGAGAGAGAGAGAGAGAGAGAGAGAAATATCTTCCATGTTCATGAGTTAATTTGTTATCCAGAGTAGGTCAAGACATATCATTGGCAGTCAGAAAACTTAATTATTGAAACTATAATTCAATCGAGATAGTATCAAGTAGTCTAATAATGATCTTTAAATGGGTTTTTGAACATTTTTAAGGCATTACATTTAATTTTTAATGTATTAAATTTAATTTTGGCATCTACAAAGATGTGGGAAAGAGACTATGCTTACACAGGTATAAAAATTCCATCTGGAAGAACTGAAATCCCATGAAGAGTTGGAATGGCCACATTGAAAACAACCGGAATCTGATTGACTCAAGCCCTTACACTGTACATCTACTAGAAAATGATATATGCTCATTGACGGGATCAAATGTACAAGACAACAGGTTTTCTTCATACACCACACAAATACAAAAACTAAAGAGGATAAAGAGGAGGAAGAGTGGAAAGAAGTTCAGGAAAGGATCTAGAAACAGAGTGATCATCAAGAACCAGAGTTGGATAAAACATAGAGGCTGAGGCTGTCAAATTGGCAACAAGAAAGCAAATCTGATACATCTTTAAAAGGTGCTAAAGAGAAATGTGAACATATGTTCACATATAATTGAAAAGCATTTATTTTTGATAAAATCCCAACAAATTGGAAATTGAAATTAAATTCCTTAGTCTGACAAACAACATCAAAAAAATTCAATGTATTTCATGGTGAAATTCTGAATGGTAGCTTCCTCCTCAAGAGACGATTAGGATTTCTATGCAATACTGAGCAGATATTTCAACAACTACTTGGAAGTCAACTGTTAAGTACTATCATTTATAATAGCAAAAATAATGAAATATTTAATCATAGCTATAATGAGATACATACAAGATTTTTATACTAAAAATGAACAACCCATTCATATATAATTAATGACCCAAATCAATAAAAATTTATGTCACATTTATGATCAAAATAACTAGTATTACTAAGATGTAAACTCCATCCAATTTAATACACAAGTACAAAATATTCAGTCAAAATCCCAGCAGGATTATTTTCCTGTGGACAGTTGCAAGCTGATTCTAATATGTATATGAAGAAAGCAAACAAATTATATCATATAAAACAGCTTCAAGAAAGTATGCCACAAAATGAATCACACTGCTTGATTTATGATAAAAAAAAATTCTTGCTCAAGAATGTACTATTTATAGATAGATGATAGGTAGTGATGATATAAATAGATTAGAGAGAGAGAGAGAGAGAGAGAGAGAGAGACAGACAGACAGACAGACAGACAGACAGATAGATAGATAGATAGATAGATAGATAGATAGATAGATAGATAGATAGATGGATTTAGTTTGAATAAGAGTGGCCCCCATAGGCTCATCTCTGTAAGTGCTTAGTCATCACAGAGTGACATTAATTGAAAAGGATTAGGAGGTGTGGCCTTTTGAGGGTAGGTGTGTCCTTCTTGGAGGAAGTTAGTCACAGGGGCTAAGCTTCAAGCTTTCAAAAGCCCAAGCCAGGCCAAATGGCTTTTTCTTCCTGCTGCCTACAGATCCCTGTAAAATTTTCAGCTACTTCTCCAGCACCGTGTTTACTTGCATACCGCTATGCTCCCTGCTATAATGACAATGGACTAAATCTCTGAAATTATAAGCACATCTCAATTATATGCATTCTTTTATAAGAGTTATTGTAGCTGTAGTGTCTCTTCACAGCACTAGAACAATGACTAAGACATAGATGATAGAGAAAAATAAACGTCCATGGATATATCTAAAAACTAGTGTTATTGAATTGATTCTATTTATCAGATTATACCTAATTATTTTCTGGTTTTTTTCACATTATTTTATGTTTTGTCATTACTTATCTTAAGCAGAACATTATTAGGTGGGGGTTCAAACAAAAAAATTATCAGAAAAGACAAAGAAACACTGGCAATCCCTTAAAGGATAAAGGAGAGATTTGTATAAGAGGACATTAAATTCTTCATAGTATAGCAATGTGTAAGTGTGTAGGTAACAACAACAAGAAACCTTCAGTGTTACATTCAGAGAGAGTACAAGTTACAGCTGTGGGGATAATAGGTGAGAGGCCTTGGAAAACAGTTTAAGTCCAAATCACTAAAAGCATTTTTGGCTCAAAACATGGTGGAAGACTCACATAGACTTTTGTTTTTCCCCGCAAGGAGACATAAACTGGTGTGTGTGTGTGTGTGTGTGTGTGTGTGTGTGTGTGTGTGTGTGTACTTGCAGGGTTGGGAAGTCAATACCAAGCTCAAGAAACTTAAGGCAGGGAGCCAAATGTTAAATGTTTGTTGGAACTATTATAGAGGATATATGGCTGAAAGGCAGGCATAGACACAGAGATTGAGAGCAAGGAGAAAGAACTGGAGGATTTTTTAAAGTAAGGTTTTGAATGACTTGGTGACTCACTGAATACAAACAAGGGACTAAAGTAAAGTTATGACTTCAGATTTCTGGCCTGGGAGAGACATACTTAATTTGACCTAGGATTTCACTAGTATAAAGTTAACAGATACTAAGAGGGCAGTGGTTGGATGATTTTAATGGGAAGAATAAATCATAGTAAAGCTTTGGACTGCAAGACAAAATTAGGGGCATTTGGAAAATATCAAATGGATGGATATTACAGCAGTTAAGAATACTGCCTGCTTTTCCAGAGGACCCATGTTCAATATGGAGAATCCACAAGGTGACTCACAGCTATCTGAAATTCCAGTTCCAGGGAATTTGACTCCCTCTTCTGGTCTGGTGTCTACAGGTACCAGGCACGCATGAGACACATACATGCACGTGTAGGCAAAACATTTGTACAAATTATAAAAAAAATAGTAAAAGGAGAAAATATCAAATAGGCAACTCAACACCTTAATGTGATCATCTGGAATGAGATGTGCACTGATAATGGGAAGCTCCAGTATCTTCACACCAAATATTTATTTGTTATTTCAGAAAGTATTTGAGGGCCAGATATGCAATATTTTTAGCTAATTCACACTTGTGTTATTATCTAAATGTTTACATTAATCCAGGAGGAAAGTATTGAGGCCATAGTAATGACATGGGCAGTCATGAGATACAGAAAAAAATGGATCCAATGTTGAGGACGCTCCTATTTTCAAATCTAGGGTTCTGTTGAAGAAGGATCAAGTCAGCAGACAGAGATATTACTTTGGAAAAATTAAATAAAAGAGAATTTGGAGTCAAATGTAAGATTTCAAGATAAAGAAAGGTTTAGAAGTCTTACAAGGTTTAGGATAGAATAAAAGTTGAAGGCATCCTTGGCTTTCTAATTAGATGATAATACATACAATTTGAGTAATTTTTAATGGTAGAGGCAATTGAAAGAATTAGCATTTTGAAGATGAAGAAATTAAAGTTAGTTCATAGAGACTGCAGAGTGAGTCCTTTTTGTTTAATTAACATAGGAAGTAGTTTGTGTCATTGTGTTATTTTCATTCATTTGAGTTGTTGAACAAGGGGGTCCCATGGAATTCCCCCAAAGAACCCAGGCTATAGCTAAGACAAATGGCTGATCTCCACAAATTGACAGTGAGGCCCCTTCACCAAGGATAATATCCACACAACTCATTGAACATGGAGAAATCAAACTGGTTGCTGTGTCCAACTTCAATATGAAAGTTTTTGCTTATTATTATTATATTTTATTTTTGTTATGCTTGGTTGTTATATCTTAGAAGCCTGTTCTTTTCTAATAAGAGACAAAAAGGTGGATGGGGAGGGGTTGGGGGGAAATGGAAGGAGTAGAAAGAGGGTAAACTATAAGCAAGATATATTGTATGAGGGAAAAAATTCTATTTTCACTAAAAGGTATAAAAAAGAAAAATCTAAAATCATTTATTAATTACATTGCAGATTTTCATAAATTGTATCTATATATGACTGTATGTATATAAAGAGAATCATATATGTATTTATATATCATAGGAAATTGTGCTAGGAGCCATTTAATTAAGTTTTTAACATATGTTTAAATAAGTTTGAAAGTCAGAGATGATTACTCTTGTTCCTGGCTAGTAAAATGAAATTGTCTTACCTCTACTCTCAAACATGGACCTTTCTAATATGCTTCCATTTACTACTAATTTATATCTACATAAGATTTACTTTAATTAAATGTTCGGTGAAACAGTGCATAAAATAGAAATATAGTATTTGCAAAGGACACATTATTTACATATTTCAATGATATACAGTTTAAATTGTAATTGGATTGTGGAATATGAATGAATTGTTTAAAAAAGGCTATTCATGAAATGATCTTTGGAAACCTAGGTATATAATTATATCTTTAAAATTTGTAAGGAAAGGTAATTTGCATTAGTGTTTTGAATTGGGTAATTTAAAATATTTTTAAGTAACTACCTTTCAGGAATGAGACTGCAAACATTCTGCCAAATTGTGCATTTCAGCAGACTATAAATCATTCAACAATAACTTTAAAAAGAGATTGGTAGTCCACTACAAAAACATCAGGAATGTGCCCTTTATGCATCTTTAAAGTGTCTAACTAGTAAAATGCATAAATATCATGGACAAACAGCAAGAGAAACACAAAGCATTGGGTGCTCTGGAACCACTTAAAGAAGATCAACAGGGATTCTGAAATTATTGCTCTTATTTCACAAAACATTTTATTAGCATCATGATATTAAAAAGCATGTGTCTTTCAAACAGAACTTAAAGTTTAACATTTATGCTGGCATTATGATAGAATATTAATTTTATATTTATAAGTAAAAAGGAACTCATGTTCCTTTCTGACTCATATATATTAGAAAATTTCCAAAGTCTACTACTAGAGAAAAATTGAATCCAAATACATAATATCTCTAATAATTCAATGACTCATTTGCATTTCTTGTTAATTATCGCCTCACTTAAATATTGTTCACTATAGAAAATAATTATGCCCAAGATAAATTATATCCAGGAGGGGTTAGCAGTTCCATCTATAATAAGACTCATTTTAAGATAATTTATTGGTATTAAATACTTATACAGTTTTCATGGGAAAGTCCTGAAAACTTTCTGGGTAAGTTTTAAAATATGCAAAATGGAATATAACCTATAAAGACTAAAATTAGTTCAATGAATTTAAATATTTTTATTTTATTCTACAAAGATTTATTTTAGGTATTATTGTGTATTTTTATTTGTGTATTGTGTATTATATATTTGTAGACTGAAGATTATTAAATTCTGACTGCATATAAAGCTATGTGGTTTTTCCAAATGTTGGTTCTTAAAACTGAATATTTTATTTGAACACAAAAGTAATTGTTAAGAAATTAACTCAATCAATCCATCATAAGAATTGGAGAAATAGTTGAATAATTTGTATGAGAGTAATTACAATAGAAAGTATTTGCTTGACAAAGACCTCAACATAAGTCCAGTTACACTGAACTTCACAAAAGAGAAAGTGGGAAGTAGCCTTGAATGCATTGGTACAGGAGACCACTTCCCAAATAAAAGCATAGACACTGAGAGCAACAATCAATAAATGGAATCTCCTGAAAGTGAGAAGATTCTGGAAAGCAAAGGACACTGTCAATAAGACAAAACATCAGCCTACAGAATGGGAAAAGATCTTTACCAACCCCACACCTGAGAGAGGACTGATCTCCAATATATATATCTTCAATAATATATATATATATATATATATATATGGAACTCAAGAACCCCATACTTATTCAATATAGTACTTAAAGTTCTAGCCAGAGCAATAAGACAACATAAGGAGATTAAGGGAATACAAATTGGAAAGGAAGAAGTCAAGCTTTCCCTATTTGCAGATGACATGATAGTATACTTGAGTGACCCCAAAGATTCCACCCAGGAACTGATAAAGCTTATCAGCACCTTCAGCAACATAGCAGGGTACAAGATCAACTCAAAAAAATCAGTAGCCTTCTTATATACAATGGACAAAGAAACTGAGAAGGAAATCAGAGATACATCACCCTTTACAATAGCCAAAAATGACATAAAATACCTTGGGGTAACACTAACCAAGCAAGTGAAGGACCTATATGACAAGAACTTTAAGTCCCTGAAAAAAGAAATTGAAGAAGATGTCAGAAAATGGAAAGATCTCCCATGCTCATGGATAGGCAGGACCAACACAGTAAAAATGGCAATTTTACCAAAAGCAATCTACAGATTCAATGCAATCCCCATCAAAATACCAACACAATTCTTCACAGACCTGGAAAGAATAATACTCAACTTCATATGGAAAAACAAAAAACCCAGGATAGCCAAAAGAATCTTGTACAATAAAACAACCTCTGGAGGTATCACGATCCCTGACTTCAAGCTCTACTATAGAGCTACAGTAATAAAAACAGCTTGGTATTGGCATTAAAACTGACATGTGGACCAATGGAATCAAGTTGAAGACCCTGACATTAACCCGCACACCTATGAACATATAATTTTTGACAAAGAAGCAAAAGCATACAATGGAAAAAAGAAAGCATCTTCAACAAATGATGCTGGCATAACTGGATATCAATGTGTAGAAGGCTGCAAATAGATCCATATCTGTCACCATGCACAAAACTTAAGTCCAAGTGGATCAAGGACCTCAACATAAATCCAACTACTCTGAACCTGCTAGAAGAGAAAGTAGGAAGTAGTCTTGAATGCATTGGCATAGGAGATCACTTCCTAAATATAACACTAGTAGCACAGACACTGAGAGAAACAATCAATCAATGGGACCTTTTGAAACTGAGAAGCTTTTGTAGAGCAAAGGATACGGTCAACAAGGCAAAGCAACAGCCTACAGAATGGGAAAAGATCTTCACCAACCCCACATCTGACAGACGACTGATATCAAGAATATATAAGGAACTCAAGAAATTAGACATCAAAACGGCCAACAGTCCAATTAAGAAATGGGCTATAGAACTAAACAGAGAATTCTCAACAGAGGAAACTCAAATGGCTGAAAGACATTTAAGGAATTGCTCAACATCCTTAATTATCAAGGAAATGCAAATCAAAACAACTCTGAGATACCACCTTATGCCTCTCAGAATGGCTAAGATCAAAAACACTGAAGACACCTTATGTTGGAGAGAATGTGGAGCTAGGTGAACTCTCCTCCACTGCTGGTGGGAATGCTTTCAGTTTTGAGTGAGTGTTAGGAAGCAAAAATGAAGGAATAAATATCAAGTAGCAGATGCAGAGAAGTTGAAGACAGTAAGCATGATCATATCCAGGACTCACAAACATCCAACAAAAATTAACTGGGAAAGCCCCACTATAACACCAGCTTCAAGTTCTGGACTGAGAGAGACATCCAGGTAGAGAAGACTGTATCCTTTAGCCTTACCTTTTCTGAGTATTAATAACTACACCAGCTTATTTATCAATTTTTATAGAATAGTGTTCTTTAGTTTTGAAATTAACATTTTGAGAATTCTTTAAAAAACAAACTAAGAACTAAGAGTGGTTATAAACACTGATAAATTTTAATTTAAAATGAAGGCCTTAACACACACACACAAACACACACACACACACACACACACACACACACACACACACACACACACACACACACACACCACATGAGAGATGGAGAGACAGAAATACAGAGAGAGGGACTTATATAGTTATTTTTATCAGTACACAGAGTCTGTATTCAAGTTATTATCAGAATGTTCTCTGTGATAAATCATTAGTTCACAGATTAGGTCAAATTGGAGGAAAACTTTACTTCAACACAAGAAGTACAACTGGAAGATTCACAATACATAAAAAATAAACAACATATTTTTGCATTCAAGTCAATAGGTCAAGGAAAACAAAGTAAGAATTCTACTTGAAAAAGTGAAAATTAAAACACACCAAAGTCTATAATATGCAGCAAAATAAAATTGAGAAGGGCATTTATAGTAGTGAAATTTCTATATCAGAACAGAATAAATTACCCTAATTTTTTACCTCAAAGAACTACAAAGTGTGAGCAAACTCATTATTCATAGAGGAAAAGAAAACTTGGGCAAGAAATCCTTTAAAGAGGGAAAAATTAATCAAAACTAAGAGATGGTCTTTTGAAAACTCAATAAAAATTAATTATTTAGTAATCTTCACTATACAGGGTTTTTTTTATCACCTTTGGCTAGACTTATTCCTGGTTATCTCACTGAGGGAGTAATTCCACTGTGAATGGGATTTTTTTTCCTGAATTCTTTCATTTCAAATTAGATGTTGGTGTATAGGACATCTATTGATTTTTGAGCATTGATTTTGTATCTTGCTACTTTTCTAGAAGTTGCCACCATATATAAAAATCTTCTGGTGGGAGGATTTTTTCCTTAGAGTCTTTTAACTATAAGATCATACCTTCAAGCACAGCAGTTGAGATTGGAGAAAGTGATTCAGTCATGAAGACTTTGACCTCATCAATGGATTAATCCACTGACGGATTCATACTTCAATGACACCATAGTAAAGTAGTAGTAAGGGCTTTAGAAACAGGACCCTGGTAATAGATCGCTGAAGTATCCTCCCCTAACACACACTTTCCAGCTGCCATCAGTGGACCAATCTTGCCCATCATCACTTGCTCCTGCAATTATAGTCCATTCTAATATAAGGCAGAACCAGCAAAGCCAGGTGAATTTAAGCTTAAAACATGAGGTAAAATAAATCTTTCCTGCACTGTTAATTTTCTTTAGTGTTTTTATCACAGTAATGGAAGGCTGACTAACACAAAGATAATATTTTTTTAAAGGTGAATGTAACCCACAGCTGTGTATGATTGGTACGAATAACATCTTTTTTTAATGATTTATTTTATTTTAGTGATGTGCTTTAATGTGTTGGAGCATATATATTTGAATATGGGTGTTTGTTAAAGCTAGACCAGGAAATTAGATACCCTGGAGCTGTAATTATGGCCAGTTGTGTGCAGCTAGGATGGAACACAGGTCGTCTGGAAGGCAAGTATGTGTTCGTAACCTCTAAGCCATTTCTCCATTCCCACTAGTATCTTAAGTCAGCTTCATAATTAAGTGATTTTAGAAAGCCATTAAAACCCCAGTTCTGGTTTAATTTTGATTAATCTGTTAATTTGGTTTTATTATGTAGCCTGCATTTCTGCTCCTCTCTGTTATCTGCAATGAAGATGCAGGTTATTTTCCTGCAAAGTGACAAACACTGAGAACTTTTTCTCTTCCAAGACAGCTTCTGAAAAGTATGCATGTTTCTGGTGCGTATAAGAGTTTTGATTTCTTTTTAAATGCTGCATGTTCATGAGATTTCCAGTGGTGTCTGGAGTTTGTGTGGTCTGCATCTTATATCTCTGGCAGCTGTGTTGTCTTTGCTACGCCAGCACTCCTCAGTCTGCTGTCATTGCAGTAGGCAGGATAATGCAGTAAGAACTGTTGGATCCCATGATAAAAAAAAGAATGCTTCAAAGAAAACCAGTATTTAACTTTTTGTGTCCATCATTAAATAAAGTGTTGGCAAGGAAGCTGATGCCACTGCTCCTTAGTCACTTTACAATCAACATCATGTTGAAGATCCTGTTGGTCTTCATAAATTTACCTCATCCCAAGGCCATTTCCATAGTCCAACATGTCAAATAAGGCATTCCTGTAGAATATATAATCTCCAGTTCTCAGTGACCTAAATAAACAGATGTCTGTATCTTACTGTATGAGCTATATATCCATAATGACTTGATCTTCACCCCCTTCAACAGCATCATTGGACAATACCACAACCAGATACACAAGTTGTGTTACTTATATAATACAGGATGATATTACAGTTTTGCATACATTTTATTGGACTAAACATGGCACAAGGTCATTTCTAACTTTTAAGAAAATGCTGATGTGCAATCCTATCTTGTGGCCTGAAATAGGTGAAGAGAAAATAATGATAAGCATCACTGATGTCCCCTCTAATTTTCAATTGCTTATGTAAGAGATAAAAACCATGTCATAATTTTAAAACACTGTGTCTATTGGCTTCAGTAGTATGTAGCAGAGAGAAGAACAACCCTGCAAGTTTATGTTCGGCCTCTGGAAAATAAGACCCTTAAGAGATTTTATGAAGCTAGAAATAAAGGCTAATTGTCAAGGAATCCCGGGGATATTAAATGCTTAAGAAATCAGGCCACCAAAATTTTAATTAAAGAGAGGTCAGCCATAGAAAACAGTCCCCTGACACCACAGGCACTGAGAGCTATGATCCTTGATGAGAGTGTTCAGCACAGGGCTATTACTATCAGAAACACAAGGAAGATTGGAAGTAGTGTGTGTCATTGGAGACATAAAAGTGTTTGCTGTGTCACAGATTTCTCATATGGGATGTGGGGAGCAGCAAGCTGGTTATCTAGAAACATTTAACTCTCTGACCAGTGTGCTCATGCATTTGGTTGTGCCCATAGATGGAACAAAACTGGGAAAAATTAATATTCCTAAATCACAGTCCTACACTCTAGAACTACTAAGATTCTTTCAGACTTATTAGCCCTCTCTCATATTTCTGACTGGTATATCTATTAGTAACCTACACCTTACTCTTAATCAACTCATCTCATAACTGCTTGGGTATTTTGTTTGTTTGTTTGTTTTCAATGCAGTTCAACACACTGAAATCTCTGGTCAAAGCTTTCTCTGTGAAAATGAAGGTAAATTTGTCTACTTCTGTCTGCATTTTGCTTTCTAGGTTAAATTTTCTTGTCTGTATTTGAGATAATCCATGTAAACCTTGTCTTTTTCTACAGGCTTAGTCCTGTTTTAAAATCCCCTTCACTTAAAATTTTGTTTGTATAAAATATTAGCCTGGTAAATTATTTTAAATATTCACACTGATCATATTTATCACTGCAACTAATGTACAAAAGATAGTTCTTCCCTATTCATTTCTACAACATACCATATACTTATAAAACAGGATTACAGGGAGATGCTAAAGAAATGTACAAATAAGTGAGAAAATGAGGCCCTAATAGATGTAAGGAAAATTAAGGAAGTAAATATTGATATTTGAAAATCACTGGAAAAAATAAAATGGAAATTAATCACAGTATTTCTGGAAAGAATGCTAAAAATTGAATTTATCAGGTCCTCTATCATAACACTAAATAAAATTAACAAAAGTGTTGTGGACCCTGGGAACAATCAATATATAAAATTAAACGCAATATTCAATTTTAATGCAATATAGCTGAATTAAGAGAGTAAACGTAATGAAATTGCCATTTTTTTTGGCTTCATAAAAAGTTACAGTGTATAAGGAATAAGTAGGAAGCAGCATACACACACACACACACAAAAAAAAAAAAACACATTGAGGACATCTAGGAGGTGTCAGTGTGCTACCCTCTCTACTTCTATCAGGATATGTACAATGAAGGATGCAGGATAGTTGATATTACCAGATAGTAAATAAAGTTGTCTCTCCTTCAAACCAGGAGAAAGACCAGAGGTGACTGCTTTAAAATCTTACGATGTACTCTAGAATCAACTCATAGAGACTGAGCTGCAATCTCAGAGCCTGCATGAGAATGTGCTAGGTCCTCTGCGTGTATGTTATGGTTGCTGGCTTGGTGTTCTGCAGCGGGGATGGGGGGACTACTGATAGTGGGAGTGAGGGTGTCTGACTCTTTTACTTGCTCTTGGGACCCTTTCCTCTTACAAGATTGCCTTGCCCAGCCTTGATGTGAGGTTTTGTGCCTGGTCTTACTGTATCTTGTGTTCAGTTGATTTCCCTGGGAAGACTGTTCTTTACTGGAAGGAAATGAGTGGGGGTGGGAGGAGTATGTGGATCTGGGGGAGAAGGTAGGTGGGGGAACTGGTAACAGTAGAGGAAGAGGAGGAGAAACTGCAGTTAGGATGTATAGTATGAAAGAAAATTAAATGAAAATTTAAAATAAATAATAAAATAAAATCACAGGTTGAACTATGTATTTGTTTTTTAAATTTTTTCCACACATTTATGTTTTAAAACCAGCATATATTAATTTTATAATTAGAAAGTATAAATTTACCTTTAAGATGAAAACCTTCTGCTAAATAAATCATTCAAATCACAGATTTGAATTACAGGAAATTAAATGCTTATCTTGCAGTGGTATCCATGGAATGACAAATACATTAAAAAGTACTTAAGTCTCTCTTACAGAACTTTCTCATTAACCTACTTTTATATGCATATCTCCAATTCCAAATTGATTTTAAAATATTTTACTGACAAGTTAGGCAGTTACCCAGTAAATATAATTTTATGATACTAGTAAATTTAGAAGTAGTCTTTTCATAAAATAACTGATTTTTATGAGTATGTATATTTCAATATATGGTACTGTAGTTATAATTTGCCACAATGAATGTCTAATCACATGTTTGCATTTTTTTCCTAGCTAAAATGCCTTTATGTTCAAACACACTCCTTTTTACTGGTTTGAATTTATTATATTATAGCAACACAGATTGAATTTTTTTAACTGGATTTAAATAAATCATATCAAATGTGAAATTTATATCCTAAATAACTCTTCAAACATTAAGATAATTAAATTGGGATTATTGAAGTAATGACTTTCTGTATATAGACAAAAATAATGGTAGAAAGGTGGAAACTAAAGTGTTAACTAAAAGTTGCCTGGCTGAAGAGACATGGTTTATATTACTCTTATCAATATTTATATTATATTTAAGTTTTGCTACACACATGAGATGCTTATGCATTTGAGGCTGACTACATTTTTATATCGAAGCATTTAATGATAAGTTGCTGTTGGCTGAATTTAATAGGTTCCTGAGAAAATGTGGTTGTATCTCTAGATTCATAGTATCACACTGAGCCAGATTTAGCATTTTATTATAGAAAGAATGGAGTGAGGAGTCACATATCTGAGACCTTTTTGAAACAGGACAGAAAAAGCCCAGAAGTAAAATGCTGATGGGAAGAGACAATTTATTTTCTTCTACCAGCCTTAGCCTGCATTTAAAATAAGGGTACATTTAACCCAGAAAAGAACAGATGGACTGCATTTATAATAACCAGAGATAAAGGTTGCATTATTCAGTTCTCCTATTAATTTATTTCAATTGCTTCCACTGCCATAAAGTTCACTGCTACACATAGGTGAATTAAGTGAAAAGAAAAATCTTACACCCTATATGTAGAGTATGATTTATGAAAAGCTGTTTACTTCAAGTCAACTTTGAAGTATTATCTAGCTTGAACTATTCTTACTAAAAAAAATCCTCAGGATAAAATATTTTATCAAACGTTAATGTATTTATAATTTCTGCTAGAGTTCATTGTTGACTATAGGAGCAATGTCACTTCCACGGTGTCTTTGGAATAGGAGTATTGTAGAAAAACATTCAATAAACAGAGGGAAATGGCCAAGATATCGAAGTATTAATCATTATACCCTTAAAGTTTGACTAAAAATGAATGAGAATGACTAGACAAAATTATTTGCTTTAAATTTTGTGGGCTACTTTTCTTTTAAAATTAGGTTTGATATATTTCAGATAAACAAGTGGTACAGTGGGATGAACTGCACTTCCAAAAGACTTCTTGTCTTCTCTACTAGACTGTAATATACTTGTTTTGATGACTTCTGTTTTTGTCACTTGGAAAGGTATCATGAAAATTAATGGAAGGTTCTTGCATATTATGTCGGCTGTGATAGAAATAATGCATCTCATACTTTTTGGTCATTACCAAATAAAGGTAAGTTGAATGTATCCATTTATTTTCTATTTTTCTTAACTTGCACAAAGTTTTCTTGGAAATGAAATACTTGCAAATATATAATAATTACATTGCTATGAATTAAACCTTTTTGGATATTGATTGCCTTAACTGTACCACTGTCATTCAACTCATTTAACTAACTTGCATCTAACTTATGTGCTAGTATTCTTCGTTCATGATTATCTCTGTTGTTTTCAATATGAAAACCAAGATTGTTCTCGAGTCACCATGATGCAAGACTGTTGGTATGTAAATAAAAAAAAACAAGTTGTTGGAATGCTTATCTAGTTTTTCTTGCCATCATGACAGCTTGGGTCATCTTAGAGCAACACTGTGTTACAATGAAGCAACACTGAGTGTTCTCTCTAATTGCCTGTGTTCACACCACATCCATGATACAGGAGTGAGTAAAGAAGGCTGCATACCACCATCCTTCTGTTGAACATTCTGTAGGAAACACAGATATCAAAGCCTCTCTTGTCAAATCTTAGTAGAATGGTCAAGTAAATGTAATACTTTAAAATTTCAAAATAAAACATGATGCATACATGAGTGTCTTAGATGTTGCTAAGACTACTGGATGGAGATACAGCAGGATCAATTTCATCTTGGATTGAAAGTGACTCTTTTAGGAATCTTTGCTGAAAAGTCTCAAATATCTACCCAAAGTATTAAGTCCCCGTTACTAATGAGGTTGAGTTGTCTAACTTACATGCACTTTATAGAGAGGACCAAAGCCCTGAATGGTGGCTTTCACTAGGGGATTCTCAGAAAATTTCCATCCCAAGGCTGAATTGCTGTGAGCTTCCCAGAAGACTCCATGTACTAAATCCTGTGTTTTTAGACTGTTTGCTGTGATAACAGGATCAGGGATGAAGAATGACTTTTGTGAGATGATTTGGAATGTATACCATATTTTCAATGATGTTTAATTCTAACAGACATCCTGCATAAAAACAATGACTCTCACTCTCAAGATGGAACAGAAAAGTAGAGTTCATCTAAGTTGAATGGCCCAATCTGATCCCTTTAATGCGAAGTGAAAATGGATTCACATATAAAACTTCAATTTCTCAGTGCCCTGTCTGTTTTACTACACAATTCAGATCAAGGACAAATAGATTAAAATTTTCCCTAGGGATTCTTTAAAAGAGAAAAAAAATCACATGAGATACTTAAAACCTTGGGAAAAACTAGATGAAAGTATTTTAACCTCAAGAGTCTTTATTTGACTTAAGAAACGTTGAGCTGCGTGGCAGGCAACACCTGCCTTTGCATTATCTTTAAAGCAAGCCCCTGGAAAATGGTCCCCACCTGTTTATCATGATATAATATACAATGCCATCAGGCTCCAGGCAGATTCCATCTGTGAAAGCATGAGAGTACAAGTCGCATTCCTTGAGACCCTTGGGGGAAGTCAAGAGAGAGGGAACTGCTGATCTGTCTGTTTTGCCTAGCTCTTGTTCACCCTCTGAATTACAAATGCAGGGTCATTTTGAATGCGCTGCTTCAAGGCTTCCTGTAGATCAGACTTTAAAACTCTTTATGACTCTCATTCTTAACTGAACTGCTTAGCACCATCCAATGCTAGTTCCTCAATCCTGCCAGTGGGACAAGATGAGATAAAATGGCATCCTTTTCAGAATATCCAGCAGCACAACTCTCCACTCCTGTCAACGCAGAGTTAAATTACTATTTTCTCCGGTCACTTGTCCCTCTCTATCTCATTCCTCAACTCTGAAATAGAGCTGGCTTATAAATATAGTTTTTAATTTCTGCATTAGAAGGCTGCAGTAAAAGTTCCTACTATGTGTTATTGAACACAGATGATTGTCTTTATTTTAGGGATTCATGGCCCTGAATTTAATGGAGCCACCGAAAGGATTTGTAAAGAACTAAAAGAATAATGGAGCTACCAATTCATTTTTTTATTACCTCATGCAGATAGGAATAAAGTAAATGTGAATGTGAAATCACTTAATATGGAGTCAGAAGTTTCAAACAGAGGGGTGAATCCCTGGATGCCTGTGACTTGTTATGAATAAACTGTCCCAGGAATGCATTACAAGAATCATGTATCCAAAAACCCATTGATAAAATTGAGGCAAAGTAAGTTTTGTGAACTCCAAAAACAGGCAAATCTTTCTGAGCCTACCAGTGGCATTCTACATGTGTACTTTCCATTGCCCACACTTAGTCTGTTTCCCCTTTTTATTCAAAGAAACCTGACCTTAGTGATAGCACACTTCACTGTACCATAGTGTGGCAGTACTGTGGGTGGTACATGTGTACAACCCCACATGAGGGGCTAGTGGCTTGAATTGGCTGACCACAGAATAAACAAAATGCAGGGATGGAGTTGAAACACTTTTTGAAAATACAGTTGTTGAAATTTTATGTTGTTTATGTCAGGGAGGAAAGAAAAGAAAAACTAATGACACATAGACTTTATTTGAAGCTATGAGAAGAAATAAGCTCCTCAGTAGGATAGTTTAGATCAGCAGTGATAAAAAGCCCAGGACTGAGCTTTTTAACTCTCTGTTATTACACATTTAAGTGGATTCAAAGGCAGAAAAAGTACGAAGAATAATTCATCTATTAATGACACCTGAGTTTTAGCTTCCACACTGTGAACAGAGTCAATATTTACTCAGTGAGACAGTAAGACAGGTTTGAGATGAGAGCAATCACAAGTTCCGTTTTCCTTCTGTTAACTTTGAGGTTTCTATTTGGAATCTAAATAGAGATGTCAAGTATGCACTTGGATATCAGCTTGGAACATGGTTGACTCAGCCATCACTGCAACCCCAGAACCAGCAGAGAAATTACTGTCCTTTGGGACGAATTAGAGCTCTAGCCAGAGGCAAAAGGCAAATAACCATCCAAATTTCAGGGGCAGGGAACGTCTCTGACTCTCTACAGTACACAGCAGGACAATTCGCCTAATTTGTCAATGACATATTATGTGAGTGAGTTATGCAATGTCCCTTAAACATATATGAACTCAGATAAACCACTACATCTAACAGTCCTATAGAGGAAGAGAAGGGGTCTTTTGTTCTTATTCAAGATTTGATTCCTATCATCAGTTTTATCCAGGTCAACCTGAGCTACAAAGTGAGACCCTGTTTCACACCTTCACTACAAAAATAAATGGTATATGCCCTATTCCACTATGAAGGAAAACTACTATATGATGCTCACATAATGACCTATCACATATATTTGATAGACATGTCCTCTTTAGGACAGAGTGTGCCAAGGTCACTCATTCACTGCATAATGTCTGGATATGTAGGTCTCTGTATTAGTTACCATCTGCTGAAGTAGAACACTTCCCTGATGATGACTGAGTAAGGAATAAGGCACTGATCTCTCAGGGCTCAGGAAACTCCAAGAAAAAGGAGGAGGAAAGAGTAAAAGAGCCAAAGGGATTGAAAACATCAAGAGTAAGACTCTCTAAATAAACATGATCAAAGTTCATATGAACTCAGAGACTGAGGCAGCATGCTTGGGGTCTGCATGGATCTGCACCATATCCTGTGCATATTATGGTTTCCAGTTTGGTGTTGGTATGGGATTCTTGAGTGTGCAAACAAGTGGGTCTCTGATTCTTGTGCCTTCCCTTGGGCAGTTTTCCTTCTGTTTGTCTCATCCAACTCTAATGTGTTAGTTTTTTGTTTTATTATCTTATTTCTTTATTATCCATTAGAAGTCTGTTTGTTTTATAATGAGATACAGAAAGTGAATTGATTCAGAAGGCAGGGGAGGTGGAGAGGAACTGGGAAGAGCAGAAGGAGGGGAAACTATTATCAGAATATATTACATGAGAAAAAAATCTATTTTCAATAAAAGGAAAAGATGGGGGAAAATACTAAAATTTTAAAAAGGAAGAAAAAAACCTGTCATAGGAAATATCCATGGCACAGCTGTAAGGGCAACCATTTTAGTAATGATAAGGAATCATTGCTATAGTTTGAAAAACAAGAGGCACATAATGACATAACACTGTCTGTAACACATATAACAGCATTTGATTAGAAACAGAAGTAGGATCAGTTTAAGGGCTTGACCTTAATCAACAGTATCTCCCTTTTCAGAGTAAAAGTGAAAGTAATAGAATTTTCTATCCAGTCCAAAGGCCAAACTCATCAGGATACAGCAAGTGAGAAAATAAGAGAAGGAAGTAGCCTAGTGAGTCACAAAATGTCCATCCAACAATCTGCCATCTTGGGAAAACTTGTAACCCCTTCCACCCTCAGAGGCTGAGAGACTTGTCTGAAAGGCATAGTTCCAATATTTTGAAAAGAAAAGGGGATGTTTGTTGTTTATTGTTATGAGGGAAGGAATAGATAAAGTGAGGGAAAGAAGGATAGACAGTCTCTGTAGAGTAAGGACAAAAGATTTTGTATATAAAAGGAGCCCCTAAGCTGGCTGAGAATATATAGGTATTTGTGGCCAAGCCTGAAAACCTGAGTTTCATATCCAGGACCCGCAGTGTGTAAAGAGGGAACAAGCTCCTGAAAGTTGTCCTCTGACATCCACATGCACAATGTTGCATATGAATCACCACACAAACACACACACACACACACACACACACACACACACACATACACACACACACACACACACACATGCATACATTCACACATACACATAAATCAAGTAATAAATAAATGTAATACCGTGTTCTTCAAATGTTTTAAATGAAAATGATAAATTAATGGAAAAATGTGTCTAGGAATGGCTCTCTAGTGTTACATGGATGTTAAAATTGTCTTTTAATTTAAAAAAAGAAAAAAAAGCAGAGCCAGATATTGGGGTAAATGCTGAAAGATCAGAGAGACAAGGGAACAATCCACTGCCAAGTCTTACCTCTAGGATTCCTCCACCTGAAAACGCTTTAGTTCCTGTCTCCTCGTACCTTATATAACTTTCTCCACCCAGCCATCACTTCCTTCTTAGTGCTAGGATTAATGGCCTGTGGGCTTCCCAAACACTGGGATTGAAGGTGTGAGATCTCAAGTGCGGGGATTAAAGAAATGTGACTCCCAAGTATTGAAACTGAAGGTGTGTGGCACCACTGCCTGGCTCTATTTCTCTCCTATACTGAATCAATCTCATATGGTCCAGGGTGGTTTTGAACTCACAGAGATCCAAAAGGATCTCTGCCTCCTGAGTAAGTCATTCCTCCCTAAGATAGGCAAAGGTTGGAAGTTATGAGAACTGAGAAGAATTCCATTCCCTATTTTCAGACTGTGGAGTGTTGGCCACGTGAAATTGACTCAGATATCAGTCCTGCCATCCATCATGCTCCTCACTGCCCCAGACGCTGAAATGTATCTAGGTTCCATGGACTCTTGGCCTGATCTCTTTAGCAAGGAATTTTTATATTTTTCATCATTCTCCTCTTTCAATTCTTCATGCTCCTTTCTTCTATGTTTTTGTCATTTTCAAACTTGTGATTTTTCTCTGTGGTGCTTCAAATACATTCTAAAATGGAAGCACTAAAGAAAAATAAATTACATTTCCTGCAATTTTGCCCTTCCAAAAATGTCAAAGGCCCATATCTCCCTGAAACCAAATGTATTTTATACAACGTATTTGAACACAACAGATGAAAGAGAAGGTTGAGATTAGATACTTTTTCTAAAAAGGTCATAATCCTGTGAATGAGAGTTTACAGATGTTTAGTATGAAATAATACTTTTTCATAAGTGTATTTTATAAGCCAATTTTATCCAAGCATAGATGGTTATAGAAGCAATTTACTGTGATATTTATATCAAATGATATATGAAAACTGTTCAGGGTAACTATGTCCCTGTTATATTGGATGGCACTCTTGATACTTGTACAGACTCCTGGCAAAGCACACACTAATTGACTCTCCAGGGACAGTGCAGAGCATCTCCTAATATAATACTCACTTTAATTAGAGCACAAATGTCACTATAAGATTCAATAATGCAATATCTGAAATCCATCTGAACTAAAGGACTGAACTGATTCTAAATCTTATTGTTTCAAAGGAAGGATGGCATGTAAGCTTTCTTTGTACCTTTCCTTCCAAATAAATAAATTTATACCTGTCATACACAGGCACGGGAACACACACTCACACACACACACACACACACACACACACACACACACAAAACACAAAGACTACAAGTTAACTCTGGTTTTATGCTGAAGGTAACACATCCTTCTTTGATCACCTTGGAAAACATTCATGTCCAGTATCTTTGAAACCCAAAATTTATGAATGACTC
Source organism: Peromyscus maniculatus bairdii (assembly GCF_049852395.1). NCBI lineage: Eukaryota > Metazoa > Chordata > Mammalia > Rodentia > Cricetidae > Peromyscus > Peromyscus maniculatus. The sequence goes on from NC_134853.1 coordinate 75,908,010, forward strand.
TCAATAGTGTACCAACTTAAATTATCTTAATATCTTAAAAGATAACTATATCTGAGGTTACATCATTTTCTATTCACTACTGAAAACACCTGACTTACCATTTTCTTTAATCTTATCTGTACTTTGTCAATTTACATATATAGTTTATATCTCAATGGTTGTGGTAGTTATATTTCATATTCTATTTTTTCACTTAGAATTATTTTATAAATCTAATTACACATTTTATATAGCCACTAAAAATTATAATTTATCCACTGTGTAATACTTTATGAAAGCCTTCATTATGCCTTTTTGTTAGACATTAGCTTAGTCACTGTGTTTTATGAATATAAAAACGCTAAAAAGCTAGAGGTGTGTACATATGTGTTTTCATTTTAATGAGGAAATAAAACACAATGCATCTGTTCTTGACATTCTATATAGTTATTTGCAAAGTTAGCACTTCTTCCTCTGAAATGTACCTACACAATACATATTTTACATATACATTTATACATATATGTGTGCGCGCAATATTTTAAAATAGTCAGGCTAAATTGAACCAAAGTCATTCAAGTTTTCTGATTACTAACTAGGAAATGTTTTATTTGAATATTTTCTCTAGATTACTTTCCACATGTTGCTTTTTCTTAATGACAGTCTGGTAATCAAAGTTTTCATTCTCTTGTTTTTATGCACTATTAGCTCTAACAATGTCCACTAAACATATATTTGCAAATTTCCTGATATAGCTATGAACATCTGTGAATGTTGGTTCAATCTGTTTGTAGTTTCATCTACCCTTGGCCAACAGCTCTTCCTGGGGTGGTAACCTGCTCTTGATGTCTTTGAATGGGATTATAAGTCTTTCTCTGAGTTCAAATAAGACAGGATTTAAATTCCTGAGAAAGACAGATAGATGCCCTGCTGATGTTTTTCAGAGACTCAAACTCTTTAATTAAAAGTGAACACCTCCCTTCCCAACATCCTTTAAACTATAGTTATATAGTTATATAGTCTTTGCTAGGAAGATACTGAGAAGGCACAAATGGCTAACATTTTGCACATAGCACCAGTTCTCACATTGAGACTAATGTTATTTGTAAAAGCCTTTCTTGAATCTTTGCTAGGTGCAGGCTCAGCTTGTTGCTGCTAAATCTCTGATAACTATAGGCACTCTATTTAATATCATTAGAGCCCATGTTTCCCAGTAGCACACGATGATATTTTTAATTCCCATTATCCTCATACATTATTCTGAAATATCTATACTAAAACAGTTTTATAAAAATTAATAGAGCCTTGTTTGTATGACAAAAATAATCTCAAATATCCCTAATATTCATTTTGTCTTAAAACATGAGAGAATAAGGTACAAATTGAATATCTTGATGTATAAAGGCCACTACAAATAAGTAATACATGAATATGCTTAATGAATGACTATAATAACATCTAGGTCAGATTAATCATGAGTATAACATCATATGTCTCTAATGAACAGGAGCAATAATTAAAAGAAACACATTGCTGCTCTTCTAGAGGACCCAGGTTCAATTCCCAGTCCACATAAGATGGCTCACAACAGTCTCTAGTTCCAGGGGATCTGATACCCTCATGCAGACATATATACAGGCAAAACACTAATGCACATGAAATAAAATATTTTTTAAAAGAAGAGGAAACAGGTTGAGAAGCTATCCTAGCCTAAAACAAGTACTTAAATCCTGAGAAAATAACACGTGCTGCTTTCTCTAAGGAGGAAATAAAAGAATCATGGTATTCCCCATGCCTAGGGGAATCTTCATGTGATCTACTGTACTGGCAAAGTTATTCTACCACAAAGGCTTTGGAAGATAGGAAAATTCAAGTGAAAGAAACTTTTAGCATTGGGTTCACTATAGATATTTGAAAAGAACTATACTCAAAACTGAATGTCTAAGAAGTTTCTAGTTTTAAGGAACATGACCAGCATAAGAAAATCACAACTTTTAGCATGTGAGTTCCATAAGGGAATATAACAATTAAAATTAATTTATAGAGTCTATTGTCTTAATGGACAGAATAAACAGTCTGCTACTGAGGGAGAAATCTAGTCAGAGACACACTTTGGGGTATCAGTGAGATAGGACTGTGTTTCATGATTGGATCTCCTTGGTTATTCAGACATCAGCACCAGAGATTATTTGATTCTTGGTTGGTTTGAAGTAGGAGGTTTGTTAGCACAAACCTATTTGTTAGGGAGAAGTCATTGAAGATTTCTCACAGAACTAGCCCACTCCACCCAACACATTTAAAGAAAAAAATGTGAAGTTCAGGTAAGTGGAGTTAAGGTCAATGGCCTCTTGGCAACTGGTGCAAGCTCATGAATTATTCTTAGTTAATAGAACTAGGCAAACAGATGCTAGACCATGGTAATGAGGATTTGATTAGTTACCATTGAATTACATAGACATTTAAAATTTTATTTATCTCTTCATGAGGTTCTATGCCTTTTAAAACAGCAGAAGTGGAAGTAATATTCTTAGGGCATTTCTTTTTATTTTTTATAATTTTTTTATTTAAAAAAATTCTTTCCTTTTACACACTAACAAACCCCTGTTCCTCCTCCCTTCTCTTTTCCCAGTCCACCCCACTTCCATCCATCCCACCCCCATCCCCTCTTCATAGAGGGTAAGGCTTCCCTTGGGTAGTCAACATAGGCTGTCATACCAAGTTGGGGCCAGACCAACCCTCCCCCCCCCCACACCAAGGCTGAGTAAGGCATAGCACCATAGGGAATGAGCTCTAAAAACCCAGTTCATGTACCCAAAATAAGTCCTGGTTCCATTGCCAGGGGACCCACAAACACATCAAGCCATGTAACTTTCACCCACATTCAGAGGGCCTAGTGTGGTCCCATGCAGGCTCCCCAGCTTTTAGTCCTGAGTCCATGAGCTCCCACAAGCTTGGGTCACCATCTCTGTGATTTTTCCTGTCATGATTCTGACTCCCCTTGCTCCCATAATCCTTTCCCTGTCTCTTCAACTGGGTAAACTGGGAGTGGGGAATAGAGGGGAGGGGATGGGAGGTGGGAACATGAGGGCTTGGGATGGCCAGGTTGGGGGAGAGACAGAGAGGAAGAGCAATGAAAGAGATATCTTAACATAAAGTATCATTAAGGGGATGGAGAGAAATCTGCAGCTAGGGAAAGCCCCAGGAACTCACAAGATTGTCCCCCAGCTAAGATTCAGCAATTGTGGAGAGGGTGCTTGCAGCAATGGTGGACAGGGTGCTTGAACTAGCCTTTCCCTGAACTGAGACTGGTGTCTACCCTAATTGTCATCATAGTATCTACATCCAGTGACTGATGGAAGCAGATGCAGAGATGCCCAGCCAAGCACTTGGCCAAGATCCTGAAGTTCATTTGAAGAGAGGGGATTTCTTATAACAAATGAAATTTGAAATAATTATTAGTTGCTGTGGCAGCTGTTCACTAAGCCACTAGGGGGAGAGCGAAATATGTGTATGCACCATAATTGATTTACTGGAAGCTGTTTTAGACAAGGCTTGAATAATAATAAAGATGTGGAAGATGGCCATGCCAGGATGCATTGTTGGGGAGAATCTACTGTGTTTTATAGGCTACTCAGTAATTGTTAAAAGTAACATTGTACAGTGAGAACAGTAGAAAATAACTTAAAGACTGGCTTCCAGGAATAAAAGCCTGCCCCCCCATCTCATCATTTTAAAAATGCTGATCCAAAAATGTTCATGAGGCTTGGTGCAGCCTTTACATTGGTAACCTTTACATTCTTTTTGCATCACATTTATTGAATTATTTTTGTTGTTCCAACCTTGTCCAACAAAATTACCAAAAGGAGTGCTATGTAGGACTCACCAGTACAGAGGCAGCATCAATGATTGTCCATCATTACCTACAAATTCATTCAAAAAACAAAACCATTATTGTTATAAGAAGTGGCAGAGCTCTATGAGTTCTTTTACCACCCTGGAGAAGTTGAAAATAAATGAGATTCCTTACAATGGTTGTTTTCAAACTTGAATGCACATAATCAACTGGACACCTTAACTCCTTCAAAAGCTGCAGGTCTCAGGGTCTCTGATGTGGAAGGCTGCAGTAAAGAGTGAGAACTTGCACTTTAATAAGTTCCCAGGAAACAGTTGTGATGACAGTCTATTGCTTTTTTTTTCTTTCTTTCTTTGTTTTTTGTTTTGTTTTGTTTTGTATTTTTTTAGCAGAGCTGTCCTTCAGAATGCTCTGTAGCAAACATTAAATCATTTAGTGTGTAATTTAATGAAACCCAATCATAGTTTCTATTTTGATAGGGGTCTGGAAAGTCCTAATTTAAAATCCCATTTCTTCTTAAAAATATTTATTTTTGAGAATTTCATTCCCTCCTTCTCACCCATGTCTCTTCCCATACACTTCTCTCCCAACTTCGTGTCTCCCACATATGTCCATATGTGCCTGGCTGTGGGAATATCCACTGGAGCATGCAGAACTGACCAGGGTTACATCTTCAAAAAAAAATAATAATTTTCTCTCACAACAAAACAATTTCTCACCCTAAAACAATCACCCCAATAGATCCTCAGCAAGAGACAGAGCCTGGAGACTTGGCTGTGTTGGAATTTTTAGCCACCTTGATCTTGCATAAGTCATGTGCCAGTAACAACAGAAGTGATGAGTTCTTAATTTTGATACCAATGTCACATCCAGAAAACAGTAGTTTACATTCCTCCTCCCACACTTTCATTCTTTCAGCTTCTTCTGCAATATTTCCTGAGCCTTAGCAACAGTGATGGGAGTTAATACAGACATCCCATTTAGAGCCTAGTGGTGGGAGTTAATACAGATATCCCAGTTAGAGCCCAGTGGTGGGAGTTAATATAGATATCCCAGTTAGAGCCCAGTGGTGGAAGTTAATACAGATATTCCGTTTAGAGCCCAGTGGTGGGAGTTAATACAGATATTCCATTTAGAGCCCAGTGGTAGGAGTTAATACAGATATCCCAGTTAGAGCCCAGTGGTGGGAGTTAATACAGATATCCCAGTTAGAGCCCAGTGGTGGAAGTTAATACAGATATTCCGTTTAGAGCCCAGTGGTGGGAGTTAATACAGATATCCCATTTAGAGCCCAGTGGTAGGAGTTAATACAGATATCCCAGTTAGAGCCCAGTGGTGGGAGTTAATACAGATATCCCATTTAGAGCCCAGTGGTAGGAGTTAATACAGATATCCCAGTTAGAGCCCAGTGGTGGGAGTTAATACAGATATCCCAGTTAGAGCTCAGAACTGAGTCATGTAGTCCCAGCACTTTGAGCTACTATGCTTCTCTCCATTGACTGCTGCACACTGTACAATGAAACTTCTCCAACCAAGATTAAGATTAAGGGCACACTAGATCTATGAGTATAAGTATAAATATTTGGAAGCAAATTTGACTTAATGAGTATTTAACAAAATAACGGTAGCAGGTTGTATCTTATGATCTATGACCTTCATGAGATTTTGACCAAAAATATAGTACTAGGCATGAAATTCCCTCTTGTGGAGCCATTCTGAAATCCAATCAGAAATCTACTAGTTGCACCATAACAACCATGCCACTGTTGCAACAGTAGGCACAGATTAGCTTGCAGGATGATGCAGACAGCATGCAGAGTCCAGTGCTAGGTAAGACCATTGATGTATCTTCTCCTCACGCAGCCTACATAGTGTCTTCCACCATTATGCAACATAGCCAGTGTGGAAGAGTTACCCATTTTTCCTGAGATATATTTGTCTATGTTCTGCAACATGCTTGTGTGGTATCTTCAGATATGGGGTCTAACCATGTAGTTATGGTGATTAACAATGGCAAAAACAATGGCAAAACCTTGTGGTGTTTGGCAGACCTCTGGAATCTCCCTGATCAGTAACACATAGGTAGCTACCCCATGCCTTGTACTAGACTTTTTATGACCCATGACTTTTTTTTTTTTGCCTATCATCATACATATTTATTAGAGAGAAGTTAGAAAATGCTTAACTTAGTGAATGACCCATGACTTCTGAGAGTAGAATTCCTCATCTATGCAGGGCAATTTTATTCACATTCTGGTTGCTGTTGTTGTTGTTTTCAGTGGTAAAGAGGTTGCTCGTTTGCTTTTCATAGGTGTATTTTGAAATTAACTTACTCAACACTGTACGTCATTAGTTTGGGTTATATTTATGCCTTTTACTCACCTACAGCCATGCTCCTATCTCTACTTAATGAGTTATTCAAAGCATTCTTCCCCAATTTCCTTCCATTCCACATGCATTCTACTACCCTTCCACTGATTTTTAATTTGGGCCATTAGTTAACAGGCTTCCATATTGATTTTCATAAGTCCTTTTTTTCGGTGATCCCTTCCCCTAATCTCAATTTCTCCCATATTCCCACACCTCTCCTTGCCCTCACCACCAATATTTCACCAGGTACTTAGATTTTACTCATTATCTACTATTCTCTCACCCTTAATGTGAGCTCCCCACAAGACACCTTTCTAATGTTCTTGTGTCTGCTCATACTCCTTGTGAAAGACAGAAAACCAAAAATTAGAAGCTAGGATCCACATATAAGAGAAATCATACAGTGTTTGTCTTTCTGGGTCTGGGTTACCAAACTCAGCATAGTATTTTCCAGGTCCATTTATGTACCTGCAAATTTTATAAATTTGTGGGTTTTTTTACAGCTGAATAATATTCTACTGTTTTTATAAATCCTTCAGGTACATCATGAACTTACTAATTTGAAATTTTTCATATTTTTATTTTTTTCTTTATTAAGATTTTTTTATTCATTTTACATATGAACCACAGATACTCCTCACTTTTTCCCTCCTGCTTCCCCCCCACAGCCTTCCCTCTCAAACCATCCCTCATTCCCCCTTCCAGAAAGGTAAGGCCTCCTATGGGGAGTCAGCAAAGCCTGGTACATTCAGTTGAGGCAGGTCAGAGACCCTCCCCCTGCATCAAGGTTGTGCAAGGGGTCCAACAGTAAGTAATGGGCTCCAAAAAGCCAACTCATGCAACAAGGATTTGTCCTGATCTACTGCCAGGGGGCCCCTTAAGCAGACCAAGCTACACAACTGTCTCACTTATGCAGAGGACCTAGTCCAGTTCCATGGAGGTGCCACAGCTGTTAGTCTAAAGTACATGGGTTCCCACTAGCTTGGTTCAGTTGTCTCCGTAGGCTTCCCCATCATGATCTTGATGCCCCTTGCTCTCCCCTCTCTTCAACTGGACTCCTGGTGCTTGGCCTGGTGCTTGACTGTGGATCTCTGCATCTGCTTCCATCAGTTATTGGATGAAGGCTCTATGGTGACAGGGTGTTCACCAATTTGATGACTGGGGTAAGCCAGCTCAGGCACCCTCTCCACTATTCCTGGTAGTCTAAGGTGGGTCATTCTTGCAGATTCCTTGGAACTTCCCTCGTATCAGGTTTCTCCCTATTCCATTATATCTCCCTCTATTAAGATATCTCTTTCATTGCTCTCCCACTCCATCCCTGTTCCAGCTTGACCATCCCATTCCCTTATGTTCTCATCCCCCACACCCTACCCTCTATCGCCCCTCTCACCCCCAGTTTACTCAGGAGATCTCATCTATTTCCCCTTCCCAGGGTGATCCATGTGTCCCTCTTATGGTCCTCTTGTTAGCTAGCTTCTCTGGAGCTGTGGGTTTTAGTCTGGTTATCTTTTGCTTTATATCTAGAATCCACTTTTGAGTGAGTACATACCATGTTTTTCTTTCTGAGTCTGGGTTATCTCATTCTGGATGATATTTTCTAGTTCCATCAATTTGCCTGCAAACTTCATGATATCATTGTTTTTTACTGCTGAGTGTATACTCCATTGTGTATATGTGCCACATTTTCTTTATCCATTCTTCTGTTGAGGGTTGTTTCCAGGTTCTGGCTATTATGAATAATGCTGTTATGAACATAGGTGAGCAAGTGTCCTTGCATTATGATTGAGCATTCCTTGAGTGTATACCCAAGAGTGGTATCACAGGGTCTTGAGGTAGATGGATTCCCAATTTTCTGAGAAATTGCCATACTGATTTCCAAGGTGGCTGCACAAGTTTGCACTCTCACCAACAGTGGAGAAGTGTTCCCCTGGGTCCAACATAACTGTCATCAGTGTTTTTGATCTTAGCCATTCTGACAAGTGTAATATGGTATCTCAGATTCATTTTGATTTGCACTTCCCTGATGACTAAGGATGTTGAGCAATTCCTTAAATGTCTTTTGGCCATTTGAGATTCTTCCACTGAGAATTCTCTGTTTAACTTTGTATCCATTTTTTAATTGCACTGTTAGGTATTTTGTTGTCTAGTTTCTTGAGTTCTTTATATATTTTGGAGATCAGCTCTCTGTCAGATATGGCATTGGTGAAGATCTTTTTCCATTCTCTAGGCTATTATTTTGTCTTATTTACCATGTCCTTTGCCTTGCAGAAGCTTCTCAGTTTCAGGAGGTCCCATTTATTTTATAAATGTCCCTTTTAGGACTGCCTTCACTGTGTCTTATAGAATTTGTTATGTTTGGTTTTTAGTTTTATTCAATCATTAGAATTTTTTAAATTTCCTTCTTTGTTTTACCCATGACCCAACTGTCACTCAATAGTGTGTTGTTTAGTCTTCATTTGTTTATGTACTTTCTGTAGTTTTTATTAGTGTTAATATTTAGCTTTATTCCGTTGGGGTCAATTTTCTTATGTGTTGAGACTTGCTTTGTGTCCTAATAGATGATCATTTTAAAGTTCCATGGGTTGCTGAGAAGAATGTGTATTCTTTAATGTTTAGGTAAAATATTCTGTAGATATCTGTTAGGTACATTTGACCTAACAGATACATATTCTAGCATTTAACTTCATGTTTCACTTTTTAGTTTTTGTCCATATAGCCTGGATTTGGTCAGGTTGCAGTATTGAAATCAGCCACAATCACTGTGTTGAGGTTGCCCTGTGGTTTTTAAATCCAATAGTATAGCTTTAATTAAGTTAGGTTGCCTATGTTTGCTATGCATGTGTATAGAATTAATACTATCTTGGTGTACTGGCCCTTTAATGAGTATCGAGTGACCTTCCTTAGCTCTTCTTGCTAGTTTCTGTTTGAAGCTTATTTTGTCAGATACTAATTTAACTATACTGCTTATTTCCTAGACCCATTTGCTTGAAATATATTTTCTTACTTAAAGTTTTATTGTTAATGGTATGGTGTTTCTTGGAGGCAGCAAGGGGTGGAGCTGTTTTTATTATATATTCTTTGGCAATTTCCTACATAAATACAACATATTTGAAACATACCCACCACTAACTTCATTCCTCATCTTTTCCCAGAAATACACACGCACATGCCTTTTTCCCAACTTCATGTCTTCAGCTCTTTAGTAACTCACAGAGTACAATTAATTCAGACTATTTTTGAATGGTGTAGGATTATCTCCTGGAGGACAGGTATTCCTTCTAACTTCATGTCTTTAGCTTCTTTTTTAATAACCTGAAATGTACAATTGGTACTGTCTAATTTTTTTCATGACTACAGGGCTGTCTACCGGAGCATCAGCAACCTACCAAGGGCTACTCTACTGAAGAAACTGACTACTCTGCATTCAGCAGCCACCCCCCACCAAAACCTTCTCAGATTGGGTGGGATCTTATGAGGCCTTCCCAGATTATCCATATCAGAGTACATCTGGCTTTACCTAATGCAGGGAACCACAACTGCTTAATTAGTGCAAAGACGGCATCATTTCTATAGAACACTCTTTCCCAGTATTTCCCAGAACTGGGCCTCAAACATCTTTCTATTCCTTCTTCTATGCTGCTCCCTGAGCCTTAGGAACAAACTCCCATTTCTTAGCAGATGAGTGTACTTTAACATATGATTAGTATCAAGGGGGTAGCTGCTCAATTAACAGTCAATAATTATCATTATAATAAGGACTAGCTGCCTAACCTTTATATTTATGAATCAGTTGTATCATCATCATATAGAGACATCTGTACATAGTGTTTAACAACCCCTTATAACATCAATGCTTAATTGTGGGCTGAGCTTTCAATTATTATTTTAACTTCATGTTAGGACATGAGTTATATTTGTTTTCCATTTTAAGTAAATTGTTGATATTTTAGTATTTCTGTACCATTGCTGCTTTTCTTACTTTAATAAAAATAATCTGAAATGACTCCACATAGTGTGCATTACATACTTTCAGTGGAAAACATAACTCAGTCATCATTGATAATCTAAGCAAGCACTAACCGAACAGTCATCTTGAAACCGAAGTGCTTGGTAATGCCATCATTTAATAGCTACTTTTAAGTTGTTTTAGCTTTTATTTGTATTTTTAACATAATTTTCATGTAACTTTTCTTTTTGTCAACAGGGTCATATTCAATTTTGTATTTCCAAATTTGTCTATTCTTATTTTTTTCTTTAAAATTTCACCTTAAACTAACTTTGTCTATATTGGAACTATATTACTTACATTTTTGTGTAAATTTAGCAACCATATAAATGTTAATGTTTCAAACATTCTCCCAGATTTGATCAATATATGGGAGAAATACGTGTCATGTTATCCATTAGTACTATGTATCAAGCAGAATTGTTTGGTACAGTCTATTAATATCCATTTGCTTTTGCTGACAGTGAGAAACCAACTATTTCTTCCACTCTGATTGAATCAGTCGGTCAATTATAAGTAAAATAGTGAAGGTGGGAACCTGACTTTATTCCAGTACTAGATTGAAACAATTCTGGGAGGAAACTCGAAACCATATCATTTTAGTCCTAGTAATGTCCATTACTGAAATACAGTTTTAGCCATAAGGCCCAAAACTTGGAAAGATACTTACACACACACACACACACACACACACACACACACCTGAGTTTTACAGCTTCCCAACTTAAAATATTCACTAAAAAAATCATATATAATTAACTTTCATTATATTATTTATTTTCATTGTATCTCAAGTATATTTATCCTAAAGCAATTAAAGGGAATAAATAAAGCCCGACATGGTAGTATGTGTCCATAACCCCAACATTTGAATTAGTCAGGAAGGTAGACCATGTATTTCAGGCCGGCCTGTGCTTCATAATAAAGCTTTGTCTCAAAAACAAAACTTCCTAAATAAAACATCCTGAAATCTATTTCTAATTGTTTAGTGATTGTTTTATTTGCTTATTTTTATATATTATATTTGAAATTATATTTGGAATTTTTACATATGCCTTATTATTTCTTATTAATGTTTTGCTCTTTTTTCTTCCAGAAATGATTATTAAGCTGTTAATCTACTCTCCATTATTTACATATACTGATGTTTCCACCTGTTACAGGGTGAGACCCAGAGACCACTCAGCACAACCAAAGTCTGAATTGAAAGCCTGCATTAAGCTTAGAGAGAAACACTTCTCCCAGAGCAATTTCAAATGCATTTTACAGGAAGCTTTTAAAGGCAAAGGACACAAAAATTACATCCTTGTTGGCAGTTGCAGGGAAAGTAAAGCACCCAAGCAGTTTAACAGAAGCCAAGAGCATTAGCTAGGGCATTTCGACCCTGTGTTTCTAGATCAGGGTTGGTTAATTTCCCATGGGGCTTTTCATGGCAGGAGTTGGAAAGGGGAGGGGTCAGTTTCAAGTTAAACCAAAGATGGCTCCAGCTGAAACAAGATGGAGGAATCTTTGCCCAGTCACACACTCAGGGACACTATTCTACTAATAAGGAAATCAATGCCACCACAGCAAATTCTCTTTAGAACACAGAATGCAAGTCAGTAGTTAACTGCATCTCTATATCTAGTTCACAAATCAGTCTTGACTCATGCTTTTCCTTAAATTGACTGAAGTACCTGCCCTTTCAAGTTGAGAAGTCTCTTCTTCTCTCTCTGTTTTTCATAAGGCAGATGTGAAAGTCCAGACTTCCTTGTGTTGGATTCTGAGAACCAAGGTTCATCCAATCCTTCCTCTTAAGCAGTCTCAGGTCCTCTTCCCAGGCCTAGGCCAACAGGAAGTGATATGCTACTTTTAATACATCACATGAAGTGGCAAATTACACTGGTCCATCCTTTAGCTGGCTTTATTAACCTAGATCATTTGGTGAGGTTCTTTTTGCCTGATTAAAAATAGGAACCATAGAGCTACAGTAGCTTCTTTTGTAATATTCTGTGGAATAAGATGCTCCAGCTACACCAATAGCCTATTTATAATTAAACTCACCTTGCAGGTGTGGAAATCACTAGCAACTTCTGTACATTTACATTAGCATAGTTAGTCCTCTGTTAGTCCCTGTAACCGAATAACTGAGATTACATGGGAAAAGATTTAAAATGGAGAAGAGTTATTTTTATTTGTGGTTTCAAAGGTTTAGGTCCATGGTTAATCAAATCCATTACCTTTGTTCTGAGACAAAACAGAATAACATTGGAGTCGAAGTGAGCAGAGGTATAGAAAAAGAGACAGACAGAAACAGACAGAGGCCAGGACCAAGGATAGAATATATCAGTCAATGTTATGCCCATATTGAACTGCTTCCTGTAATTAGGTCCTACTTCCCAAAGTTTCAGACACCACTAATGAGAGCAAGCCATCAGCATATGACCTTTGGTGAAATGTATGGTCCAAATCATAATATGCAACTCCTGGCCCACAGAGGGTCTTCCCTATCTTGTAGTACAAGTGGAATTCAGTCTGTTGCCCAAGAGTTCTTAAACTCTTGACATTTTTACAATTGCAATAAAGTCCAAGTTCAGAGTCTCCTTTGACACTCAAAGAAAATAATTAACCTTAAGCTCCAGTAAATCTCATACAAAGTTACATATATCCAATATCAAATGACACAATATCAAATTCTTATTCTGTATAAGAAGAATGAAAAATACCATGGAAATAGCAGAACAAAACAAAGCTCAAATCAGCAGTGGAAATATTAATCTTGTAGCTCTCTGTTCAGCAACTAAAGCACTTGGTGACATGGTGTGAGTATCTCCAGAAGACTTGGCAGTCCTGGGTTATATGGTTTTCCCAGCTGGAGCCCGTGTGGCCATTATCTTGGCTTGGCTCTGCTGGCTGCCTATAGCTTTCCATGACAGATGTTCCATGACCCTGATATCGCCACCCTACTAGGGTCTGCATTGCAGATACTGCTTCATTCTCACAGCTTCATGCATTTACCTCCCAGGTGCTTCTCCCAGGGTTTTGGACATTGCCATACACTGCCTTATCTCCTGTGGCTTCCTTTGGAATTTGTTCAGAAGCCTCTGTTATTCCCACAGCTATTGCATTTTGCATGCCTCCAAAACCAGAACCATGTGAACAATAGCTTGCTGCCAATACCAGTTGTCACCAGGCTGTTTGGGCCATGAGCACAGCATCCCCTAAGTGTATGTTTGCTGATAATGGTAAAATGAATCCCAAGAAAATAAAACTCGAAGTGTGCCTGTGGGAGTGCAGCCCTCAGGAACTCCCTTCCCAAAGCAAAATCTTTTAAATGGGTCTAAACTTTTATACCCTTTTGTAGCAGGACTCTAGTCAAATGCTGAGATGTCTGTCAGACACCTTTTTAAATGTTTTAATTGACATAGAATTATGACACTCCCTCTCTCTTTTTTTCCATCCAGTCCCTCCCAGCTACACTCCCTTGAACTCCTCTATGCACCCAACTCTCAAGATTACCTCTTTTTCTTTGATTATATTTGTTATGTGTGTGCACAAATATATATGAATATAACCTACTGAGTCCATAATCCAGTGCATTATACTTCACTGCTTTTCAGTAATATCAATTTCTTTAGTAAGCATACCCTCTTTGGCCACAATTGTATGTGTTTCTTTTCTGACCAAGCTATAAGTTTTTCCCACCTTTCTTCTGTGCTTTTGACTTAAGATTCTCACTTAAGGTCTCAAGGCATAAAAAAAAGTCCACAAGTTCTTTTCTTGAATTTAACATTGTGATCTATTCAGAAGCCCCAAAAGATTTTCATTTCCATCCAAAATGATCACATAGCACCTTCTGATCTCAGTCTATGGTCTACATTCTTTATAGCATTCTGGGCTACTGAATTGCCACTAGAAATGTCCACTAAGCCTTAACTACAATAGGTTGGTATTCTGCATCTCTTCATAGAAACAAGTTCCTCTTCTGAAGCTCAAGGAGGGTTCAGTCACAATTCAAACATTTAAGGATACATTTTTATACTAGTAGCCTCTTGTCAGTATGACCAAACACCTAAGATAGCCACCTAAGGAAGAAAAATATTATATCTTTGGTTGCACTTTCTGCAGTTGAAGTCCACATTCAGGCTTGGTTAATTTTTTCTTGAGGTCACATAGAATGTCATCATAGGAAAGACACTGTGGGACAAAGTGACTCAACTAATAGCATATGGGTAAGAGCAATGCAAGCATGGAGGGAGGGAGAGAAAAGAGAGGAGGCAGGGATGATGTACTAATTCCAATTCATCACATGAAAAAGCAAATTTGCCTCTGGCCCAACATTTAGCTGCTTTTATTAACCTAGATTATTTGGGTGGGTTGTTGTTTGCCAGGTTTCTATACCACAGTAACCTATTACATTCAACTTAACCTACTTCTCCAAAATGTCTGCTACCTCCTAATATCACCAAAAGCTGGGACTGTAGCCTTCAACATATAAGCCTTTGGGGGACATTTGAGATCTGGAACATATCATAGATGATCTACATTTCCCAGATTTGGCTAGTGTAATGAAAATAGCTATCACCCCGACATACACCATCCTGTCTCCCTCTCACTGTTTTGGGACAGTGTTGCTACATACCCAAAGCTTGCCTTTTGAATTCACTTAGCTAATGCATGCACAGAACTCCTTCCCTTCCTGACTCTACCTTCCAACCGGTGGTATTACTGGCATGTGCCCTCCATACCCAGTTATCAGTGAAATAGTCAACTTCATCTGTGTATTCCCTGAATCAACAGTAGCATGAAGCAGTTTTCTATTGAACACCACTTTCTTTTAGTGCAAGATGGTACTTAGAATGAAGACATTGGTTAATTCCTAATGTGCTCTTTGGCACTGGGACACTACATCCTGAGGCCCTATTAGCAGAAAGGTGTAAGAAAAATAAATCTGTGTCAATAAATCCAATCCAATGCAGGAGTGAGTACTAACAGAAGTTTACTGTCCACTTCCAATTCCAATCAATACCTTAAGTTTCCTCTGTCTTTATAAATCCCTTTTGGCCACTTATTCTCCATGTACTTACTTGTTTACTTCAGTGTTATTGATTTCCTTATTTTTTAGGTGCTCTGCAGCTCTCTCTCTCTCTCTCTCTCTCTCTCTCTCTCTCTCTCTCACACACACACACACACACACACACACACACACACACTTTTGTTTTGAGATGTTGTCTTACAATTTCTCAATTAACAATGGTCTTGCTCTAGCTCCCTTTGCTGAGATCATAAATACATGGCATACTGAAGCCTGTATTGGTGTAAGCTTCATGGACACCTTCGTTTTCCTTAAATCTACAACCAGCTCTGTCCATCATTTCTTTGTCTTTGGGACTTGCTGTCAGCATTCCCTCCCCTTGTGGATACTCCACATACTTCCTCATCTTTGCTTTCTGTGCCATCAGACACGCACTCACTGGTGGGAACTCCACCCCCTCAGGCCCTTTATGGGTCTGACAAGCATGTATTTTAATATTGTGTCCAGCAAAGAATGCCGGCTTGCTGTGAAAATATAATTTTACCTTCTGAGTAGTGTCAAGGATATTTCAGTTCACATGTAAATTAAAAAAAATGGTTTTAAAATTATAAAACACAAACTTCAAGTAAGATAAAAAAAAATCCATGCCATCTGCTTTTTAGCCATCCCTTCTCCTAAGCCAGCTATTATCTACTGATGCTTTAGCCTATATGCACAGTTCATTGATTGCCTGTCAAGAGCATTCTACATTGCAAAACTTTCTTCTTGTGAAATTGCCTTTTTGTTGCGTTTTTGTCACTTCTTATGAATACCAAAGAAATCAGAAAATCTTCCAACCCAATATAACATGTAGGGTGGTGGGAATGATAATAGAAGTTAATTTGGAATTAACAAGGTTAATTCCAAAGGCATACAATGTATATAAAAAGACATCTGCTGTGGATATCACTCTGTATGCTGTGAATGTGTTGCTCTAATAGGTTAATAAATAAAGTGCTGATTGGCCAGTAGCCAGGCAGGAAGTATAGGCAGGACAAGGAGAGAGGAGAATTCTGGGAACAGGAAGGCTGAGTCTGGAGTCACCAGACAGACACAGAGGAAGCAAGATGTGAAGGCAGAAATGAGAAAAGGTACCAAGCTACATGGCTAAACATAATTGAGAATTATGAGCTAATTTAAGTGTAAAAGCTAGTCAATAGTTAGCCTGAGCTAATGGCCAAGCAGTTTTAATTAATATAAGCCTCTGTGTGTTCACTTGGGTCCAAGCAGCCTCAGGGTCACCAGAGCCAGGCAGGACCAGAAAAATTTTAGTACAGACATCTTTCAAAACATACTTCCAAAATACAGTGGTGAATAACCTCTTTACAAAAGAAAAAAGAAAATAGTAGGAAAATCAAGAACAAACTAGCCAGAAAAGCAGTAGATAAGAGTAAGCAATGAAGATCAGGACAAAAATTAATACAACAGAAATGGGGGGGGGGGGGGAATCAATAAAATGAAGAGACAGCTACTTGAAAAAAATTAAACCAAAATTGGCAAACAGCCAAATTAACCAAACAGAAGAGAGATAAGACTCTAATTAGAATTAGAGAGAAAAAGAGAGACATTGTACTGGACACTGAAGAAAATCCCGAGAATTATAAGGGTATATTTTAAAATTTATATTCTACTAACTTGGAAAAACATAAAGAAATGGATGAACTTCTAGATGTGTATGATCTATAAAGTTAAGCCATGACAAAGGTAATAATTTAAACATATCTATAACAGCCAATGATACAGAAGCAGTAATTAAAAAATCTCACAACTGAAATAAAGCCCAGGGCCACATGACTTCAGCAAAAATTCTACCTGACTTTCATTGAAATGACGCCAAATTATGTTGTAAAGCATAAAAGGAAGGAACACTTCCACACTCTTTCCATGAAGCCTGTGGTATCCTAATACCAACACCATAAAGACTGAAACAGCAACAACAACAAAAAAAAAGAACAAAGAAAAGATACAAAATTTCTCAATAACATAATTGCAAACTGTATTCAAGAACACATTCAAGGAATCATTCACCATAATCAAGTTACCTTCATTCTAGAATGCAAGAATAGTTCAATGAACACAAATCTGTACTTGTAATTCACCACATAAGTGAACTCAAGGACAGAAATCACATGATAATTTGAATTGAAAGGCCTTTGATAAAACCCAGCATCCATTTATGATTTTTAAAGAAATCTATTAGAAACATGGGATAGTGGGAGCATATCTTAGTAAAAATAAATAAATAAATAAATAAATAAATAAATAAATAATAAAAATTAAAAATAAAAAAGATGATATACATGAGTAATTATTCATGTTATGCCCTGTCTTTAATACTACAGCTGTTCCTCAAGCCTCAAAGTTCCTGCTTTGTTCTTATAATCATGACACTGAAGGCGTCTCTGGTATTTTTCAGTGCTTTTGTGCTCCTCAGATTTTGATAAATTCCACATATCTATGTCTCAGGGAGTTCCTCCATAGCTGTTCTCTATCTGAGTGTGGCATTGCTTCATCCTCTTGAAAGATTTAGGAGATTGTAATCTTCTGTATTGACCTGTGCAGGACTCAGTCTCACAAGCCATGTCTTTCTGAGTGAAAGAATTTCTCTGTTACTCTTCTATTACCTGTATAACCACTGTAAACCTCTATCACAGTCCAGAGTACTTTGTAGAGCTCTGTTAACTCATCTCCAACTTCATCCCATTTGGTAAGCATGTACCATAATCTCTCAGTATTCTACCTCAGCCGCCTGCCCCCAGATCTGTATTTGGACAAGGAAAACTGGAAGGAGTTGTGGGTACATGCATAGTAACCTTGATCTTGGGCCTGACTGCCAAACATGACAGAATACATACAGTCCTTTTGAAAAGCCATCTATTAGTCTCTTATGTCAACAAAGGCAGAGAGTTCTCCTTCTTACCTCTTCAGTAATGATGAGTGCAGAATGAGTCTGGTTCTCCTCAGAGGCTGTTGTCTGGACTTTAATTCACTGGATTCCTTTTTTGAGCTATTCACAATTAAATTGAATATTTGTATTGTGTTGGTTCTTTGAGTTTGTCCCATTGATAGAATACAAACAAGGTTGCAGTGCATCTCTATATATACTCTAAATTAAAAAAAAAAAAAGAAAATAGAAACCAGATGTTTTCTGGTTTATGTGGAATCTTGAAACGGGTGAACTCATCTTATCATAGGTGTTACGTGGGGCTTGTCCTGGATTACTTTAAATTTTGGTGTTAATTGCATCTGCACCTCAGACTAAGTCACTGGCCAATACTTGATCCAATGTTTTATCCTTCTAAATGCCCGTTAAGTTCTTGGGTGAAGGGGGAAGGAATGATGGAGCAAAGACTATATTTACATAATATTGATTGTGCTAATACCCTGCATAACACCTTAAAATCAAAAGGAAGTTTTTGCTTTGTCAGCTGGGCTTTAAAGTCCTTATCTTTGCTCTTCTTAAAAGATTCCACATAGAAATACAGACAGCATTTTCCATTGTATTGAGCCACAAAAATATTCCTAAAAATGTAGAAAGGAATTTTTTTTAAAAAGTCTATTGACAAAAGCTTTCTCTTATTTATATTTTTCTTTTGTTATTATTAAGAAATTTTCTATTCATTTTACATCTGGTGCATGAGCAGGCTTTTTGGAGACCACTGCCTATGGTGGGACACCTTGCACAGCCTTGGTGCAGGGGGAGAGACTTGGACCTGCCTCAAAAACTTTCTCTTAATAAAAAAAGCCTTTGCAGAAAGCCCTTGTCAGACATTGGGGCTATTCACAAATGCACATTTTGTTTTTATCATCTGAGAAGAAACCCTTGGAAGGCAGAATTCTATTGTAGATAGAGCCATGGAACAGTCCTGTGGCGGATGGTAAAACCGCAGGCTATAAGAAGCTGGGGATAATCTTTGCAATCCATTGCCAGAAATTCACAGCTGGATCAATCCACAGACATGTTATACAGCCCACAGTGCTCTGAAGTAGAGCAGCGAGAGAGTAGAAGCCTTTCAGGCCTTGAATACTTTTCATAGCATCAAAACAGCCAGTGCCTTGGGATGCACAACTAGCTACTGAGAAAAAAAACAGATGAGTATTCTGGAACATGGAGGACAACTGGAGTGTACATAAATTGTGATCAACAGCAAAGTGAAAAAGCTTTCCATATGTTAAAATTATAAGAAGCTTTTTGCAAACAACTGTATATAGAACTTACCATTTGTGGAGGAAGTATGGTTTGAATGGAGAAAAGTAATAAGGCTATTTATAGTAAAACCCTGTTAGAAAACTTCATTTGGCATAGGAAATCTGCAGGATCCCTACAAAACTGCTGCCTGTTAGCAGGAAAGGATGAAGACAGGGAAGCCATATAAAGAACAGCTCGAGGCAGCAGAATGTGTTTAGAGTTGCCCCAACTCTGAGCTGAGTGTGGGAGTTGACACTCAGATGAGTTAATTCTAGTTCATTATGCTTAAACCTTCAGAGGCATGATGTTGTTAAGAGCCTCCCTTCCAGAAAATCTCCCAGAGAAGACAGACTGTACTGACAAGAAATTAATTCTACTAATATGCTACCAAGGTGGCAGATGGTCACAAACAAGATAGCTGTGGCAAATCAACAAATTATCCTATGGGAGAGAACAAATTAGCATGCCCGATATTGACCCAAGGAAATTTTGAGCAATGTAGTCAACACTCTGTGCTGTTTAGAACCAAGGCAGATGAGCATGGTCCCAGGCAGGGCTAAGAATGCCTCCTACTGGAGTCTGTTAAGCAGCCCTTGATTTAAAAGAATAGAGGAGGTTCGTTGGACTGAATCTCATGACTGGAAGCTATGCTTCAGGGTTTGATGGATTCTACTGAGCAAGTGTTGCAATTCTGTAATGATAACACAACTGTAATGATGGTCTAATTAGGATTTGCCTGGAAAAGATAGAAAGTATGAAATGTAGCCATAGAAAAGCCTTCTTGTACAAGTTGATCACTCACATCTCTTAAGACAGAGACTCCAGATAAAGGTGAAGGAGATCTGAACCCAGGCATACAGGATTGAGGAAACTAACAATGGTTGAGAGTCATATTCTTAAGACAGATTTATGTTCTGAATTTCTCCTATGTGCTCAAGTGAGGCAGATGCTGTAGTCAAATGACTGCATATCGAAAGTGAGACAACGGACTTATATAGAGAAATCACTCTAGTTGTCTAGCTACTGGTAAATATCAACTACTTTTAAATTTTATTTTGTCAATTTTTTTTTTTTTTGGTTTTTCAAGACAGGCTTTCTCTGTGTAGTTTTGGTGCCTGTCCTGGATCTCACTCTGTAGACTAGGCTGGCCTCAAACTCACAGAGATCTGCCTGGCTCTGCCTCCTGAGTTCTGGGATTAAAGGCATGTACCACTACCACCTGGCTTTATTTTGTCAATTTTTAAAAGAATGTATCTTTAAACCCTGGATTTGCTCATGGTTTCATGACCACTTGTAATCCTGAAATACAAGTAGCTTCACTCATCTCTAAACTGTAAGCAATCATGTTTTCCTAACACTATACCAAGAGTAGATGGAGATCCATGGGCAGGCCAAGATGTGAGTAGCCTCTCTATTGCTATAGATTGAGGCAAAAATACAACATATTTGTTCCTGAGTTACGGGGATCTGAATACACACTTTATAAATGAACATAATACACTAAAATATTTATCCTAGTCGCTGTTCATTTCAGTAACTAAATTCTTCCTAAATGTGCTTAATATAAAAAATTAAGATTAAAATTTAGCATGAATACTTGATTGAAAATAGCTGTGGGTAAGTTCACATGACTGTGGGTTTGTACAAACTGGATGTCATTGATCTTCCATATCTCATGGATATAAATTAAACTGCCATAAGTCAACACGCACCTGGAACAAAGGAGGCTCCTACAGATGCTCCTTTTAGCAGGTTCATCAGAGGCATGCAGAGTTTCCCTTGGCTGCTTCTTGAGCAGCTGTGACTAGAAAACATCTGCCTTATTCTCACTCACAAACCTTTAACTGAATGAAGCCTTCTCCTCACTAGAAGCCTGGTTACCTGATACTCATTTGGGTCAGGTTTGTTTGAGGCCCGGAAAAAGAGACACGTATCAGCTTAAAATTCAGAGCTGTCCCTGCTAGGGTGAATAAAAAGGAGCTCCTCTGGCTGTAATGTTTTTATCAGAAGCCCTTTCTTAGACTTGCTGCTTTCACAGTCTGGTGATATTTTATGAACTGGGCTCTTCTGTAAAAGGGATCGAAAACCAGTCATACACACTTCCATGCAGGCTGGAAGATTGGTAATCTCTTCCTACCCACTTTAAAAAATTCTTTGCAATTTAGATTAGGACAATATTTCCAGATGTTGGCATTCATAAATACAATTTATTTTAAATTATAAAAATTAAAGAGCAGGCATAGGATTACCAGCTTTCATTTTGCCAATTAGATGCTTTTTAAGCGTACTTGAATATCTAAAGGCATTATAATTTCACTGAAAGGAATATGTTAAAAGACGACATGGGTTTTTTTCAGAATGAAAGTAATCTTTTAAGCTAGATGAAATTAACTTTACACAAACTCTATTATTATTTTTTCATCCATCATGTTCTTTTCATTTTTATTGTCTCTAAAGCCAACTCTCTCCTCTCTTCCTCTCTCTCCTCTCTCTCTCTCTCTCTCTCTCTCTCTCTCTCTCTCTCTCTCTCTCTCTCTTTCTCTCCCTCTCTCCTTTTTTGCCTCTGTGCTCATTTGTAAAATCTTTGATGCTAGGATCTACAAATTGTCGAAGGTTCACTAATATTATGTTTGAATGTAAATGTATGCTTCAAAAACTGGGGCCCCAGTTTTCTCTGCTCTTATGAAGGCTGGGATGCTGGGGGTTGACATTTGAAGGTTAAACCTGCCCCTTCTGCAGATTGCCCTCTTTGCCTTCTGCCTTCTGGCCTGTCACAGTGTAAACGGGCACCACTACTCACTGGTGCCATCACACACTGAGCAGCTCCACCCTGCTTTACTTGCTGTGATGGACTGAATTCCTTTCACACTGTAAACAAAACTATTCCTTTCTTCCATAACTTGTCTCTGGCACATCATTAACCACAGAAATGAAAAGGAAATAATGCAGCCAACAAATAGGTGGGTAGGTAGGTAGATGGTAGATAGATAGATGATACATAGATAGATATAGACACATAAATAGAGATGTGCATATATGAATGAATAGAGGGGATATGGTGGTAAAGGAGGACCAGGTGGAAAAGATGAGGGGGGATGAGAAAACAAACAAGAAGAGATAACTCATGGGAAGGAGAGAGAGAGAGAGAGAGAGAGAGAGAGAGAGAGAGAGAGAGAGAGAGAGAGAGAGAGAATCTACTGTGAGAACAGTCTCCTGTAACTCCAGAGACCAATAAGTTCCATAATATGGCATCTACAGGTGAAAACCCAGAGAGGGAAATGGCAAAATGCTAAGAAGAACACACACATACACAGAGAGACATAGACAGAGAGAGAATGAGAGGAAGAGAGGGAGAGAGGGAGAGGGACAGAGAGAGAGAGAGAGAGAGAGAGAGAGAGAGAGAGAGAGAGAGATTATTCATATTTACATTATTATTGGGCTTTTGTTCTTTTCCAGACCTCAGTGGACACATAGGTTCTCCGGGGGTTTGAATGCAAATATGATATGCACACAGTCTCACAGTAACATGCAGAAATGTTATTTTTCTAGCCATCCAAAATGGCAACCCAGACAAGTTGATACCTAAAATTAACTGTCATAAAATCTAAAGCTGGAGATTTCCATATTGTCCTCTCAATACCTTTCTTTAATGAGGTCTTTGGTTTGTGTCTAGTGATCTGTGTTTTCCATTAATGGCCTGTCCCATACACTATTCCTGTCACTTATTTGTCTGTTTCTAGTTCTACACCCAATTTCATAGACACTGCCCATCCAAGAATTCAAAACTTTATCTGTTGCCATTGTTTCACGTGGATAACTCTTGCTCCTTCTTTAAAACTCAGGTTATAGAGTGTCCCCTCTGGATATTTTTTTAAAGCCTTTTGGGAAGGCCAGTGCTCATTCGGTATTATTTATTCATGCTCCTATTTTACATGGAAAGAAGATGAAAATAGGTTAATAGACAGTTAGGACATATTGCACTGGTACTCTATCTTTTTAATACTACTAGCTTGGCTGTCTGAGAACATACTTTATATGTCCAGTTTGCTTGCCTTATCCACTTTAAACTCTTTGGAATAAAGATACTGCTTTATTCCGTCAACAGCTCAGCAAATTGCATAGTAGTCATTGAATTACTGACTCATCCACTACCCTAAAACACTGTGACTCTCAAGAGATGATTAACTTGTATTTAAAAGGCAAGGAAACAGCCAATTGTCATCACGTTCATTTTTCAAATCTCTGTACAGCTTGTCCCATGAAAAAAAATGAGACTGATATCCAGAGAATATTCTCTGGGGCACACTCTTTCTTTAAGTCGGAGCTGCAAATTAATCTTGTGTTGTCTAATAATATCACACCTCGGTTATCTTCTCTGGTCTCTTATTTGAGACCCAATACAGTTTTGCATTTGTTTTATGGGCACTAAAAGTGCTGCTGCATATTTTTATAGGACATCATTTCTGATCACCTTGCCAAGCACATCACTGTATTTATTAAGAAAATATCTTGCTTTTAAACATTTGGTAACAAAAGTCTAAAGCATAAACTGCTATTTATGAGTTGTTTCTCTGCAGGGACTGGAGCCTCAAATAGGTTTTGATAACTTAAAATGGCACAATAGTAGTCTGGTAAAATATTTAAAGGCCAAAGCACAGCTGCAATGTGAATAAAATATTATTAGACATGTCCTTGATCTTTAGCTTTATTACAGGTTGGGGACTTTTAATTTTTAATAAAATCCATCTCAATGACAGATAAGATAGATTGCTCCCCATGGTAATTCACATCAAAGAACTGATATAACATGTTTGACTGCTAAACATAATGGTATGATTAATTCATTGAATTAATTACTTCTTTTGCTGCATATTCATGCATTTTATTGAGAAAAAAACCCTAAAGATTACTCCTCTATGGAGAAACATAATGAATGTAAGATGAACAAGATGTTTAATTTTAAAAAAAAAAAAGAGAAAGAAATTAAAAGACAGTTACATAAGGCCACTTGGATAATATTGGGAAGCATATGATCTGCAAATTGAACAAAAGGCAGCATATGTGTTTAGCGTGAAGAGGAGTCCGTCAAACGTTGTCAGCATATTGTCACGGAATTTGGTAGACTGAAAAACACACAGCAACACGTTACGTTGCTTTGGGTCCAGTTTTTCTGTTTTTTAAAGCTGTTTTTTCCTGAGCTTTTCAAAGCCCAGTGATAGTTTTTATGAGCTGTTGCTGTTTGTCAGCCTTATTTTCTTTGAAGCCACCACTAAACAACTGATGAAAACATAATACAATAATAGAGCTAGAAAGTGAATGTATTGATTGGTTATCTGACGGAACCAAAGAGAAACCTTCACTAATGAGAGCGGAGACTACACACTGAGGCAGAGTGAGCACTTTCAGAAAAGTACAATGTGATGTTTTCATGTGAACGTATCCACTGTATAGTGCTAATCCTCGGGCACATGGCACTGTGGCTCTCATCCTCGGCCACATGCCACTATAGTGCTCATCCTCGGGCACATGCCACTATAGTGCTCATCCTCGGGCACATGCCACTACAGTGCTCATCCTCGGGCACCAGGCACTATAGTGCTCATCCTCGGCCACATGCCACTACAGTGCTCATCCTCAAGCACCAGGCACTATAGTGCTCATCCTCGGGCACCAGGCACTATAGTGCTCATCCTCAAGCACCAGGCACTACAGTGCTCATCCTCGGGCACCAGGCACTACAGTGCTCATCCTCGGGCACCAGGCACTACAGTGCTCATCCTCGGCCACATGCCACTATAGTGCTCATCCTCAAGCACCAGGCACTATAGTGCTCATCCTCGACCACATGTCACTATAGTGCTCATCCTCGGGCACATGCCACTGTAGCGTTCATCCTCAGACCAATTGTCCACAGAAGGGCAGAGCTGCAAAGCTCTGAAAGCCGCTTCAGTACTTTATTTGGCTTTATTTTGTTGTACTTTTAGTTCTTTCAGCAGTGTTTATCTCCAGAAAGAAAATATCCTTCATCAATTTGGGGATATATTTCTTGAAACAAAAAGGAAACATTAGCAATACCTCTGATGGAAAGAAAGCATGCCTGGTTTCCAGCATATTAATTTATTTTCCTTAATAAGCTATTAAATTTTTTCACCACCTAATATGGTAGCTTTTACCCAAATGTGGACATTAAGCACTTAATGTGTGAAATACAAAAGATTTCATAAGAAAGCAGAATGTATTTTAAATATGTTTTATATTAAGTATTCATGTCAGATATATATTGAGAAACATTCAGCAACATGATTCTCATATGTGACTGATATTTGTCCCTTGCACTATATTTCTTTTGAGCAAACTTGGTTTTTAGAATTCCTATATTCCAATTTTTAAAATACTTTAGAAATATAATTCTTCACAAATAACTAGAGAACTAGGAAGCAGAACCAAGATACACTTAGAAATCTGGGAAGGAAGCAGGGCCTGTGAGATGTCTCAGTCAGTGAAGCCAAACCAGACAACATCAATTGGACCCCCAGGCCCATATACTAGAAGACATAGGATTCTCTCTCTTTTTTTTAAATGGAGATTAACTTTCTTTTTTAATTTAATTTAATTTAATTTAATTTAATTTTACAATATAATTTAGTTCTACTTATCAGCCACGGATTCCCTTGTTCTCCCCCCTCCTGCCCTCCTCCCCTTCCCCCCAGCCCAACCCCCATTCTCACCTCCTCCAGGTCAAAGCCTCCCCAAGAATTGAGATCAACCTGTTATTCTCTTAAGTAGAGCTCTGGCCTTCACATGTGGGTCAGTGCACACAGCGCGAGCACACACACAAACACACACACACACACACACACACACACACACACACACACACACACACACCAAAAAATGCAAATAAAGCTGACTGAAGCACTAACATAACTAGATAAGAGTTTAAAGAAAGGTAGTGACATTTGTAAAATGTGTAACACCTTTATATTCTTTCCCAAGCTGAACTAGTTAAAGGTTATGAAAGACACTGAAAACAACACAACTTTATTCTTGATTTTTCTCAATAGCACCTGGACATATGTGGGTAAAAAGTGATAGAAATCAGACATCAGATACTACTGATAAAATTTTATCAAGTATGTAGAGACAAAGGTTAAATCTTACTATAATTTTTACTAATTAGAAGGAATGAATGGCACTAAAATATTCTGAGTCAATCAAGAAAGAAGTCAATGTAATATTCAAAACAGAAACAAAAAAGAGTAAAACATAAAACAATATAGTTGAGTTTGCCAAAATATTTTGTGCACATAATGACTGAAAGAGTATCACATGCCAGGTGTGCAAGATGAAGTTCAAATAAGATGGGAACAAAAGCACAGTAATGCATCAATCTTTGGTAAAAGAATCTAACAAAAGCTACTTTCTACATCTGCTGATAAATTATCCATTATATTCTTTACATCACAGCGATACCCAGGCAGATATTCATATTAAAATATGCTGAGAAAGACATCTAAAGCTTGAAACTACAGCTTAACTTCTCCCACTGAGCTGTGGAACATTCTGTGTTTTGTGCAGTGATCATCTTTCCTGGAGCACGGAAAGGTCCCATCTTGCCATCCACAAGAGACTCACTCAGGCATCTCTAAAGGAACCGGGAGCCTAGAGTCTCTAGAGCTATGATTATTTTTATCATTCTTCTTTTCTCCTCTTTATTGTGATGACACATACAGCAACCAAAAGCAAGACACAGATTCAGTGTGAAGTTAGAGACTGTAAAATGCATATCCTTGAGTGAACACACAAGTAGTATCCGTGTGGGCCATCTCCAAATACAAAATGAAAGAGTAGAACCTCATCATGGCAGAACTAATATTCCCTATCCCTGCTTTCAAAACACTGTCTGGACATTTGATCTCACTTCAAATTCTTTTTAAAATAAATTTATTTATTGTTACTTTTCTTTTATTGATTTTATTAAGGAATTTTTTAAATTAATTTTGCATACCAACCACAGTTCGAGGACAGCCTGGTCTACAAATTTATTTACTGTTTTATTTTATATACTGGCCACAGTTTCCCCTCCTTCCTCTCCTCCCAGTCTCTCCCCACCAAACACCTCTGTTCTTACTCCTAATGCATTCCTCCTCTGTTTCTGTTTAGGAAAAGGCAGATCAAGTTGCAGTAGGAGTAAGCACCCCTCCCCCCAGCGTATTAAGGCTGGGCATGGTAACCTCATATAAGGAATAGGGTCCCAAAAGCCATGTAAAAGAGTCAGAGGCAGCCCCTGCTCCCACTGTTGGGAGTCTCACAAGAGGACCAAGCTACAGAATGGTAACATATATGTAAAAGGCCTAAGTCAGTCCCATGCAGGCTTCCTGGTTGTTGGGTCAGTCTCTGTGAGCCCCTATGAGCTAAGGTTAGTTGATTCTATGAATTTTCTTGTGCTGACCTTGACCCTTCGAGCTCATACAGTCCTTTCTTCCCCTCTTCTGCACGATTCCCCAAACTCTGCCCAATGTTTGATTGTGGCTCTGCTGCTTCCATCACTAGCTGGAAGAAGGCTCTCTGATAACAATTGGGCTAGGCACCAATCTGGTCACAGGAGATGGTCAGTTCAGGACATGCATTCACTATTGCTAGTGGTCTTAGCTGAGATCATCCTTGTAGATCCCTGGGAGATTTGTTGTGCTAGGTTTTTACCTGACCCTGAAATGCCCCCACTTCCTGTCTCTTTCAGTACTCTCTCCCTCTGCCCCTCCCAACCTGATCACTCATGTTTCCATCCCACCTGCCCTCAGTCCACTCATGAACCCTACTTGTTACCTAGTCTCTGTGGGTCTGTAGATTGTAGCATAGTTATCTTTTACTTTATAGTTAATATCCACTTATGAGTGAGTACATACCATGTTTGTCATTCTGAGTCTGGGTTACCTCACTCAGGATAATTGTTTCCACTTTCATCCATTTGCCTTCAGATTTCCTAGTGTCCTTGTTTTTAACAGCTGAGTAATACTCCACTATGTAAATTTACCATATTTTCTTTATCCATTCTAGGTTGTTTCCAGGACCTGGCTATTTAAAAAAAAAAAAGCTGCTATGAACATAGTTGAGCATGTGTCCTTGTAGTATGATTGAGCATCCTTTGGGTATATATCCAAAAGTAGTATAACCAGGTCTTGTCATTGATTGATTTCCAGTTTACAGAGAAATCACCGTACTGACTTCCAAAGTGGCTGTACAAGCTTGCATTCCCACCAGCAAAGGAGGAGTGTTCCTTTTGCTCTATATCTTCTCCAGCATGAGATGTCACTTGTGTTTTTTATCTTAGCCGTTCTGACTGGTATAAGATGGAATTTCAGAGTCATTTTGATTTGAATTTCCCTGATGGTTAAGGATGTTGAACAATTCTTTAAGTGTACCTGAGCTATTTGAGGATCTGTACCCAATTTTTAATTGGATTATTTGGTTTGTTGATATTTAGTTTCTTGAGTTCTTTATATAGTTTGGAATTCAGCCCTCTGTAGATTTAGGGTTAGTGAAGATCTTTTCCCTTTCTTTAGGCTGCTGTTTTGTCCTATTGACAGTGTCCTTTGCTTTCCTGAGGCTTTTCAATTTCATGAGGTCCCATTTATTAGTTGCTGATATTAGTGCCTGGGCTATTGATGTTCTCTTCAGAAAGTTTTCTCCTGTACCACAAGGGACATATCTAAACACAATAAAAGCAATATGCAACAAGACTATTGCCAATGTCAAATTAAATGGAGAGAAACTCAAAGCAATTCCACTAAAACCAGGAACAAGACAAGGTTGTCCACTGTCTCCATACTTATTCAATACAGTACTTGAAGTTCTAGCTAAAGTAATAAGACAGCTAAAGAAAATCAAGTCAAAATATCATTATTTGCAGATAATATAATAGTATACATAAATGATGCCAAAAACTCTACTAAGGAACTCCTTTAGCTTGTAAACACCTTTAGATAAGTGGCTGGATACAATATTAATTAAAAAAAATCAGAAGCCCTCATACATAAATCATAAATTGGCTGCAAAAGAAATTAGAGACTCATTTAAAAAAGAAAAGACTCACTTCATTCTTTAACTGACAGATTTTCAGCTTGATATTGGCTATTGAGAACAAAGTTAAAGAAATGCAATTATGCTGTGAAAAAAATAGAAAATTCAAACCTATGATGTTAAGTTCACTAAAAGATGAATCAAAACAAATTTTCAAAATGAAGAAAAATAACTGGTTGTGAATAGGTAAGCCAAGTAAATAGTAAACTATTTTGAAATAACTATGTTTTAAAAGTCAATGCTTGTAAAAAATAAAGACACAGCCAATGAAGTTCAATGCCTCATATTATATTATAAAATCTGGTTGACAATTTCCACCAACAATTTTCATTATGTTTAGCAATAAATCACTAGCTCTTTCAAGGCTTACTGGGGTGTTATAGAGATCACCTGTAATGATTTTTCCAGAGATCTCTCCATATTGTTTTCCTTTTTACCTTTTATAACTCAGT
The DNA here is from genome assembly GCF_049852395.1 of Peromyscus maniculatus bairdii. NCBI lineage: Eukaryota > Metazoa > Chordata > Mammalia > Rodentia > Cricetidae > Peromyscus > Peromyscus maniculatus. The sequence goes on from NC_134853.1 coordinate 75,937,992, forward strand.
CTGTCCTTAATTGAAAATCATTGTGCATATACCCTAATTGAGAATCATTGACATGTCTGACATTTGAGTGCCAGGCTTTATTTTCTGTTGTAACATCTTAAAACCTATTGAATATCTCAGAATGCTGTTAACAGTCATTGTATATGGCTCCATTCCATCAGCATAACAGTAGTATTTGGTTTTGTGCTAGGTCCCTGGCCTTTCTAGTCTTAGCTATGCAAGCAGTGGTGGGAATGAGTTCCATCTTGTGCAGTGGACCTTAAATCCAATCAGATATTGGTTGGTTACTCCCATAAGTTTTGTGCTACTATTGAACGAACACATCTTGCAGGCATGTTATCATTGTAGACTGGAGAGTTTGTATCTGCACTGGTGTTGATCTTTCCCCTTTGGTAGCATGCAGAGTCCCCTTCCAGTACCATATAAACACTAGTCTATTGGGGTGAAGGATCTAGGTAGGCACTAGCTCAACTACTCCGTGTTGAAATAGTCATTTCAAACAATTTTAAAGAGAAGAAAATATAAAATTCCTGTACTAAACCAGACTTTAGAGAACACAGATGCTTTGAAATGGAAGTAAACACTTAAAGAGAGGGAAGGCTGGAATGTGAAGATGCAAATGAAATTCACAATTACCAAACTAAGAACTTTAAAGGATGTCTTGAGCAGCAATCGAGATTCAGTAAAAATTCAAATCAGAGGAAAAGTTATAGGCTTAAAAAATATTTGAGTCATCAACAGATTGAGAAAAATGAAATCTGTGGAGAGAATAAGCAATATTTCAAAAAGTAGAACTGTTTTCAAGAGGGGAAGTGGAGACAGTTTATGCTTACACTTGACTTATATTTTAAGCCCTGTTTGTCTCAGTGCTGACACTAAACATATTATTTTGTTAGCTTAGTTAATCCTCACAGCAACTCTGTGACAGATGGCTATGAATATATCTCTATTTACAGAAAGAAAACCAAAGCAACTGGTCAACTGATCACATTCACTGTTGCAGATCACAGTTGCTATTTGGTAGAGTCAGAATTAAATATGAGGTTATAAAACACTTAGCTGATGTAGCCTGGTATGATTGGAAATTATGTGTCCTTACAGAACTCATGTAGGGGCTTAATTTCCAGTGGAAGGTATTTTGCTGTCATTGTTGAAACTTGAGCTCATTATTTGATAGAGTTGGAAATGTTGAGAAAGATTTAGAGAGATTTAGTCATCAGGAAGGAGGTTGAACCACTGAACATTAATACTCATGGCTGGATCCTAGTAGCTTTATAAGATGAGGGGGAGGATAATGATAGTCACACTCTCTATATCTTGGTATATGGTGCCTGCCATTGACTACAAACCATGTCTGCAAAAGGCCATTGTCATACTACCTGTTAGCTTTTGTGCCTCCTGAATTGTAAGCCAACATGAATCTCTCTTCTTTATAACAGTCTATGATATGGTGTTATTAGTCACAGAAAATGAAGCAAACTCCATACTTGACCAAGAAAAATGAACTGCAATAAGCAAGTCATCATTAATTTAAAATAGCTATACTTAATTTATATTTATTAATTTAAGCAAACAATAAACTCAAATTTAAATATTTATAAGCATTTGTACATTCTTCAAGTGTTTATAATATCCAGAAATATAAAGAATATAGAAAGAAATGTATGTGTAGGTATGTATAAAAATACTTCAACATTTCAGCAACAAGGTAATTCTTTCCATGACATTAATAAAGAGAAGATATTTCTACCAATGAATTTGTAACAAAGCTAAGTGTATACAAATTATATGAGGATTATACTGTTGGGCATGTAACAGTGAAAAATATATATTTGTGAATGTTTATGATGATATTCAATGATATTTAAATACTAATAACAATCAAAATTAGGAATTTTAACAATAAAATCTCATAAATGATAGTAATGATAAAGTGTTTTTAATGTATTAGCTTCACTCCTCATCTAATAGCCAATTTAAAAATAGAAATTAATTTGTAGAAGAAGCTGTTTATATGTAGTCATATGTATACATCATATATTTATGTATGCATGTATATGTATAAGCACATACACTATCTAGATAATGTTCTTCTTAAGTGTTTTGACATGCAACACTTTTAATTTTCTGATTGTAAATAATCAGTAGAAACCATACTTCAAATTTTGAATTTTGTTTTTTTCTGGGATGAGAATATATAGTAAGCTTTGTTGACTGCAACACACTTCTTTCTCTTAAGCTGCTTCCACTCCCTGTTAGCAGCTCTCCTTGGCAAGTATCGCATGACTCTGGCATCTCTAACATCTTGGGTTCTCCAAGGCAATCCAGGCTTCAACTCCACAACTTCACACAATGGCCTCTCTACTAGGCCTCCATTCAGAGACAAACCTGATACATGACTGAGAGTTTGGAATTTCCCCAATTGGTTTTCAGTCTTATTTTAGTCCAGTATTTCCCCCACTGTGCTCCCTTCCCTGCCTTTTGGAGTGATAATATATATCATGTGCTGATTATAATATGTTGAAAGTATGTGATCTGCCTTTTGATTTTTATTTTACAGGGCATTTCAGTTAAGAGATTGCATAAGTCTCAGAAGAGACTTTGGACTTTGGATTTTGAAACAAGTTTGGGACTATTATTGACTATGGGGACTTTTGAAGTTGGACTGAATATATTTTTGCAGTATGGTGTGGCTACAAGCCTTTGAGGTCCAGGGAGTAGATCTGTGGTTGTATGTAAAATGAATAAAAAAAATCCTTAATAAGGAAAACCTTATATTCAGATTCTGGTGGCTGATAATTCTTCTTTTGTTTGATCTAATGATTAATGACAGTTTCTACTAATTTTAAAATTTGATTCATTGAGTCCATTGTTTTTAATTTTTCCATTGCTTCTATTGTTTTAAATTTTCTGTCACTTTGAAAATTCTCATTAAAGCTATGAATTTAACATGTAGGTTTTGAATGGACTTTTTTAGACTTCATTTATCCATTTATTTGAGTCCTTTTAAAATGTATTGATCATTTCCAAAACTAGACTTTTTTGTTGCCTGACATTTCAACTATGTCAAACAACTCAGACATAGGTATTAAGGAGCTATAACTTTAGGAAGGTTACATTGTCTTTCCTTTTGTGTTTTCCTGATATAATTGTGTTTTCCTGATGTAATTTGCAGAGATTGGGGGGGTGAACATCTAGTTTTATAAAAGGGTGTTTATAGTCAACAACCTTCTCTTGATTTCTCAAAGCCTATTACTACTCAGTGGTTGGAACAAAGACCATAGTAAGAAAAACAATAATTCAAAATCAAAGAAAAGATTTTTAGAGTAAAAAAATAACTACAAGTTCAATAAAGATAGTTGTAGTAATATAATATAAAAGAAGTTAAAATCCTTATAGAATAAATCAAAAAGTTTTACAGTAATGAAGTTAAAATCATTATTAACTCAGTAATAAACACAACTATAAGGGTGAGTGAGAAAGGGAAAAAAGAAAATCAAGATACAAAATGTCTATGAAGGCTTGAGAACAACATTGAGGAAAACAGACACAGAAAAAAAATAAAACAACAAAACTAAATCATGCAAGACCATCAACAAAACCCTTCAATTTTGTTTCAAAATTTGTCACTATGTCATTTTATTTAGTTTTATTGGGTCATTTTCTCTTAACAGATTATACTAGAAAGTCTTATAGGCAAGTTAATCCCAAATTTCCTTTTCTGTTGGGACACCAGCTGCTACTATGCTTGGCTTAATTCCTACCAGAGATCTCCATTTGCACCCCTCACAACACAGGGAAAATAGAACTACCCTCTACCTGCTCCCATCAGATGATTCCATGGACAACTCAAATGAGTGTCCCCTCCCCCCATATCAAAGGTACTATGCAAACACAGACCTGGGCAGCATCAAAAAAGTGCGCATGTGTTTTTAGCAAATACCTAGGTAGCTTCAGAAGCACAAAAAAATTAGTCAAACCAGGCAGTATCAGCTGGCAGGGAGAGAGACAAACGTGTTTTCTGTTAACTCTGGTGTCTGTACTGCCATCCTACTTACATTCAAACACAAATGGTCTTGTTCCTCTTTTCAAAAGTTCCTTAGTATCACACTGATTCATCAGATGGTCACTGACTTAGCCAATGGAGAGGGGAAGGCCTGTAGTGTCTTGGTCTTTTCTGCAGGTGCTTCTACCTTCCCTGTATAAGGACATGATAGAAAGATAGCTCTTAAAATAATCTCTATGATGACACAAGAAAGCAAGCTAGGACATGAAGTCCCCCTCCTCAGCCTATGTTCTTGATCTGCAGATTGCAATGCTTCTCCCCTCTACAACTAAATTTTTGTCGAGTTTCTGATATTAAAAATGGGGAGTACTCTGAGGTTTCCCCCTTTTGTTTTATTTAAGCAGAACTGACTAACAGGAACCCTCCAACTTCCCTTCCAGTTTGCAAAGTGCCAGAGATTACAGTCTGCTGATCCATAAAAATCTAAAGATCCACACTTCTTAATTTCTCTTTTTCTCAAATTGTCTGTTTACCATCCTGCTACTTGGCTTTCTACATCATTGACCTTGTATACTCAAGTCATGTACCTGGCCTACTGTTTCAGTTGTATGGAGGTGCAGAAAAATAGTGGGACTCTAACCTGCCATCTTCTTCTCTCCAGGAATCAGGTTTTTAACTTCCCTGTGTTCATCCACTAGAATACTAATCTTTCTCAAAATGTGGCCCATGGTCAAGTCACATCTACACCAACTGGAAACTTTTAGGAAATGTATATTCTTTTCCAAATCTAGACCATTTGAAATCGTATGCTTGGAATGGGACTCAAAATGTCCTGAAATGATCAGCTAGATGATATTGATACAAATTCATGTTTGGGAACTATTACTATTGGTATTCTGGGATCTCTACATTGATTTAAAAGAGAACTAAACAAGGTTTTTAGTCACTTGAAATTTGCAAGCCTATTATTTTTGATGTATCTGTTGTTCAAAATTCTTTGGATGCTATTTGATTTGAGAAAACTATTTCAAATATAATATGCAAAGCATAGCAATGATGAAATTAACTGTAGCTAAGTAAATAAATACTGTTTTACTCTACAAGTTACTTTGGGATTTATGTTCTTCTGATATAAAAAAAGTCCTTAATTTTTCATGACCTAAACTTAAAATTTTAAAAAAATAGCTGATTTTTTACTATCACTAGAAAGGAAAAATGGGAAGAGGGGAAAGATTTATTTTGGAATTACTATTATTATGATTTCCTGAGCAGAAATAATGCATTCAAAATATTATATTTTTTTAATCTAATAACCTTTCTCATCATTTCAATTGTTTCTATTAGAATGATACATCTCAGTGTTGAGTGATTATGATGATTGTCTTCCTCTCAGCCGATGGATTGCTGTGGTTTGTTTAGGATGCTACCCACTCATCATCTCTGAAAAAATTCATGACCCTTGGAATGACCTGTAGTAATCTCCCTAGAGGACAAAAAGACAGTTGTGTTGCAATCTCTTCTGACTGCTGATGATTGCTCTGTTTAGTAGGAATCAATAGAAAATCAAGAGAAGCATGAATTCCATCCTCCAAGCATGCAGATCTTTTAATAATGGAAGTATTCTAAACTAAAAGGACATGATTATGTTAGTGTTTCCTCTGGGTTCACACTGAATCTCTTTCTGAAATACCTGCTTATACATCTTTCATATTAATTTCTTTAAATTGTTAATGCATCTTCTGTGTTAATCTGGACTGTTGATGTACTCTAACAGATTTTTATGCTCCTGGCATTGGATTGTTCTTCTTTCTCTGTTTATGAGACACTTATTTCCAAACAGCATGTAGATTAAAACATGGGGGTTTTGGTTGACTACTCCATTAAAATCTTTTAAAATAATTTGAATAGCTTATACTGCATGCCAATATTGACATCTTGGCATAAGTGAATTTATGGTGATTCTCTTCCAAGTATTTTAGTATGAATCCTGGGATATGTTTTGAATGAACTTGCACCTAACTGCAAATGAACAAAGTAATACTGTTTCCCTTCCAAAAATGGGTGTGATTTTATAATTATGCAAATTATGAAAATTAATTGTTCATTCTCATTAGCCACCTGCAGGGAGGCCTCAAGTTTTATGTGATAAATGTGTGCATTAGTGTCTTATACTTATGTGCTTCTTTCTTACACATTTTAAAGGGTTGATTAGTTTCTCCATATACTTCAAAATCCTATTGTGTTTATGTGGGGACATTTTTAAATAGTTTATGATTTTGACTATGAATCTATGAAAACATTTGATTTCTGAATAATATAATATATAAGTTAAAAATATCTCATGCTGAGCCAGATGGTGGTAATGCATACCTTTAATCCCAGCACTCAGGAGGTAGAGGCAGGTAGATCTCTGTGAGTTAGAGGCCAATCAGGTCTACAGAGTGAGTTCCAGGACAGCCAGAAATATTGCACAAGAAACCCTATATCAAAAAACAAAAACAAAAATCTAATCTCCTTAAGACATGTGTTATACACTAATGCAAATGTGAAGAACTCCACAGGGTGGAGCTGCCCTTTGCCATCCTGGAAATTGTTGAAAGTTACTTAGTTGGAGAAATACACTGTTCTGTGCTTTTCCAGGGCTAGAACCAGCTGAGCTCTATTGCAAGGAAGGGGGTTTTACCGGCTGGTTAAGCCAGAGTAATAGATTAGGCTTCTAAATTGTACACATTTTCTTTTCTTTTTTTAATTAAGAAATTTTTTATTCATTTTACATACCAATCACTGACCCCCCTCTCTTCCCTCCTCCCACTCCCCTTCCCAGCCTTCCCACACCACAACCCACCCCCTATTCCCTCCTCCAAAAAGGTAAGGCCTCCCATGGGGAATCAGCAGAGCCTGGTACATTCAGTAGAGGCAGGTCCAAGCCACTCCCCCTTGCTCAAGGCTGTGTGAGGTGTCCCATCATAGGTAATGGGCTCCAAAAAGTCAGCTCATGAACCAAATATGGATCTTGATCCTACTGCCAGGGGTCCCCTTAAGCAAACCAAGCTACACCACTGTCTGCTTATACAGAGGGCCTAGTCCAGTCCCATGGAGGCTCCACAGCTGTTGGTCTAAGGTTCATGAGTTCCTACTAGCTTGGTTTGGTGGTCTCTGTAGGTTTCCCCATAATAATCTTGATGCCCCTTGCTCATAGAATCCCTCTTCCTTCCACTGGACTCCTGGAGCTCAGCCTTGTGCTGAGATGTGGATCTCTGCATCTGCTTCTATCAGTATTGGATGAGTGAGGTAATCCAGACTCAGAAAGACAAACATGGTATGTACTCATACATAAGTGGATGCTAGATGTAAAGCAAAGAATAACCAGACTACAACCCACAGCTTCATAGGAGCTAACTAACAAAGAGGACCCTAAGAGTGACACATGGACTACCCTGAGAAGGAGAAATAGATGAGATTTCCATGAGTAAACTGGGGGTGGGAGGGGCAATAGAGGGTAGGGAATGGGGGATGAGAACATAAGGGAATGGGGTGGTTGAGCTGGAACAAGGATGGAGTGGGAGAGCAATGAAAGAGATACCTTGATAGAGGGAGACATCATGGAGATAGGGAGAAACCTGGTGCTAGAGAAGTTCCCAGGAATCTGCAAGGATGACCCCAGCTTAGACCACTAGCAATATTGGAGAGGATGCCTGAGCTGGCTTAACCCAGTAATTAGATCGGTGAATACCCTAGCTGTCATCATAGAGCCTTCATCCAGTAACAAATTCTCATTTCTAAGTTTATCCTGTGGAAGCAAGCTCCATCTTGTCTGTAGTGAGTGAGACAATGATTCCAAGACCAGTTTGATATGGGGGTGTTTACACTCTCCATTCTCTTTTCCATGAAATTTGTGAATAATTCAGGATTTCCTTAACATGAGTATCTGATACTTGACTTGCATTTAGTAAACATCATAATCCCCATGTGTCCATAGCCAAAGTTCAAAACCTTAAATTAAGAACCATTTCTTCTTTCCCTGTCTCTGTAGCCTTTATAATCCAGATGCGGTCTGTCACTCTCCCATGCTATTGAACAATAGTGGATTTATCTAATCAAATACAGTATTCCCATTTATTGTAATATGGACAGAGCACAGGTCTTGAAATTACAACACCTTATAAGGCCTGCCTCTTCAACTGTAAAATGCTGTAATTATAATAATAGGAAAGGGACTAGGAAATAGGAAAGTGCCTCGTAAACATTTCTGTAACAACACACAAATGCTAACTCTTTTTATTATTCAATTTATTTATTTTCCATAAAAATATTAAAGCCACAAATTACTGACTTACATATTACTCATTTTCTCCTTATTTCTAGCTAGAAACCACCAAACAATATTTAATAAATGTCTCAGAATGCCTGCAGCTAAGCTACCCAATAAACAATTTACAGATTCATTTTTGCTTCCTATTTATAAGGGCTTAAATTAATGAAAAATTATAATCCAGCACTTGGTTGATTGATACACAAAATGTTTTGAGAAAATATTTTCTAAGTCTGCATGAAAATTTACATACTTGTAATTCAATTTACTTTTAAGGATTTTAGTCATAGCTGGATTAAACAATTGATTACAAGGGCTTATTCATATAAAGTGATTCTCAACTACTCATTTATGATGGATTAGACAGTGTTCTGTCCCTTTAAAAAAGTGATCTTTAATGACTTTATTCATCATACATGCCATAGGAAGTATTGTTAAATCCTACCTGCAATTCAATAAATATCAAGGGCATTTTGTACATTGAGTTCCTGCAAGGAACTTCAATGATATGACAACATTTTTCTGACTGGCTGCTAGAAAAAATGTAGTTACTAATAAAAGAATGGGTGCTTTTAATAAAAGCCATCACAATAAATACCTGAATTCCTTTTGAAGATTGTGAAAGTGACTATGTAGCACACATTATTAGTAGATAACATAAGGTATAAAACTGAATCTTCAAGCTAATGTGAGGCTTTTATGGTAGAGTACACACACACACACACACACACACACACACCTTTTGGTGCTTTTGTATTTCAGTGACTCACTTTAATCCATTGTCTTCTAACATTTTTTATAAAACAATTATAACTATGAGATTGCATCATAAATGTATTTCAGTTGTTTTCTGCCCTTAAATTTTATTTTATTTATTTTATTTATTTATTTATTTATTTATTTATTTATTTATTTTTGGTTTTTCAAGACAGGGTTTCTCTGTGTAGCTTTGTGCCTTTCCTGGAACTCACTTGGTAGCCCAGGCTGGCCTCGAACTCACAGAGATCCACCTGGCTCTGCCTTCCAAGTGCTGGGATTAAAGGCGTGCGCCACCACTGCCAGGCTAAATTTTATTTTTGAGTACTGCTGACATTCTGTATATTTAATCTGTAAAAACAGAGCAAATGATACACATGTGATGAGAACAGTTTTATCTATTTTACTCTAATGGAAATGACATGTACAGATGTTCAGGTCAATGTATTAATCAAAGTTAATTTGAAGTAAATCTCTTCATCAATTAGATTTTTTAATTGTGCAAAAACCCAAAGCCTTATGGCTGCTTGTTGGGTGCCTACACCTCATCTAGGCCCCACTCCTTCCCTATGAAATGCATCAGATCACAGATTGGTCCTCACCAGGGGTCCTCCAGCTGGCCTGTGTGGTTGGGAGACTGACCTAGTTAGGCCACTTGTGCTCCTCATCTAACCTCATTTCCATCCCAGTCACCCCAAGGCCCTTCATCTCTTTGCCAGGGACCAAAACCTCCTTCTGGCCCCTCTCCCTCCTTTTGCAATTTACCAGAAATAGGAGAGAGCAAATTTGGCCTCTAATCCACTCTACATATACTTTCTATGGCTAAAATACTAGCAAATGAAATAGAAAAGCTGTATATAAACACTTAAAAGCCTGTCCCCAATGATCTTTGAAAGACGCAAAGATAGTCAAGTAGAGAGTGCGTTTCATTTAAGATAGAGTTACAACGATTAAATGTAGAAATAAAGTCAGGAGCTGAGGGAGGCAGGCCAGCAGAGAAAATGCCTTACATAGTCTGTAGATGATGTGGCCAGTTGTTCCTGCTGGGCATTTGAAGAATCTAGGAGGCACCAGACAGAGAAATGTCCTATTTAAACATCTGTTCTGCACAGAGAGTGCATAATCAACTTGAATGGGCAAAATAAAAACTTCATGATCCCCTGGATGGCTAATTCATGCATCAACATAGCTACTGTGTCCAGAAACTTAGTCTAATACCAGTTGAGCTGTAGCTGAATTGTTTGGAGTGAAATATGTTTTGAAATCAACAGATTTGGAATAAAGCATTATTTTCTGAAATGTGTGTGAACTTCGTGCAATCAGTTGAACAACTTAAGAGAAAACCATTTGAATTTTTACATGAGACAGGAAAATCTACCTCTTGGTTGTTTTTGTTCTGGGACTGTGTGATGGTTGGAAAGAAAATGGATCCCAAAGGGAGAGTCACTATTCGGAAGTGTGGCCTTGTTGTAGGAAGTGTGTCACCATGGGGGTGGGCTTTGATGTCTCTTTTTCTCATGTTTCTCTCAGTGTGACAATCAGTCAACTTCTTGCCTCTGAGTCAAGATATAGTACCACATCTTCCTGCATGCCGCCATGCTTCTCATCCTGAGGATAATGATAATATTGGAATAATCTCATGGATATTTAGAGACATCTCATGTAGTTTTTAACAATAATTGCCAAGAGAAATATGTCTACTATTTCTTACAAACTAATAAATGGCTAAAAACTAAAACCAGTCCACACAAGCAAAGCCACTCTACCAGCAAAATAAAGGCAATTTAATGAGCTGATTATTAATCTAGTGATAAATTCCCAGGGTAATATTCATTATTTCCTAGATCCTCATTGTGCTCATCAGTATTTCATTCATTGCAGTCACAGAAACACAACACAGACAAAGTGAGGAAAGTGAGACTCAATAAAACTAACCGGGGATTGGTAGGAATCCAGGGCTAAGAAGCAATTGAGCTACTGCAAATATTTCTGTTGCCACTATCTATTGCAGGCATTAGAACCACGGGTCACTGAGAAGCTCACCTTCACGGTGGATCTTGGTGAGCCTTGACTGACTTTAAGGCCTGGGTGATACTTTCACAGTATAAAAACAGCACATAAACTTTTTCCTGCTCCTGCTCTAAGGTTGGCTCTTCTCGCTCTAACCAATGTTGGAGTTTCAAAGCTGTTTCACTCAAGCTGTCATCAATTTCATCCACTGCCAAAGGAAGTCCCTTGCGTCTGTTTCCAAACTTCTCCTCCTTCTTGAAACTAGAAAAAAATGTTTCAGAGCAGCTGGGACAGAGCTAAGAGATTTTCCTGTGTGAGTCAGGAGCTTTTATCTTCACTATGAGTCGTCCAGTGTCCTGAACTGTGATCTGAGTCTTAACAGTCTTTGTTTCTGAGCCTATTCCCTATTCTCAGAAGGTATGTTACTAGGTTTAGAAAATGATATGATCACTTTATTTATGAGTTTTGACACTGGAGTCTGAGGGATAATAATTTGCCAGTGTTCTTTCCAGAAAGATAAGGAATTCCTCATTTCAACATGGTCATTTTAATCTCCCATTGTCTTGGGCTAGTAGGCATATATACACATGTCACACAGGACAGTTATTGCTCAAAAGAGAATAAAGAAGCTATGTAAAAATACTTAAAACCGAGAAGTGCTTCCATCCCTCCAGGTTCCCTGTCTTCTAATACAATACAGATTACAAGCTGAAAAGACCAGAAAAAGCAGATTTCCATCTTGCAGCTTAGGGATTTGGTCTTATCAGTTATAGTTCTTGTAAGAGAATGAACATAAAGTGTTTAAGCAAAGGCAAATCAAGAAATGATCTCTTATTAAGATGACCGAGAATGCACAGGATCAGCAGGGATCATGTGCTATCCAGAGATTCACAAGACTGGAAGACTGCTATCAGACATGTCCCTAATAGTAAGAAGGGGTAATGTATGTCAGAAAGGAAGCTATATCCATCAAAGAGGGACTCGGAGACAAGTTGTGGCTATAAAGAAATGCAACTGCTTCGAAAATAAGTACCCCAAAGTGAAGGGTGATGTATGCCCACCCTCCCACTGCTCTTAGCTACGAACCTCCTTCTATTGATCTAAATAATAGCCAAATATCAAAGTTAGGTGGTGATATTTGTAGACTTCAACCTCCTAAACTGAGAACAGTAGTCAGTTGGTTGAATATCCATAGGTAGGAAAGAATAATTAGCTATAGCAACCCAAGAACACTAACTGATAAGACTAAGTCGCCAAAGACTAAGTCACAAATGGAAGCACAGCTTCTTGCCTTTGTACCTTATAATCTATGTTATACTAGGGGACAGGGAACCTCAAGTGAAAGTGATGGCAGTATTGTTCCCATGTATAATACTATGTATATATATATATATATATATATATATGTATATATATATATATATGTGTGTGTGTGTGTGTGTGTGTGTGTGTTTACACATATATCCTTTTGTAAAATTAATTAATTAATTAATTTATTTTAAATCCTGGCCTCAATTTCCTCTCCTTCCTCCCCTTCCAGTCTCTCCCCCCTCACTCCCCTCTGTCTCTACCCCCATCCACTCCTTCTCCATTTCTGTTCAGGAAAGGGTAGGTATCCCATGAGTATCTGTAAAACATGGCATATCAGGTTGCAGTAAGGCTAAGCACCTCCCCATGTATTAAGGCTGGATAAAGCAACTGAGTATTAGGAGTAAGGTCCCAAAAGCCAGAAAAAAAGTTGGAGACAGCCCCTATTCCCACTGTTAGGAGTCCCAAAAGAGGACCAAGCTACACAATTGTAACAGAATCCATACAGTATATTTTGATCTTATTTATTCCTATTCTTCCCTCAACTCCTCCCAGATTCACTTCCTAATTTCTCACCACTCCTCCCCTCTTTCTCTCCTGCACTGCCTCTCTAACTGTCTCTACTTTTATTATTATGATTCATTAAAATTATTCATTTATTTTACAAACCTACAGCAGCTTTCCCTCCCTCTTCTACTCTACACAATCCACTCTCCCAATCCACTCATCCTGTTTCTGTTCAGAAAGGAGAAGGCTTAATAACCCATTGAGTCCAATTTGTGTTGCCTATATACTCACGGGTGTAGGGCCATCCACTAGAGTGTGTTTGACCTACCAGGAGCCAAATCCTTAAAGAAAACTGACTCTTCCTGCCCTAGAAGATATTGTTGTTATAATCACTCCTCCACTCCTTAGGGGTCAGGGCTTGTGAGATGCTCCTAGCTCCATGCTAGAATGTTGACTAGCTTGATCGTGTACAGGTCTTGTGCGGGCAGCCACAGCTGCTGTGATTTCATGAGTGTTGAGGTCCACAATGTCCAGAAGATGCTGTTTGGCTCTAGTCTGCCTTCCCCCATCCTCTGGCTTTTATGGTCTTTCTGTCCCCTCTTCTGCAAACAATTCCTGAGATTTGAAGGGGCTATGATATAGATGTAACATTTGTAATTTGAAATTTGACCAGTGGTGAATTTATACATTAATCATCACCCACTACACAAAGGAACTTGTCTGATGAGGTCTGGAAGCTACAGTAATCTCTGGGTAAAGAGATAGAAACTCAGAAGGAAACTTAAAATGCCCTTTCAACAAAACAACAAAGCTTTAGAAAGCTCACCCTGAGAAGCCTGTGAGCTTCCCAGTCAAGGGTCAGAAATAAAGGACCAAGCATACAACACTCTCTGGACTCATTCTCCTGGTTTTAAGTATTTTCTACATGCCTGTTTTATTTTCTGTTAGCAGTGGAGATTCCTGACAAATTCTGTCTTTTCTTGTTTTTCTTAAATTGTCTGACTTCCTGTACTTCCATATTGAGACTTCATACTGTGGAACAAAATGGGTAAAAAAATAATCATTTATTTATGTCATCATTAGACATATATTTAAGCAATTCTTTTTGGATAATTGGCATGATGAATGGTAGTTTCAATTACATTCTAGATGTTTGTGATAGGAGATATTCAGTATTTTATTTAGATTAAAGAGAAAGAGAGACTATTGAAGGAGAAAAAAAAGCTGGGAAAAAATTGGGAATGAAGAAGTCTATTATCCAAAAACAATCAAAGTTGCATAAGGGAAAAGTCTATTTTGTTTTCAGCATGACAAATCTACATGACATCAGCAGATACTTCCCTTGCTCTTGCAGAAGAGCATATCCATCATGTGTCTTAATGTGCTTCTGTGTACTTTCTCAAAAACTTTGCTAATGCCTGCTGATTTACCCACAATACATTTCCCAGAAACTGTTGAGTGAAATAACAACTCATATACTTAGTTTCACATGTCCATCTGTCCAATTAGCAGTGTTTGCTGTGCCAGCTATAAGCCCAAAAGAGGGTTTAAATTTAAGTACATCAGTCTAGTTAACAAAAAAGAAATGGGGGTTTTGACTCATGAATGTTCAGGGTATTTCTGTAAAATCATTTGTATCTGCAAAATCATTCTTTATTATTATTACTAGGAAATGCTCAAAGCACTAGTTTCTGAAATTCTATAAAGAGTTGGCATGAAGCTGCCATAGTGGGCAGTATGATCCCTGTTTAAGAATTACAGGACACTAAACAGACCATAAAAACCCTCTAGGCTCAATGTTGATAATTGTGTAAAATGTTGAGATCAGGTTGTGCCCTGCTCTAAATTACCCTACATTTTGCAAAGTAGTGGTCATTCTAAGTGTGCTCTGCTCTGAGAGACTGTTTTATAAGCAGCATTAGAATAGAAATAGAAACGATAGAAACAGAAGGAACAGTACCAAACTCTTTTTATGAGGCTACAATTACCCTGATACCCAAACCACACAAAGATGCAACAAAGAAAGAGAATTACAGACAAATCTCCCTCATGAACATTGATGCAAAAATACTCAACAAAATATTGGCAAACCAAATCCAAGAATACATCAAAAAATTTATTCATCACGACCAAGTAGGATTCATCCCAGGGATGCAAGGATGGTTCAACATATGAAAATCTGTCAATGTAATACACCATATAAACAAACTGAAAGAAAAAAAACACATGATCATCTCATTAGATGCTGAGAAAGCCTTTGACAAAATCCAACACCCCTTCATGATAAAGGGCTTAGAGAGATCAGGAATACAAGGAACATTCCTAAACATAATAAAGGTAATTTATAGCAAGCCAACAGCAAACATCAAATTAAACTGAGAGAAACTCAAAGCAATACCACTAAAATTAGGAACAAGACAAGGCTGTCCATTCTCCCCATATTTATTCAATATAGTACTAGAAGTTCTAGCTAGAGCAATAAGACAACAAAAGCAGATCAAAGGGATACAAATTGGAAAGGAAGAAGTCAAACTTTCACTATTTGCAGATGATATGATAGTATACATAAGTGACCCCAAAAATTCTACCAGGGAACTCCTACACCTGATAAACTCCTTCAGTAAAGTGGCAGGATACAAGATCAACTCAAAAAAATCAGTAGTTCTCCTATACACAAAAGATAAAAGGGCTGAGAAAGAAGTCAGAGAAACATCACCCTTTACAATAGCCACAAATAATATAAAATACCTTGAGATAACACTAACTAAACAAGTGAAGGACCTTTTTGATGAGAACTTTAAATCTCTAAAGAAAGAAATTGAAGAAGATATCAGAAAATGGAAGGATCCCCCATGCTCATGGATAGGTAGGATTAACTTAGTAAAAATGACAATCTTACCAAAAGCAATCTACAAATTCAATGCAATCCCCATCAAAATCCCAACACAATTCTTCACAGACTTGGAAAGAAAAATACTCAACTTCATATGGAAAAACAATAGACTCAGGATAGTTAAAAGAATCCTATATGATATAGCAACCTCTGGAGGCATCACCATCCCTGACCTCAAACTCTGCTGTAGAGCTATAGTAATAAAAACAGCTTGGTACTGGTATAAAAACCTACATATGGACCAATGTAAATTAATTGAAGACCCTGACATTAATCCATGCACATATGAACAACTAATTTTTAACAAAGAAGTCAAGACTATACAATGGAAAAAAGAAAGTATCTTCAACAAATGGTGCTGGCATAACTGGATGTTAATATGTAAAAGATTACAAATAGATCCATATCTGTCACCATGCACAAAACTCGTCCAAGTGGATCAAAGACCTCAACATAAATCCAGTAACACTAAACTTAATAAAAAAAAGAAAGTAGGAAGTACTCTTGAACGCATTGGCACTGGAGATCACTTCCTAAATATAACATCAACAGCACAGACCCTGAGCACAACAATTAATAAATGGGACCTCTTGAAACTGAGAGGCTTTTGCAGGGCAAAAGACACGGTCAATAAGACAAAACGACAGCCTACAGAATGGGAAAAGATCTTCACCAACCCCACATCTGACAGAGGATTGATCTCCATAGTATATAAAGAACTCAAGAAACTAGACATCAAAATACTGAACAGTCCAATTTAACAATGGGCTAAAGAGCTAAACAGAGAATTCACAAAACAAGCATCGCAAATGGCTGAAAGACATTTAAAGAAATGCTCAGCATCCTTAATCATCAGAGAAATGCAAATCAAAATGACTCTGAGATACCACCTTACACCTGTCAGAATGGCTATGATCAAAAACACCAATGACAGTCAATGTTGGAGAGGATGTGGAGCAAAGGGAACACTCCTCCACTGTTGGTGGGAATGCAAGCTTGTACAACCACTATGGAAATCAGTATGGTGGTTTCTCAGAAAATTAGCAATTGAACTACCTCAAGACCCAGCCATATCACTCTTGGGCATATACCCAAGGAATGCTGATTCATACCACAAAGATACATGCTCAACTATGTTCATAGCAGCACTATTTGTAATAGCTAGAACCTGGAAACAACCTAGATGCCTGTCAACTGAAAAAATGGATTAAGAAAATGTGGTACATATACACAATGGAGTACTACTCAACAGAGAAAAACAATGAAAGCATGAAATTTGCAGGCAAATGGATGGAACTAGAAAAAAATCATCCTGAGTGAGGTAACCCAAACCCAGAAGGACAAACATGGTATGTACTCACTCATAAGTGGATTCTAGATATAAAATAAAGAACAATCAGACTACAACCCATAGAACCAGGGAGGCTCTATGTATATATAGCATAGGGGACCCTAGGACAACTGTGGCTTATAATAAATTTTGGTTTTACTAAAAAAAAAAAAAAAAAAAAAAAAAAAAAAAAGAACAAACTGCATAGCTGAGGAGGCCTGAAAAATCAAAACATCACTGCAAGTGCAACTGTGGCTTGCACCACAGTTTGGCTTGGCAATGACCACTTGTTAAGGCATAAATTGAATGAATGACCCGGAGGAAGGCTTGATTTGATCATAGTAAAATCAGAAGGATTACGCAGTCAACAAGAAACTGATCTGCACAGAGGACCAAGGTGTTTTCAGTAACTAACTCCTGCCTTGTGTGGTGGTGCCTGTCTGTGATCCCAAAATGTGAGAGGTGGGGGCAGGAGGATCAGGAGTTTAAGGCAAGCCTTGTCTATGAGTTGAGTTTGAGACCAGTCTGAGCTACAAGAGATCCTGCCCGTAAACAAACAAACAAATAAATAAACAGATAAATAAATAAATGTAAAAATAAAAAAAGAAATGCATAATTAAAAAACAAAACAATAAAAACCTCTAGGCTCAATGTTGATAATTGTGTAAGATGATGAGATCAGGTAGTGCCCTGCTCTAAGTTACTCCACATTTTGCAAAGTTGTGGTCATTCTAAGTGTGCTCTGCTCTGAGAGACTGTTTTATAAGCAGCATTTGTAGTATGAAGGATGGCTCTACCTGGGTGGACACATGCACAACACCATCTGTCTGACACTACTCATAGAGAAGGTTGATAAATGTCTTAACTCCTGGAAGTATAAAGGAAAGCACCCCCAATAATTTCTCACAGTAAATTGTCACCAAACAAGGACAGGGGCATATTTTGAAAGGTTTGAACTTCCCCTATTTTACAACTGGGCCTGAATTTCAGTTTCCCAAAAGGACAATGACAGAGATAGCATGTTTGCAGGGATGAGGAAGGTAGCACATACCAGGCCTGAGCCAGTTCCCACAGTACCTCAAGCCAGTGACCAAAAATGACAGCAATCTTCTTAAAACATACCCTTCCTTGCCCAAGCATGCCCAAAAATAGTAAAACTATAACGAAAGCCAATTAAAAATGAACTAATTAACCTGCTTAACCAATTGTGTTTGAGATGACCTGACTGTTCCTAGAATTCTTTGAGACAAGCTTAAAAGGGGCCTACTTGTTCCTCTTGGAGTCGCCATTTTGTCCAAGTGGTAGACCCCCAACGTGCTGGAATAAACACTCTTTGCTTTTACATACTATTTGGGTCTGGGGTCTTATTCAGCAATTCTTGAACCCTCACAATTCAATTTGCATCAGAAAAACATAGGACCAAGAACTCATTAGGCACATCAGACTGAGGAAGGAGTAACTTCCCTCATCTGGCTTCATGAAGAGATGGGCACCTAGCACTCTAATTATGACAACCCCACTGACCTGTCATCTCACCACCCAGTCCCCATTGTTGATGCTTCTTACCTAAATTTCTAACTACCCATTTTTCTCTTTTTCCATTTAGATCTGCCTTCCACCCATTATTAGCCTGTGCATTCGTCTGCACTGGAAACAGCCCTTTTGCCTCTGCAGCTGAACTCAACTCTACATCTCATCTGTGACCCTGTAACCCGACTCTATGGACATCAGCCACAACATTTCTCCAGATTCTTCCGAAGCTAGGATTGGCTCCTTACCTATTTACATTTCTATCCATTGCCTGTTTCTTGGGGCTTCTCATACTTCTAATTTTTTTTGACAATTTCATACATGAGTACTATACTTATATCATTTCTACCTTTCCCTTTCTTCTCTTCATCTCTTCCCTTGCCTTCTTTCCACTCCCTCTCAAATTTATGATTTCTTCCTCTTTAATTGTTGTTTTACACAAACACATGAAAGTTCTTGAAGTCTATTTTAGTCTATTAACAATGTACACAACCATTCTATATCCTATATGTCTAAATATATACAAGTATTTTTACTATAATGTGTAATATACACTCTGTGAGTTAATATTAATATCAAAAATTGAAATTAAAGAATCTGTGTTTGCCTCATCCAGGCTATCAAAGAAAGTGAGACTTAACATAGTCAAAAGTTTTCTCCAGTCCTGCCTGGCCCTACAGTCCTACAACTGCTTAAAAAATAAACACTCGGCCGGGCGGTGGTGGTGCACGCCTTTAATCCCAGCACTCGGGAGGCAGGGGCAGGCGGATCTCTGTGAGTTCGAGGCCAGCCTGGGCTACCAAGTGAGTCCAAGGAAAGGCGCAAAGCTACACAGAGAAACCCTGTCTCGAAAAACCAAAAATAAAATAAAATAAAATAAACACTCAAAGGCTTAATATTGTTTACAAACTATATGGCCTATAGCAGGCCTCTTGCTAGCTAGCTCATATCTTAAATTAACCCATTTCTATTAATCTATGTTTTGCCACATGTTCCATGGCTTTATTGGTCTGCTAGCATGTTTCTTCTTGGGCAGCAGACTGGCCTCTCTCCAGACTCTGTCTTTCTCTTTCCTGTATCTCTCCTTGGGTTTTCTGCCTGCCTCTAAGCTGCCTTGCCACAGCCAAAGCAGCTTATTTATTAACCAATGGGAACAATATATATTTACCGCATACAGAAAGATAGCCCACAGCACTTCCCTTTTTCCATCTAATCAAAAGGGAAGGTTTTGACTTTAACATAGTAAAATTATATATAACAAAACAGTTATCAAGCAAGAATTACTGTTACAATACCTAATCTATTTGTATTTAGACAAATTAAAGAAAGTATCATCTATATTTGTGAGTCTAAAGTTTCACATCTAATTTATATTTTATTGTAACTAAGGAAAATTATAATCATAACTATCTAGTCTTCAACTACATTAAAGACCCCAGAAGGATATAATATTACCTAAGTAAACAAGAAATGCAATGTAAGCAATTTCCAAAATTCTGGAAATGACAGAGATAGCTGGCTGCCTGGACAGTCACTGAAAATTCCTCTGTCATGTTGGAGCATCCATCTTCAACCTATAGGCCTAGAGTTTCTCAGTCACTTCTCCCCTGTCCTGCAGAATGTCCGGCAGTCTCCTCTGAGAAGTAGGAACCTGAAGGACCATCTTGCCTTGTTTTGAAAAAATGTAATGGCTATTTTTCCATGAATTCTGCGTGTCCAGTTGATACAACATTTTGTCAAGCAGTCCAGGCAAGAACAGTTTCTTGCCCAAATGGCTAACTTTTGTCATAAAGAAAGCAAACTCCATATGGAGTTTCTTCAATGCCCATCATCTTCTATGAAGTAAATTGGTGCTGCCAGGAGCAGATTTGTCTCACTGTCCAGGAATTCTAAGTTTTTAAAAACATTTTAAATGCCATATTCTGTAGGTCTTTGAAGTGTTTGAAAATTACTTACCTAATTGAAATATAACTATGTATACCTAAAAAACTTAACTAACATGACTATAAGTTTGATTATCATAGGTGACTAATTATTGATCTTTATTTCTTAATTATATATTATAATTTTAAATGAGTTGAATAAACATAATACCTTAAACAAGAGTAGAAATATATATACAGTATAACAAAATTAACTTTAAATTTGTATTAAAAAACTAAAATCTATATCAATGTAAGACATTTTAAAAAGTTGTTGCTCTTTTAAAGTAAATTCAATCATCTACCCTTTTATTCTATCATATCTATAGTGACTATCTGGCAAATTTTTGCCATTGAAACCACTGTACATTAGAAATTTATCATTAATCAATAAATTCTGATACTGTGGAAGACATGAGCATGTTTGTCTATGTTTCTGACATAGCTCACTCATGCCAAAATAATTTAAGTTTGCCTAAATAAAAGGAGGGCTGCAATGGATTGGAAAATCTAATATTAAAAAGTTATAAGGTATCTCCATATTGATTTTAGGGTCAATACAAAACTAATAAAAAAATCTCAGAATTATTCATGGAAGTTGCTGATTCTAATATCTATATGAAAATGTAACACACCAATGACAGCCAAGTTTCATAAATGCAAACAATATTTGAGATGATTCAATAACATCTATCAACTTGTATTTTAAAGTCATAGTTATTAGACATGAATATAAAGAAGTAGACTCATGGACATTCTTAAAAAGGCATGCATCTATAGCAAAGGAGTATTTTATGAAAAGCACATTACTATTCCATAATATCATAAAATATAGTATTTATTAAATGGTGCAAGATAAATTGTACATCCACTTGGAAAACCATCAACACTACCAATACCTCATGACACACAGAATATTAAATTCTAAAAGGAGACTGTATAAATATGAAAGACAAAATAATAGAATGTTTTGAAGGAAATATGACTGACTCTCTTCATTATATCAAATTAGTCCAAGATATCATAAATATGACATTCACTGTGCAAAAGACGATTATGTGCTACTTCTGCTAGAAAGAAGACAAGGTTCATAAGTCAACAGAACACCATTAGAATTTAGACGTCTCTGAAAAGCAAACTTTAATTATGCCAGAAAGTGGTTACTCACCCAGAGCTGGAAAACATGGCTTTATCCCTAACTCAGGGAGCAGCTTGACTGTTGCTCACTGGTGAAGGTTCAACCTCAATCTTCACTCAGTTGGTAAGTTTGTTAAGAAGAGGAGAGGCCTTGAGAAAAAAGTTTGGGGTGGGATTGTGGGAGTGAAGCAAGAATATGTACATCTGGGCTTTAAAGAGAATGGAAAGGTCATCAGGAAATGGGTTGCATTTGGTTTGGGTAAACACAGGCATATTTACAAAAGAGCAAAAGGGGGGCTGATGGGCTTCTCTGCTTGGAGTCTCTCAGGCCACATGTCCTTAGGGATCTAAGCATCCTTTTCCAATCTGATGATCTAACAAGGTTATAATCCTTTAGTTCTTTATTCTCTGATGTTTTAGATCCAAGCAGTCAGAATTTCTATGGAAATTATTTTCTCATGAACAAGACTCTCACACAGATTTCAAGAAAGGCCACACCACAAATCTTTGTGAGACAATCGTTTCCCTATCTTTGACTCCTGTTGAAATGGCCTAGGACAATGCCATAAGTTCTTAGAGGCACAAGGGTCTGATTGAGGACATCTATGGGGCACATACTTTATCTCCATGATGTGGCCTTTGGTGTGACTGACTATTCTGACCTTTTGATCTCCCAGGAAATTGAGCAAAAGGTTGAACAGTCAGCCACTTCTTCATGCCATATGTTCAGTTGCCATTTCTGACTTTTGCCATCTTCTTCTGTCCAGAGAGGCTATTTTCCCCCAAATTGTTTGGCTTTAGTTCTTTTTAACCGTTCTCCCCCAGCTCTCCTAGCCTCTCTCTCGGTTTATTGGGAGCAGCAAGAAGAATCCATGCAGCAGACTCCTGCTTTGCTTGCAGATTCTTTTAATTACTCATCCAGTTACTTCATTCTCAGGTGCATTTTGCTACACAGTTCTGCTACAATACCATCACTATAAGAACTGTCTCCATTATGCCAATCTTTAGTATACATTCTTCACTTTGCCATAGGCTCTCACTATGCAGCCCAATGGTTAGTAATTCTAATAGTGTGTTCAAACTGATTTGTACAGCCTCTAACACATATTGTATAATTATTTCACCCTTTGCCCACAACTTAGTGATAAAGGCACTCTGACATTCAAGGTATGTGTGTGCATGCTTGTTTTTGTTTTTTTTTACAGTGCCATACATACCAATTATATCCATTAACCACTTCTATATAACAAATTAATGTAAGTTTAATGACTTAAAATACCAAAAATTATTCATAATTTATGTGTCTTAGCTGGTCTCATCAACAAAAACAGATATTGTTTAGAACTCTGGCCTCATTTGAGTGTTGAGATCCTCTTCTAAGCTCTTTGGTTGTTGACAGTACTCATTTCTTTAAAACAATAGAATGTATGGCGCTTGCTTCTTCAGCAAAAGAGAGAAAGCAAAGCCATGCTGCTTCAAGTCCTGACCATTAGACTCTCATTTAACAAGATCATCTTACAATGTCAGGCTCATCAGACAGAATCTGCCCTTTGGTTACCTTGAAGTAAACTGGCTTGGAACCTTAATCACATCTGCTAAACTGTTTTTCACACTTTTCCTACAGTGTTAGACCTATTTGGAAATGGTGGCATCCCCCTCCTCACATGGTCCATGCACATTCATCAGGAGGGGATAATAGAGTTTGTACATAGTAGCAGGATTTTGAGAGAGGAGAAATGTTAGGGGTTACATTAGAAACCTTCCTATACAAACTGTAAATGTTGAATAGTACTTTTTTAAAGACAGAAATGAATCTTCTTTTTAACTTTCATCATCGTTTTTTATTTTGTTCCCAGTTTTATTTGATATAATGGAAAACACACACACACACACACACACACACACACACACACGCACACGCACACGCACACGCACACGCACACGCACACACACACACACACACACACACACATGCACACATACATGTACTTGAGGTATCTAATGTGGTGTTAATTTCACCTATATCAATGTATGTAGAATATAGAAATTTCAATTCATGAAGAAGAAAGTGAATTATTTCATGGGTTAGCGAGGTACAATAGAAGTGTTCATCAAAGGGCATGAAGTTTCAGTTGTACAGTGTGAGTATGTTCTGGAATCATCTAATAGTTACCGCATTGTAACTCTGGGCAATAATATTACAATATAAACTCAAAATTTACGGATAGGGCAGAATCCATGTTTTTTCTAGTATTATTGGATGTTTAGTGACTATTGATTGGCTACAGATGTTATTGGATTAGATTTTCAGAGGCTTAGAAGCTCTAATAGCACTCAGTTTTTAAGTTCCTGGCTATGTGTACTCTCTAACTATCCATACATCATTGCTGTGACTTCTGACGTTCTAATTCCAGAAGGACAAAATCAGGGGATAAGTAGCAGAATTAGAAAAACTTCCGTGCAAACACTTTTAATGCTTTAATGCCCTTGTCATTTATAACTTAAAGAATTGGGTACTTGCCTTTAGCCTGTCTAGCTCAAGTATCCAGCTAGATCTGGGATTATGGGACAGTATTAAAAACAGAATAACTGAAAACTAACAAAAGAAGCTATGCACATTGGCAAAGTTTAAGCTCGCAGAGGATTATACTGTAACAACTGCTGGGCAGAAGCAAGGGTTCCACGTGCAGAGAAAAGTCCCATTATGTAAATGACTCCACATAAACTACTGCACTTACAAATTCCTGTCCTGCTGTGGTGAACAATTGTCCAGCATGGCCAAAAGAGAGCAAGGTTAATTAACTTGACCTTAAAATGACAAAAAAATAATCCAGTAGCACCGGAGGCAGAATTTAATCTTTATAGAAAAACTGCTAATCATTAAGATTATCTCCCTTTGTGAATAATATTTTCAATTTCATGGACATTCTTACCTCCCTTAGTCAAATTTTCCAATTAAGGCTTACATAAAGATGTTTTCTAAGAACTACTGATTGTTTTATAAACCATGCATGGCCCACTCCTATCGCCACAGTACGTATGCCAGTACATGTGTTTGACTTAACTGAACCAATTGTTCTCCCTAGAACATGAAAATACTGCACTTTCTCTCATTCCCATGAGCCTAATAAAAATGGTATAATCTTGAAATATCATCCAATTACAGAGCAAAGGTGTGGCATGGCACAGACATACCCCAATCCCACCCCTAGCTTGAACACATTAATTAGGAAGGAGAAAGCCCTGTGCCAAGTGTTGTACTCACACAGAAGGGTGTGCACAGGAATCAGCATAGCAAAGGAGATTTGGCACCCAGAAGCTCAGCAAATGGTTGACTCTGAGACAGAACTTGAATGAAAAGCAGTAATGAGAAATCAAGTTAAATAGTAGTCGATGTCCAGACAGACAGAATCTGCAATGTGTACAGAAGAAATAATTACATGAGCATAGGAGTTTGGCTCGGTTCTTCCTAATCCCCAGAAGACTTAACTAGTGCCAAATCAACTTCCAAACATAACATGAGATGGGAGAACTGAGAGTGTGATAAAACAAAAATTCAAATTACAAATCAAAGCAAAAAAGTCTATGTATGGACTAGCAACGCTCAGCATTAGGAAAGGTATCTTCTACTATGTATATGTTTATATTTCTATGTTATTTTACTCAATCCTCATAAGACACTTTGAATTATGGTAGGAAATCTCATAACCAGCTGATTACATTCCCATCACTTCATTCAGATAGAAATTATGAGTATACAAGGAGGAGATTATGTAGTATTGCCAGATCCAGGGGCTGGTAGACAAAAGCTTGTAATTCCAAGCCGTGAGAGTTCTATTGCTCCAGGTTCTAGGTGCTCAAGTAAGTTACTTATTGCTCTGAGCTTTAACTACCAGTGGCCCCAGTACTTGTAGTGACTGAAACCCTTGTCTTCTGGCAGCAGTGAATTGTAGCAGCAACAAACAGGAAGAGGTAACAGGTGGCACCTGCTAATGTTACTGGTCTCAAAAGGGACTTGAGTTGTGCTACCTTTAGATAAACAGTAGCTAATGTTACAGACTGGTCCTGGACAGTACATAGTGTTACAGTTCTCAGTCCTTAATTTTCTGAAACATGTGATCCCTGAGGCTTTGCATTTCCCTGGAACTCTGTCAATGACCAGGGCCTGTAGTTACTCATCTCTGCCTCTTCACACAGCCTTGTTTCTTCAGACTTGCCTGTCTATATCTCTCACACTTTCCCTGCTTCTTCTATACCTTGTGGTCTCTATTTTCCATCACTTCTGCTCCTGCTGCTCTCTGCAACACTGAGCTACCCTCCCATCTCATCTGCTGCAGTTATCACCAAAGCTACCCTTTCACTGCTAGTACCACTCCATTTCTGCTTCCAAGGAAGCAGAGAAGAAAAACCCTCCAGGAGTAGGCTTTTATTGAATCTAATGCAGCTGCACTCCAGAACAGCATAGATTGGTTGACTATGAAAGTGAGCTGAAGAGCCTACGTAAATAACCAGAAAGAGGATATGATAAGTCAGTGGGCAACAAACACAGTAGTCTTTTATGAAAATGAGTGGTTCTGTTTGTGCCAATCACAGCATATCCCTTGTGCAAATGGTGAGCTTTGTTTGCAGGATTCTTATCTCTAGTGGGCTACCAGGAAGTGTTTCCCTGGCCTGGGTTCTTCTAGCATTCACAGAGATTTGTCTTGCTTAAAGTAGAGCTTTCTAAGGCTGGTAGAGTCTGTCTGAATGTATTTTCAATCATGGCTTTAGTGGTTTTCTATTGCTAGAGAGTCCTCAGGGTGATTACGAGATGTCCAAATCAGCTAGGCTGCCATCAGGATTGTCTAAAGCTACTTAATGGATAGTTTTCTGCTCCAGGGTGCCATCTACAAAGGAAAGGCCAGGCAGTTTTAAGTATTTAAAAATAGCATTAAAATATATTTACCATAAAAATATTAATAAAAATATGACAAAGGACTACCAATTCTGGTAGCATTAACAGTAGTTCACAGTACTTAACAATGCTGAACAGTGCTTAATCTGTAACCCCCACACCCCAGGGAAATGTGTGCTCCCCTGAACAGACTCTATAGGCAACTTCTGAAAGGACTACCAGTGTTTGTCATCTCTGCATCTCCACCTCTAATGCCCTTTCTTATATGTGGACAGATCCAGTGACTTGCTTCCAACAAAAAGAATTTAGCAAAATTAGCTGGCAATTCCATAAGTACATTGTAAAAGACTATACCTTTCACTTCACTGACTCTCTACTCTACTTGTACTAAGGGAGAAAGTTGCCCTACGATGGTCCTCATAGGCAAAAATTAGAAGGTAGATTCCAGATGACATCCTGTAAGAAACTGGGACCCTCTATCCAATAACATTAGAGAAAAAATAACACCTCTAGGAAATCTGTGAATGTGCTTAGCAAATATTTGAGCCCTTATGTGAGACTGCTCTTCATTTCCTTAAAATTTAATTACACTATTGTAAGAGACCTTAAAGTATAGGGCACATTTAAACAATGCCTGGATTTCTGTTCAGCAGAAATTGTATGGAAAGAAACATGTGTTGTTTAAGGTTAGTTACAAAAAAATAGATATGAGAATTGTGTATCAGCTTGGGAAACCATTATCATCCTGACACATGGACTGTAGTACACCACAAGTTATACTAACAAAAGGGCATATAAAATAAACACCAATAATGAAGGTTCATAGAACATGGTTCAGGAGAAGCTCTTCTTGTTATTTACCAGCAAGGTTTTGAAGGCAGGTATTTATTTTTCTCATCAATGTTGAGTAAAAACAAGCATGAGGCATCATCAATGATGGAATTTCACCTAGACTTTTTATTGGACAATAGTTTCATAGACATGGCTGACTACACCACGAACCTATACATCTCTTCCAGAGTTCAAGTTGACACCAGATAACATAAGGCCACCACCATAAGTCACAGGGCTAGCATAGATACATGGCATGACCTATGAGCACAAATAAATAAAGACAGTGTCATTAAATAAGATATTCCAGGTATCATTATTCTGAAGCCTGGGGGGGAAAAAAAACAAATCTCATTTTGACAAGGTGAATCCTTCTGTATACATAGTGACATCTATATTCTGTGTTCTAATATTAACTCTAAGTTTGTTCTGTTTCTTAGTATTCAGACTTCTGTTGCTGTACTTAATTCAATGCAGCCAACCCAGTCTTTCAGAGAGGAAAGCTATCCATGGTCTTTATACTAGTTATCAATATATTTTCTTCTAGCAACAAATATAACCTTTAATGTGTTTTATGACTCTGGTGCCAAATCCTGCAAACAGTCATCTTTTACCAACTGGTATGATGTAAAGGGATCAGTAGAGAGTGCAGGAGGGCCATTCATCAGAAAAAGATTTGTCTTTGTCTTTCTTGTCCTGACATGTTTCCCTTTTCATAGGGTGGCACTGTTGACCAGTACACAGGAAACCCAGCCTATGGGTGTTTACATCCAAACACACTGTGACGCCAGTATTCTGTCATTATCTGAGCTGGTTCTACAGGGACTTCACTAGAATATAGCCAGCTTCCAAGAAATTCAGTACAAACTGCACAGTCAGATTCAGCAGGTTCCACCTGCAGCACAGATGAATGAGTAAGCTAGTCCTGCATTTGTCCAGCTGGAAAGTTGAGAGTAACTACTAACATCCCAAACATCAGCTATGGGGGAAGTTTGGCCAACCCTTGAGCGGCAGTTTCCTTCTTACCAGCCGCAGCCTGTGGAACTTCCCTGTACCACTCACCTACACGGTAGTGACAGTTACCCCTTCTCCAAAGAGCCCCGAATTTCATCCTTAGCTTAGAGATGGCCTCTTCCAGTTATTGTCCCTTCTTCGGGCATGCTGATGTGCTGCTGTTTGAGGATTATCTTTAAAACATAGTTAACTGCTTGTCAAATACTTCACAGTATTCATATAAAATTTTAAATTCAAATTAATTTGTAGTTTCTGTTTCCTGACTCTCAATAAAGCTGGCCTTTAATTTTAAAGTAGTTAAAATCACTTTGTGATGTGTTGTGCTTTGTGCAGGCTTTAAAAATTCTTCAAAGTTGTTTTTTCAGAATATTTCTCAACAAAATTGTTGAAGACTCATGCACTGGTTCTACTAAAATTTTGCCTCAAGCATTTGTATAGATTTAACAACAATAAAAACTGATCTATGAAAAGTCACTTTCTGAAGAGAAGAAGTAGTATAACTTTTACTTTCACTGTGAGGAGAGCAGGAGTTTAATACACATTATTGCAATTCTTACATAAAGACAATGTAAATGTAATTAAGCATTATGCTTCCCTTTACCCAGACACTGAAAGCAAGAAAAAGATTTGTCCTATACACCAAGTGAGGCTGCCTATTATTTCTTTTTTTTTGGGGGGGGGATATACTTTAAAAACCTTAATTCATTATTCTAAATGCTATCTCTAAGCTAAAGCCATTTTTCTCAAAAAATTTATTGGGGTTGGAACACAGTATTTCACACTCTTTAGATATTCAGTAAATTTATGTGAACTACATGCTTGATGGGGTCCTTTGGACTGTAGGTTCATTTAGTAACTGACATCTGAATTAAAGGTACAAAGAATGTGCTTCTCATGAAATTGACAATTTAATCTTGGCAGCATAGGATTAGAAAAGAAACAGAAAAGCCATGTAGCCATGTGGAGCAGGGTTTACTAAAACTGTGTCTTGAAAATCTGTGCTTCTGACATTTCCCTAC
Source organism: Peromyscus maniculatus bairdii (assembly GCF_049852395.1). Taxonomy (NCBI): domain Eukaryota; kingdom Metazoa; phylum Chordata; class Mammalia; order Rodentia; family Cricetidae; genus Peromyscus; species Peromyscus maniculatus. The sequence continues at coordinate 75,967,461 of NC_134853.1, forward strand.
CATCTATATCTTGAACAAGTTTAGAATACTGACTGGGAAGCTGGTGTTACAGAGTCAGCGCCATGATGGTAATTAGAAGGTTAGTTCAATGCCTGACAAGTTCCCGGTGTTCTGGACTTCTAGTTCCCCTTCCCTTCCTATGGGTAGATTACTACTATTTTATATAAGAAAGAAATGGAGTTTGATAAACCTTAAAGTCACATTCTTAATTAATAATGGAGCTAGAAACTGCTGTTGAACTTCTGATTGAAAACTTCTGAGTTTTATTGTCCTAGACATAGACATAGGAATCCACAAATGTTTCATTTGAAATATTCATTCTGTCCAATCTTGTGGTAGTTTGAATGAGAATGACCCTCATAGGCTCATATATTTAAAGGTTGGTCCTCATTTGGTGAAACTATTTGAGAAGGATTAGGAGGTGTGGTCTTGGAGGAGGTGTGTCATTGAGGGTGGGCTTTGGGGTTTTAAAAGCCCATGTCATTCCTATTTAGACCTCCTTCTCTCTCTGCCTCATAGTCTTGGATCAGATGTAAATTCTCAACTACTGTTCCAGCACCATGACTGCCTGTCTGTGGCCATATTGATCAAGAATGGTCATGGACTCTTACTTCTGGAATGGTAAGCCCCCATTAAATGGTTTCTTTCATAAGTTGACTTAGTCATGGTGTTTTGTCATGGTAATAAAAAAGTAATTCAAGACTGCATCCACCTACATAGTAAAGAAGTACTACTGCAGTACTTACGATCAATAGCTCTGTTGAATATTTTTATAAAGAAGCATTATTTCAATACATGAGCTCATATTTTGTGTTCTTAATATCATCAAGAAGACATTACATGTATCAATTCATAATAAATGTATCAATTATCTTAGTATTGACTTCTAATCACTAGATGTAACTCTATTTTTCCACTGGTGTCAGAAACTAGTATGGTCTTTATTCAAACAGGCCTCCAATCAGCATCAAGAAAAACACAATTATTTGTAACATATATTAAAGATAGCAGTATATACATTATTAAATGAACTAGTACAAGAATAATATCTAGTAAAGAGAAAAAGGAGGCAACTTTCCACAAGGCAAGTTGAGAATGTATACACATAAAATTAGGATTTTTGCAAGGAAATGCTAAATTGCTATGAGGAAACTTTAGAGTTTAAAGAAGACTGTGAATAAAATTATTTAGCAGGATTCTTCCTGGAGGCAAGCCAGGGTGATCACACATCAACTGGAGGACAGTAAAAACCAAGAACCCAAACTAATATAGGAAGTTCTCTTCTATACAAAAAGGTGGGTATTTGGTTAAGCTGAATAAGCAGGATCTTGCTAAAGAAGAAAAATGCAGTTAAACACAATATCCCAAAATCAGGTTAGAACAGGATTCAGATATGGGCTGTTCAACAAAAATATCCCTCTCAAAATCTGCATCCATTATTTTCCTTTTTCTACTTTATTTACTTAGACTGGATAATATTTGATATTTGATATTAATCATCATTAATGTGCAAGCCTTGTCTTCTTTGCTAATTAGCTGGAACTATTATTCATGTATATGATCTAGAATATGTTTCAACTAAAATGGATAATAAATACTGACTTAGTATAAACCTCCATCACTGATATTTTTTTCCAGACCTATAAAAAATCAGCCTTCTTCTCTCTGATCATGCTTCTGGGAGACATTAGGAATTTGGGAAGAAAAAATCCATCATAAAACTTGGACATAAAGTCAACAAGGTGGAAAATGGTGATTATGATTTTACAAAAAATAGAGTCATATGGGGACCAGAAAGAAAGAATTCTTCAATAGAATTCCAACCATAGTGTCAGAATTAGACATTTCTAATTACGGGAAGTGAAGAATTCTAGGTCATAGAAAAGGAAAAGGGTTGGCATGACCCTTACAAAATGCTGCTCCAAGGAGTTAGATTGCCCTCTTTGAGTGCAGAAGATGGAGTTAAACAATCTAGTTCTGAGAGGCCGAAAGAGGGTAAAAGTGTACATAATGGTTTGACCATGAAGTGTCATTCACACGTATACACACACACACACACACACACACACACAGAGAGAGAGAGAGAGAGACAGAGACAGAGACAGAGACAAAGAGACAGAGAGAAACTCTTATATTGAGAAGGTGGTCCTCAACAGTGGGTGCACCTGGGAGTATGGATCATAAAATGTTTAACTTCATCAACATACTGAGCCATGGATGAGTTCACAGCAGAAGAAGATGTAAGTATACTGCTGGGAAAATGCCTTTAAAGGGTGGATGTTGTCATACCCCTTTCTTGTCTGTCTTGGCTTCCTGGCTCTCTGCTGTGAACAGTTTTCCTCTGCCATCCCCTTCCATCATGACATTTCTACCTCGTCAGAGCTGTGAAAAACAACAGAGCCATGTGAATATAGACTCGGACTTCTGAAATACTCAACCCAAATTAAGCTTTTCTCTCTTTAAGTATATTCTCTCAAATATTTTGTTATGATGACAAGAAAAAAATTTTAATCAATGGATAGTGTAAGTCACTATTCCAAACCATGGAATTGAAATGATAAGGTACAGTTGAGGGAGAGAGAAAGATTGACAGAGAGGGGTGGCAAGACCAGCAGGGATGTGGAGTACCAGGAGGAGCTTGTTTTGTCCATAGGAAATGACACATTTTTAAATTCCATTTTGAAATTATAATGTAATTACATTTCCCTGTTCTTTCTCCAAACCCTCTCCAAAACCCCTCTACACTTCCTTCAAATCCATGGTCTTCTTCTTTTCAATAATGTTATTGCATGTGTGCATGTGTGCTTGTGTGTGTGTGTGTGTGTGTGTGTGTGTGTGTGTGTGTGTGTACATGTGTATTCCTAAATATAACCTGTACAATCCATAAAATGTTACTTGTAAGTGTCTTTTCAGGGCTGATAACTTGCCACTGGACATGAACTTAGTTGCTGTTCCCTAGGAAAGATCACATTTCCTGCTTCCAGCTTTCCTCAGTTGCCTATAGTTCTTTGTGGAGGGTAAAGGTCTTCTGGGCTTTTCCCTGTCCATTTTTGCATGGGGTCATCCTTGTTCAGCTCCCCTTTGAGCAGTCATACAGTTGAGACTTTATAGGTGAAGCTTCTGACATTATTAGGAGACACAGCTTCACAACCAACTCTGACTCTGGCTCTTACAATACGTTTGCTCTCACTTCCTTCCACATTGTTCCCTTAGGCCTCTGGGGCAGGAGTGCTTGTGGATGTATCCACTGTGGCTGGGCCCCACAACTCTGCATTTTGGTAGGTTGTAGGATCTTTCAGTGGTCCCCATCTGTTGCAAAGAGAAGTGTGACACATTTGATGACTAGCCAAATACCAGAGGAACGACATGTTTGTCCAACTTTATAATTAAGTTGTAACTTTTTCACATAGAGATAAAACTAAATACTTCTATTCATTTTAATAATAAACTTGAAGGAAATAACTCTCTATTCAAATTACCTAATAATGTCAATGAGGTTACTCAAAAAGACCATTGCTCATGTAACAATGCAAGTGAAGAGAGAGGCCTGTGGGTTGAGTTACTGAATGGGAATGAGCTGATCTGAAGCTAAAGTGCTATCTTGAAGGGAGATTGTAGATATTGCCACCGACTCTAATCTCTCACCTAAAGTCGGGAAACTTTATTCTGGGCAAAGGTTATCATGTGAAACTGAGAGCTGGTTTCTACAACCAGGAACAGTATGGTTTCCTATCTGATGAGAAGTCGTTTATAAAATGGGAGGATAGGTGGCTCTGAAATAAATGGCAGAAATCAACTGTTGAGGGTCACCCTCATGTTTAGCTCTGTAACTTCATTCCCCAAAGCCCCCACTTTTCCAATGGCGATGATTAAGTGAAAAAAGAGATTTCTTTGCAACCAAGTTTCTAAAAGTTCTAACTCCAGAGATAAGCTTGTCAAATGCCTCTCTGTTTCCCTGCTGGTTTCTCCATCCAGCTCCTCATTTCTTTGCACAGTAAGAAAAAAAGATTTATGGAATTTCTCCAGTGATTCTCGTAGACTTCGAAGCAGCCTTTAAGGAAGTGATGGCTCTGTATCATTAGTGTTTATTTATCTTTATAGTGATGGACTCAACATGCTTGCCACTGTTCGTCTTATTCTCTCTCTTTACTTTATCCTTTAGGGTTGTATTCTTGCCCAAACTACCTTCTGAATAAAATAATATATCTTTACATTGTTTCTTTACTGTGTTTAAAACAATAGCAAAGACATGTTCATTTGGTTGTATTGATCACAGTGATAAAATAGATATAAAAGTCAAACCACATTTTGATAAATTCTAAAATCTTCATAAAATCATTCAGAATTTCCAGGATATTGGTTTTTATTCCTTTCTGAGGTGGTACCTAAGAGTCCTTGCAATATTGCAGGATAAGATTTTAATCCTGAAAAAACTAAAGCTCACACTCTTATTCTGGTATAAACCATCTTTTACTCTGTATTTTCACCCTCTCCCCTCCCTTGTGACCATCTCATGGTCCATTTCTTTCCTACTCTACATATTTCGCAGAAAATTCTTACCAATTGTAGTTTACAGCTGCAATGTCTGTGTATCTACAGGATAGCTGTACTTGATGTTGCATGGCCATATCAAGCCAAGCTTGTTCTTATCTGAGTTTTCTCCTTCATCTTGCTGCTGCTTCTCTTTAAATTTCTGACTGGTACCTTGTTATTAATGCAAAGCATAGACTTGGGTGGGTCTCAATTGATCTCTTCCCTATGTTTATAAGTCTACTTCTGCCCCAATTCTAACTTCTCTAAAGCTAACATGATTTATCCTTTTTCCCTATTCCTACTGCCATCATCATGGTCCAAGCACTCACCATTTCTTGTCTCGATTATCCCAATTATCTCATTTCTTATTTTTTTAATTCAGCACTTTCCTGTCTGGAATTTATTTTAGAAAGATCAAAACATATCAACATACCTTAAATTGCACCAGATATTGTCACTTCACTGTACCCAAACTACTCATTGACTTCTGTTTACTATATATACTTCTGTTATAAACAAAAAAACAAACCCTTCAGTCAGATTGTAGTGGGTAAGTTGGATATACTATGTCACCTTTTCTCTCCTCTCATTTGCTTGCCTTGGTCATTAATTTTGCATTTAACTTGGCTGGGGCACATGTTACCCAGGTATTTGATTAAATGTCATTCTAAGAGTATCTGTGAGGGTGTTTCTGCAAAGATTAAAATTTGTGTCTGAAGAAGAATGCAAACCATCCTGTCCTGTGTAGGCAGCCTCATGCAATACATGTGGATGTATAGAACAAAAAATGGGCAAAATTGCATGTTTACCGTGAGGGTCTATGTAACTGTATGAACTAAACTGTGGGTCTTTCCCTGTGCTTGACCTAGAAGTATAACACCTCAGTGGATGCCCTGGGACATCTCAGCCTCCAGAATTGCATGAGTAATCTCCTTGTAACAACTGTTGAGCTCTCTCTGGTAGTTCTGTTTCTACTAAAGACAATGGACTTCATCAAACTTTAACATGCCATTGAAGAATTTTCAGTTTCCATAAAATACCTCACTACCCTGTGTCTTTCAGCTTAAACATGTCTTCCCCTGCTGTTTACACTATCTTTAATAAGCACATGCATGCATAAATGGACACTTTTACCTCTTTGTTTGGCTGACAGTTAACAACATTCTTACATTTCCACACTCCTGAAAAAAACTTATCTCAAGTTTCACATTAATCTATCCCTGAAATTGTCATTTTCCCCCTTGAATTCAGCATATTTCAGACCAAAAACCAGGTTGATTATTAACTAATTTACACTTAATACTTAAGAGTGTGATATTGGTGGTGGTAATGATAGTGATCATGACAGCAATAACCTCCATCATTTACTGAATGATCACTGACTAAATATTCATTATTCAGGGTTTATTTTTATCAGCCTAAGTTTTCATAAACAGTGTCTCAAGAAAATTCTTTACTTTGAATGTGAAAAACAAGAAATAAAAGGTTTAAAAGGCTTACTCAAAATTGTACAGCTAATAATTGGTAAAAATAGAAATGGGTCCTGTTAGCTTTTTATCTTCAGTTTTGCTCAGATTTTGTTCCTTTTATATGGTTTCATTTTCCACATGAAATGAAAGCGGCTGCTCTTTAGTAGAGCATCATTTATATGCTAATTTCTAATGTCCTTCTTTGTACATTCCATTTGAAATTGCAATTTAAGTATGTAAACAATGGTGGAATTAATAAAGAGCAAATTAGTAATTTAATTTATAGATGTATTTTGGGTGGAATTTGGACAGCTGCATGGCATGTACCATCTTCAATAAAACAAAAGCCTTGTGTAAGGCAGAAGTCCCCATTTGATTTCCTAAAAATGGCATTTCTAGGATGCCAGTGAGACTTGGCCAACTACAGACAATAACGGAAGACTTGAAAAGAATTTACTACTCTTCAGGTGTTGCCTGCAAGCTGACTAAAGCTTTCCCAGATTTCCTGTAGAATCCTACATTCTTTGTGATGGAAGAAGCTGATAATCTCACTAACCACGTTCATGATCTCTGATTCTCTGCAGGGACTGAGCTATCCTCCCACCCTGGGTTTTAAACTATATATGTTATTACCATTGAGTAAGTATAAATCTGATGTCTCAGTTGCTATAGGTAAAGAGATGACATAAATAGCTTGTTGTGGTTGCTGTTTCTTGCAGGGTTTTTGCCATTCTTTCGTGGCATCCGTGTGCTGTGCATATGCTCTTCTTATTCTTATCAGATGGGGTTTAGTTGCCTGCCCATTTCCCCTATTGAATGGGAAGATACTTTAACTAAATATTTCACATCATTCACTTTGTGTTGTCAACCCTAAAGTGAGTGGTATACAGCTGAGTATGAAAAGGGGTGTTTGTTATCTCAAATTGCATCAAGTTTCTGAAAGTCAAAAGAACACAGAGAGTGGCAGAAGGGATCGGGTTCAATTCAGACTTCTGATGTGCAGTGCGGGCTCCTGGGAATCTTATAATAATTTCAAAACTCTGGAAAACCATCTGGCATAACATGGAACTTTCTGAAATAGCCTTAGAGATTTCAAACTTTCCCGAGCATCCTAACCAGCAGTTTCCCTGGAGTAACTTATCTGAAAATATTCAATATGTTACATACATTAAAAAAGTTAAAAACTTAATAAATCAATTGTCCAAACTCATTTTGTCTATATAATGTCTTCTAAGCATCTTAAATGCTTAAAAATCATGAAACAATGAATGATTTGCTATTTAATCTTTTCTGTTTGTCCTTAGGTGAAAAAAAATTATTACAAGACACACGAAGATATTCTATCTTTGTTGAACTACAAGCAGTTAGCTCAATAATTAATTAAAATTAATTTGAGGTGCTTAAAACCCTTGAGTACAGTAAATTTACTGATTTGTTCATACATGCATTATAACTCGGGCATTAATTATCATGGATAATACACAGCCTACTGGAAAAAAAAATAAAGGTGCCAAAAAATAAAGCCTATTGTAATTCTCTAAAGGCAAGAGAATACATATAAGTAATAGATATTTACAAAGTCCCCACTCTGTCACTTAATTATTGCTATGGAAACACTGCCAGGCACGAAATCTTTAAGGCTCATAAGCAGTATAAGGAGTAAATATAGACTAGAGCTAAGTTCTGAGGACTAGTCTCAGGGTCGACATGTGCTCTCTGTTTGGTATCAGGCTAACCAGGCTGACCTGAACTTAAGGGTCATGTTGTAACCTGTACAGTAAGGATGTTTAGCAACTGTCTGCTCACTGCATAAAGCTGACATGAGAGTCACATGAAAACCAGCACATGAGGCTTCATTAAATAATGATACACAAAGCATCAAGACAATAAAGCAGATTTTCTTGATAGACATAATACAGTGAAGAAACAAGTGCTCTTAATGCTTAAACAGACCTTTTAGAAAATTATGTCTATTTAAATGTTATTAAAATTGTGTAATACCATTTTTGAAGCATCTCACTTGTTTGCCATTCAGTTTGATGGTATATTTAATCTTTTGTAAAATTTGAAATACAACTTGGTCAACAATGCATGTGGGTAAGAGAAGAAATTATTTAACTAATAAATTCATCTTTGGATGGTTAAATATTTATTCAAGATGAAAAGGCCAATATAAAAATTGAACTATTTTTAGAGAAAAACATATTATTTATGCATTATTCATCACATAAGACACTCTGGCCAGAGAAAAAGGACTGTCAAAACAAACAAAATGCTTAAGCTACTGGTATGACATGGCAAAAACGGGTGTGTCTTTAAGCATATACTCTATGCTAAGAAAGGAAACTTGACTGGGGAGATGCTCAGTCAGTAAGTAATTTGCTATACAAGCAGGAAGAATTGACAAGATCTCACGTAGGAAAGCAAAGCCTGGGTGACAATGCTGGTCAGAGACAGGCAGAGCCCAGGGTTCAGAGGTCAGCCAGTTAGCATATTGGTGTGCAACAGGCTATATAGTGAAAGACTCTGCCTCAAAAATAAGGTGGACAGCTCTTAAGAAACACTCCCCAGTATTAATCTCTGGCCTCCACAGTCACATTAGTATATATACACACACCCTACACAAGCATGTAGACACAAGAGTATGGTAATATTTTATTTGTAGTAAAATGTGATTTGTTTGTTAATAAATAAAGTTGCCTGAGGGTCAGAGCTAGTAGCAAGCCTTAGCAGAAGCTCGGCAGTGGTGGTGGTGCACGCCTTTAATCCCAGCTCTTGGGAGGCAGATCTCTATGTGTTCAAGGATACAGCCAGCATGGAGACACATGCCTTTAATCTCAATACCAACCACAGAAGACCTGGAGGTCTGTATAGACAGGCAGTGACTAGGAGGTCATGTGGTTGGGTTTATAACCAATGAGAAGGCAGAACAGAAACACTATAAAAAGACAGACACACAAGAAGTAGGTCTCTCTTTCAGAGAGGTAGGACCACCACGACAGTTAAGGGTAAGGTTTTTAGCTCTAAGCTATTGTTCTCATCTCTTGGCTTTCATCTCTGTACTGGTTCTGTGTTTCTTATTTAATAAGACAGTTGGTTACATCTACACAAGAGAGATTCTTATTATATGAATTTATGGGGCCGGGGGCATGTGTAAATGTCAGAGGACAATATGCAGGAAATGATTCTCTTCTTCCACATCCGGGTTCTGGGAATTAAGCTCAGGTTGTCAGGCTTGGCAGCAGAGACCATCACTACTGAGCTATCTTATAGGCCAGCTCATCAGCACAGGGTTTTTTAAAGGCTAAAATATGAAGGAACTCAGTCAGTGCTTAATTGGGTTATATAAAAGCCTGCAATTAGAAAATAGATACTTTCTTTAAAATTGGAAAGGCTCTGCTGTTTTTGCATGTCAATCAAGTTAACATTATGACAGAAAATGGGTAGAAATAAGATAATAGTGACATAACTGCTAAATGTCTGTAATTTATCCTAATGTTACATGAACAAATACATGCCAAATCATTTTTTCAAAAGTATAACACAATAGTCCTACGGAAAAATGACTGGATATATTAAACACTATGCATGTTGAAATATTTCTTGTCATCTGGAAAGATTCACATTGTGATTGGTGGTAAAGGTATGTGTGCTGTGTTTGGGGAACCCAGAAAGAGGAAGAAATCCTCTGCCTGGGGAAATCCAACAGACTTTCCAATAGGACATATATTTAACTTTTTCATAAAACATGAATTCACTAGTCACAAAAAGAGAATGGGAGGATTTCAGAGTTAAAGAAAAGTGTGTATGAACAAAACTATGGCAGTTAGAGAGAGTATGTCCCAATACTTGGGAAGTAGAGGCAGACAGCTCTCTGGGAGTTTGAGGCCAGCCTGGTCTACACAGTAAGTTCCAGACCAAGCAACACTACATAATTGAGAACTTGTCTTTAAAAAAATTAAAAAGGGAGCATGATATACATGTAAAATGGTGAGCACTCAGTTTGATTTGGAAATGGAGTCTATGGAAGGCACAAAGAGATGAACTTTAGTGCCCTGCAAGATTTAAATTTGACTGTAACTGGCATCGATCAGTGCCATATGAGAGTTCAACTTTACACTCATGATAGGGCTATATTTAATTTTTTAAGAGCTCGAAGTTTTGCTAACGTATTTATGTATGATATAGTGTGATATGGATAAGTGATTGATTATATGTGCTGTTTACTGCTCTAGTTTTTGCTCAAATTTGGCTCCATTTATATATCTGTTGTTTGTATTTCATTGTAAACAAAAATATTTCCTAATGTTTCCAAGGTACTTTAGCTTTGTACAACAGACTGGATATTTAATTATTGGATCAACATAAACTATAACAGAGGACTCTGGTCCTCTGTTATAGTCGGGTTTTAGTTAATTCATTAGTCCCTATGATGTACCAGGTCCTTTACAATTTATAGTGGAGTATCAGTGTATTGTCATATAAGCCTTAAAAGATAAATACTATTTTTACCACTATGCATATCAGACCAAGGAAAAAAGCACTTTCATACATTTTCCTTGATTTCACTGATTATAGTTTGAAGAGAAGAAATTTTCCCTGACTCCAAAATCATAAAAGCCTCCCATTGACTAGCTCATCAGCTGCTTCAATGATAATTGTTATTATCTTACTGTCATAACTTCTTTATAACTGCTCTGGAGATTCCTCTGTTGGAAGCAGCCATAAGCAAAGACAGCAATTGTGGAGGAGGCTTGATAGAGAAAACTTTGCTGAAGAAGTAGCTCAAGTGAGACAAAATAAGAAAGAGGAAACAAAATGCATGGAGAAGAAATGCATTGCTTCCAGATCTCAAAGAAAGCAGCAGTGCAGATGGGTGGGTGACAGAAAATCTAGGAGCCTGGAGTTCAGTTGGTGGACAGAAGTAAGAGTCTTTCTTGGGGTTCAGGAGAGTTCTTTCTTGGGCTTTTCCATTGGTGTATTCAGACCAAATAAACTAAAGAAAGCACACATAAAGAGATGGACTTATTCACATGACTCCTGTATTAACAATTAGGTTTTACTAGCAACAATGGCTGTGGGATGTGTTGGGTTCTGAGTTAGTACGAAGAACCGGGGGTTACTTAAAAAGCACCCATAGGAGGAAATGAAGTGCTAACTAGGTCACAGATAACAAAGTAGGACTGGGTTTAAGATAAATTATGTCAAGTCTAACCATGGATGCTCAGATGGCAACTTTATTAAGCAAATTTATAACAAAAATATAAACAAAAACATTGAAACAAACCATTGCAATCAAAGGAAACAAGAGAAGCCAAGACAAATATGGGAAATGACAAAATCAAAATTATAGGCTATCTTCACAAGCCCAGAAGTTGAGCCAAAAATCAACAGTAAGAAAGTTAAGTGAAATATTTATTTCTGTGTGCTGATTTGTAGGTTCAGAAAACAATTTGCATAAGTTAAATTTTTTAAAAAAAATTTCCTACTAGAATCCAGGTAGTTTATTTTTGAGTTCTCCAGTACATATCAAAATAGTTAGTCCTTGGATGTTCTCGAAGTATTTAGGAATACAAGTAACTCATCTAGAATGCTAGAACTCATAGAAAGGTCTTCAGCACTCTGAACATGGCACAGGCCCTTGCAGTTGCTATCACTGTAAGAATTCATCCCCACAACCAGCATTAGTGTTTCAAATCAAATTTAGCAGCTGTAGTTCCCAGATCTGATTTTACATCTTATTTCAATGAATTAATTAAATGGTAGTAAATTCAATCAGTGACTGTAATTTCACAATTCTGAATATATTTTTTTAAATAACTAGCTGAAGGAAAATGTATTAGACCCATCACCTGATAGTCTTAATAAATTTGCCAACGGATGATGAATCCTTGTAGTTTAATCTCTAATACTGACTCATATTTTTATGCTTATCAGCTGACAAATCCCCATGTATTTGAGTTTAGTCCTTACTATCAAATTACATTTTCATTTCACATTTTATCCCCTATTTTTCTCTTTGTGAACATGAAAATCTAAATGTGATCATTATTTTAAGAGATTTTTTTATTAATTATTCAACCCTAGATATGAATTATGCTCTTAACATTTGCTGATGATCTTCTCTGAACAACAAATCCATGAATTTTATATGAAATTCTGTCACTGTGTGAATAACCATATAGAGGTAATATTTTGAGAGTTTTGGGTTACTTACCTGTGGAACACAGTGCTGAGAAGCTATCCTGGCAGACTGAGTAGAATTACATGGAGTAGACATCAAAACTCCACACAAATTCTTGGTGATTCAGGTCAGAAATGGGGGATCATGGATAACTAGTATAAAATCTGATTCACCATCATGTCTATTTCCCTTTGCTTCATAATTTACTATAAAAAATGTGAAGCTCCACACTCTCCTCTTATCATTCAACAAACTTCTCAAGAGACTGTGTGAAAGAGAAATGAGGACAATACAAACCAATTGGCAATTTCAAAATGAAGAAGTCATTTCTTGTTTAGATAACATAGGTGCTTTGGACCCAGGATGCTACGTAGTGTTGGAGGAGGAAATGGGAGATTGTTGGGGGTGAGTTTGGAGGGGCAGAAAGAGAGATGAGAGGGGATCTGTGGTTGGTATGTAAAATGAATTTAAAAATTCCCTAATAAAATGTTATATAATAAAAAAAGAAAAGTGTGTGTGTGTGTGTGTGTGTGTGTGTGTGTGTGTGTGTGTGTGTGTAAAGTTGATGAGTTTCTAATTGCTGCCTCCACCTCATTAGTTATGGATATATTGAAACAACCTAATCCAACTTAATTTAATTTTTATGTCACTATATATAGAAATTCATCCATTTACTTTAGATTTTTTTTATTTTAGTGGGATAAAGAAATTTAACATTTGTCAATAAATAAAGAAACAGAAGAAGAAAAAAGAACAAAGTCTACATATGTTATCCTCAATTAAAAACAAAAACAACACCTTCAATCTATTATTCTCAACTAAGACCCACAATGATCAGAACAATTCACTGGACTCAAATATTAAAAAACAACAATGAGCAGAAGAGTATGCTCATGTGGTAGGTGTTTAAGCCAACAATTACTTCAACACTAAAGCTGTTCAAGGGAAGTTATCCAAAGATATGTACAGGCTCAATATAATTCTAACTTGAAAAGTGTTAAGTATCTTTTAAAGTAAATGCCAGCTGTTTACTTATGAAAAAGCAAAAAAAGCTGCTTGAGGGAAACAAGGGTGGCAAGGGACAACAGTATTAATAAAGGAAGCTCTTCTTAGGGCTCATTAGACATGAAAAGCCTAAGAACTGTCTTGTAGGGTGTTAAGTCTATCAGCCAGTGAGTGACTCTGCCTGGGACTAAGGAAGACCAGGAAGCCCAGAAAAGCTCACAGCTGGGCATTGTTTTCATGCTACCTCAGCATCATCTGGGTACATCCTAAAACAAGTGCACACACACACACACACACACACACACACACACACACACACACACACACACGAAAAATAAACCCACAAAATATGAAAAATAGTCATAGGTGCATTGTGCATCATTGTGTACTTGGAGTCTGTCAGTTATACCATAATCTTCACACTTAAATTTGGAGATCAAGTTGAATCAAGTGTTCTAGCATGATAGGGAAACAACTAGATTGGTAAGAGGTAACCATGAATGATTATTTATTTAATCTTGGATAACTGTACTCCCTTATTTGTAACTAGAGAAAGAAAAAACACTTGCTAGCTAGTTCTATTCTGTGTTGTTCAGTTGAAGGCCTGTGTTATATTAAAACTTGTCACTACTTTCCCATCATTATATCACACCATTCATTTTACCTTCTAACTTCTGTGATGATGGAAAACTTGTTGTGTGTGTGTTGAAAGTGTGTACCTGTTCATATGTGGGGGTACACATGTGATGAAGGTGTACATTTTGTGTGTGCACATGCATGCTGAGGCTTGAGGTAAATGCCAGGTGTATTTATCAATCACTTTTCTCCTTTTACTTTTTTTTTAACATTTATTTTATTTTATTTTATTTTACGATACTATTCATTTCTACATAACAGCCACAGATTCCCTTGTTCTCCCCCTTCCTGCCCCCCTTCCCTTCCCCCCAGCCCACCCCCTATTCCCACCTCTTCCAGAGCAAGGCCTCCCCTGAGGACTGAGATCGATCTGATAGACTCAGTCCAGGCAGGTCCAGTCCCCTCCTCCCAGATTGAGCCAAGAGTCCCTGCATAAGTCCCAGGTTTCAAACAGCTAACTCATGCAATGATCCCAGGACCTGGTACCACTGCCTAGATGCCTCCCAAACAGATCAAGCCAATCAACTGTCTCACCTATTCAGAGGGCCTGATCCAGTTGGGGGCCCCTCAGCCTTTGGTTCATAGTTCATGTGTTTCCATTCATTTGGCTATTTGTCCCTGTGCTTTATCCAACCTTGGTTTCAACAATTCTCGCTCATATAAACCCTCCCTCTTTCTTGCTGATTAGACTCCCGGCGCACCACCCGGGGCCTAGCCGTGGATCTCTGCATCCAGATTCCTCAGTCTTTGGATGGGGTTTCTGGCACAACTATTAGGGTGTTTGGCCATCCCATCACCAGAGTAGGTCAGTTCAGGCTGTCTCTTGGCCATTACCAGCAGTCTTTTGTGGGGGTATCTTTGTGGATTTCTGTGGGCCTCTTTAGCACTTTGTTTCTTCCTTTTCACATGTGGTCTTCATTTACCATGGTCTCCTATTCCCAGCTGGATCCTTTTACTTTTTTGAAACACGCTCTTTCAGTGAACCTGGAGCTCACAAATTCAAATAGGCTGTCTTGCCAGTAAGCTCCAGGGATCCTTCTTTCTCTCCTCCCCCATTGAGGGATTAGAGGCATGCATCCTTCGCCTTGGCTTTTATCTAAGTATTGGGAGTCCAAACTCAGGTCCTTATGCTTGCAGGGCAAGTGCTTCACCAGCAACAGACATCTCACCTGGGCCTTGTGAAATACAGTCTTATATAGTCTGAATTGGCGTAATCGCCAACAGTGATCATGCTGAAAGCAATCTGTGACCAAACACCATAACTATAGACAAGGTTCTTTCTTGTTTCTAACCTGATTCCTTTTCACAAGAAAGGGAAATAACACAGTGAACTTGTCATCATATTGTTGGAGATGACATTTCAAATATCAATGTTACTACATTTAAGTAGAGATATGTGGTGGTATTATGTTCCCCAAAATATTGTGCACACTAATAAACTTATCTGGGGTCAGAGAAGAGAACAGCCACAATATTAAACATAGAGGATAGGCAGTGGTAGCACACGCCTTTAATCCTAGCATTCCAGAGGCAGAAATCCCTCTGGATCTCTCTGAGTTCAAGGCCACATTGGAAACAGCCAGGCATGGTGACTCACGCCTTTAATCCCAAGAAGTGAGCCTTTGATCCCAGGGACTGATGGCAGAAAGCAGAAAGATATATAAGGCATGAGGACCAGAAACTAGAAGCTCTTGGCTGGTTAAGCATTCAGGCTTTCGAGAAGCAGTTCAGCTGAGATTCACTTGGATAAAGACTCAGAGGCTTCCAGTCTGAGGAAACAGGATCAGCTGAGGAACAGGTGAGGTGAGGTAGCTTTGGCTTGTTCAGCTTCTCTGATCTTCCAGCATTCACCCTAATAACTGGCCTCAGGTTTGATTTTATTAACAAGACTTTCTAACAATTCATGCCACAGAGATATTAAAATTAAAAAAAAAAACAGAAAAAAGACCTCTACAGCTTTGACTAAATACAAACATTAATTAGTATTTATAGGTAGCATATCCCTCAGAGATTCTAACTATGCTCACACATAACAACACTGAATGAGGATGGCAGGGGGGTTATTTTGCATGTGTTATCATCAGAACTTATGTTCCCTAAGGGTGTGCTAGCAAAGTATCAAAAATTTCAATCCAATGCTTTCAAATTGACAGTGATTTTCTTTTTTTACTAATTTTCAAAGTGACTTCTTCCAGGGACATGTATCTGATAGTCATTGCATCAGCCTTTCATCTACATGTCTGCCTTCTAAACTCCCTCTTAAGAAAACAACTGTATATATGTACCACATTTTATTCATCCATTTTTTGGTTGAGGGTCATCTAGGTTGTTTCCGGGTTCAGACTATTACAAATAATGCTGTTATGAACATAGTTGAGCAAGTGTTCTTGTTATATGATTGAGCATCCCTTGGGTATATGCCCAAGAATGGTATCACTGGGTCTTGAGGTAGATTGATCCCCAATTTTCTGAGAAGTCGTCATACTGATTTCCAAAATGGCTGTATAAGTTTGCACTCCTACCAACAGTTGAGGAGTGTTCCCCTTTCTCCACATCCTCTCTAACATAAGTGGTCATCAGTGTTGTTGATCTTAGCCATTCTGACAAGTGTAAGATGGTATCTCAGATTTGTTTTGATTTGCATTTCCCTGATGACCAAGGATGTCGAGCAATTCCTTAAATGTCTTTCAGCCATTTCAGATTCTTCTGTTGAGAGTTCTCTGTTGAGCTCTGTAGCTCATCTTTTAATTGAATTGTTTGGTATTTTGATGTCTAGTTTCTTGTGTTTTTTATATATTTTGGAGATCAGCCCTCTGTCAGATGTGGGGTTGGTGAACATTTTTTCCCATTTTGTAGGCTGTCATTTTATCTTATTTACTGTGTCCTTTGCCTTACAGGAGCTTCTCAGTTTCAGGAGGTCCCCTTTATCAATTGTTGTACTCAGTGCCTATGCTACCGGTGTTATACTTAGAAAATGGTCTCCTGTGCCAAGGCTACTTCCTACTTTCTCCTCTATCAGGTTCAGTGTAGCTGAATTTATGTTGAGGTCTTTGATCCACTTGGATTTGAATTTTGTGCATGTCAATAAATATGAATCTATTTGCAATCTTCTACATGTTGACATCCAGTTATGCCAGCACCTGTGGCAGGGTCCTGTGCTCTTGTTCCCTTTGGGAAATGGGGGCCAAGAAGGCACAGAGTCAATGACACAGACTCTGGAGGAATGTAAAAACAACAAGCTCAGTTTATTCAGGAAAAGACAAGCCTCATATCCCCTTACCCCACCCTGGTGGGAGGTCTGATGAATATGCATTTGCTGGTATGGCTGCCTCTCATTGATCCAGGTCATGTCCAGATTATGTTTCAGCTGCTGTTGCTAAGGCCCTTAGGCAGACCCAGGTTGGCTCTTAGAAAATCTTTTTCACTTGTTTGGGCCTGCTGGCTCTCAAGCCTGTTAGGGATGAGTCATCCCACAAGCACCATTTGTTGAAGATGCTTTCTTTTTTCCATTGTACAGTTTTGGCTTCTTTGTCAAGAATCGGGTGTTCATAGGTATGTGGATTAATGTCAGGATCTTCAATTTGATTCCATTGGTCTACATGTCAGTTTTTATGCAGATATCAAGCTACTTTTATTACTATAGCTCTATAGTAGAGCTTGAAGTCAAGGACAAAAGCTTGAAGTCAACATCCAGAAGTTGCTTTATTGTAAAGGATTGTTTTAGTTATCCTAGGTTTTTTGTTTTTCCATATGAACTTGAGTATGTGTACATATACACAATGAAGTATTACTCAGCTGTAAAAAAAAAATGGCATCATGTTATTTGCAGGCAAATGGATGGAACTAGAAAATATCATACTGAGGGAGGTAACCCAGACTCAGAAAGACAAACATGGTATGTACTCACTCATAAGTGAATACTAGATGTAAAGCAAAGGATAATCAGACCACAACCCAAAGCCCCAGAGAAGCTAGAAAACAAGGAAGATACTAAGAGGGACACATGGATCACCTTGGGAAGGGGAAATAGAGGAGATCTCCATGAGTAAACTGGGAATGAGGGGCAATAGAGGGGAGAGGGTAGGGAATGAGAACATGATGGAATGGGAGGGTCGAGCTGGGCGAGGGACAGAGTGGGAGAGCAATGTAAGAGATATCATGATAGAGGGAGACATTATGGGGTAAGGGAGAAACCTGGTACTAGGGAAATTCCCAGGAACCTACAAGGAAGACCCCAGATTAGACTACTAGCAATAGTGTTGTGGGTGCCTGAACTGGCCTACCCTGGTATTCAGATTGGTGAATACCTAATTGTCATCATAGAGCCTTCATCCAGTAACTGATGGAAGCAGATGTAGAGTTCTACAACCAAGCACCAGGTTGAGTTCTGGGAGTCCAATAGAAGAGATGTAAAAGGGATTACATGAGCAAGAGGGGTCAAGATCATGATGGGGAAACCTTCAGAGACAATTGAACCAAGCTCAAAGGAGTTCACAAACTTTAGACTGACAGCGGTAGAACCTACATGAGATCAGACTAGACCTTCTGCAGATGGGAGGCAGTTGGTTAGCTGGGTCTTTTTTGGGGGGCCCTGGCAGTAGGATCAGGATCTATTGCTGGTGCAAGAGCTGGCTTTCTGGATCCCATTACTTTTGGTCAGAGACCTTGCTCACCCTTGATGCAGGGAGGAAGGGCTTGGTTCTGCCTCAGCTGAATGTACCAGGCTTTGCTGTCCCCCCCCCACCACCATGGGAGGACTTACCCTTTTGGAGAAGGGGATAGGGGGGTGAGTTAGGAAGTAAAGTGTGAGGGGAGAGCAGGAGGAGGGATGAAAGGGGGATCTGTGGTTAGTATGTAAAATGAACAAGAACTTTTTAATTAAAAAAAGATTACCACCAAAAGCCAAAGAAAGAAAGAAAGAAAGAAAGAAAGAAAGAAAGAAAGAAAGAAAGAAAGAAAGAAAGAAAGAAAGAAAGAAAGAAAGAAAGGAAGGAAGAAAGGAAGGAAGGAAGAAAGAGAAAGGAAGGAAGGAAGGAAGGAAGGAAGGAAGGAAGGAAGGAAGGAAGGAAGGACAGATGGAAGGAAAGAAGAAAAAAGAAAAAGAGAGAGAAAGAAAAGAAAGAGAAAAGAAAAAACAAAAGTGGGGGGGGGTGCGAGCCTTTAATCCCAGCATGGGAGATTTTAAGGCAGGCAGATCTCTGTGATTTCAAGGTCAGCTGGGTCTATAGAGTGAGTCCCAGGACAGCCAGGGCTACAGAAATACAGAAAAAAAAAATGTCTCCAAAAAGCAAGAAAAGAAGAAAGGGAGGGAGGGAGGGAGGGAGGGAGGGAGGGAGGGAGGGAGGGAGGGAGGGAGGGAGGGAGGGAGAAAAAAGGAAAACAAGAAATCGCAAGTACAATCTGTATTGTCCAAATACTCTTGGAAATGTGATTATTCCCCAGAGTGTGGTCCACCTACCAGGGGTTACATCTTTAACAGAAAACTCTCTCTCACTCTCTCCCACTGTCTCTGTCTCTCTTCCTCTCTGTCTCTCTCTGTTCCACCACTACCATAGCCTCTCTCCCAGTAACTACTAATTTCCAATAGTTCCTTAGCTAGAGGTAGGAATTCATGTACCTCTCCTCCTTCTACACTTAGATTTTGTCTGGCTTGATCTTTCACAAGTCTTGTGAATGCTGTCACAAATACTGTGAGTTCATATCCATGAGCTTTAAGAGAAAAATAAATGAAGATAGGAAGTTGGGTGAATAGGGAGCTCTCAGATGATCTGGGAGGAATTGGGAGAGGAAGTAGATATAAAAATATAATGGATGTAATTCTAAAACAGTTAATAAAAATATCATTTTCAACAAAATAGGAAAAGTTAGACAGCAAAATGAAATTCTATTGAATGCTTAAACCAAATTAGGTGACAAAACATCCTCACCAATTCACAGACTGTAAATATGAAGGACATGAGCACAGACTAAGAACGATCGATTGATCGTGAGCATCAACACTGGCATTAGTGCCAGTGAGCTCAGAAAGAGCAAAGATAACCTGAGGCATTTCCAGTACTCATGCAAATGAGGAGGTTTCATGCTGATTGAGTGAGGATCTGAAGACAACTAGGCACATTTGGCTCCAAGCCTGAAGCCAATAAAGAAGGATGACTAGAACTGAAATAGTGAGGAAAAATTTTGTGCAGAAAAGCATTGACCTCTCCCATAGGCTGACAAAGTAACTAAAAAACAAAATGGGAGCCCATGGTCTATGCCTTTGTTTTGTATCTACATGTTAATGGAAGGCACGGAGATAAGATGTTTGTACTCTTATCTCTTTCCTGTTGTGTGGTCTTGAATTACAGGGAGCACAAAACCTCACAGAAAAGACCCCGACCACCCCGCAGGACCAGATTACTAGGCCTGGGCTGAGAAAAAGAAGAGCTTAATGGCCACCACTTTGTTTAAATATTTTAGAAACATGGTTTTATGTTTTCATTATATTTTGAGATGGTAATATAATTACAACATTTTCCCATTCCTTTTCCTCTCTCAGAATTCTCCCATACACACTTCCACATTTCTCTGTCAAGTTCATGGCCTTTTTTCCACTAATTGTTTATATATATATATATATATATATATATATATATATATATATATATATATGTGTGTGTGTGTGTGTGACATATTATATATACTGGAAATATATGATACTTACATATACAAATATATGTGTGATATCTACTTTCTAATATACATATTGACATATGTATATTCCTAAATGTATCCTGCCCAGTCTGTAGAATGTTCCTTATGTGTATATCTTCAGGGCTGACCATTTGGCACTAGACAACCAATTGTCTGTTGACCACCATTTTAATAAAACATGTCTCTTACCTTTTATTTAAATCTAAACTCATCATGTCAGCACCCTGAGGTAGACTCAGTAGTCACTGGACCTTTTTCTTTTTATCTTTCCCAATGTGGACAGATTGAATAAATCTTACTCTGTTTTTACTGTTCAATATCTCTTTTCAATGGCACATCAAGATGGAAGACAGATCCTACTTACTGGGACTGCCTGAGCCCAGGTTTTCATGCCAGTGCTGCCTGTAATAGACTCACTAAAAAAGACTTTGGGGAATTCAAATACGTTTAAAATATAATACCCACAAAGGATGTTAGAGGAATAAAATACATATTTCCTATAAAAATATAAAATCCATAACTAGATGGATGGCTCTGCACTTAAGGTCATTTATTGCTCATGCAGAGGACCCAAATTTTGCTCCTAGCATGCATATAATGTGGCTCTCAACCACTTGTAACCTCAGCAATATGGAATCCTACATCCTTTTCTAATCTCCAGGGACACCTGTGTGCACATACATGTAAACATACAGGTACATAGTAAAAAATATAAGGAATTAAAAATTATAAATTTTATTTAGAAACAAATTTTATCCCAAAGTAATTAATGCACTCTATAAAATATTACCACGAAAAGCATAAATAATAATTGAGAAGTTAAAGTGATCCAAAAAAAATGTAAGAGTAAGATCCATATTTGAAAAATAGCTTATGACTGAATTCACATGGTGTGCCAACATAGTATTATTTCTGCTGTTGTATTTTCTGAGATGATTCATCTTTCTTTTACCCATTCTTTAAACTTTCATATTCTCAAAAATCCACATGGCCGGGCGTTGGTGGCGCACGCCTTTAATCCCAGCACTCGGGAGGCAGAGCCAGGTGGATCTCTGTGAGTTCGAGGCCAGCCTGGGCTACCAAGTGAGCTCCAGGAAAGGCGCAAAGCTACACAGAGAAACCCTGTTTCGAAAAACCAAAAAGAAAAAAAAAATCCACAGCTTTCTCTTCCATTCTATTTGAATTTTGTTTTTAATAGATTTATTTCAAAATTTTAAATGAAGGTGGGCTGAGGTCTGTAACCCCAGATACTCAAACTATCAAAGCAGGAAGATTGAATATTCAACCAAGGTCTCCTGAGCTACAGAGTGAGCACAACACCAACCCAGGCAGCTTAATAAGTTCCTGACTCAAAAAAAAAAAAAAAAAAAGAAAAGAAAAGAGAAGAAGAGGAGGAGGAGGAACATCTGAGTGATAGGGTATTGGTAGAAATATTAAGGCAACTCCACATAGTTAAAAGGGAGGTTTATTTTGTGGGGTAACTTACAAGTAAAGAGATAGGCTACAGCGTCTGGCAAGGAGTAGTGCAGTCCAGCAGTGTTCTCTGGAGAACTCTGCTCAATCTACCTCCAGGATCCAGGATCCAGGAACCAAGAGAGCGGGCACATCTGGATCTAGGGTCTTCAGGGGTCCTCTCTCAGCCCTGCCTCATAGGCTTGACAGTTACCGAAGCCTCAATGGGGGTAGCACTTCCAGGCCAAAGCTGGAACAGGTACCTACTACAACAGGGTGCTTGCTTGCTTATCATGCTCAGTCTCCTACATTCAATCCTCCTTGCCACAAGAACAAAGCAAACAGAAACAAAAACAAAGGAATAAACATAACCACCCAAAATCTTCCAAATGTGTAAGAGAAATAGAAAATATCCGTGACCTGTAATTGATGCTGCTTATCTAGCAAACACATGAACTACAGAGAATTCAAAATATGGATTTTTACTAAAAGTATCAGGTTTTGTTTGTAATTCAAACAAAAGTACACAACTGCCCCTTTCTGATATGCTGGTTAAGAATTTAACCATGAAATACATTGAAATATTTCACCAAAAATAAAACAGTGGAGGCAAAGTAAAGCATGAATATAAAAACACATAGTTGTTGAAGCTAGAGGATGGTGATTATGCTATTAACTTCAGCACACTTGGAAATGTTCATGTTTAAAAGCAAAAGTGTAAAAGAAATTGTGCATAAGAGTATCACAGCATAGTCTATTAAACTGTTCCTGACAGCTGAAATGGCTAATTGTGTGAGTCTGTTTCTAACATTCCTGATGTGGTCCATGCTGTCCAGAGCTTTCTCTATGTTGGTTCATTTCTACTTTGAAAGTAAATATAGCACTGTATCCTATTGTTTTGTCTCAGAAGGCAGCTAATGTAATAGTTCACCTTATAGGAAAACATTTACAACACCTTACACAGACAGGTGCAGTGGTGAGGAACGAGACAATAAAGAAAATTTCTACTCTGAAAACTGCAAAACTAAAAGCTTTCAGGAGGAAACTTGAAGGTAAAGGTGAAAGAAAACACGAGCAGAGGGAACCGCGTCATGGGTATGGTAACAGCACCACTGGGGCCTTCCCAAATCCACCCGATCTTTAACAATGTGTAAGAACCACGAAATTGTACTTGAGACAGGGTAGGTATCTCATGGGTGCTGGGGAAGAAGGAAAGTTGACTAATATTTAGGTAGAGAAGTGAGGCAGCAAGCTGTGGTCCTCCCACTGCCTAGGAGACATAGGCATACACCATGGTGACTATCGCACTTAAAGGACAAAAGGGAGTCCTGTCTTTGCCTGCTGGTCTTGAAAATTAAGTAATTGAGTGTTTTTCCTGGTCAGATGCAAAAAAAAAAAAATACCACTCTCATTTATGTCAATTTCCCAGTGTTTTCTAAGCCCAGTTAGAGAGACGGAGGATACAATATAATCTCTCTCTTGTCCCTTCCCCGATGAGAAGTGCATGAGAGAACACTGACTACAGAACACCAGCTCACTCTGTTGGTCTGGGCAGGATTGACTGATCTTGCTGGTGGCTGTTTGTATGAAAGAACAGAAGAGAGTCCCAGGAATCCTTTTCTCTTTTGCTTTAGGAAAGAATAATTAGTCCCTATGATGGCAGTCACTAGAGAATGTCTTCTTTTCTTTTTAATCTTTTTTCTTTTTTTACTTTAGAGTGATATTTGAGACTGTTCCTAATGCTTCTATTTAGTATATTCTTGCATTTATATCATATATTTAGCAGCAAAAGAAATGAAAGGCGTTCTGCATATGAGTGAAAAAGAGAGAGAAAAAGTTAAAGACAGATCAGTAAGAAGGATTCATACTGTGAATATTATAAATTAAGGGACAACTGAGGGAAAGTAAGTTGTCATTATTAAGAAGTTTTAGGAACCATGGCTACTTTGTAGTCCCATGGGACATAGCTGAAAACACAGTATTCAAACATACAAACGCTTAGCCACGCTTTCACAAAGATAGGCAAATTTTGGACATTAAATCTTATGAAATTTATTATCAAAAAAGTAATCCTAACCTTCAGTTCAAAGAATATAAGATTGGATCACAGTAAAACGTCAAGGATTGGTAATGAAAGGAAGAAGAAAGTGCCTCTCAAAGAACCATGCAGGAATCTGGAACACTACCAATGAACAAAAGAAAAGCCAGCCAACCACTGAGGTTCAGAGCCAGTGGCCCACTGATCCCAAGGTACTTCAACAGCCCTGGTAAACTGCAGTCCAGCATCCTGATATCACTGAGTTACTGTGGAAACCACAAAATAAATATTAAATTCACCATTAGGCACTCTTTCTCATAGGAGCTAAAATTGAAGATTTGGGTCTTAAGGACATAAGGGTACAACAACTCTTAGTCTGGGAAAATAGTCATAGGAAATGCCTAAAGTCCTAACCAGTCCATTTACATGATTTTTTCAAGTGATCTGTGTACAAATATATATAAAGTCTTCTCCCTCATACTGTACCTATGCACTTTTAATCCTGACTCTGAACATCTACAGCTGAATAATATTGAGAAACAACTGATGTCTCTGAGCCACAGTTTAACCTCTGTTCATCAGAAATGTTAAATGTATCCTTTTCTTTACACCTATTTTTTTTAATTAAACATGACATAACAACATTATTCTAACACTATTTTAGCATTTTCTTTGTTCTTCATATTGTTTATCATTGGAAATATATATGAGAGTATGAAACCACTTTTTAAAGTTATGGGATGTGTACATCCACTTGAATACAGGTACCAAAGAGGTCAACACTTTAGACTCTTTCTGGAGCTTAAGTTACGGGTGGTTTTCATTCACCCAGCGTGGGTAATGAAGATCAAACTGAGCTTCTCTGCGAGAATGAATACTCTGTTCTAGTGTGGTTCTTTACTGCTGAGATAAATACCAAGACCAACAGCGACTTGGGGAGGAAACAGTCAGTGGGTCAGTCTCTAGGGGACACCAGGGCAGAAACTCAGGTGAGAACAGTTGCTGGAACTGCAGAAGCAAGGCTGCTTCCTGGTTTGCTCCACATTGCTTGCTCAGCTTGCTTTCTTACACCACACACAGTGGGCAGCGGCCTCCCACCCCAATCATCGATCAAGAAAGTGCCATGCGGACCTGTCTCCAGGCAAATCTGTCAGCGCCAATTCCTGAACTAAGGATCCCTTTTTTGGGGTGACTCCAGTTTGGGTGAAGTTTACAGAAGACCAGCACAAGCTCTCAAGCACTGAACCATCTCTCCAGTTCTGAGAACACCTTCCAAAACTTGGAAAAAGTCGATCATTCTACAAAACCCTCCTCAAAGATGTGCTGAAATTGACTGTAAAGATATAAAAATAATGCCTATTCTTTAAAAGGAGATATGAATTGATAGCACATGAAAAGCTATGGAAACTAAGAGGGCAAACTAGAAATAAAGTCAACAAAACCACAGGAAGGACTTCCTTACTTTTAAAACCTTTTGTCTTGTAAGAAGGCAAACTGCTTTAAACTGATATCAAGAGTTTGCCAAATCTCACACTTAAGAGCAGCTGCCAGGTGCTTGCGCAGTGCGGATGGACAAAGTTAGTATTTCTTCAGGATAGGATAACCGACTATAAATAAAAGTGAGGCAATATTTGGTGTCTTTCATCTTGGCAGGTTGTTTTTACAACTTTGTAAGCTGAAAGATACGGACCTCTGTAGATAAATGTTGCCAGGGGCTGAATAGCTTCGCTCCGTCCTCAGCCTTTTGATGCTAGCAAACTACAGTGGAAAATTCCGGAGGAGCATTATCAATTCACAGCAAGCTCGGGTGAGTGGATAGGGATTAGGAAGCATTCGTTTTAGCCTGCTGTTATCTTTCCCTTGTCAGAACAGAACTCTGTAATGCTTGAATGCCTTTCACTGCTAAATGTTCTGGTAAAATCTAGTGATGATGACTATTTTAAGAGGATATAAATAATATCTAAGGTTTGTGCAGGCTGGTCTGACTTTAAGAGTACTAACACATTTATTCTCCAATTTAACCTCACAATAATTTCACAAGACACGAAAAAATCACATAATCTCTCTCTCTCTCTCTCTCTCTCTCTCTCTCTCTCTCTCTCTCTCTCTCTCTCTCTCTCTCTCTCTCTCTCTCTCTCCCCCTCTCTCTGTATATGTGTGTGTGTGTCCATCTGTCTGTCTCCCTCTCTTTCTCCTTGTTCCCTCTCTCTCTCAACTTAAACCCAAACTGAAACCAGAATTCAATAGGTTACAAATTACAAAGTAAATAATGTCTAAAACTGGAGCATGGTTTCCACTAACAACTAAAAACCAAAGCCCCCGACGGTGATGGCTGCGTGACCATGAACAAAAGATTGCATGTTTCTATTAGGAAAATATACTCCAACAGAATGGTGTTATAAGTTGAGCTACCCTTTACTGTGTACACAAGGTGGGTCGATGTGTTGTTGTTCACCACATGGATTTGTTCTTCCCATTCACGACTTAAGTCTCAGCCCCTGGCTAGATTAGTTGCCAGTATAATTTACATAGACAACTAAGATGAATACAATTTAGTAAATCAAGTTGAAGTAAGTATGGATGGCCAGAATTTAATATTTAATTGTAAATCATAGAAAAATTCATTTAAAATTGATTATTTGGTGTATACATAATTTTGCTATTTATTAGAAATGAAAGAATTTTTATCCTAATGAGATGGATGTACTTTTTTTAAACATAAAGAAATCTTGGATATTTTTATTACAACCTAGCTCTTTTTTGCTGGTTTGAATTTGCATGCTATGTTTTACATGAATTAAAATTATATTTTTCCACTTTGAAATCTTTGTATGCTTACTTGTATTTGTATTATTCCCCTCTTCTATTGAACTCCTCCCATGCCCTGCTACTTCTTCTCAAAACCATGACCTCTTTTTCCTTAATTATTATTGTTACATATAAATGTATATTTAAATAAATTAATGTAGAAATCTACACTTCTGAATCTATTTAGTATTACTCATATATATGTATTTAGGGCTGACCACTTGATATTTGATAACAATTAGGGTCATCATCCCTAGGAAAATGATTCACGCTCTTTCAGCTGTGATTAATTTTCTATAACTTGTCAACTTATGTACAATGTACTTGTCAATATATGTACAAAGACACAATCTGACAGCAGATAGCTTGGTCCTTTGGCTCTCACAATCTTTTTATCTCCTTTTCCAAGATATTCCCAAAGGCTTAGATGTAGGAGTTATATTGTAGTTTGAATCATTAGGGTTGGGTACCCTAAGGTCAATTGTTCTCTGAATTTTGACCAATTGTGTCTTTCTTTAATGGTCTCCTCTGCTTCAAAATGAGGCATCTTTGATGAGGGGTGAGAGATACAAGCATGTGAATATAAGGATAAATATTTAGAATCCAGCTAGAAATTATTCTGGTTTAGGAAAGGCTCTTTTCTAGGTTTCATGGCCTCATCAGTCACAAGTGTTTGGCTAGGTGTACAGTAACAGGCATGAATTCCATTAAGCGGGACTTAATTTCAGTTAAACAGTTCTTGGTTACCACCCATACATAAGTGGCAATATTGCATTTTATGGCTATCTTGACATCTTGGTCATTGTTTTGGCTCATGGGCATCACAAGAGGACTATTGGTTGCTTTTCTTTCTTGGCAACTTATAAAGCATCTTTCTGTACTATAAAAGCTAATTCTCAGGAAGGGAGTTTCCAGTTTGATCCAGCTTGACTCCTTAGAGTCCCATGTACAGAGTGCATAGTGGCCAGGCAGTGGTGGCACATGCCTTTAATTCCAGGATGTAGGAGGCAGAGCCAGGTGGATCTCTATGAGTTCGAGGCCAGCTGGGTCTACAGAGGGAGATCCAGGACAGGTACCCAAACTACACAGAGAAACCCTGTCTTGAAAAACCAACAAACCAACCAAACAAATAAATAAATAAACAAAGTTCATAGTGTCTTCAGCTATAGGGACTAACTCTCAACTTCTGGGAGGCAACTAAGAGAACAGTAATAGATAATGTTGGGGGTTTCTTGGAATCCCTTCACCAACCACAAAATGAGACACCTCATGCCTAATACTGGGATTTTTGTTAGATAATCTATGTCTCTGGCTCTTACGGGAAACATTATCACTTCAAGTGGCATAATTTCATGTATATAATTCACTAAGCATAAATAATATGACTCAATATTTCTTTTTCAAGTATCCTTAGTGTTATTCATCTCTTCTCTCTCCCTCTTCCTTAATATTTAAAACACAAGTCAAAGCCCTTCATATTTCAATAAGTTTTTTTTAATAATACTTAATTTTTTTCTACAAAAACATGCTGTTAGTTCACTGTCATTCATAAAGTGAGAAAAGTGGTGTGCTGATCCATAAAGATGTTGATATTTAAAATTACCAAAGTAATTAAAGAGACATGAGTGAGACTGATACTCCTGCTCTTCAAACTGTCTGTCAAAAGAAATGTGCAACAGTTTCCTCTTAAGCTAGGAGACAGTAAATGCAAGATTAGTAAAATATTAGTACAGATCAAACAGAAAACTAGACTCCTGGTTTAATAGGATATCACCCACAGCTGTACTGAAACAGCCTCTGCACTCTTTAAACTAATATGTCTTTAACTTATATATAACCCAAACTTAAATTTGAGGAGTTTAAACTTTAAAACATTCTACTTCCAAATTTAAAAGGAAATAACATTACCTCTGAGGCACATGGATCTGTGCTGTTAAAATCATCTCTGCATTTACATCATAGAAACATAAATTTCATTCTGTAAAACAGAGAATATCAAGGGAAACAATTAGAGTTTCTTGCTTCAGTCTATTTTCTAACCTTCTGATTCAGATACAAAGTCATGCTATAGTTAGGAAATAAACATAGAGAGCCAATTAGGGGACTTACCCTGGGAACGACTGATTCTCCCTCTCTCAGCAGCCATTAATTATCCATAGCTTTTCATCTAGTTGTGAGGCCCCTTGAGATATCTTGGCACATCAATTTATATTGTCATTGTTCAAATATTGTTTAGACAACCACGTTGTTGACACTTCATGAGTGCAACTTCCCTGTCATTTACAGAAGAGAGAAGCTCTCAGTAGATGTCCTGTACTCTAGTCAGGCCTAAAATCACACACATATGAGCAATACAAATGGATTCAGCAGAATATATATATATATATATATATATATATATATATATATATATATATATATATATATATATTGAGGGGAAGGTTTGGGTATAACAATGATAATTAGAGAAAAAGAAAGGAGTCCATGAATTAGAAATGGAGTGAGGGTTGATGGGAACAGAGTGGGGACTGAGGGTAGGAGAGCACGTACAGCATTCATACATGAAGTTTTCAAAAAAATAAAATTTCAAAATATATGAATAGCAATTAATGTGTTCCCAAAATGATGATTTGGGGGAACTGACAAATATTTTCCTGGCTATGTTTCTATGCAGTAATTTCAGAAATTACACACACACACACACACACACACACACACACACACACACTCAGTATATCAGAGTGTGACTATAAATACTTTAACTCTAAGAGGTATTTACTAGAATCTCTTTTTTTTAAAAAAAATTCCAGCAAATTTGAACAATAATAGTAGCAGATAGATGTGCATATGTGTATTATTGTAAGAGATAACAGAAAGAAATTTCAAAAGTATTTGAAAGGAGAAACTATTTCACATATCTAAGATGCTTCTCCATTTCCTAAAACTAAAACAAAAAATAGTTTGTAAGCATTTAATGTCATTTCCAAAATTTGTTATATTTGATTATGAATAAAGATTATATCATCATGGCCCTTTACCATTTTCAATATTCTTCAATCTGAGAAATTAGAAACTATCTATATTTTCATTTCTACTGAGATCATATGACTTTCAAAACATATGAAATAGTGTATAATCTAAAATCAAAAAATTTCAGGGAATTAAATATCTCCATAGTCAAGGAGGAGAAATAAATTAAGAAAAACAAACTTTTAATGCAATATTTTTTTACAAAAAAAAATCTAAGGCTAAACAAGTGTAGGGAGAAAAACAGGCTCAGTGAACATAACATCAAAAGTAGTAAATCATATGAATGTTAAAGCTATTTCTGTTATCTTTTGAGACTGTAATATCACAGCATCAGTTACCTTTTCTTTTCCACCACTCAAACCCTCCCATGCATCCCTACTTGCTCTCTTTCAAATTCTTGATCTCTATTTTCATCAGTTATTGTGTATATAACTGTATATATATATATATATATATATATATATATATATATATATTCCTAATACTAAATATAACCTACTCAATCTGCATGTTTTTAGACACCAATTGGAAATAATTATGTTTTAACAATAGATGCAGTGTATTAAGACATGAAAAATAATTGGAAGTAAGGTATCTTAAAAATACTCATATAATAAATTTATGATGAAAAATAAAGAATTTGAATTTAGTGATTTAAGTAGAGAAACTAATTCATCTTTAAACCTGTAACTGTCTGAGATGAAAAGGACTGCTGTAGTTACTATTCTAGGAAAACCAGTCAACACTAGTGCTATTCAAGAACAAAATGGAAGGGGACACTGTCACCCTAACAGAGAGTCAAACAGAGGCATATATTGCTTTTCTATATGTGGGAGATAATGGCGACATGACACAATAACTGAGCAATGAAGATTCTGAAATAAAGACTAAAAATATTTGGACAAACTTTAAAAATATACACTGAAACTTTATGAAAAACCTATAAAACTTAAAGAAACAAGTCAAATGGGAACATCATTGTAGGAAAACTCAGTATCTTCTGGATTTTTCCCACGTTGGTTCAAAATCACTGCAATTGGATAGGCTCTATATTTCTATTTGTTTTTATTTGTAAGGAAGGCAGACAAAGGTGATATTGACTACGTCAAAGGGTTGCACAGTTGGTTAGTGTGTAAAAATATAATAGGAAAATTAGACCAAGGAATGAGGCTGGGGCTTGAATTTTACAAAAATATAAAGTTTCAGAAAAAGAGAGTGTGTTACTAATGTGATCACAACTGATACTAAAACACTTGTAATGTGATGTTTATAATTATACATAAGTAACTACTTACTAATTACATACTAAGACACAGCTATATTTTCACCTTTCTGCTAATCCTATAAATTTGGCCTGCATTTGCCAAAAAACTCTTGAGATACCTTTATCAGTACAAATCTGAAAAGTCATATAAATCTAGCTTGTGATTTCTGATTTTTGTATACACACAGTAAAGGCAGTGTAGTCCATAGATTTTGAACTACTTTCTTGGTCCTCCCAGGTACTAGAGCTGATTTAAACAGACTCAAATGCCAGTCTGTTTTGTAGGTGTGACTCTATATAAAATTACTTAATATCCTTTTGTCACAATTTTGTACTTGCTAAATGACAATATGATATTACCTTATTTATTAGTCAATAATCAACAATGGATGTGTTTCAACAATACAAAATCTTAGTGGTATCCAAAGTAAGAAACATTAGCATGTCTGTGTCCTCTGGGGAGTGAGTATTCAGATGGGATTCATCTG
This sequence comes from Peromyscus maniculatus bairdii, assembly GCF_049852395.1. Taxonomy (NCBI): domain Eukaryota; kingdom Metazoa; phylum Chordata; class Mammalia; order Rodentia; family Cricetidae; genus Peromyscus; species Peromyscus maniculatus. Next base: position 75,999,061 of record NC_134853.1, read on the forward strand.
TTGATTGCTCAGTTGCAACATCTCCCTTCCAAATGTCTACCACCCCTCTCTCCAGCTAGACTGTATTGAGAATTCCTCTATGAGAGAAAACACACAGGTTTACAGAACTTTTCAAACTTGTTTACATGACACCTGCTAACATTCTCATTCTGAAAGTGATTCATGGAACTAAATCCAAGACCAGAAACAGAACATCTTGGCTTGTTAATACAGACTAAACAAAGTAAATAGTTTTTAGCTTGAATCTGGGTTTGAAGAAAAATTAATTAATTAATTAAAACACTTAACATCTGACATAAAGCCACTCAATAGTTTGGTAGTAATATTACCCTCATCATTATCTTCATTACTTCCATTTTTTTTATTTTAAACTTGGTTGCCATATAACAATATATCTAAAATGCTAAGTTTTGCTAAAACCTCAACTCTTAAACAACATGGGAAAAAATAGCCCCATGTCGTTATTTTTCTCAGAAAATATAAGGTTAGTGATCAAATATATTCAATCTGATGGTATCACAAGACAAACGTAAAACACTTAGCTTATGTCCCTCCCAGTATGACACATAGGATGTTTCTATAATAAACATTGAAAGACACAACTACAGGAGAAAAATGATTTATTTGGGTTTTAGAGGTTTTGGTCCATGGTTGATTTATTTTGCTTTTAGAGATTTCACTCCATGAATGACTGGTTCCATTGTCTTGAGACCACAATGTAATTGGATATCACTCTGGAAAGCACAAGTCAGAAAGAAATCAGCTCATGCCCACAGACAGGAAGCAGAGAGAGTGCCTATACAAGGGCATCTTCCCTCGTGCCTTTAGTTATCTGATCTCCAGCCTTTTGGATGGCATTGCCCACTTTCAGGATGGGACTTTCTCCTTTAGTCAGCTCTGGAAATGGGCTATAGACACACCCAGAAGGGTGTTTTCCCCATCTCGTAGGTGTCATTTACTCCAAGCTGATGATCAAAATTATGTCTCACATCATACCATGTAAGTTTAATTGGAAAATATACAAAGCCAAAGACAGCAAAACTAGAAAAGGATAAATGAGCAAGGACCTGAGGAGGCAGCTGCTATAACTCTTCTCAATAGGTGTGATATACTGAGCTTATAGTTTACTATTTGGGTTGTAGCAGTTTCATACTGGTTATAAAACCCCACCTGCTTTCCTATAGAATGGCATTGACAAATAAAACCACTCTACAGTTGATAAGGCAGGCATCATTATTTATAATTTATACATGAGGTAATTAAGATTCATACAGCTTTTACCTTGACAGAATTCTTAAACTAATTAGCAATAGAGCTGTTATTTTAACGTGAGCACTCGGCTTCTTAAAACACTGTTCCTTCCATCAGGCACAGAACATCCTGGATCTGGCTTAATTGTGGAATAAAATGCATCCAAAGGCTCTGTTGATTAGCAAAGTTGCCACACAATTTTCATCAGTCCTCCTCAACAATCTGTTCGGGGTCTGTAATTGCAAGTGTTTACAAGCCCTGCCTTGGAGGAAGACGGTGTGGGCTGGAGATCAAAGGAAAGGTGCTTCATTTTCTGGGAAATCTAACCCAAAATATTATGTAAGAATACACATCTTTTGAGTTTTGTCTACAGACAGTTAATGCACCACATTTATTTACTTTCCTAGTTGTGCACTCATTTGCGGGAACCCTAAGCTAACATTCCACTTGATCTTATATTATTATAGCAAAACCCTCACAGTATTAAATAATTGATCTATCCTTTGTTCATCAACTAATGGTGGGCTTGTTTGATAGGTAAATCCATTAAGTTAATTACATATTGAATCTATTTGCTACTCAATTAGAGGGGACATAAACATGGAATTTGATCATTTAACTTCAGATTATAAATATTAATAAAGCTAAATATTTAATTTATGAATATAAAATTAATTTGAAATACTTTATGAAGGGACCTATACACACAGTAAAACAAAAGGACTTCTAAAAGGCCAAACAATAACAATAAAAATCAGCAAAGACATTTTAAATACCACAATCTTTTGTGGTTTTTCCAGTTTTAGAAAATGAAAACACTTTTTGTTTTCTGTTAAGCTCCAATATTCTCACATCATATATAAATTTGATTAAGTCCTATGCATCTTAAAGAAACATTCAAATGTCTGCCCTCTTTATCCCTACTACTGGTGCTATACAGAAGTCAACACTGCATCTTCCCAGAAAATTTGCAAAGGCATTTAATACATTGAATTCTTTCTTCAAATATGTTTCTACCCTATTGCCCCAACAGTAGTGTTGTCCGTCATTTAATTTTCTTCAAAATTAAATATGGTGGAAAAATGTAGAAGATATTTCAAAGCACTAGTATCACACTTAGAGATCAACACAGTGTTAAGTCATGTGTTTAAATGTAAAATGACATTCATTAATATGCAAAACTTAATGGAGATATTAATGTGCCTTTGGGGAAATAAAATCACGTCACTCTCCTCAAATGTGTCTTCATTGCTTACAAATTAAAATTATGTTCCTTTATATAAGATAGAAGTTTCAAAGTAATACTAATCCAACAGCCCTGTATTTCTTTGGGACTTATTTAAATACCTCCTGGACCTCTAGTTCTTCCTTCATAGACTTCACAGCAAATACCACCCAGCCTGTGATCCCTTTTACAAACCTATAATACAAATCTGGCAAACATCTTTTGTCTGCACATTTTGTAATTTTTATCTATTTTACAACCTATATCTTACTGTTACCATTGAAAAGTGTCTCTCTCCAATATGTTGAGTTCTGGTTCTCAATTCCATTCAGTTTATTGAATGGAATTATTAATATTAATATTATCAATAAGTACCTCATGTCACCAATAACATCAAAACTTACAGATCTGACCTAAGTTCAAGTGCTTTCAAGTTTAGCCCTACTACTTACCGAATAAAAGCTATATTGGGAAATAATAAGATAATTTAGTTCATAATTTCATGTGATATGTTGATGCAATCATGGTACTCTGCTATTCTGCTTTTAGGAAGGAGCAGAGCATGGGTAAACAAAGTGGTTTGAAGTTTAAGACCACGAGCTTCTAAGCCACTTTGACACTTTACTATGTGACCTTGTAAAAGTTATTACCTTCTCTGAGCCTCTATCACCTCCTCAGCACAGGAGAGAAGGATAAAGCTGGCTTTAACGCAAAGACTTTTTATAACAGATTGTTGTAACCCCAGGGTAGGTGTGAGTCACTAATGAAGACTTATAGCTCTCAGTCCCTTGCTAAGATCTCTAATTTCTTTCTAACCTGCATGAGCCGATCACATTAAACATGCTTGACATCCAAGCTCTCTATGAAAAAAAAAATGTGTAGTGGGATTTGGTATGCAGGTACCAAGATAAGAATTACGGTTCATGCTATTGCTAACATCATCCCCTGCCACAAATCTGGGAATTCTCGCCAGCAAGGCTCCGCAGGCCTGAGAGTCATTTCAATGTAGAAAGAAGTAAAGGAGACAGCTTGGGGAAAGGTTTATTTTATATCCTACATGGAGCTCATAACCCTTCAGCTAAGAAAGGAGACTCAGCTGCCTAAGGTCAGAGAACATTTGTTCAATAAGCACTTCTGGTATAACCAAAAATGTAGAAGCAAATACCTACTCATATCCACAAACATTTGCTAGGCAAAGAACCAATCAGCTCAATGCCTTGAAGTCTTACTGCCTTTGTTGTTTCACTTTTCCCTGCCAGAGGTGAGTGTGTCTTATTATTTGAATATGCAATGTCTCTCACAAAGTCATGAATTGAATACTTGGTCCCAAGCTAGTAGCACTGTTCAGAAAAATGTGGAATCTTTTGAGCATAGGGACTAACTGGCAGACATAAAGTCTATTGACATAATGTTGTTTCCATTCAGATTCTGACCTGGGCTATTGAGGAATCCCAGCCATTCACTCTAGTCACCATGATCTTCACCATGTCTCCTTTGCCAATATAGACTGAACCCTTAAGCTATAAGCTGAAATAAATCCTTCCTCCATTCCTCTTGTTAGGTGCATCACAGACACCAATGTGTCACTATGCCCTTTACTACAATGACCAATATCAAAATTTTAAAAAAAGAAGACCTCTAACACACCTGGCTAGACTGAAAACTTCTTTGTTCTGTTTGTTTTAGGATTCCCCACACCCTCTCTTTCTCTCTCTTCTCTCCTACTTCCATTTCCTCTTCCTTTTCTCTACCTTTTTCTTCCTCCTCCTCTTCCTCCTTCTGTCTTATTTCTTTCTTATTTTTGTACTGTTATATAAATGGGCTTCTCCTCCTCAAATTTTACTTTAATACTTCCATCTAGCATGAGACATTGTATAAAAAAAGTTTATAACAATTGACCCTTGATAATGGATTCAAATCTATTCTTTTACATGTAATTCATCATATTCTGTGTGATCCATTACTCCATGGTTCTTAAATCACAGATTCTCAGATGGGGAGAATAATAATACCTTCTGTATGAATTTACTACAGTGTCTATATAAAGGTCAGTGCTTAGTGTCTGAGCACAGAGTAAGAAGCTCAATATTTATGATTATGAGTCTATTACCCTTATATACATCTGCATGCACTGGGTGCTACAGCCAATTCAACATCAGTTTAGGTGATACTATTCTTAAATATTTGGAAATTTGATGAGCCAGAGGTTAAGTTGTTGGCTCTGGAAATCCACAACAGTGTAAGTACATGTAGACGAGGAAAATTAGGCAATGTTCATCAAGGGTTTTTTTGTTTTGTTTTGTTTTGTTTTGTTTTGTTTTGTTTTTTACTCCTAGCTTATCAATGAAAATGTGATTATTTGCAACATATTTTATAAATCTTCCAAATAATATACTAATTTTTAATATAAGTAACCTAACTCACTGTTTTAACCCAAACAAGATTCTAAATATTAATCATATAGATTTCTTCCTTTCTATTGGTAGTGATGATGAATCAAGCAAAAATATATCACAGAACAGTATAAATCTGAAAGCAAGTTGTAAGATCATTCCTAATATGCCATCAATGACAATACAGAAAACATGAATAGCCTTTCTTTCCACATTCAATTCTAACGAAATTTCCATCAGTGACATTCCTAAATTATATCACTTAATGTATCCTTACTTTTTAGTCAAATAAGTAAGTAGGCAACCTATAGAGAAGCAAGATCCAGGCTCTTCGACCACCAGCCGTTGACATTCACCCTGATTCATTCTACTTTCCTTGTCTAGGACTATAGTAAAAGCCCCTCTGGCTCATTATTGCAACAATTGAGACATTTCCTATTCTGCATTTCCTTTATATGGACTATAGAATTTACCTTCAATAGTCTTTTCTAGGTCATTCAGAAACATAATAACAACTTCCTTCAATATGCATATGGCCATGTCTATACCTAAATTATCCTTTCCATTGTCCCGCCCAGACAAATCTACCTTATCTCACTCTTGTCTCACTCTAATACCTTGAACCCATCACTATTGAATGTATCAATGCATGAATTTCAATTATATGCATACTACTTGTCATTTCTTAGACACTGTGAATGTTTCAGAATGAATAAAGGATAGCATAAGTATGCAAGATCATTTATATTCTCCTTAAAATTCTGCTGATACCTCGCCTTTCTATTCTTTACTACATTGTTCAGGTATTCTAAAGATGATTGTCTTTCTTCAGCAAGTGTGTGGAATGGAATGGATAGTGCTTTCTGGGAATTGTTGCTCATATTTTTCTAGCCCAGAGTTACAGTCTTCAAGGACACAAACTGAGCCATCAAGAAACCATGCTAGATTTACTGCCTTAAAAATTGCAGTAGTCACTGTTGGCAGAACTCCCATTTCCTAATCTCTAATATACAATGGATTCATCAGGAAGCTTAACCCACTGTATGATGCAAATATTAGGGAAGGTTTGCACTTTACCATCCAGCTAATGGATAACAGTACAAATGAAGCCAATATCAGTAGCTGGCTTCCTCATCATCAGATAAATTTTGAAAAAGGCAAAATCCAAGGACTATCTAACTGATTAAATAGAGGGAAAAACCAGAGACAGTTAATTATCATACATTCATCCCCCTTACTGATTAATAGTGACATTCTCCCAAGCACTTGTTTTATTTTAACAGTTGCATTCATTTCAATTATTAGGAAGAAATGGAGCCTTGTAATATTCTCATAATCTTTTTTCCCTTTTACCTTTTCCCCCAGCAAATCCATGAGTTTCGTATACCTTGGGTTGACAGACTGTGGAAATCTTCAGTTCAATGTTTACTCACTATTTGGGTCCATGATCTTTTCTTGATAGTATGTCAAAGACTTTCACTCACTACAGCCTCTGTGTCCCAGTTTTGTAGCCTGAGTCTCGTAGGAGGCCCTCTGAGCACAGTGCTCTTTGGGGATAAGAGTTCTTACATGTGCCAGCTCTTGCTCTTATGAATTCACCAATGAAAGCATCTCACTACTCTAATAATATTCAATACTCTAAAAGCTGAAGCATGTCCATCATTTGGGGGACCTGTGTTTCCCACAGCTGTTAGTAAAACTATAGACAAAGATCTCTTCAAACAGTGACAGAATTTTTGTATGTTAGCATACTATTTTGTCTAAAAATTGCAAAGTAATCAGTTTCTTCTAAGGCCAAATTCAATCTTTCGATATTCCTTTTTACCTACAAAATATGTGCAAATTGAGTCACAAAGAAGGCTCACTGGGTAAGGGTGCTTATTGCCAAGCCTGAGGAACTGAATTAAATTTCTGAGACACCCATTGTAGAAGAAAACCAACTCCCTGACCTCCACATGAACACACACAGAGAGAGAGAGAGAGAGAGAGAGAAAGAGAGAGAGAGAGAGAGAGAGAGAGAGAGAGAGAGAGAGAGAGAGAGAGAGAGAGAGAGAAAGGGTTGGGGTGGGGAAGAGATTTGCATGCTAACCATTATAAGGACAAAAACTTTCCTCTTTTGTTTCCATAGAATACAACCTGCAACATAAAAGATATTCAAAATCTTGTTACTGGTTACATGAAAGAGAAAAGAGTCTTAAAAGACACATGCAGAATACAGCCCAAATCTAGGGTAAGTTTACTGTTTATGATGCTTCTTATCCATGCTTTGAATATATACACTGTTTAATCTGTAACCATCACAAGAAGATAGGTCCTAGTATTATCTACTTATTTTTGTTGCTTTTTAGATTAACTGCTATTCCTAGGTTTATAAGATACTTTTTTTTTGGCCTGTGTGAATATTTTCTAACATCTTTATCCACTGATCAATTTATGCATGATAGAAATTGAGAACAATGGCAATAACTTCTAAAATTTGAGATTTATAGTCTCTGGGAATATGCTGCAAATACGCTTTCAGTTTGCTTTTGTATTTTATCTTGCATCTTGTGGAGGAATAAACATATCTGTACATTTTCCTGGCTTTATTCTATTCATCTTGTTTTGTTTTCTCTGTCTCAGGTATCATCCTTAGACAGCATTATATGATACAAGGATCAGATTCCATTTCAATAACATTTTCTTTTAGAAATGACTTCATTTTTCACATTTAAAGCTTTAATTTATCTGGCATTTGCTACTATGTATGGTGTGCAGTATGGATGTAATGATTCTTTTCTCTCCAAATGGCTAGCCATTTGTCCCTCTAGCACTCATCAAAATATCCATCATTTTCATCCATCTGATATAAAATGTCACCTTTATCATAAGCTAAGTTTAATATATTCCTCAGTAGTTGGATGTTGTTGTTTTCTGTCTTGTTTTATCGATCTGCCTCTTTATTCTTGTTCTGGATAAAATGACATGTTATGCATGTTTCTATAAATGTCAATGTCAAGAGAGAGATGGCCTCCTTTCTATCCAGCAGTTCAGATTGCTTTAGATATAAAACAAACATATAAAACATGAAAACATCAATAGAGAAAGAACTCCATTTATCTACAGGCTCCTGCTACTAAACTACCCATTATAGAAATCTTTAGCCACATAGCAGTCTTTCGATTTAAATTTATATGAATTAAAATTAGAAATTTAGATTTTTCAGATGTAATAGCATTTCTTGAACACTTGATGAGATCAAAGTTCACTATACTAAAATACGGATCTTTGACTCTGAGGAAACAGTACAAAAATCTTCCTATGGCAGATCTGTTCAGAATTAACGATAAAGCCCTACTGAGACACTGTCACAATGACCAGAGTAAAGGACCATCTTTATGCCTTAATACACAGACACAGAGAAGACTCTCAATGACCAGCCTTCCTTGGGCCCCCCAGTTTACTATTATAGCACGTTCCCTCTATACAGACATGCATCTCTGTGACTATGTTTATCTTCATCTAAACTAAACCTACAGTTTCACATGTGCCTACATCTTTGTGATTGTATTTCTTTTCATCAAAACTAAACCTACAATTATACGTGTGCCTTTATCTTTGAGTCATCATTCTCTTATGAAGGTTCCAATGCCACCAAAAAACTTAATAAACTTCTGTACTTTCCTCTTGTTAATCTGCCTGTCTTAGGTAAGGTTTCTATTGCTAAGATACAACACTCTGACCAAAGGCAACTTGGGAAAGAAAGGCTTTTTTCTAGTTTGCAGTTCTATAGCAAAGTCAATCACTGAGGCAAGTCAGGGCAGGAACTCAAACATATCAGGAACCTAGAGGCAGGAACTGAAGCTGAGGCCATGGAGGAATGTTGCTTACTGGCTTGCTTACACAGCTAGGCTTACTCAGTTTGCTTTCTTATACAACAAAGACCCACAGCCCAGGGGTGTGGCACCACTCACAGTGAGCTGGGCACTCCCATATAAACACCAATCAATAAAATGCACCACAGGCCAACCTAGTGGTGGCATTTCTTTTTTTTTCAGTTTCATTTCCTTTTTCTCAAATTACTTCACCTTGTTTCAAAGTGACACAAAAGTAGCTAAAATATTGTCTGTGTTGTAGGGCTTTTCAGTCAGTTGGGTGAGGGAAGTGAGATTTCACACAGGAACAGACTTTGTTGCAGAATGTGAGATGAGCCAGTCTGTTTTATGTAAATGTTTTCCTGATCTTAGGGCCAGACAAACAGAACCATCTTGCCCTGAGCTTGGACTGTGACTATGATCTCCTGGCCACATTTTGGGCACATTGGTCTTCCTTATGATTTTCCAAGCCCATTGAGGGCAAGGGACATGCTGACTCACCATAATCAACCTGTATCTCTCTAAAAATGTTTGAAAATTTTTTATTGGTTTAGAAAAATATAAGATATTATAGTAAAATGTTCTTAAGAATAAATAAATGATGAGGAGGTTAGGAAAATCTTTGCTGCTTAATCATCCACGGAGTTATTCCTCTTCCTAATCGAGAAAATTTCAACTGACTTTGAGACACCTCTAACTTAGGAGAATAATCAATCTCTTTTGAATGTGAATAGAGATAGCAGAATATTCCTCAGTTTCTCAGTTTCACAAGGTCCCTCATTCTAATTCAAAGCAGGAAAAAGGTATTTCTTGAGCTTTAGTGCTTTGAATTTCTGCATTATAATGAAAGCAACACTCATTGTGTCTCAAACAAAATAAGGTTAAAAAAGGCATTAGATGCATAATTACATATCCGTTATTCTTTATGATCTATATAATCAGATACCATCTGGCAACTAGTTTTTAAAAAAAGGCAAAATTAACTACAGTTACAGAAGTCGAATGCCATTGTCAAATAGGCTCTTTAGCATCTACTAGTGTAGTCAGTCCCTCTGGAGTTCTTCATTAAACGTGTGAACCACCAGGTAACTGAAAGAAAGAAAGAAAGAAAGAAAGAAAGAAAGAAAGAAAGAAAGAAAGAAAGAAAGAAAGAAAGAAAGAAAGAAAGAAAGAAAGAAAGAAAGAAAAAGGCTGACCTCTCCTTACTGACCCATTAGCAAATCATTTTTATCTGTGAGTTAAGTTTTGTTCATGTGAGAGACAATCAGAAACACCAAAAGGCAAGGCAAAGGAACCAATAAAAATCAAGTTACAAATAAATTCATTGTGACAGCTGTCTTCTGTTATTAATTAAAATAGTTCTCCAAATTTTACAAAAAAACACCTGATGGCAAAAGGGGTGGAACTGTGTGACTGAAAAAGAGAAATAGAAAGGAAAGGACATGACTGCTTCTAGGTATGATGAAGGAAAAAGTTTACTGTAGATAAAAGGGAGAGCTTAGGCAGAGACAGGGACATTTGGGAGATCTGGCTTTGTCATGTGTAACACGAATTCTAAATGTCTTGTAATAAAAACCTGGAGCCAGATATTGGGGTAAATGCTGAAAGATCAGAGAGACAAGGGAACAAGCCACAGCTACCTCTCACTTCCCCAACTCCACGAATCCTCTGACTGATTATCTCTGAGTCCTCAGCCAAAAGGGCTCTTCAGTCGAAAAGCACTCAGCCAAAAAGGCTTGAGTCCTCAGCAGAAAGGGGCTCTAGTTCCTTTCTCCTCGTGTTTTATATACCTTTCTGCACACTGCCATATTACTTGCTTCCTAGTGCTGGGACTAAAGGCATGTGACTCCCAAGTACTGGGATTAAAGGTGTGTGCCACCTCTGCCTGGCTCTGTTTCTCTCCTAGACTGAGTCAATCTCATGTAGTTCAGGGTGACCTTGAACACAGAGATCCAGATGGATTTCTGCCTCCCGAGTGCTAGGAATAAAGGTGTGTGTGACCACTGCCTGGCCTCTATGTTTAATCTAGGGGCTTGTTTTGTCCTCTGATCTTCAGGCAAATTTTATTAGTTTACACAATATATCACCACAGTCATGACCAGACTGAGTGGGGTCATGTGGGGTGGGTGGGGGGAGAAGGGAGAGAAGAGAACCAGGTGCATCAGCCAAGAGAGCAAAGACACAAAAGGGGTACAGGTAACCGGAATGGCTGGATGACATAGGGAAGAGCCTCTGCGGGAAGGGCAGCCCAGCCCCAAACTGGAGAATCAGGGCAGAGGGCAGTATGCCAGCCATGTACCCTGTAACAGGTAGGAACTAGGACCTGGACAAAAGGTCTGCTTTGATGGGTTAAATAGGCACCTCAGCCATTTGTCCCAAGATTTGAGACTTAACACTCTTATTCCCAGAAAGATAAAGACAAGACAAAGCAACAGGCCATAGTTCATGTTTTCCTTGTTTAAAGTCATATAATTTCTGAACTATTGTTATTCTATACTTAAACAGTCTTAGATGACTTACGAACACAGCTAAATGACTACCTTGCCTTGGGTTAATATGCCGAGAACACCGCACTCAGTATTTTCATGTTTAGTAGCTGTAGTGAAATGAAAGAAGCTGACACTCGATCAGATTTAACATGCAGCGGAATTTTCTGTTTTGTCTTAGAATCGTTGTATATTTTGAGAACTCAGACACATGCAAATGTATGGATATGAAAAGCAACATGTGATATCCTGCTTTACAAGCTGGAGCAGGATGATCACTAGACTAAGATCCTCAAAGTGCTGCCACAGAGAGGAACTATAGTAAAAATGTTTAAGTTACTCTTAATGGAGATACCAGAGTTTGCCTTTGCTTCTATAGAGGTCAATGTGCTGACTTCTAAAGATGATGGCTCTCATGAAGTGTTATCTTTTAAAAAATATTTTCTGTTTGAATTGCAAAGACAGAAAATTGAGCATATGTATATAAATATGCATATGTGTATATCTGAATGTGTGTATATATTTATACATGTATACATATAATGAATATAGACACATATATGTGGCATGTATAGAAAAACTAAGTATCTACACAAAAGAACAAAAATCAATTTTGCTTGTGTTTACTATACTGAAAGAAGTAAATGGGAAACTTTACTTTGTCAAGGAGAAAAACTAAACAAAAAAAAACATAAAGGTGATTGATTGTGGAGCCCTTTAAGTTGCCTTAATGCTATAAATTTTAACCTGGTTAACAGATTGAAGTCCAAATGACTAAGGGTCTCTAAAAGCAACTCTTTCCTTCCCATTCTAAAACTTCACTTTAAATTCATAGAACAGTGTTTAGAAAGTTCTTGCAAATAGCTCTCAATAAATGCTTTACAAAGAACAGAAGTCCTGAAAAATTTAGTAAAATGCAGACAATTTGTGCTTTTAAATGCTTACTGTGTTTTTCACACACACACACACACACACACACACACACACACACACACACACACACACACGTCTGCTCAAGTTAAAGGAAAACTAGATCTAGATGGTATTAGAAGAGTAAAAAGAGATTTTATTCCATGGCTATTGCAATGAGAGCAAACTGACTCCACTACAGACTGGGGTCAATGCCCCATCCACAGTGCAACAGTGGAGCAGGGAATGCGGACAGTCGCTGAAAAGAAAATCCGTGACAGGTAGCATCAGAAGTAAAGGAAGATTCCTGCTAAGCCACGAGACATGATTCTTGCTGAAATAATCTATGTAAATAAAAGCTCAGAAGGGCAAAGGTCAAATGCTGGTTGGGAAGCATGTTCAAAGGACCTGGCCACATTTGTTCAAGAAGAGTCTTGGGAACTTAACAAGCCAATACCAGAAACAAGGATGTGTTGATGCTATTTCAGCTTTTACCCTAGTGGTCATGTATGCTGATTGTCCTCGACAGCATGCTGGGGACTGAACACAGGCCCATTTCTACTGTTAAGCTACGCTGTCCTTCCTATGTTCTTGCTGTTTATTTTGAGGCAGTATCTTACTAAGTTTCCCAGTCGATCCTAGAATTCAGTCTGTATTCTCAACAGGTGTGAGAATACCTCAACGTCATCCTCCTTCCTGCCTCAACTTCCTGAGGAGCTGGAATTACAGATTTGTTCATCTACAGCTCACCAAGAATTTCAGTCCTGTGTTCAAGACTTATTTGTGACTTCCTCTACCTCTGAAATTTGCACAGCTTTAGCATAAGTTGTCAAAGTGATTTCCAATCCCATTATATTAGAGCCTAAATAGATGTCTGCTCACAGCCCATTAAACACGTGTTAAAAGAAAGACCAAATTCTTTCAAGTGTATAATAGGTATTATTTGAGCTACCATTCTAACAGCTGAGCTTGTTGAAGTTAAGGGACAATTATGCACATATATTATATCTTATTTTTCCTAATGTGATACTGCATGCTTCCCTCAGAAAGTTTATAGTATGTGTACTTTGTCTGGTTCTTTGGAAATTAGTATTTAAAACACAGGACCTGTAAAGATCATCAGAAAGCTAAAGCATTTTTCTTTAACTTTTATTGATTCTTTGTGAATTTCACATCATGCACTCTGATCCCACTTATCTCCCTGTCCCCTGGAATGCAACCTCCCCCAAAACAAAACCAAATTTAAAAGAAAAACCAAAACCAAAACAAAACAAAACAAGATAAAAATAAAGAGAAGAATCTTATCGTGGAAGCTCTAGTGTGGCCTGTTGAATTACAGTTTACCCTATAGTCCACTCATCTTTACTTGAAAGTGTTCATTGCTATGAGTCACTGGTCTGGCTCCAGGCTTCTGGCTTCTGCTATACCAGCAAGAATAGGGCTACTCTTGGATATCCTGTTGTTGTCCTGTCTCACAGAGATCCTGCTGTTTTGGATATGTGCATTCTTCCCCTTCATATGCTCCAGTAGTTCACAGATTCATTGGATATTGGACTGGACCAACTCATAGTCATGGTTCTGGGCCTGGGTGGTAGCTGGGTTGGTCAGCCCACCAGCTTTCTCTCATCGTCACTACCCAGGTGAGCTCTCCAGCACTGCCTGGGCTAGCTCACCCAATGCAGCCTGCAGAAAGGAGCAGGGCCAGTTCTCCTGCTCTCAGGTCCTCAGATCCAGGTCACCACACTCACACCGCCAGGGCCAGTTCTACTGTTTTGCCTGGGCAAGGTACAGGAGGGCCTTCTTTCCTGATTGCTATAGGGGGGACACTGCAGGTGTGGGAGAGTGAGGGGGATTAGCTCCCCTGCTCTTACGCCCTCGGGGCTGGCTTACCTACATATCCACACAAGATGCAAGGATCAGCTCTAGTGTGCTATCCAGGTGGGGTGCAAGGCCCCCTCTCCTGTGTGCTGTAGCTGGTGAGGGGCAGGGCTAATTCTCTTATTCTTGTGACCCTGGGGCCAGCTCTCTTACCTTCTGCAGGTAGCAAGGGGCAGAGTAGGGAGGGCATCCATCCCTCTCCCATGCCACCACATGGCAGATAAGGGTGAGGTGGGATCAGCTCTGCTGCCCTCATGCCCCCAGGGCCAGCCCACCTGTGTCCCTGACAACAGGGTCAGCTCCAGTGTGCTGCCCAGATAGGGTCCAGAGTCCCTCTCCTGTGGGCTAGCTCTCTCACTCTTGTGACCCCAGGACCAGCTCTCTCACCTGCCTCAGGTGGTAATGGGTGAGGAGAGAGGGCATCTTTCTCTCGCTCTTGCCACCACAGGGCAGATGGGATGGGGGTGGGGGTGAGGGGGTCAGCTCTTCTGCTCTCACACACTCAGGGTCGGCTCACCTGTGTCTGCACCCACAGGGTCAGCTGTAGTGTGCTGCCCAGGTGGGGTGCATGCTTGTGGTGAGGGGTGGGGCCATCTTTCCTGAATACAAGGGTGGGGCAGCTTTCCCTTGAGGGGAGAGGCTGGCTCTCCTGCTGCAGTATCCATTGAGGGGCAGGGCCAGCTATCCCAGGGCCAGTAAAAGACTGGGCTGGCCCGGCACAGCATGGTTCCAATGACCCCCTGTGCTAACACAGGCCACAGACATGCTGCAGTAGGACCATGTGACCCAGACATGGCCCTCAGCAGCAGGTCAGGCCTGGAGGTCACCATGGTCCTTGTGGCAACACAGGCCATCCAGATCAGTATGGTCCCAACAATAGCATGACCCTCGGGTACCAACATGGTCTCAGGTGGCTGACAAGACCCTGGGCATCTGTAGAGTCCTTGGTGGTAACAGGAGCCATAGATATCACCCCAGACTTCAGCTGCTACAGGGCCACAGACAGAGACATGGCCCTTGGCAGCAGCTTGAGCCTGGATGCCTCCACGGCCCCAGGTGGCAGCACCAGATAGCACTGTAGATGTAACCAACCGTCTTATTAAATAAGAAACACAGAAACAATGTAAAAGAGAAAGCCAAGAAGTCAGAGCTCAGAGCTAAAATCTCACCCTTCCTCCTGCTGTCCCAGCTTCGCGAAAAGAGACCTACTTCCTGTCGGTTCGTATTTTTAAAGTATGTTGTTCTGCCTTCTCATTGGTTGTAAACCCAAACACATGACTGCCTCGTCACTGTCTGAATGTACAGCCCCCTAGGTCTTAAAGGCATATGTCTCCAATGCTGGCTGTATCCCTGAACACACAGAGATCTTATGGGATTCAAGGCGTGTGCCACCACCGCCACACTCTTGCTATGGCTCTAATAGCTCTGACCCTGAACACACAGATATCTATGGGATTAAAGGCATGTGCCACCACCGCCACACTCTTGCTATGGCTCTAATAGCTCTGACTCCCAGACAACTTTATTTATTAACATACAATCAAATTAATATTTCAGTACAAATCAAAATAATATTTCAATACAATTAGATTACCACCACATTTCCCCTTTTCTATTTTAATAAAAAGAAAAAAAGCAAAAGGTTATGACTAACAAAAGAAAAACTATATACAAAAGTACAATAACTATATACAATATATACAAGTAATAAATACCTAAACAGGTATTTGACGAATCAGAGAAAATAATTCCATTATCTATCCTATTTTGATAATTCCAAGATGTATCTAATGTACTTTCTATCCTAATTAATTTTCAACTATAACTAACTAATCTTCAACCATAACTAACTAATCTTCAACTCCCTCAGAGACCCAAGAAGGGAATAATATTAGCTAACAAAAATAAAAACAGGAAGTGCATGAAAGCAACTTCCAAAAAAATTTTGTGAGTTGACAGAAACAGCCAGCTGCCTGGGCAGTCACCTGAGGTTTCTCCGCAGTGTTGGGGCATCATCTTCAGCCTATAGGCTTAGTGTATCTGACAGACTCATTTGTGAAGTAGGATGTACACAAGGTCAACAGTTCAACCTCACATTGGGTGAGAGCAGTCCACGTACCAGAAACACCTGAATTCCACTAGTGTCCTGTCATGATTCAGGATTTTAAATTCTGGAAATTGTTGACAGTTTTTTAATTCAGCTGTCCATTCTTCTTGGCTGTGTATATATGGCTTCATCTCAGCATCCCCTTCTTCTCCACATCCCTCTATTAAATGCCAGTCTACTTTTGAGAGGCATGAGCTTTCAGCTGCTGTTCCATTGTACAACAGAATCCATCGGCCCTCTGCCTGTTAAGCTGCCTTCGAAGAAAAGGGCACCGTACCTTTTCCGGATGCGAAGGCCACTTCAGGGATGGGGCCATATTGTCCTGGCCTCAGAAGATGCCTTTTGATAAAGCCATAACCACACTTGTTTTGGCAAGAATCAGTAGTCCCTTGTTTCGTGATCTGTCTGTCCATTTTGTCCTGTTGATTCGAGGATACTTTGTTGTCCAGTGGCTAACTTTTGCCAGAATGAAAGTTGACTCCATATGCAGTTTCTTCAATGCACATATTTTCTCTAAAGTAGATTGGTACTGCCAGGAGCCGACATGTCTCAAAAAAGAAAAATTTTCTAAGTTATTAAAACATTTTAAATGCCATATTCTGTAGATCTCTGAAGGGTTTGAAGATGACCTGTCTAAAACATCTCTGCTCAATTTTTAAAACATATCTAATATGACTACAAGTTCTATGATAATGTCTAACTACTAGCTTTCATTTCTTTATATCCTAATAGTTGATAATAATAACATTCAAGGATCAGAAATTTGCATTACATTGTTAAATGGATGGAATAAATACAATTAGAAATATACATATAGCATTTTCTAACAATATCAGTTTCAAATTTGTGTACAATATAAAACAATTCAATCCAATGTAAAGTATTTAAAACTAGTAATTGTCTTTTTCTTTTCTTTCTTTCTCTTTTTTTTTTTTAAACAAGAACTTTAAATCTAATCTCCTTTGCTTAGCCTTTTTCCTAACCCTTGACAATAACTTGTAACCAACCCCCCTAAATACTGAAAATTATCCCAGACCCAAAACCCATTAAAAAGACCAAAAAACCACCCGCCCCACACCACCTCTTTGGGAATGTGGGCGACGTATTCTTAAAATTGCTTCCTGCTGGGTATGGGCGAAGTTTTCTTTATCCTGAAAGAAAAATTTTAGGTTAATTGTCAAATTCTAGGAGAGGTAACTATATCCTTCATTATCCAGTCTGTGTATAATGCCAAAGTTGAGGGTTTATCTCAAGTCCTTATTCAAGTAGTCTTTGAGACTGGATCATCTCAGCTAGTCATCTCAAATTTGCTCTGAGCACCTTGTAGTTCAAAGCTGATCTGTGGATGATGTTTGTCAGCTTAATGATATTATTATTGTCCACGTGGAATTGTTGTTGTTGTGGGGCCCCATCTTCTTTCTGGAGACTTCAGTTGATGTTAGGCCAGGCCGTGATTTCCTGCAGAAAACTGATAAGAGACTCGAACACAAAAACATATATATATAGCTAGCCTTTTTTCTAGAATTAGTTAGTACTCTATGTGACCATTCATATCTTAACAAAGTTTAAAATGTATATATATATATATATTAATCTTGTAAATTTTGATATAAAATTTATACTTTGAGAACAGTTTAAAGAATCAGAATAGAATCAAAGAGTTGAGATTAGTAATAGAATAGTCCCTTAATTAATTTTGCTTTTGTCCTGTACCATAGCAGAAATGGCTCTTATTCTGGCATGATACAGGGAGTTTGCATTTTCCTTTTAACAACATGCTTGATTTTAAAGAAGGAGAGAGCCATTCTCCAACTCCAAACTCAGCTTTAAATTTTAATTGAACTGGGACTGTTAGAAGACCAATAGTGTTAAATCTTTAGAGAAAAGCAGAAACAAACATTTAGGAAGACATAAAATTTTTTTAGATAATATATACCCATACACCGTTTCACTCTGTTTCTTGGGATAGATGATTTGTCCCTTTTCTTCAGTTGTCTCATTTGTCCAGTGTTCTTCAGATTCCTTAACCTTCATTCTCCTAAAAGACAAAAACAAAAACCTTTCCCCAAGACTAATTTTGGGGATGTTTCCTTTTGACAAGTTATTATCTGATTAAATGAAAAGGCATGTGTTATTGATACAAGTTAGTTTAAATTGGATGTTCATGCTGGTTGATGAACTATCACCTCCTCTAATTAAGAGGTCTCTCTTGTTCAAATCGAACCTTTATCAATTTTGATGGTACCCACAGCTTATCTTCTCCTGTAGAAACAAAAGCAAAACCACGTCCCCAATGTAATACATACCCTGGTTTCCATTCTGAGGTCAGCACATCCTTAAAGTATATAGGCTGATTTAATTCTGTAGTTTTTTCTATTATCCAATGTCTCTCTGCAGCTGTTGTTCCTTTCTCATTGGCATTCAGAAAATTCAAAGTTAGAAGAGCATTATGCAGTCTATTTCTGGGGGTTTTTGTTACCCATTTCTGTTTATTTAGCATATCCTTTAGAGTTCTGTTTGATCTTTCTATAACTGCTTGACCTGTAGGATTATGTGGTATGCCTGTAATATGCTTTATATTGTAATAAGCAAAAAACTGTTTCATTTTAACAGAGACATATGATGGAGCATTGTCAGTTTTGATTTGTGCAGGTATACCCATGATGGCCATAACTTCTAGCAAATGAGTGATTACAGAATCAGCTTTTTCAGAACTCAAAGCAGTTGCCCATTGAAATCCTGAATAAGTATCGATAGTGTGGTGTACATATTTCAATTTTCCAAATTCTGCAAAGTGAAACACGTCCATCTGCCAGATTTCATTTCTCTGAGTACCCTTTGGGTTACATCCTGCTGGTAATGGCGTCTGATTGTAGAAGGAACAAGTAGGACATTTCTTTATTATTTCTTTGGCTTGTTGCCAGGTTATGGAAAAATCCTTTTTTAAACCTTTACTATTAACGTGATGTTTTTTATGAAATTCTGAGGCCTCCAGCACATTTCCTATCAATAATTTATCAATCTCTTCATTGCCTTGTGCTAGAGGGCCTGGCAGACCAGTATGGGATCGAATGTGAGTTATATATAAAGGATGATTCCTTTTCCTGATTGTATCTTGTAATTGAATAAATAGTGAAGTTAATTCTGAAGCATCAGGGATAAATTCTGCAGTCTCAATATGTAACACCACTCTTTCAGCATACTGAGAGTCAGTTACTATGTTGAGAGGTTCTGAAAAATCCATTAATACCAACAGAATAGCATACAATTCTGATTTTTGCACTGAATTATACGGACTTTGAACCACTTTACTTAAATTTTCTGATTTGTAACCTGCCTTTCCTTCTTTGTTGGCATCTGTATAAAATGTACGAACTCCAGATATGGGTTTTTGCCGTACAATTCGAGGCAAGATCCATTCAGCTCTCTTTATAAGATCAATTCTATTGCTTTTGGGATATTTGCTGTTAATTTCTCCCAAAAAATTACTGCAAGCTCTTTGCCAAGGTTCACTTTCTGTCCATAATTTTTCAATGTCCTCCTTAGTTAATGGTACGACAATTTCTGCTGGGTCTATGCCTGCTAATTGACGAAGTCTCAATTTTCCTTTGTAAATCAAGTCAGAGATTTTTTCCACATAAGTTTTTAATTTTTTATTTGGTTTATTTGGTAAAAATATCCATTCCAATATAATATCTTCCCTCTGCATTAATATTCCAGTAGGAGAACGCCTAGAAGGTAAGATAACCAAAATGCAATCCAGCTTTGGATCAATACGATTCACGTGTCCTTCATGCACTTTCTTTTCTACCAAGGCTAATTCTTTCTCAGCTTCAGGTGATAATTCTCTTGGACTATTTAAGTCCTTGTCACCTTCTAAGGTTTTGAACAAATTAGTCAGTTCATCATTTTTTACCCCAACAATAGTTCGTAGATGAGAAATATCTCCAAATAATCTTTGAAAGTCATTAAGAGTCTGTAGTCTATCTCTCCGAATTTGCACCTTTTGGGGTCTAATTTTTTGTAGCTCTATTTTATATCCTAAATAATTAATAGAATCTCCTCTTTGTATCTTTTCAGGAGCAATTTGTAATCCCCAGCGAGGCAAAATTTTCTTTACTTCTTCAAACATTATTTCTAAAGTATCTGCATTTGAGTCAGCTAGTAAAATATCGTCCATATAATGATAAATTATAGATTTAGGAAATTTTTTACGTATCACTTCCAATGGCTGTTGTACAAAATATTGGCACAGAGTTGGGCTATTCAACATTCCCTGTGGGAGGACCCTCCATTGAAATCTTTTAACCGGTTGAGAATTATTATAAGTAGGCACTGTAAAAGCAAATCTTTCTCTGTCTTTTTCTTGTAAGGGTATTGAAAAGAAACAGTCTTTTAAATCAATAACTATGAGAGGCCATCCTTTTGGTAACAGAGTAGGCAAAGGCATCCCAGATTGTAGAGAACCCATTGGCTGAATTACTTTGTTAATTGCCCTAAGGTCTGTTACCATTCTCCATTTACCAGATTTCTTTTTAATAACAAATATAGGAGAATTCCAAGGGCTGGTTGATTCTTCAATATGCTGAGCATTTAACTGTTCTTCTACCAGCTCTTCTAAAGCCTGGAGTTTCTCTGTTGTTAAAGGCCATTGCTGGACCCATACAGGCTTGTCTGTTAACCATTTTAAAGGTAGAGCTGTTGGTGTCTTTGGAAGATCATCAGTTATTGTGCCCTGTTCTTGTATAATATGGATGGCTGGTGACCACTCATTAGAACAATATCTTCTAATATTTCTCTCAGTAACATGTGCTAGTTTATGATTTGTTTCTGAGATTGGAGGGATGTTAATCTGAGTATTCCATTGTTGCAACAAGTCTCGACCCCACAGGTTCATAGTTATGTTAGCCACATATGGTTTTAATTTTCCTCTCTGTCCTTCTGGACCTATACATTCGAGCCATCTTGCACTCTGTTTCACCTGAGATAATGTCCCAATTCCTAACAGTTGAACGTTTACCTCCTGAAGAGGCCAAGTTGGATGCCAAAATTCTGGTGCAATTATGGTAACGTCCGCACCTGTGTCTACCAGACCAGACAACAAAACACCATTTATTTTTATCGTTAATTTTGGTCTTTGTTCATTAATAGAAGTTTGCCAAAAAATTTTCTTTATGTTTTCTCCTGAATTTTCTATTCTCTCTGTTTCATCATCCTGACCAGCATGATTTATTCCAATAGGCATTTGGCTATTTAATCGCTCTCCAGAGCAGGCATTTCCTCTATGGCTGCCGGAAAGGTTTGAACTGGATTTGCACTGGGGGCCTGCCTGAGGCCCCTCTGGGAGTTTCCCGAAGACTGAGGCAAAGGATTACCCTGTCTGTCCTTTGTTGATCTACATTCGTTGGTCCAGTGTTTTCCCTTACCACACCTTCTGCATACTCCAGAAGGAAGGGGCATTCTGTTGCCATTGTTCCTTGAAGAAACATTGTTTCTGGAAATGACCTGTCTACAGTCCCTTTTCAAATGTCCTTGCTTTCCACATCCAAAACATCTAACACTCCTCAAACCTTTTGAAATTACTTCTCCTACCCATGTATCATCATGCTCATCAGCTTCAACATTAATTGTTTCTCTAATCCAATCTTCCATAGGTGCAGATCTTGCCCTTAATGGCCTGATTATTCTTTTGCATGCTGCATTCGCATTCTCAAAGGCCAAAGATTCAATTATTGCCTTACCAGCTTCTGAATCCGAGACCGTTCTCTTTACTGCTGAAGCCAGTCTTTGTAAAAAATCTGTAAAAGACTCTTTTGGGCCTTGCTTCACCTTTGTAAATGACTCAGATTTTTTTCCTGGTTCCTCAACTTTGTCCCATGCATTCAAGGCTGCCGTTCGACATAAAATTAGGGTTTGGACATCATATAAACATTGTGCTTGTGCTGAAGCATATTGGCCTTCGCCCATAAGCTGATCCTGGCAAACCTGTACTCCTTTATCCCTCCATTGTTTTTCTATGTTTTTAGCCTCCTCCTTAAACCAAGTCAGAAATTGAAGTCTCTGGCTGGGTTCCAGAACACCTTGTGCGAGGTCCCGCCAGTCCTGAGGTACTATCCTATTATATGTTGACCAAGTGTTTAACATTTGCTTTACATATGGGGAATGCATGCCATAAGATACTATTGCCTCCTTAAACCTTTTTAAATCCAACATTTCAATTGGAGCCCAAGTATTTTGTGTAGCCATTTGATCAGGCATCTGCTGTACTGTTACAGGATAAATTAAGGGTGACTGTGTGAAAACAGGCTTTCTTTCTGCAACCTTATGATCCCGACTTGAAACAACTTCACTGTTAATTTCTTCTGTCTGAATTTTTACAGGTTTAACAAGTTCTTCTAACGCTGTTATCCTGGCACTTAAATTGACTATCTTTTTAAATATTAAAATGTGGATTATTATAGTGATGAGGTGCATAATTCCACCAATACTAATATTATATAGTTGTTCCATTGCCAGACTGCCTAAAATTTCGAACAAAAACCAATTTTCTTCCAATGTACACATAAAACCCATTTGTTTTTTAATGTGGAAAAAAATTCTCTTTTAGATAGTTTCCTTTAAAATATCTGATATATTATGACTTACCAAATCTGCGTAGAACAGTAGAAATCCGAGGGGATTTTCAAAGTAGCCACCTAGTGTCCCAGGTGTAAATGCAGAGAGAGAGAGAGAGAGAGAGAGAGAGAGAGAGAGAGAGGAAAGAGAGAACGCACAAGAAAGCGTAGCCGGCTAAAGCTTAAATGCAGCCACGTGTTCCCTCTTGTGCCGAGTCAAGGCTTGGGTCTGGCTTCCTTAAGCTCCGACCACGTGCGTTGGCTTTACAGGCAGGGCCCTGTTCAGCAGGGCAGGTCTGAGTTGTTTGTAGCACCGGCTTTAGGCAAGCTGCTCACAGACCTAGGCCCGGGCTAGAAGTTGCTACCCGGACTAGGACGCCAGCAGCTCGGACTAAGAAGCCGATCGTCGCCGCCGCCGCCGCCGCCGCGGGCCGCCTGCCGCCCTTGCGGGAAAGCGGACCTGCCGCCAAGCCAAGCAGTTTTTAATGGATTCTTGTCATGTTGGGCGCCAGATGTAGATGTAACCAACCGTCTTATTAAATAAGAAACACAGAAACAATGTAAAAGAGAAAGCCAAGAAGTCAGAGCTCAGAGCTAAAATCTCACCCTTCCTCCTGCTGTCCCAGCTTCGCGAAAAGAGACCTACTTCCTGTCGGTTCATATTTTTAAAGTATGTTGTTCTGCCTTCTCATTGGTTGTAAACCCAAACACATGACTGCCTCGTCACTGTCTGAATGTACAGCCCCCTAGGTCTTAAAGGCATATGTCTCCAATGCTGGCTGTATCCCTGAACACACAGAGATCTTATGGGATTAAAGGCGTGTGCCACCACCGCCACACTCTTGCTATGGCTCTAATAGCTCTGACCCTGAACACACAGATATCTATGGGATTAAAGGCGTGTGCCACCACCGCCACACTCTTGCTATGGCTCTAATAGCTCTGACCCCCAGACAACTTTATTTATTAACATACAATCAAATTAATATTTCAGTACAAATCAAAATAATATTTCAATACAATTAGATTACCACCACATAGCACTGCAGCCGAATGGCCCTCAGACACTGACGTGGTCTCAGGTGGCTGACCAGACCTCCCAGCATCAGCACAGCATTGGATGATCTCAGGATCCACAGACATCAACTCATACCCTGGCTGCTGCATGGCCACAGATGCAGACAGCAGCCCTGGCCTGGAGAAAACCATGGGCCTCCGACACCCTCATGGTCACAGATTATGGCGCAGACCTTGGGCATCCATGTGGTCCTTGGTGGCAACATGAATCACAGACATCAATACAGCCCCTGGCATTGATAGGACCAAGGACCCAGACACAGCCCTTGATTGAAGCCCTGGCCCAGACAACACCACAGCCCCAGGTAGCAGCAGCACTGGTCACTCAAATCAGCTCGGCCCCATTGGCAGCATAACCATCAAACACCAACATGGTCACAGGTTGAAGCCCAGACACGGGCACCTGCGTGGCCTCTGGTCATATCACAAGCCAGGGACATCAATTCAGGCCCTGGCTGTGGTAGGACCATGACTCAGACATGGTCCCCAGGAACAGCCTGGGCCAGGATATCACCATGGCCTCAGGTGGCAGTGCAAGTCACCCAGATTGGCATGGACCTGTGGCATCATGGCTCTTGGACACTGACATAGCCCCAGATAGCCACTCACACCACAAGCCTCCATATGCCCCTCGGTGGCAACAGAAGTCATAGACATCAACACAGAACTCCTTGGCTGCTTCAGGGCCTCGGACAAAGACCTGGCCCCTGGCAATAGCCCAGGCCTGGACATCACCTTGGACTCAGACCATTTATGTGCTCCTGTTCCTCACTACCCTCACCTCTACAGATCTGCCTTTCTCACCAGCCTATGAACTGTTCTCTCTCTCTCTCTCTCTCTCTCTCTCTCTCTCTCTCTCTCTCTCTCTCTCTCATTTTCCAACACTGTACTCACTGACCATAATGATGCCCGCCCTGATGCCACGGCTCTTAGTTGGGTCTTCCTGTCCCAACCGCAATGAACGGCATGGAGCTGTTGTTTTTCTTCTCCTGCCCAGGCCTAGAGAACTCGAGTCCCGCTTGTACCCCGACCCCCACCCAAACCAATAAATCTATGGGGGCGGGGCTCGGGTGAGCCATCTGTATCCTCCTGAGGCTCAGGCCTGGAAAGTGCAGAGCTGCTCCTGGTTGATTGTGCACCCACCAGACCAAGCTTGCTTTTATATGATGTGCGACTGTATGTTAAGGACTGCAAGCTTGTGCCCCTCCAAAATGCTTATATTGTAAACTTCCTGATGGGATTTATAAGTAGGATTATTAGGCGATAAATGGATCAGGAGGGTGAAGCCAGATGATGGTATTCCGGAGACAGGATATCTTGCTTCTCCCAATGGCCCTAACAGCTGTGACTCCAAGGTAACAGTTTGCAAACCAAGACAGCCTGTGCTGAGAAGAAATCTTTCCATGTCTCACTCTTAGACATCCTGTCTTCAGAACCATGAGCAACAAAAGCTGTCTAAGCTACACAGTCTATTTTCACTTTTTATGGTATCTGTGGCAAACAAAGCCAAGAAGTAATCTCAAAAAGTTACTCAGCTTGGCTAAAAATAACAGTCACAAAAGTTACAAGTCAGAAGGATCATGAGGTCATGAGGCCAGCCTGGGATACAGAGAAACATTACAAAAATGCAAATTTCATGATCCCTTTTTTTTCCTCATTTAAATCCGGGCATAATACACTTTTCACAGACCAAGGATTTACCAAATGGCCACCAATTATACATACTTTAGTTGATAAAGGAAATCTGAAAACAATGTCAAGGATATTTTTATAAATGACATTTGTTAATTTATTGTCTTGTATTATCAAACAACATCTCTGAAAAATTTTAAGAATTCCATTGATGTTACCTTGTTTAATATAACTATATTTTAAATCTTGTTTTTCTCATTACAGACATGTTCAGAATTTTCTGTTAAAATTAAGATTACTTTATTGTAGCCCCATTAAAATACACATGCATGGACTTTACTTATTCTCTATGGCATGTGTGTTGACTAAATTGTGGCTAACTATTGTTAATTCATTTTGCTGGATTAAGTGTTTTCATCTTTGTTGCTAACCAAGGCAATTACAAAGTTGGAAGGAAAATACCCTGCTAGTTATAAATTTAGAAGATTTAAGGTTATATGCTTTTTTGTTTCTTGTTTTTACTTTTATTTCAATATTTTATTACTAGCCATTAATGTTTCCTTTATATATTAAATTTTGCCATAGATATATATAGGTATAGGAGAAAACAGTATATATAGGGTTTGGTATTACCCAAGACTCTTGGAATCTACTGGGTTCTTGGAATGTCTCAAGAACTTTTCTGTCTTTTATTTATTTATATTTTTCTTAAAAATAGAATTTTTCATACAATATATTTTAATTATGGTTCACCTTCCCCCAACTCCTCTCAGATCTTTCCTACCTCCCCACCCACCCAAATCCACACCCTTTCTTGCTCTTTCTCATTAAAAAACAAACAGGCATCTAAAAAAGAAAAGAAATAAGAAAACAAACAAACCTAAATAGGACAAAACAAACAAATGAACAAGAAAAAAAGCCAAAAATTTAAAAAAACACAAGAAGTACATAAGAATGCACACACATACGTACACACATTCTCACATACACACACAGAGATAAATCCCATTAAAACACAGAATTGAAAACCATAATATATAAGCAAAAGGTTTTTTAAATATCCAGAAAAAAAACTTTATGAGACAAAAAAAAAAAACAATCCTCCAAAAATACCATTGAGTTCAGTTTGTGTTGGCATCTACTACTGGCCATGTGGCCTGCCTTTAAGTGTGATTTGTATACCCAGTGACATTTCTTTGGAGAAAAATAATTTTCATTTGCAATCTGTTAGCAATTGGAGATAGTGTAGCTCAATTTTTTTTTTTTTTTACTCTTTGTGGGCCTGCCAGCCAGCTCACAAATAAATACACAGAGACTTATTCCTACTTATGAATGCCCAGTCTTAGCTTGGCTTGTTTTAGCCAGCTTTTCTTAAATGATCCCATCTACCTTTTGCCTCTAGACTTTTACCTTTCTTTGTTCTATAGATCTCTTTCCTTCTTACTCCGTGTGTATCTGGAAGTGTAGCTTCTTACTAGCTGTGTATCTGGGTGGCTGGCCCTGGCATCTTCTTCTCTCTTCTCCTTTCTCTCATTTATTCTCTCTGCTTCCTGCCCCACCTATTTCTCTCTCCTGCCTAGCTATTGGTTGTGCAGCTCTTTATTAAACCAATCAGGTGTTTTAGACAGGCAAAGTAACACAGCTTCACAGAGTTAAACAAATGCAACATAAAAGTACAACACATCTTTGCATCATTAAACAAATATTCCACAGCATAAAGAAATGTAATGCATCTTAAAATAATATCCCACAACAAAATAGATTCTAGGCTAGGGATGGAAACTTGTGCTCCCTTCCCCTTTCAGCACTGGAAGCGCATCTGGCTTAGACATGTGCAGTCCCTGAGCATGCTGCCACAATCTCTTTGAGTTCTTGTGTACCATCCTGTTGTATCTAGGCTTTATTTCCTTGGTGTCTTCCATTCCCACTGGCTCTTAAAATCTTTCCACCTCTTCTTCTACATAATTCCTTGAGCCCTGAGAAGACAGATTTGATGGAGACATCCCATTTAAACAGAAGGTTCCAAGTTTCTCACTCTCTGCACTTTGTCCACTTGTGGGTCTCTGTTTCCATCCACTACAGAAGGAACCTTCTCTCATGATGGCTGAGGGAGGCTCTGATCTTTGAGTATAGCAGAATGTCATTAAGAGTTAATTTACTGCTGTGTTCCTAAACAGAAAGGTAATATTTGGCTTTCCTTCAGGTCGTTGGCCTATTTGGTCTTGGGTTCTTGGCCACACAAGCAGTGTTGAGCATGGATTCCATCACATGCAGCAGGCCTTAATTGCAATCAGAGAGTGGTTGGTTACTTCCACTTTTGTGCCACTATTGCACCAGTATATCTTGCAAGCAGATTATAGACAGAAGCACTTGTAGCTGGGTTTGTGTTTACCTTTCTCCTCTGGTAGTGAGCAGAGTACCTTCCAATACCGTGAACACTAGTTAGTAAGGGTGAAAGCACTAGTTAAACACTAGCTCATCCTCTTCATGTTCAATGAGATATTTATGTGTTACTTTCAGCAATAGGGCCTTATTATCAGTTTGTGGATAGTAACTAATAGCCTTGGCAATAGCCTGGGTTCAGGGGGGTGGGGGTTACCATGGGGCTCCTTTGACCAACAATTCAATTTAATATAACCCATTTCTGTCACTTGTGGTTTCCAATGAGGGCAAGACGTGTCTAGTTGGTGTTTTGTTTCCCTGGTTATTTGGTACTTCCATTTAGATTTCTTTCATACTTCATTATTTTTCCATATACCAATCAAATGGACCTTTATTTTAGCTGCCCCCCATACTTTCTCCCTACTCTCATCTTTCATCCACTTCACTGTTTGATTCTCCCATACTAGGCTCTTCCCTAGGCAATGTTCATTTATAACTATTTTATTTTCCCTTTCTAGGGAGATCCTTCCCCCACTCTCAATCCCTTACTCTAAACCTAACCTCTGTGGTTATATGCATTGTGGCCTGCTTATTGAAGATTTAACAGCTGGTATACACATATATCCAAATACATACCATATTTGTTCTTTGGGGTTTAGGTTACCTTACTCAGAGTGTTTTTTTTTTCTAGCTGTACCCATTTACATTTCCATGTGAATTCCATGATTTCATTTATTTTTGTTAACAACTGAGTAATTGCTCCAATGTATAAATGTGCCACATTGTTTTTATCCATTCATCCATTGATTAGCATCTAAGCTGTTTCCATTTTCTGACTATTACGAATAGAGCAGCAATGAGTATTATTGAGAAAGTGCCTCTGTAGTAGGACATACAGTCCTTTGGGTATATGCCCAAGAGTATATTGCTGGATCTTGAAGTGGAACAGCTCTCAGCTTTTTGAGGAACTGCCACACTGACTTCCATGGTGGCTGTACAAGTTTGCAGTCTCTCCAGAAACAGATGAATGTTCTCCTTACCCCACATCCTTGCCAACATGAGCTATTCTTTGTTTTATTGATCTTGACCATTCTGATGGATATTACATGAAATTTCCAAGTAATTTTGATTTGCATTTCCCTGATAACTTTCCTTCATTTCATTTTTTCTTAATTGGAAAGAAAGCCCACATTCAAACTTTTCTTTAACTTCTGGTATTGTTTAATAAATTATTATATTATCTCTAATGTTATTAAATGTCTCCTCCATCTTCTCCCTCGGCTTGAGAGTATTCCCTTGAGAAAGAGAGCACATATTAGCAAAATAAATTTGATCAAGATTTAAAGGCCTTTATCTTTGACCCAAGGCTCCATGGAGTATATGATGCTTAAATATCAGGATTCACACCACTCTAGGAATATGTGCTCAGTTACATATAGAAAACTCAAGGGACCTGAGGAATGGTATATCTGTTGTGATTTCTCTAGCAGGGGAGAACAGTACATTTAATGGGTTCCAGTGACTAAAGAAATAGTTGTAACTATCAAGCTTTCCTGAAAGTATGACATAATCCATCTTTTGATAGACATAAATGACTAACAATACTGCTAGATTAAAGTTTAAGTAGTTCATTGTGGCCAGGCCATCACATCATACCAGTAAAGACAGTCATGATTTTATAAACTTAATATAATGGTTGTGCTAAATCCAAGAATCTCATTGTAACTTTTAGTCATTTCTGTACAACCTCCCCTGCTACATAGTAATTTCCAACAACTGTTTTCTTTGCTCATTATTAAAAAATATCAGGATGCACGGGCTGGAGAGATGGCTCAGTGGTTAAGAGCACTGACTGCTTTCTCAGAAGACCCGAGTTCAATTCACAGCACCCACATGACAGCTTATAACTGTCTGTAATTCTAATTCCATGGGATCTGAAACCCTCACATAGACATACATGCAGGCAAAAACACTAACACACATAAAAATAAAAAATAAAAAATAAATTTTGCCAGGCGGTGGTGGCGCACGCCTTTAATCCCAGCACTTGGGAACTCTGTGAGTTTGAGGCCAGCCTGGGCTACAGAGTGAGTTCCAGGACAGGCTCCAAAGCTACACAGAGAAACCCTGTCTCAAAAAAAAAAAAATAGCAGGATGCATCTGGGCATTTCTGATGGATCAGCCAGGAGTTACTGGCATGAGTCCATTGAGCTAGTGAGTTAGCTGTGTTTGGGGCAGCTGAGAGGGGCAGTGAGCCTATCTTCTTCACTGTTTTCCCTTTGAACTCTGCCCAAATACCAAGTCTTGATAACAAGGAAGGGCAAGAATCCCACTGTGCAAAACATGGATGCTTTGTACATTCTGAAGGATAGTTCTGGAACAGAGTCATGCCTATCATATCCATTTGCTTAAAACAGATTCTAAGCCCAGGTCAAAATCAAGGAGAGTTGATAACTCAATTGCATGAACAGAGAGAGAATGACTTCCTGTGAGCCAAGTAGCAGATTACAAAGAAACAAAATCTCCTCAGCTGTGATCGGGGATAGTTTGATAGCAAGACAGCAATAGTTGTTGAACAGTGAGACCAGTATGCCCATATCCATTTCTCTTGGGAAGTACTATGGATGAAAATTTGCAGTTTAACGTAAAATTTTAAAGTATTATACTTTAGTATAAAAATCATTAAGAATGTTACATAAACTCACCAAAAACAAGGACATTTGTATTATGAAAATTTCTCAACAGAAACTGGTTGTATGTTTAATTATTGTTTTTATTAACTTTAAACACCTGTGACAGGTTGTTGAACAAATTTCTGGAACCAATTTTGTGTTTTGTAAATGGACTAAGTTGAAAAAAATAGCTAGTTTATAAGTATACTAACTTACTGCTAGAGAAAAAAAATACCCTGTTTGATACCACTAGGAACTAAAAGCAATTATAAATGAAAATCTTCCTCAATAAAAAGTGAGCTAGCTGGTAATATCAGCATACTACTACTTGTAGCAAACTTTCTTGTCTAGACCGCCAGCTCATAAATAATGACACAGACTTATAATTTTGAAACCTTAGCCTTAGCTTAGGCTTGTTCTTAACTAGCTCTTATAACTTAAAATAACCCATTTGTAGTAATTACATTCTGCCACATGGTGTTACCTTTATTCCATCCCATATCATCTGTTTCCTCTCTGTATCTCCTTGGTAAATTACATTCTGCCACATGGTGTTACCTTTCTTCCATCCCATACCTTCTGTTTCCTCTCTGTGTCTTTCTGGCAAATTTCTGCCTAGCTTCCTCCTCCCAGTTTCTCTCTCTCTCTCTCTCTCTCTCTCTCTCTCTCTCTCTCTCTCTCTCTCTCTCTCTCTCCAGAAGTCCCACCTATACCTCCTGCCTAGCTATTGGCCATTCAGCTCTTTATTACACCATTCACAGCAATACATCTTCACACAGTGTACAAATATCCCACAACAACCACTAGTCAACATTATTGAATTTGCATAAACATGAGTTTCTGAAAATAAAAAAGAGCACATTATAATTACTGTTCATTAATTATTTTTTCTACTTTTAAAGAGTTCATAATATTTTCTGAAATTAGACTATCTTATCATAATTTTGTTCAATCCTTTTCAACTTTTAGTTTCCTCAAAGGTACTAGATTAAGTTGATCCTCATGAAATCAGAAAGTCTAACCTAATGATTTCATGAGCTTCTAGCTCATCAATAATTTACCTCAGCCTAACACTTAAATTATTTTAAGGCTTTCCTTTCAGAACAGTATAGGGAAATACAATATTTCTTTCTAAAATTATTTCTGCCTTATCCTTCCTTCTACCTGCTCTTTCCAGACCACAGTGGTTTTCTGTATTTATCTGGCTTGTGCAGATTAATTGGGGTAAGACATGAGTTAAATCATTGCTTAAGCTACCTTAATCCTTTAATTCGAAGAGAATTACAGATGCTATCTAAAATCTAACTTATCCTATTAAAGAGAATATGGGGAACATTTCTCTTGTTATAAGAACTATAAGGTTGAAATTTCATGGCCAGAGTTTCTATTTCTTAACCTTGATCTAGCCCTTGAATTTAAATGTGCAATGATTGCATACTTTCATAGTCTCTGTGAGTTCATAGTTGCATCAGTCCTGCTGCATCTGAAAAAGGCTGTTTCCTTGAAGTCATCTACTACCTCTGGCTCTTACCATCTTAGTTGGGTGGATATGGAGGAGGGAAAAAATATAGGAGGAATTTAAAATAACAAATGTGATGAAAATAAATTGTACGAAATTCTCAAAAATAGACAAAATCATAGTAAATAAATAAATATATATGAAACAGTGCAAGGGCTATACAAGAGAAAAGTAAACCAAACATAAATTTCTCCCTAAGCCCTCCTGCAATTTACAATTTTAGAGAATTTTAGAAAAGACTTTTTCTAATATTTAATTTGTAAAATCAAGAATTTGGGAGGGGGTATTTATTTATTGGTTTGTTTTTGTTTTGTTTTGTTTTTTGTGTATTGGACTCTGTTGATCATGAACACAATAGTAATTACATATTTCTTCAGAATTTAACAAGCCCCATGCCTGACTTTTTTAGGTTTCAGCTTGTAGAGCTACTTTAAAAAAGAACTCTGGTTACTCATTACCTACTCCTTATACAATAGGTTTTTCACTCTCAATAACAGTGTTTACAGCAGTTTTCCAGGTTGCTATGGCCAAACACTAACAGATGGCTTAAAGCAGCAAAGGCTCTTTATCTTACACTTCTAGAGCC
Source organism: Peromyscus maniculatus bairdii (assembly GCF_049852395.1). Classification (NCBI taxonomy): domain Eukaryota; kingdom Metazoa; phylum Chordata; class Mammalia; order Rodentia; family Cricetidae; genus Peromyscus; species Peromyscus maniculatus. The sequence goes on from NC_134853.1 coordinate 76,031,646, forward strand.
TAGAAACACGGCCCTGAAGGATCTTCAATGTTTTTTCTGAGAGTTTTGTTTTGTTTTGTTTTTTTGTTGTTGTTGTTGGTTTTTCCAGATAGGGTTTCTCTTTGTAGCCCTGACTGCCCAGGAACTCACTCTGTAGACCATGCTGGCCTGCCTCTGCATCTCTGCTGGGATTAAAGGCATGTATCATCATCACTGACCTTTTCTGAAGGTTTTTAAGAGAGTTGTCTCATGTCTCTGTTTCTTTTTAAAAAATAGTACTTTTGCTAACTCTGAAAATGTCATACAATATATTTTGAAGATATTGGTCATCAAGCTCATTCCAGACCCATCCCCACCTCCCTACCCATCCAATATTATGCCTTCTCTTTTTGTTGTTTAAAACCCATTGAGTCCAATTGTTATGGGGTAACTCCATCTAAAATACTTTTGTGTGTATGTATAGGTATATAAATATGATGTATATTTTAGGAAGCTTCTGCAGTAGCACATTTCAATATGACTTTTTTCAAATGCCATTAGAGTTAGTTGTCCTTTCTATACTCCTTTCCTCCTCTCCCCTCCCCTGCCCTCTCAACTCTCACCCCATTAGTTACTATTGTTTTATAGTTTGAGTGTAAAACATCTCCCACAGGTTTAATATTAACACTCAAGCTCTAGCTGGTGGCACTATTTGGGGATGTTCTGGAAACTTCCAGAGGTGGATCCTAGCTGGAGAATTGGTCACTGGAGGCAAGTCTTTGAAAATAATATTCAATTATCTTTCTAGACAGAGTTTTCAGGTGCCTAACTGCAAGATATAAGAAGCCTCTGACTACTCAACACAAAGCTGTTGTGCCTACAATGTCTTCCCTAAGATGACTGATTAAATTCCCTCTGTAGTTATGAACCAAACCAACCTCCCACAGTTGAGATGTTTCAGGTATTTGTTCACTATAGTAACAAAGATTTGGTCATAACCGACAACCATTGGCATTCCTGGATGCAGTTGTGATCTTCCAGTTTTTGCCACCATTTTCACATGATGGTCTCACAGCATCTCTGTTTCCAAATGTCTCAAAGGCAGAAGTCATGTTTGATTATCTCTACACAATGATTATATTTACAAACTGTGTTTATAAGACCAAATCCATAGATACTAGAGATTGAGAGTTTCATCATCTTTGCAAAGCACTCAGGCAGTGTCATGGTCTTACTCTTATCAGTGATTCTGAGTGTTCTCTTTTCCATTGTGGAAAGCACTATTCTTCATTGGCCCCTTATATTGAGAATTCAAGGATGAAACTGGATTTTTGGCCAATATATTATAAACCTGACAGACCTATATTCATTTTGGCAGTTTGTCTTTTGGAATTCTCTACAGAACTATTTTCTCTGTGCACTGTACACACCTATGTTTGATATTCAGGTCACTTTGGCTAAGAATTACCTAGAAAGAAGAGCTCTTGAGTTAGCATAGGGAGTAGAATCCTACTGATTACTTATGCTGGAATTAAAGCTTGAGGAAGCAGGAGTTCTTTGAGTTTTGAGCCAAAATTATATTACAAGTGATTTCTTACCTTTACTGCATTGAAATGTATAAAATACACTAAAATTTTTATTATCTGTACTCACCAGAATCTAACATCAATGTGACCAAAAAAAAAAAAAAATTACCTGTCTTATTCTCTATCTTATCTTAGTGATCAGAAGACTGATAACAATAGTAGGTAAACAATAAAATTTGCTAGATACATTAATGAATAGATGAAAGAATGAGATTTATATACTGGATTACATCTTTTCTTTTATTATATTTACTGTTGTACTCTTTATTTTTTCTTCGGTACTGGGAATTGAACCTATATATAATTGAACCTATACTCTTGCAGATATTAAGCAAGTGCTGGATCACTATGCTAAGCCTTAGCCTCGTTTTTTACTTTATATTTTGAGATATAGTCTCATTCAGTTGCTCAGGCTAGCCTGAAAATCCCCCCTTTAATCCAGGCTGGTCTTTAATCTTCAATCTTGCCTCAGACTCCAAGTAGCCAGGATTGTAAAACAATTCCACCAGGCCAAGTTTCTTCTTTGTGTTTTATGCAAACTTTTACTTTTACTTTTACTTAAAAAAATCATCATGTTTGTGAAATTCAAAAATTGAGATTCTACTTGGGTAAAATTGGTTTAGGAGAAAATCAGTTTTATAATTAAATACCGATTCTAACTAAAAACTGTATGATTTTAGTAAGGTGCTGATTCATCTCAAGCCATGGTCCTCATTAACAAGAAGGGACACAAAGAACTGTTGATTATTTATGAACTAAATACAATTGCCTAAGGTTAACAAGCTGTGTTTTGTCTCCTCTTTACAATACATTGTGTTTTTCTTTGGTTCAAATGCCTAGAATAATAAAAACATGAAAAAAATAAGTCTTTAATTCATCATAAGTATCAATGGGAAGAAATAATACTATTTCAAAATGTTTAATTTCCTTTGGGTTCAGTTTAAATTAAATACATTATTACATTTTTGCAAATCTTAATTACCCAAATGAATATTTTTAAATTATATTTTAATTGAAAAATCTTTGTTACAGAAATACATCTCTCATATATATTCTTTGTACTTAGGATTTCAGAAATGGACATATAGGTGGTCTGTCGCATGCCAATTACATCAGCAATATTTACAGGCAAAGAGTAAGTGGATTGTTATTTCCTAAGTCATGTGTTATCTTTTTAATTTATTTGTGTGTGAAGGTTTCAGTAATAAAATTTTATGATGAAAGAAATAAATGTAATTCTCTTAAAATCAAAATTGTGTGAGCTTTTGTTTCTTTATTTATTTTGGGGATGGCTGTTTTGTTTTATGAAGGCAAAGTCCCATGTAGTCAAGCTAGCCTCGAACTCATTGTATAGCAGAGATGAACTTAAACTGCTGGTCCCCCTGGGTCTTCCTCAAAAGCTCTAGGATTAAAGATGCCTGTTACTGTGTTCAACTAGAATCTCTTCTCTCTCTCTCTCTCTCTCTCTCTCTCTCTCTCTCTCTCTCTCTCTCTCTCTCTCTCTCGTATGTGTGTATGTGTGTGTGTGTGTGTGTGTGTGTGTGTGTGTGTGTGTGTATTCACATGTGTTTGTGTAACAGCTTAGTTATGTGGGCATGTGGGAAAGCCAGAGGTTGACATTAAAATATCTTTCTCAACCACCTTTTTACCTTAAAATTTGTGGCAGTGTCTCTCATTAAACTTTAAACTCAGAGTTTTTGGTTAGCTTGTCTGTCTACCAGTCCACTGAGATTCACCTCTCTCCTCCAGTCTAGTGCTAGGATTAAGGCACCCCCACTACACCCAACTTTTTACATGGTGCTAGGGATTCAAATTCAGGTCCTCATGCTTGAACAGAATGGGTTCTACTCACTGAGCCATCTTCCCAGCTCCAAGAATGGCATATTTTAATGGGATTCTTATCTTTATATGTTCAGATAAAAGAACTCATGTCATTTTTCAGAAAATGGATGGAACTGTAGAGTCTCATATTAAATGAAATAAGTCAGAAGCAAAAAGAAAGATACATCTTCTCTCACAAGTACAAAAACAAAAACAAAGATCAAATAAAAACAAGAAGATAATCTGTAACTAGGAAAGGTACCACTGGGAGTGGGAAGGGGGCCCTTTATACACAAAGGTGGCCAGTTGTTCAAATCCCGAATCTTTCACTAGCTACTTACCAATAGTTCAGGTTGTGAAGAGAATAACATGGAGATGTGACTCTTGGGGAGTATCCAAATACAAAAAAAATGAATTATTCATTCTAAATAAAATTTATTATGTCTAGTGCCATTTTATTATAATTTTGCACACATTAATTTTACCAATAATGTGTTTCATCATGATGTTTCCATTGAGTGTGCATGATGCCTCAGCAATGCAGAACCTCCTCTCTCTTCTGTCCTGCCCTCCTTTCTAACACACACTCAGCCCCCTTCCAACTCCCAGTGGTACCTTCCCTACTTGAAGGTTGTCTTTTTGTTTTTATTTGTTTTATTTTGGGGCATGTGAGAGAAGACATATCTTTCTTTCTGCATCTGGCTTATTTCATTTAACTTGAGACTCTGCAATTCCATCCATTTTCCTGAAAATGACATGATTTTTTTTATCTTTGTAGGTTAATACTCTACTGTATATAGATACTATCCTTTCTTTAGTCATTTGTTTGTTGATGAGTACTTGGACTGATTCCCTATCTGAACTGTTGTGAAGAATGCTGAGATAAGCTTGGAGATGAAAGTAGCGTTTTTCAAAACTTTTACATCAATTATACTCTGGTGAGTTGGGCTACACTGCAATCAAGTGGCACTTATTTTAGTCATGTTTCCTTACACATATAGCAACAACTTAGTAAACAGACATCTTGAAAGCTTTCTCTAGACCTTTATTTGTATCCATGGAGCTCTATGTATTTGATGGTGAGAAATATCAAGAAATTCAGAGAAAAACTGTCAGGAGACAGACCCAATATCTCTCAACCACAGAGTAGAACTGACCTAAACACACACCCCAATTTAGAAATATGTATTGTTTTTCATTACTAGTGCCTAAAATATTTACTGGCTTAAAATAACATAAATTTACTATCTCACAGTTCTATAAGTAAGAAATACGTCAAGAAAATAGATATATACATCCACATATAACAGGGATGACCAATGAAATTTCATGTGACTTGGGTGTGACTGATACTTTAAGTCTCATGTTGACCATGCAATAAAACCTCTAACTCATTATTAATAAAATTATTATCCCAGAACTCTGGACAATGTTATTTGTAGTTCACACATTGTAGATGTGACTTGTTTAAATTTCCCTATGAGATGGGGAAACTTGAGATATGTGCTCAGATTCTACAGTTAGGTAGGAATGGCTAATATTCTAATGAAGAATCTGAAAGCCCAGGATGGTCTAAAAGTACCTCTTAGTTGCAAAACACAACTGAATATAACAAGACAGATCACATCACTAATGCTTAGATATAGTGGAGGTTTCCAGAGAGGCTATATAGAGGCAATTAGCAAATAGACAACACAAGGGATATAAAACCAAGTTGAGATGGTCCAGATGAGTGGACACCATAATGCATTTCCTTGTAAATTATACAGGTGCATGTGGAGATGCATTTACTGGGAACTTCAAACTGGTGCAGAGATCAAAACTCTGAATTTACCCATTAGTTAAATATTATTAGTGTGTATAATCTGTATACTTTAGAAACCTTGATATCCATTGATTATTTTAAAGATTCTTGTAAGAATTAAAAGAGAGACAAAAAGAAGTGCCTAGTATGTGGAATCAACAAACCTCTACTATGCCTTAACAATTTCAAAAGGTTGATTGATTAGCATCCAAGTGTCAGGTAAGAGTGCAATGGAAGCAATAAGTAAGATCATAGGTGTGACTGAGGGGAAAGACACTTGACTCTGAAGAGAACTGATGGTTTTGATGAGATGGCATGAGGAAAAAAAATCAATTTCACTCTTAAAGAACATGAAAAAAGATACATAGTCACAAATTTAAAGTATGAATTTGAGGGGAAAGAACTATTGTTACAAGGCACTCTCATAGCCCTCCATTTATTTTCTAATCTTCTAATCCAGGAAATCAGTGCAATTATCTCAGGTATTATTCTGATAGAAAGACTTACCTTTGTATTGATGGTCTGGCAAACTGAGTATTTTATACCAAGCTAAGTATTATAACTGAAGCAATAAATTAGAGAAAAATGGGGAGGCAGAGAAATATAGACAGAAAAAGAGGGCGAAAGAGAAGGAAGGAAGGAAGGAAGGAAGGAAGGAAGGAAGGAAGGAAGGAAGGAAGGAAGGAAGGAAGGAAGGAAGGAAGGAAGGAAGGGGCAGGCATAGAGTCGGGATGGGGAAAGGAGGGGCACAGGTAGGTACAGGCACACCTGGTTTGAGATCAACTGAAAAGTCTTCCTCTCATCTCTTTAGCATTAGCCTATTTCTGCTAATACACTTTCTACTTAAGGAAAGGCAGCAATGAAAGTTATTGTTTTATGAATGATAACAGGAAGGCTGCAGGTCTTTGTTAACAAGGATCTTATTCCTGGGAATAGCTCATCCTTTAACAACCATCTTCACCAACAGAGTGAACATCGCTAATTAACAGATGCACATACTTTCTCATTATTTATGCATTTATATACATATCCATCTTACTCTATGACTGACTTCTGTCAATTAACAATGCATCTTCAAGTTTTTTATGGTAAGTAGCTTATTTCATTATGAGGTATATGCTGCATTTTATATATCATTTAAAATATATTTAAAAATTTCACCCTCATTAATGATAAAATATAATCATAACATTTGCCATTTGTCCCTACTGACTCATTTTATTTCTCCTGAACATATCCCCTCTCAACTCCATGTCTTTTTATTTTTTTGACAGTGCTGCCCATATAAACACAGGTGTCAGGTCCACCCAAACATGGGGATCCTACGAGTGGCCACATCCTCAATAAAGAATGATTCTCCCTCTCCCAACCACTATCCTCTGCCAATAACTACTTAGTATGGAGTGAGATCTAGAGATCATCTTCTCCATCGGTGTCTGTTAGCAGGAGATTGTATAGTTTGATCCTGTACAGCTTAACACAGCAGCTGTGAGATTATGATTCCAGTAGGCATGTCATGCCTAGAAGACAGAATTTCTCAGTGTTCCTCCCCATCCTCTGGCTACTACAGTCTTTCTGCTTCCTCTTCTGCTATGTTCCCTATGCCTTAGTGGTGGGGCTATTATAGGTTCTCCATTTAGAGCTGAGCTCTGAGTGTTTTATTCTCATCACTTAGAATCGTCATGCATGTGTCCATTGACTGCTGTGCACTGCAAAGAGAGGCTTCTGATCAAGGCTGAAAGCAACTCATTTCTGTGAATGTAAATATAATGAGTTAGAAGGCAATTTGACCACTTAGAAAAATAAAAATAATTGACTCTAACCTAGGGCCTGTAACATCCCAGCCAGAGGCCCTAGACAAAGCTTACAACACCAGGCATGAAATCCTCTCCTGTGGAGCAGTCCTCAAAGCCAATCAAAAACTAGTTAGTAGCCCCATAACAGTCATGTCATGATTGTACCAGCGGACATGTGTAGACTGGTAGGTCAGTATCACAATATGCAGGACCCAGTACTGACTAAGACTACTGATGTCTTTTCAAACCCAGGAGCCTGAGAAACTTCCAATTCTATGAAAACTAATCAGCAGGGAGGAAGTTTGTGGTCAGCTTGAGATTCATTCCTCCATATCCTGCAGCAAGTGTGCATGGTGTCTTCAGCAAATGGGTCTCTCTATGCAGTACAGTGGCTAAGCAAGAGCACTGGCAATGGCTTGTGTTGTTTCAAAGACTTTTGTAATCTCCCTGACCGATAACTTGTAGGGACATATCCCACACCTTGTTCTACAATTTTCATTTAATAACCTGTGTTTTCTGGGGGAAACATTGTCCACCTGTGCAGGGTAATTCAATTTGATTTGCTTTTCGATGCATTTTAAAGTTTGCTTTCTAACTAAGATGTTTATGTAAGGTTTTCCGCAGACCCTTTGTTTCGGTTGACCCACCTACTCTTCTCTCGTCTCCCACAACCTGCCATCCCCAGGCATACTTATTCACTTAACTCTCAGTATCTCTCCACCTTCCTTCTTTTCGTGTATGCTCACTTGCCTTTCACTTATTTTAAAAGGTTTTTTGGGAAAATATATCAAGTTTCCGTAAAACTTTTCATATCCACTTCCTTCAGATTGCCCAACCTCTTAATCCGTAATTTCTCCAATACTTCTACACCCCTCCCAGTTTAAGCCTTCCCACTCTAGTGTTGCACCTCACTGCTTTCATTTGGCCTATAATCTATTATCCCTGTTCCTAAACTTGATTAAAGTCCCTTTGGACTTTCCAGGCTTCCACTTGTGCTTCCAGTTAAATACACAAAACCAAAAACTGGAGATAGGATCTTCACATGAGCAAGTGAAAAAAAAAATGTGGTTTTTGTCCTTCTGGGCCTAAGTTTCCAACCAATAGAATTTTTTTGAGTTCTATTCACATCCTGCAGATTTAATTATTTCAACTTTCATTATAGCTGAGTTATACTCTGTTGAGTATATGTGCCACATTTTTCTTATCCATTCATCTGTTGATGGACTTCAATGTCTAATTCCTAGATATTATTGAATAAAACAGCCATGAATATGGGTGTGTGTCTAGAGTATGATATAAAGTGCATTAGATATACATCCAGGAGTGGTACAGCTGGAAAATGACTGTCCTAGTTCTAGTTTCTTTGGTTTTGTTGCTCAATTTTCTAATAGGTCTTTTGATAATAAACCCAGAGCCTGATATTGGTGTAAATGCTGAAAGATCAGAGAGACAAAGGAACAAGCCAACTCTTACCTCTAAGACTCCTCAGCCTGAAAAGCCTCTAGTTCCTGTCTCCTCACACCTAATATATCTTCCTCCACCCAGCCATCACTTTGTGGGATTAAAGGCATGCGTGCTTCCCAAGTACTGGGATTAAAGGTGTATGTGCCTCTGCCTGGCTCTGTTTCTCTCCTAGACTGAGTCTATCTCACGTAGCTCAGGGTGGCTTTGAACACAGAGTTCCAGATGGACCTCTGCCTCTCAAGTGCTAGGATTAAAGGTGTGTGCCACCACTGCCTGGCCTCTATGTTTGATCTAGTGGCTTGTTCTGTCCTCTGATCTTCTTGAAATTTTTATTAGGGTACACAATTTATCACCACATGGTTCTGTTTTATTTTGGAAGACTCCAAACAGAATTCTACTAGTTGTACTATTTAACACTCATAACAACAATGTACAAAATCTCCTTTTCTGCCACATCCACACCAGCATTTGATATCACTTATATTTTGATGATGATTATACTGAATGGGCAAAGTAGAATACTGAAGTATTTTTAATTTGTGTTTCCTTGATGACTAAGGCGGGTAAGCACTGTTTTAAGTGTTTCCTAACCATTTTATTTCTTCTTTTAAGACTTTTATGCTAATTCCATAGTGTAACCGAAGTTTTCTCTGGTCCCACCAACCCTATGGTCCTGCAGCCCACTTATAAAATAATCACTCAGAAACTTATATTAATTATAACTGCTCAGCCATTAGCTCAGGCTTATTACTGACTAGCCTTACACTTAAATTAACCCATAATTCTTTTTTATGTTTAGCCACATGGCCTGGTACCTTTTCCCAGTTCTGCCTTGTCATCTTGCTTCGTCTTGTGTGTGGCTGGCAACTCCTGACTCTGCTCTTCCTCTTCCCAGCATTCCTTTAGCCTGCTAGACCCCATCTATACTTCCTGCCTGGTTACTGACCAATCAGCATTTTATTAAACCAGTGTACAAAAGCATTATCCCACAGCATTTCCCTTTTTCTGTCTAAACAAAAAGGAAGGCTTTAACTTTAACATAGTAAAATTACATATAACAAAGTTATCAAGCAAGAATTACAGTTATAACATCTAGTCTATTTTGTATTTGACAAAATTAAAGAAAATATTCTATCTATCCTATATTTGTGAGTCTAAAGTTTCATATCTAATTTATCTTTTACCTTAACCAAGGAAAAATATAGCTATCTGGTCTTCTACTACATCAAATACCCCAGAAGGATATAACATAACCTAAGCAAACAGGAAGAACATTCTAAGCAACTTCCAAAAATCTAGAAAGACAGAGACAGCTGGCTATCCGGACAGTCATCCAAAGTTCCTCTGTAACGTTGGTGCATTCATCTTCAGCCTATATGCCTAGATTTTTTTTTACTCGCTCCTCTATGTGTTCTGTGGAATATCTGGCAGTGTCCTCTGCAAATCAGGAACATGAAGGACCATCTCATCTTGCAAAGTTCAGTGGTCACCTTCCTATGGGTCCCGTATGTCCAGGTTATATAACATACTGTCAATCAGCTGATGCAAGGGCACTTTTTGCCCAGTGGTTAACTTTTGCCACAAAGAAAGAAAACTCTATAATGAGTTTCTTCAAAGCCCATCATCTTCCTTGAACTATTTGGTGCTGCTGCCAGGAGCAGACATGTCTCATTGTCCAGAAAAGTGTAAGTTCTTAGAACATTTTAAATGCCATATTCTGTAGGTCTTTGACGTGTTTGAAGATTTCCTACCTAACATATCTACATATATCTAGAAAACTTAACTAACATGACTACAAGTGTGATTATCATAGATGACTAATTATTCATTACAATTTAAATGAGTTACATAGACATAATACCTTAAACAAGAGTAGAAATATACATACAATATAACAAAATTAACTTTAAATTTGTGTCAATAAACCAAAATCCATAGCAATGTAAAATATTTTAAGCAAGTTGTTTCTCTTTAAAAATAGATTCAATAATCTACCCTTTTATCCTATTATATCAACATCCTATATTTCTATATCATATCCCCATTTCTCCTTTTAGAAAGAGATTGACTATGACCAATGACAATTTGTAACCAATCTCTAAACAAAGACAAATACCCACAGTCTAGTTTTTGGGAATGTGAGTGTAGTTTTCTAGGCTACTTCCTGCTGATAGGGGGTGCTGGTAGTCCTATGGGTATCCTTAGAAAATTAGAGATAAAGGTAAAGTCCTGGGAAAACCAGCTATAACCTTTGTTGACAGGTGCCATCTGTTAGGGTTCAGGAGATCTGGCTTGATCAAATCTGATCCATCTTAACCTGGAATGAATCCATAGACTCTTGTTTCCTGTGGGAACTAAAGCAGAGCCTCCTTTCCAAAGCAACATATCCTTAGATCCAAATTTTGAAGTCAAGATAGCTTTAAAATTTACATATTGGTTTAACTCAGCAGCCTTTATAATTAAATGTCTTTCTGTAGTTAAAAATCCCAAAGACAAAATAATCCAGACTCTCTGTGTGATTTCCATCTTTATGTGGCTTATTTTTTATATTACCTTTACTTTCTTTTTAAAGACTTTATTTTTTAAAACTTTCTGTTTCTTTAAATAACTATCTATATTCCTTTTTCTCTCCCTTCCAAGCCTACATACATTTTTACATACACTGTAAACTGTTTAGGGTTTATCCCATCTGAATCTATTTTATTATGAATCTATTGCTTTAAACTGCAGCATGACTAAAGCAGCTTTGGCTGCTGCCTCCACCCACCTCAACTTTCCAACATAGCAGAACTAGGCTTACAGTCAGCTCTGGGAGAATCATGATCTCTGCTGACTCCGGGAGGCAGTGGATCCATGCCTCCATCCAGCAGCATATAGCCCAGAAACCTCTTCTTTCTTTCCTCTTTTTTTTTTTTTTTTTAACTAGCATAAGCTATATCCACCATGTACCATGCTGCACAGCTTGGAGCCACTTCTGTGTAGAGTGGCAGGAATCTTCCATGTTGCACTCAAGCCCATAATCTGTGAACCAGCCATACTGTAGCTCAAGTCCACAAGCCATGGTGTCTCTGTTCCTTGGCGTCTCTATATCCCAGCCAGGATGAGACATAATGTAGAATGCTGTTTTGGGCTCTATTGTTGTGCGTTTGTTTAGAAGCCCTTTTATTTATTTATTTATTTATTTATTTATTTATTTATTTATTTTTGGTTTTTCGAGACAGGGTTTTTCTGTGTAGCTTTGCACCTTTCCTGGAACTCACTTGGTAGCCCAGGCTGGAATCGAACTCAAGATCCACCTGCTTCTGCCTCCCGAGTGCTGGGATTAAAGGCATGCGCCACCACCGCCCGGCGCTAGAAGCCCTTTTAAAACTCTTTAGGCCTTAATGAAATTCAAGAGCCCCGCATCTGTACACCAAAAGTAACCAGAGGTTTTCTCTGGTCCCCCCAGCCCCGCAGCCCAGCAGCCCACTTACAAAATAATCACTCAAAAGCTTATATTAATTATAACTGCTCAGCCATTAGCTCAGGCTATTATATATATAATTTATGCTTAGCCACGTGGCTTGGCATCTTTTCTCAGTTCTACCTTGTCATCTTGCTTCCTCTGTGTGTGGCTGGCAACCTCTGACTCTTCCCAGTATTCCTTTAGTCTGCTCACCCCACCTATACTTCCTGCTTGGCTACAATCAGTGTTTTATTAAACCAGTATACAAAAGCATTATCCCACAGCACTATAGTTTCTTTTTTATTAGGTTATTTATTTTCTCAGTGTTTAGTCTTTTAAGTTCTTTCTATATTCTAGACACTAATCTACTATAAGATGAATGTCTGGAAAAATCCCCCACCCCCACCCCATTTTGTGATCTGCCTATTTCACTAACTTCATAGTTCCCTTTATTGGACAGGAAGTTTTTCTTTCCATGACATATCGTTTATTAATTATTAGTCTTATTTCTTGCACTGCTGGAATTTTATTTAGGAAGTCCTTAGATGTGCCTGTAAGTTGAAGCATGTGCATCCATTTTCATGTAGACTTTAAGGATGTCAGGACTTACATTGAAGTTCTTAATCCATTTACTTGAGTTTGCTCATAATTAGCGGGAAGAATCTAGCTCCATTTTTTTATGTTTTCTATATGTTGAAGTTCAGTGTTTTTTTAACAGTGTTGATTTTTGCCATAATTGTCAAAAATCAGATAACTGTAATTGTGTCTACTAATATCTGGACCCTCAATTCTATCCCATTGATCAGTGTGTCTTTTTATTAGTACAGCTCTGTAGTAATGTGAAATCAAGCATAGAGTACGTTCCATGGTATGTTTTTTTTGTTTAATATTGCTTTGTCTGTCCTTAGTCATTGTGCCTCTGTATATTTTTAATTGTTTTTTATGTCTTTGAAATATAGCTTTGGAATTTGATGGAGATTACATAGAATCTTCAAATGGCTCTTGGTAGGATATTTATTTTCTCAATATTAATTCTTCCAATCCATAAGTATGGGATCCCTGTTCATGTTCCAGTGTCTTCCTCACTTTCTTTCTCCAGTGTCTTAAAGTTTTCAATACTGATACGTACATTTTCATACAATGAAAATTTTAAGCATCAATATTTTATTTTAATATTTTACTATTGATGAAATATATATTGTTTCAAAAATCCTTTTTTTGCTTTTCAACAATTATGAAATTAATAATCTTGATAATGTACATACACACATGAGCACACACACATGCAGTATATATGTATAACACTTGAAATTACTCCTTCTATGAGTACTAATATTTGGGGGACCCCATAAAAGAGGGGGGAGGATTTCAGGAGCCAGAGGGGTTGAGGACATCATAAGAACACAACCCACAGAAACAACTAAGCACCAGGGCATTGGTGGCGCACACCTTTAATCCCAGCACTCGGGAGGCAGAACCAGGCGGATCTCTGTGAGTTGGAGGCCAGCCTGGGCTACCAAGTGAGCTCCAGGAAAAGGCACAAAGCTACACAGAGAAACCCTGTCTTGAAAAAACAAACAAAACAAACAAACAAAAAACAAACAAACAAACAAACAAAAAAAGAAACAACTAAGCAGATCTCATAGGGAATCTCAGAGACTGAAGCAACAATCACAGATCCTGTATGCATCTGAGCTAGGTCCTCTACATGTACATTATGATTGCGTAGCTGGGAGTTCTTGTGGGACTCCTAACAGTGGGGATAGGGGAATGTCTCTGACTCTTTTGCCTACTCTCAGGACCCTTTTCCTCATACGGGGTTGACTTGTCCAGCCTTGATATGAGGGTTTATGCCCAGCTTTAGTGTAACTTGTTATGCCATGTTTTGTTGGTATCCCTGGGAGTCCTGCTCTTGCATTTTTTTGAAGGGAAATGGAAAATGAGTGAATCTGGGGGAAAGGGGATGTGGGGGAAAGGACTAGGAAGAGTGGATGGAGGGGAAACCGCAGTTCAAATGTAATGTACGAGAGAAGAATCAAAAGAAAAATATCACAATTCTCATTAAGAGTATGTACATAGTATTACTATATTCACAATTTTTCCCTAATTAGATGTACCTATTTTCAGTGAGTTGTTTCTTTCAAATGTGCATGATCTTGTTCTTGAAAGCATAATATATCATAAATAAATTTTTTCTCTGATTAAAATTTTTATTTTAATTTCTGTTCCCCGATAATTGTAATATTCATTTTATATATATATATATATATATATATATGTATATATATATATATATATATATATATTTCAATTCACTTGTAATTTTTATATGTTGAAACTTCAAAATCAGTTTTAGAGTACAGTGTTTATATATGTATTTATGTATGTCTTCATACACATAAATATGCAATTCAATGCTATATAACAAATTTGTGAAGAAAAGACAATAAATTGTTAATATAACCATTTCGGAATGGAGTAGCATAATTTAACCAGATTAAGTACAGAGCGATAACTCTCTATTTCCGTTTTCAATAAAGTCTATTTTTACTAGTATTGAGGTTAAAATATTAAAAATAAATTACACCAGTTTGTTTTTGAATTAAATCTTTACTTAAGATCACGAATTATTTAAATTGCATATATAAATGACTACTACACAGAGATTTACATCTTCAGTTCTGGGATATTTTGGTTTCTATTTCTCCTGCTCCAACTTCTACCTTTGTTCTGCTGTCTTCTTGACGTTTCCTGAGAGGCTAGTGGAACTGCTGGAACTTTCTCACTGCCCATCAGCTTTTCTTCAGTCGTAGACCTGTGTTCTAAAAGATGACCTTTGGCTCAGTGTTCCAGTCCACCAGCCTAATTTCTGTATTTCCTCTCAATGTTACCCTGTTTATTTATCTCTGTCTTTGTACAAATAAATATAATGTCAAAAGACAGCTAAACACTTACTTTCACTCAGAAATATGGTTGTTTTTTTTTTTTTTGTCCACACATTTGTTCTCCAATGATGCTAATTATACTCATTACAAAGTTTCCTTCTGTTCACCCTTAGGCTAAGTTCTATTTATTATTTTTGTTTTTCCTCAAACATTTGGTGACTCCTGATATTCCGTTTTGGTTTATAGATGTGAACAAAGGTTCATCAGCATAAATGTTTGACATATTCTCTATCAATTTGAATAATAGGATAATTTTTCTTACAATGCCCTTGGCATCATTCTTCTTTGGAAATGAAAGTCCGTCTTAGTAAATTCCCCTTAGGTTATGCTAATGGATTATTTTCCAGGTACGTGAATTCTGAGTCTCAGCAATGCTGTATATATAACATCCTCAAGGGCATTTTTGGAGCCGGTGATTGTGTCTAACCAACAGCTTCATCTGCTATTTGATTTCAAGGATGGATGCTCCAAAATTGCTATTGATTGAGGATAGCACACTTTCCAGACTCATTCCAAATGCACACACAATCATGTACATGTTTTTAAAATGATAACTAAAATGACAGAATTATTTTTGTAGACTGTACAGATGACCACATATATGAACGCACATTTTGCATAGATGTGTGAAAATGTAATAGGTATTACATATAGCAAGTAAGGAACTTATACATATTATTCACTTCTCTTCTAAATCCAATTTGTTATATTTACCATTTTATAGACTTTATATTTATGAGAATTGACCATTTAATAGGCTTTATATTTATGAGAATTGAATAACCAGCTGAAACATTAATATGAATAAAATATGTCCAAATATTCGCTTTCCTTTAATTTAATGCCACAGCAAGCATCGTTTCCCACCTTCATCTTGTTTCATTTTTTCACTTATTTCCTCTTTCAGTTTTTCTTCTCATTCTTCTTTCTTTGCTGTCTTTCTCCCACCAAAAGGAAGAGGGTAAGGGAGACAAACACTGTATTTTAAATTTAAACAAAAAGAAAAAGGTAATTTAACTGTATTGTCTATGGGAGTTTTACAACTGTTTTGTGAAGAACTTTAAGAGATTTGCCTGAAATCCTTTGAGATTAGTTTTCATAAGAAATGTTATAATAAAACAAACTTTCAGCCATGGATTGTGGGACTATAAGATTCTGTTATTCACTGAGAACACAGTATTAAGCCAATGCTTTACATATAACATTAGTTCTTTCATTTTTAAAGACTATTTAAATATTTTATGTTAAATGTCTTCTACCTTTCCATTTTTGCAGTAATGTGTCTCCATTTCAAGTGTTTAGCCTCAAGTGTAATTACAGAGGCTTTTCCACATTGTCCTCCTCACTCTCTTCAGATTTGATTTAACAGTAGAATTTAAGTCTGCCTCAGCTACATCAGAAGTGTGTGAACAGACAGCCAGTGGAATGACTTTAATTTGTACAGCAGAGAACTTTGAGAACCAAGCACTCAGAGACTTCTAGAGTCCAGAAGTTTCTACTTCTTAAAATTAATACTCTCCTAGCATAGTGAACATGTACATCTGCTACTCTGAATATTTAATGAGCTAATGTCTACCATATGCCAATAGCAATCTGCACTTACACTGCTCTGGTGTCTGTAACTTTAACCATTTAGCAGGCATTATCTTCAATAGTTGAAACATGAAAGTACAATTTTCTGTTCAGCTCCTATTTCTCAAAGCTGTCACTTAAAAATGGAGAGTGACTTCCCTCTCTTCAGTTCTGGCAACCTATAAAGCATATTAAAATTGCCTGAACATGTTTTATTATCCTGTGTTACCTGCCTTCTTTGCCAAAATGATTCCTGTGAATACCTGCCACAAATACTTGACATTTCTCCTTGACATTTTTCAAATGCATTCTTAACCTTGACATCCACTACTCCTACCTCCTTTCAGGCAACCATCAAGTGTCTCCTGGAGCTCTTCAAGGGCCTCTAACTTGTTTCTCTTCTAATCTGTCTCCTTTGGTCTATATTTCCCACTGTTTTAAAACGTTCTTTATAATATAACAGCCAGATTTTATTTCTTTCATCCAATTCTTTACTGCTTCTCTGCCATCTTCCACTATCCTTGTAGTGAATTCTGAATTTATTCCTATCTTAGTTTCTAGGATCCAAGGCATTTTCTTTTCCATCTTCATCTTTCATTGCTCTACACTTATTCTCTTCAAGCTCTCAATGAACAAAAACTACAAGTATTCTCCTTCCCAAACTGTTCTGCTTCTGCCTCTCCATTCTCCTACATTGACCTAGATCCTCATGAACAGTGAGTTGATACTTTTCCTATGTGAATGTAACGAATCTTGCATTCACCAAACTCTCTTATAATTATCTACTTGCATTATTTTCTTCTATAACGGAAAGTAAAATATCTGTATGCCAGGGAAAAGCATTATTCGCTGTTTGATCCAGGACTTTGTATAGTTTCAACTTACAGAAAGTTCATATTTCAGGAACATGATAGTATGTTTCCATGTCAAAAAGTTTGCCTGATTGAATCAGGTTTCTAAATTGACTTCAGAAATGGAAAGCTCAGAAAGTACTCATAAGTATGGCAGTGGGGTACAATTTAGACTTATGCATAGTCCTGGGTCAACATCATGTTGTAACATTAATAACTACTAATAGTTCATATACATCCATGAGGGCAAAAAAGCTCACACCCAAAAAAGAACCAAATAAACTGTTAATTAAAAAAAAAGCATAATAATTCTATCTTTTGCCCCGGCACCTGGGAGGGATAATCTAAATCACTGAAATTATTTGAGAAATAAGCATGTTTTGATTATTCGTAAGTCGTTTATATCACATCTGAGTCTGTGCTAAGAAAGAAAAGTCACATTGACCTTTAATGACTAGAAAAATCCAACCATGTCGTTAAAAGCTTCGGGGTTTAAGGTAAACTAATATCTGGGGATAAAGGGATGCTTAAGATTGAAATGAATCATGTGGGCAGTGATTGAATCAGTTAAACCTGATTAAACTCAGTAAAATTTCTGAACACCAAAGATTGATGGAGTTTCTTAGTATTGAGTTTCCTGGCCGGTGAACACATTAATGCACCTTGAACCCACTGGAGAGATTCTGAACACTTTGAACAGGGGGACCACTGACTTTGCTCTATGTATTTATTGCTTTGACTGATCCTTTAGATTCTTTGCCATAAAGTTGTGATTATAAGATTATAATACAATAAATGTACAAATCATTTTCGTGTATTCCCGAGCATAAAAGAGATAGGAAGATTTCCTCAAATCTGTTCTGACTTGATGAGAACTTCAGGTGTTGGAAGAACTTTAAACTTACCACTAGCATCTGAGATGAAATTGGTCCAGATATCATTAGCTTTAACATGTGAGTCTGTACAACCCTACAAGATGAATTCTAGAACTGAATGGTAATATTGACAGTACAGACAGCAGCAGTGCCAAAAGTCATTAAATAGGAAGAGCAGTATAATGAGAAATAATGACAAGGGAGAGACGAGACAAACATTGGACTTAGAAATGCACATACTTCAAGGACGATGCTGATAGAAAAGCCATCCAACAAGACTGAGAATGTACTATTATTAAAGTAGAAGTGACCTATAATTGAGAAAGAAAGAAATATAAGGAAAATATTGAAATAAAAGCAAAAAGATAAAGTATTTAAGGGAGGAATGATGGATAAGCTCTGATTTTATTAAGAGATTAAATAATGGTACATAAGAAGCACCAGCAAGTAGATTTTTGCTCACAAAAAAAAAAAGCCCTCAGAAATGCCAGTGGATGGGGAAGGAACCAGGAAAGGGTATGGGAATGGGATCAGGTTGGCGGAGGATGGAGGGAGAGAGTACAGAGAGAAACAGCTGGAATCTGGGAGCATCTCTGGGATGAGCCAGAAACCTAGAGCAATGGAAATTCTCAAGAATGTATAAGACCCTGGACAACCTTAATTACAATAACTCTACTTGATTAATAGCTCAAATGTTTTCACATTCAACATGTCAGTTGAAGTTTGTTTTCTTTTAGGTTGTGTAAATTGTTTTTCATCAATAAATGATGTTTTAAATGAAAAAAAATAAAAGAATATATGAAGGTGACCCTATCTAAGACTCCTAGCGATAGGGGATAAGGAGCCTGAACCAGCCATCTCCTGTAACCAGGCAAGATTTCCAGTGGAGGGTCTAGGACACCAACCCAGCCACGAACCCTTTGACCTATGATTTGTCTTGCATACAAGATGTGCTGGGTGGGGTAAAGATGGCACAGAAATTGTGGGAGTGACCAACTGATGACTGGCACAGCTGGAGACCATATCCTGAAAGGGAGCTCCCTACCGAGGGCCACGACCCAGAGGCAGGATACCCTAGAGACTAGGATAGAACCAAACAGGAATGGGGGCGGGGGAGTCAATGAAATGACTCCCAATGATATTCTTCTATACTCACAGATTGATTCGTAGCACAATTGTCATCAGAGAAGCTTCATCCAGCAACTAATAGAAACAGATGCAAAGACTCACAGCCAAACACTAGGTGGAGCTGCGGGAATCCTGCAGAAAAGGGTGAGGAAGAATTGTAGGACCCAAAGATGTCAAGAATACCACAAGAAACCCCACAGAACCAACTAACCTGGCCTCATAGGCGCTCACAGAGACTGAACTGACAATTAGGGAGCCTGCGTGGGACCAACCTAGGCCCTCTGCATATACGCAACAGTTGTGTAACTTGGTCTTCCTATGGAACTACTAGCAACGAAGAGGCGAGGGGGCGGGGAATGTCTCTGACTCTGTTGCCTGATTTTGGGACCCATTCCTTCTGCTGGATTGGCTCATCCAACCTTAAAGGAGGGGGTGCCTGGTCTCACATCCCCTTGATATACCATGACTGGCTGATATCTACGGGATGTTCGCCTGTATCTAAAGAGAAACAATGGAGGAAGAGTGGATGGGGGTGGGGGGAAGGGAAGGGGAGCTGGGAAGAGGTACAAGAGGGGAAGCTTTGGTTAGGATGTAAAAACAAGAAAATAAAAACAGAAAATAGAAAGAATACATGCACAAATGATCCCTCCCCCAAAATATAAAAAATAAAACGTGAAACAGTGCTATATTATAACACATGCATCATAACAACAGTAATTGTTACGATAGCTAACATTTAATGCCTCACAGTCCCCCTTTTCATGACTGTTGTTAAAGTAGATTGAGAAAACACCAAATGAAAACAGTTCTACATTCAAATCTTTGAATAAGTTGTCAAAAAACAAAGCTGAGACTCACCATATTACCCAGAAGCAGGAATAAATATAGATGTAACAGAGGGATGAAGTAGTAGTGTAGGGATTGTCAGATGATGTGTGTTGAAAAAAATCAAAAGTGTGGCGGCAATAGTGTTATTTTGATAAACAATAATCAAGAAATTGTATAGTAACTTATAGCTACAAAGAAATTCCATAATTTTTGCACTAGGTAAAAGAATATTAATATGCAATATGAATTGCTATATAATAATTATAGTTGAGGAAATTTACTGACTTCCAAATTTACATAGCACTTGTTAAAATCCTTGGTTATCAAACAAACAGGTATTCTATTGGAAATACAACTTTATAAGGCTGTCTATATAATAAATATTTGAAATTTGTGCTTGCAAATGAAATATTTGCATAAGTTTATCAATACACAATGTGATTATATGAATACATGAATTGTGTAGTTTATGTATGCCCTTCTCTGAACAATATCCTAACTTAGAATGAAGCATTTTTGTACAATTTGCTAGACCCTGGGTAACTTTTTAACACTGTTGAATAAAATTTATCCATCTGAACACACACATACATGTAGAAAATATTTCTAAGTACTTAAAGATGACTGACAGATTTCATACATTGGAACTGATTAAAACTTCCAGCTCATTTTAAAGATAAATGATAAAAAAAATTAGCTTGCAGCCATGTTAAAATTCCAATTGTCTGGTCTACAAAGCGAGTTCCAGGATAGCAAGAGTTGTTGCACAGAGAAACCCTCTCAAAAAACTAAAAAAGAACAAAAAATTCCAGTTGTTCAGATTTTAATGTGTATGTTAACTCTTTCCTAACTATGGGGTTCTTCTTACTGGAAATTAAGAACACACACACACACACACACACACACACACACACACACACGCACACGTGCACACGCGCACACGCACACACACCCAGCAGTAAGATGTCCCCATATAGTAAAAGTGAAGAAGATTGAGGTATCGCCTAAATGAGTCCTTGTCTTGCACACAGACTCATGAAATGAGAAGGGCCTCTGAGCTACTTCCATCTTCATTTTTGTTTGTCTGCCTCCTTCTTGCCAGCAATCAGCTGCATTCAGCTTCTAGCATGAAAACATATTGTTTTTGCACTTCAGTTCTCTCCTCACAGTTTGGAAATCTCTGGAGACATTTTAAAGATCAAGATCAATCTGTCTCAAAGACTGTTAGGAGATTACATTAACCCCTGGTGCACACTGATAGCAGAGCTGGTGACCATGAACCTCTTAATCCTACACTACAAAAGTTAGCTTTCTTTCAATAACATGTGACCCAAGTCAACCTCCTTATCCACATAACAGCCTTTTTCACATAATCATTGATCTTAAGCCATGAGTGACCAAGTGAATGCACAGATGCGCAATCCATGAGTGCAACATAGAAGAGAACCGTCCTTTGTTATGCTTCGCCAGTCACAAAATTGGACATTTCTTGCAAGGGTAACTTCAACATCGCCACCTCGTAGCCAGCCATCCTTTCTTCATGGCATGTTGATCATACAGCAGTAAGCTCTAGGTCAATTCAATGAGACAGTCAAATTACAACTTAAAAGTTAAAAACAAAATTCCAGCTGGACATAATCAGGCTCTATGGACACAAATTTATATAGCTTAAGCCACATCTAGTTAGATATACATTCTAGAAAATTGAAAATGAGTTTACAAAAATGCATACAATTTAAGTACAAAATTCTGCAAGGGAAAAGCCTCCTCAAGGATGGACTTAGACCAGTTAGCAATAAATAAACTGCAATAGGAAATAATTGGAAATGTTCTGGAATTCTCTTTTTCCCTAAAATATATTTCAAAGTAGCAGAGTTTACTCTCAATCCATTTGAGAGAGAGTCCCTTAAATGCTTTACATTTTAGTCAAGATGATAATAAAAATAAATTCAGTTTATTTTTATGTATTAGTGTTTTGCCTACAAATATGTATTGTGTACCATGTGCATGCTTGGTGCCCATGGAGGTCAGAAGATAGTATCAGACCCCATGGAAGTAGAGTTACAAATGGTTGTGAACCACCATATGGGTGCTGGGAAACAAACCTGGCTTCTCTGCAAGAGCAATTGCTGTTAACTTCTGAGCCATCTCTCTAGCTCCTAAAATAAGTTTTATTTTGAAAAAGGAAATATAAAGGGGGAAGGTCAAAAAACAAATAGCTGCTCTTTCTGTGGAAACATGGTTTTGTCTTTCTTTTTGTGCATAGGAAGAAGCTGCTTATGAGACCCACTCAATATTGAGTGTGGACCACATAAACACTTAAGTTACTGTTGTGAAAGAGACAGAAAACAGCATAATGTCAAAATCCTATCCAAAAAAATAATTCTAATAATATCAGCATGTATGAGAAAGATAGCTGCAACATCACTCAGATTTCTATTAATGTTAAAACTTGTTATGGCACACAATTTACAGGAAGTAGATTTTTCTTTAGAAACTCAGTTATCATATAGTTCTTTAATATTTTTCTTCAGTAAGGTTCTTGAACTCTTTTAGCTGTCCACAATGTAAGCAAAAGCACTGGGGAAGAAACTTTCCTTAGAGATAAGTCAACATAAAGATGTAGGTTCATGGGCTAGACAGTGGGCACAGTTGTCAACAGTACTTGCTGTTCTTACAGAAAACACTGGTTGGGTTTCTAGCACCCACATCAAGTGATTTGCAACCTCTTGCATCTCCAGTTGTAGGAATCTGATGCTCTTTTCTGGCCTCCCCAGAAACTGACAAATATTTGGTATACATGCATATGTGTAGGCACTCACACACACACACTAAAATAAATAAATAAATCTCTTTTTAAAAGAAAAATAAATAGAAAATAAGAAAATGTTTTTGAAAGATTGGAGAAAGGATGTGTACACCAGGGCCTCCTGGTATCCACACCAGGCCTTTATTGTCCTTTCTGCCCTACATTCCAGTCTCTCCAAACTTACCCTTAATTCTAATGCTTGCTGCCTACTGGAGCTCCTCTTTTCCCATCCCATCTATGTTTGCTGAGGACTTAACCTCTTGTGCGCTCTCACACACAGCTCTTTCCTGCTTCCCCTTTCAGCTTTTCCTTCTATCTCATTTTCAATCCTTGGTGTCCCCAGCCAGCCCACAGAAATCTCTACAAGGAATCCAACAGTCACCAGACTATGCTAGGATGCAGAGAGGGTAACAGAATGCCCACTCAACAAAGATGAAACTAAATATCTATGCCAGATCCCAACACAAAAACATGAAAAGCCAAGACATACTTTCCCAGAAACTAGCAAACTCTGTTGAAATAGGCTGTGAGAAAAACAGTATGCTAAAACACAAGACAGGGACTTCAAAGTAACACTTAAATGTTCAAGGACCTTGAAGAGGATATATATATATATATATATTAAAGGCCTTAATGAAGACTGTGAAAATACAAACAATTGATATACCAAAAATATTTAAAGAAATGAAAATAGAATTAAACAAAGAAATAGAATCACTAACAAAATCCCTAACTAAATATAATTGAAACTGAAAAATTCAGGATTTCAAAGAAAAACCTCAGTGATCAATGCCTTGCTCAACCCTTATCAGAGAAGTTTCTTCTTGCAGCAAATGGGAATTAACACAACTAGACAATGTACACACAATGAGAGACTTTGGAGCACTCAGTCCTAAATGGGATGTCGTCATCAAATCCCTCTCTCAAAGGCTCCAGAATCTATGCAGAAGATGAGGCAGAAAGACTGTAAAAGCCAGAGGTGACAACTAACTCCAAAGAAATAATGCCTTCCAGACACAACAAAACTGATGAACATATGAAGTCAGAGACTGTGGCCGACTGCACAAGACCTGCACAGGCTTTAAAGAGCTGGCATCTCAGCACCAAAAGGGGAAGGAGACACAAGGTAACAACCCTAACTGAAAAAGCCACTCAAGTGGCAAAAGGAAAAACAATTTTTTTCAAGTAGTCACTGAATATATCACCAAGGCAGGTCCCATGCCCAAGAGTAGTTGGCCAACACAAAATAAACTACACATTTTTGTTTTGTTTTGTTTGGGCATTTTTTGTCTTACTGATTTTTTGTTTGTTTTGATTTTTTGTGTGTTTTGTGAGATTTTTTTAAAGGGGGTGAGAATGTAAAGTTGGGTAGATAGTAATGTAGGGAAGATTTTGGAACACTTAGAAGAGGAGAAAATGTTTTCATATAAATTTTTTAAATTAAAAACAGAATTAAGTCTATTTCACTTGCAACTCATTGTGGGTTTCATTGAATTGTCAGGGAAGAACATTTAGAGACAGTTCCTAAAACCTTTTATATATCCTAATTTCTGTCACAGGACCATAGGTCATAGGACCATAATATGTAAAGTATATAGAGTTTTGGAAATCTCCAAATTGTCAAGTAATTCTACACAGAACCTCTGTGGATTTTTTTAAAGAATCCTTTGAAACACTGAATTTCTAGATCTTCTGACTCATTGTTGATTTAAATCCCCAGAAGAAACACCACTATACATGAATTATTCTTGAGAATTCTGTCCACATATATCCATGGATAGAATTTAGAAGATATGTGAGAAAAAAAATCGCAAAAGTAAAAGTCATCTGTTTCCATCCCTCTGAAGATGTGGATATAAATCCTCCCAACCTGTGTCACTTTTGATGCAGGCATCCTACTAATGTATACTTAGGACTTCATGGACTGTTCATTAAATGCAAATATTATAAGCTATACTATATCTTCCCTAATAATGTGTACTTTTCTGATAATTTAAGCTCAAAGAAAATATATCAATAAATTATGACACTTTGGCATGTAAGAATATACCTGGATGATGAAAATACAGAAATTGTTAAAAGAAAAAAAAAGCAACATCAACATATCTTGTTTCTATTGTTTCTATGTGAAAGAATACTGAGGATTTGTGGAGGCAGTTTATACTATGCACGTTATTTTCATGAACAATTCTTCAGCCCTGATAAGCTTCCCATAAAAACTTCTTGTTGATGGCATTGTCACTGAGAAGAGAAGGATGACTTCAAGACACCAAAACTCTAGCTAATTACTTTGAGATCACTGCTTCAGAGAATTAAGAAATATTCCATAATTCTTTAGGATTCTAAAACATGTTGGCAGGGAAAAGAAGTTGCTCTCATATTAACTTTTTCAGTTATTATGTCTCTAGTTGCAGGAATAATTATAACATGACTAAATGCTTGGATATAATGATTTGAACAGGAAAATTCTATCAAAACTTTTACAAAATTTGTACAACACTGATACATTTATAGTCATTCTATCAAAATCTTAGATTTGAAGTATTATTTCCTTAAGCAAAATTTTATTATGAATCAGCATATGGTTAAGTCATTCAAGAACTATCAGAATTATTTATATCACATATATTATATAACATATTTAATCAATAATCATCTTCACATGGCAAAGATAGTTTTTAATTTAAAATAAAATGATTCATGGATAAATTGATCAATGCACTCTTGATTAAACATACAGAAGCTTTAGATTGAGGTCACATTTACAGTATTTAGACTTTAAATTTGTCTTCAGAGGTAACAGAGAGAGTGGAAGTTTCTCTTGTTACAGTAGCCAGAACATCATAGTGGGTCTAGATAAGCTTGAATTGAGACATAAATCCAACTGCTTGGCAACCTGAATGTTGTCCTGGAATAGCTTGTATATTAACTATTTATCACATAGACACCAGTGACAACAAACACTACCACAACAACCAGCTAATCGTACAGCAGCTCTCAAGTCCCCTTCCTGCACCAATGAAAGGCAGGCATGCTGGGTGGCAGCAAAGAGATTAAACACAGGTTATAGGAAGCAGCAGAGAGGGGAGGCTAGAACAGAGAAACTGCAAATGAAAGATTTAAGGCAGGTCCTGGAGTGAAGGAGTGGCCATCTCAATATGTTTTAGATCAAAAGATATGTGGATCCTTATTAACAAGATAAGCTTCTCCAGGTGTCATGCTAGAACAACTTCGTCTCCGGAGGTATCTGGTGGCTTTTCTTGCTTTTATCAGAGGACAAAGAGTGGTTAAGGATATCAGCCTAACACTTGTAGTTATGACCTCCTAGGAAAGCCTTTATGGTTCTCTTTACACTAGGAACAGGTGTGGAAATCTCTAATGCATTCCGAATCTTCAGAACCTCGTTAATACTAGCCGAATCTTTTCCAGCAAACAAAGAAGTAAAGAAACAAAAGAAGCACAAGTAGATGAGCATATTCAAGAGTCATGAAGACATCATCTAACATTGTTACTTATAGTCTATAATGGTAGTTCTCAACATTCCTAAAGGCAAGACCCTTTAATACAATTCCTCATGGTTGGTGACCCCCAACCATAAAATTAGTTCTTTGCCACTTCGTAACTGTAATTTTGCTACTTTTATGAATTGTAATATAAATATCTACTATGCAACCCCAAAGGGGTAGCAACTCACAGGTTGAGAACCATTGGCCTAAAGATTTCTTCTTGGGGACCTCTGCCTGAAAGAAGCTGGGTCCTTGAAAACACCCTAGAAAAGAACTATCAAGATGCCTCAGCATGGAAAGTACATACCTGGATTTTAGAACAACACATTCACAAAGAGTAGAGGTCTATAGTTTGCTCATTCTGTTCATCCAAGTGAAAATACTGAAATATGTTTTTGGGTGAAGGCTTCTTCTTGTTTCTCATCTAAAAGGAAGCTATTTGGTGGCAAATGACAGATGGTTTCAACTGAAAATGGTGTATCAAAGCAAAGCATACACTTCAAAGAGAAATTAGAATGGGTTGTTCCCAAAAGAGGGTGGCAACCTGGAGGGTTCTATGATGTGGATTATAGACATCTGTCTGAGTATTTGTATTGTGGATGACATATTTATAGGATAAAGTTATCATTTTCTCTCTCAATTCATGGTTTAGCTCTCCATTTTTAGGGTCTTTTTGGTTTTGGTTAGGGTTTTTCTCCCATGATTCTCTACAAAATCCCACAAAGGTGTGAGGATGCCAAATCCACAATGTATATAACATTATAGCAAAGCAAGGTCTTTGAAAATTCAGACCCGCCGTTAATGTACACCTGTAGGGGAATTTTCCAGTGCCTAAGTTTTTGCTCTATCAGGAACCACCTGTCCATAACCTATGGGCATTTAATCACAATGGAGCTTTCTATCATGAGACACAGCTACAATGATATAATCAGAGTTTCTTTGATTACCTCATATCTAACCATTTTTCTTGCCCGTGTCAGAAGCATCCACCCAGCTTTTGAGTTGTGCTTGAAGTCCATTTAAATTTCCTAACCACTAGACACACGATCTCAGGAATCATAAGAGAAATACTTCAAAGTACGCTGCCATCTCTGAGTGATGATGTGGCATAACAGAAAGTTATGGGAATAAATATGAGTCTGACTCCAAAACACTTGAGAAATTCTTTATTTCAGGCTTCAAACATCCTTGATGAAGCAATGGAAATCAATCATTTCCTCAGCATGAAGCTTGACCTTCAGAAAAGAGGTTGAAATGATTTGCTGCAGTTTTGTACAGAAGTGCAAAGAGACCTTCATTAATAGTCTACTCAGCTTATGTCATGTTTTTTACCAAAGTGATCTTGAAAAAACCTTTAGGTCAGAGATCAGAATATGATTAAAATAACAACTGATTAGCCATCTTTGACTCAGCTTTTCTAGAATTCCCATGAGAGCACAAATGGAGACACAATAAGAGATAAAATTTCATCAAAATCCTAATAAATAATACTTATA
Organism: Peromyscus maniculatus bairdii; assembly: GCF_049852395.1. NCBI lineage: Eukaryota > Metazoa > Chordata > Mammalia > Rodentia > Cricetidae > Peromyscus > Peromyscus maniculatus. The sequence goes on from NC_134853.1 coordinate 76,059,530, forward strand.
ACTCATTGACTGTATCCTTTAAGGATGTGCCAGTAAAATGCATGACCTATACAGTTGAAAAAGGAATCACAACTCAGAAAATTCACAATTTAATGACCTCCCTCATAAAAAGATAGAAACCCAACCCCCTTTTATCATATGAATCTTTATTTCAAAGGCTCAACACTTAGAATTATTGTCAGATAAAAATATATTACCACACATATTTCTAATTACAGATCTAGAATATTTGAATAAAAATATGAAAAGGCAAATCCTGAAAATAGGCATTTTCACCTAGTATGCTGAGTGATTCTTCAACAAATTTTGAAGACTACACTATCAAGAACAGTTATTTTCTGTTTCAAAATCAAGAATTGAAAAAAGAAACAGTGTGCAGATAGCATAAAACTCCAAATGCAAGGTCATTGACATGTGAGAAATATCTGCTCAATTTTCTCCATCTGCCAATAACATTTAGTTCTTATATTCTATGTTCACATGTCATGAGGATGTTCTTTATTAGTATTGTCTTAAGAATCTTAAGTGTTCTATGTTCTATTGCTATAAAGAAACACCATGACCATGACAACTATTACAAGAAAAAGCATTATTTGGAGGCTTTTTTTTTTTTTACAGTTTCAGAGGCTTAATCCATTATCATCAGGGAAGGAAGCATAGTGGCATGCAGGAAGACTCTGGAACAGAAGATGAGAACTATATCTGATCTATAGGCAGAGAGAAAGAGAGAGAGACTAGGTCTGGTGTAGGCTTTGAAACCTCAAAGCGAACCACTCCCAATGACATACTTGATCCAACAAGACCACACCTCCAAATCCTTTCAATCCTCTCAAATAGTGCCACTCCCTGATGACTAAGCTTTCAATTATTATGGAAGCCATTCTTGTTTAGACCATCATATTCCACTCCCTGGCCCCTATAGACTTGTACCCATATCAAAATGCATTCACTTCAACTTCAAAAGTCCCCATAGTCTTCCAATGTCTCAAGACTACTTAAAAGTCCAAAAAGTCTCTTCTGAGACTCACAGCAATCTCTTAACTGTAACTCCCTGTAAAATAAACAGATCACATACTTCCAACATACAATGGGACAGAATATACATTATAATTACAAAAGGAAAGAAATGGAACATAGTGAGGAAATATTGGAACAAAGCAAGACTTAAAACCAGCCAAGTTCTGCATCTCTATATTTGATATCAAAGTGTTCTTCAGATCTCCAATTCTTTTAGCTTTGTTGACTACAACACACTTCCTTCTCTTGGGCTGATTCCATACCCAGTCTGTAGCTCTCCTTGGTAGTTATCCCATGACTCTGGCATCTCCAACATCTTGGGCTCTCCATTGAAACCCAGGCTTCATCTTCATAGCTTTATGCAATAGCCTCCCTGGGCCCCTATGCAAGAACACCTCTGATATATGCCTGGCTTCATGGGCTTTCCTTAGCCTCAGAAGGAGATTCCATAATCCCTTTTTCATATCATTGACTGTAAAGTCAGAACCATGTGTCCAAAGCTGGCAAGTTTGCTGCTTTATCGAACTGGAACTTGGCCCCCTCTTTCAATTACATCTGCATCAGCTTTCTGTTTTTGATAGTTTCCTTCACTGATTAAGCTTTTCTGTAATTCCTTTTCACAAGTTGGAAGCTTAGCTGGATAAAGTCTTGCCCTGAGGTCACCCTCCCTTTATTCCATTTAGTATGAGGCTTTTTTTTTTAAAAAAAAATTTATGTCCTTAAGAACTGGAATAACTCCATTACATTTCCCAGCATTTTGTAATGCTGTACTTAAAGCTCTCCTTAAACTGTACATTTTGTATTTTTCCTTGCTTAGCTTGATCCTTTTCATGACAGGCTCGGTGTCTTTCTCTCTACCTAAGGATCAGAATATTGTTCTCAGATACTGCACCAAGGTTTGCCTGCGTGGATTTAAAAAGTATTTACTACAACAACACTTAAGGGTGATTCAGTGATGACAATGGTTATGAACTCTGTCTGGGGAAAAATTTTATTAGTCATTGCTTTGGAGAAGATGGAATTAGCTAGAGAAAATGCTAGCTTTGGGGCAGGAATTTCTGTTGAGATTGTTCAGTCACAGGCTGTGCCATCCTAGCTGAGGACATCTCCCTTTAGCTATTGCTAAAGTCAGGAAAATCAAAAGGAGATGTAGAAGTTATGCACAAATTACATACATGCAAAGTAAAAAGAAATGTCACACAAAACAAAAGCCCTATATTTGGTAACATCATTCAGAAAATAAATTTATTTAATGGTATTTACTGATATGAATAGGCCAATGAACATTTCCCATAGTATTTTTGGATCAATCAAATGAATCATCTGAGAATCAGAAGTATTCATTTTTAAACTGATTCACATCCCTGGGTAAGATGATTTGTATTCATGAACAACATGTAACTTAGATGAATTATATGTTTTCTCAGACTGGTTCAAGCCTTGTCTGAATATAAAACAGCCTTAAAATTGGAGTCTCTTAAATGTGAGTTGGGTTCTTTTTACTATACAAAGCCCCCATAAATCCATGTATGTGTGAGATTAGTAACTGGGAGTGCATAGTAAGTACCTCAAGGAATAAAAAAGAAATATGATCTACAGGGAGTTGGCAAAAAGGGCAGGGATACTCATGAGGAATTAGGACAATGAATGTTTAAAACAGTACAACCTTTTCACACCCCTTCAACTACTATTGCAGCCTACAATGTAGCCATGAGAAAAATGGGGTTAAATGGAGAATTATGCTATAATTTAAGGAAAGTATTTATCATTCTATACACCTTGAGCTCCTAGATATATTTTGATTAATTTTGAGTTCCAAGGTCCAAATGTATTGTGATGTGATGTGATGTGCGGTGTGTGTGTGTGTGTGTGTGTGTGTGTGTGTGTACGTGCGTGTGTGCATGCCAGTGCTATGCAGGGCACTGGGGGTCAAACCCAAGTTTTGACATACTAGGAAATCACTCTACTAGTGAGCTAAATCCCCGTCTCTATGATGAATGTAATTTAAATAATTTAAAGGTGAATGTGCACATCTTACTTACTTAAATACAAAATACTTACTTAAAGGTAAACAAATCTAATCAAGGAGGTTTAGGAAATTTTCTGGAGAAAGCACAATTCAAAGTTCTCCTAAAAATCAATGTAACTGCACTGGGAAGTATCGACAAAACTTTCTGAAATAGAGCCAGCACAAAGTTATGGATAAGGAAATAATGGAATCTATGAAAGCAATTCTGAACAGGGACAAATATGCAACCAGGCTAAGAAAAGTGATTAAGATTTCTCTTTGGGACTTAATTCAGAGAGGTATTCACAGCAAAGTTTGAAGCCACTGGAAATGTGAGTAACCTTCACAGGTCATAATTAATGGGCAATGGCCACCTGCAGAAGATAGCCAGACAAGGGCAAAATGGTTCAAGAAAACCTACCAACTATGTCACCCAAAAAGACTGAATTGAAGAACGCTACAAGATATTGCACTGAGCAGTTAACAACTCAAGAAAGACATTGTACTTTTACCTTTGATATGAATGAATGCCTCAGAAGAACCACTGTAAGGGAATAATGGTGTATTTTGGCTTAACACTTAACAAGGGGTATAGTTAAAGATAGGGATCAAAGCATGGTGGTAGGAGTACAGAGTGACTAGTCACCTTGTGTTCACAGCCAGGAAGCAGGGGACAGCTAGAAAGTGGGGCTGTGTTGTCAAACCTTTATCTACATAAGGGTCTATAACCATCTAAAACAGCCGCAGCAGCTGGGGATGAGTGTTGAAACACATGGGTCTATGGGAGATACTTCATGTTCAAACCACCATGGCCACGCCATGTTATATCACTCTTTAGATTTACTCAGCCTTTGTTAATGATGGAGTCATTTTTTAAAGTTTTTATACAAGTATGTATTGTACACTGATCTTACTCCCTCTCATTCTCTCTACCCTCTCTAGCCTCATCTGTCTCCTATCCAATTAGTCCCCTTTGTTCCCCTAGACAGTTATGCTCCTACTTTCTTAAGTACATACATGGTTTTATACATCTAGATGGAATCTGGGAACCATAATGGATTTTTTAGTAGATAATGTTATCTTTCTGAAACTGACTAAATTTGTTTACTATGAGTATCTCCAGTAGAACCATTTTTTTTTCAGAAAATGCCATAACTTCATTCTTCTTTATGGCTATAAAGGTCCCATTGTGTATCTACACCAAAATTTCTTTATTCCTTTATTGTTGGAGACCTGACTCTTATTGTGTGGTACAATAAACGTACCTTAAAATTTTCTTATGTGTATTGTTATAGTAGCATAAACTTACCTCAGAATTTCTCATTTAACCTCTTTAAGTATACAGTTCAGTAATGTTAAGTGAATTTCTCTTACCATGTAAACATCCTTGTTACCCATTTGAAGAATTTTTCATCTGCTCAAACTTTGCACTCAATCAATAATAACACTCCATCCTACCACCCTTCAGGCTTCAAAAACATTGATTATAAATGTGTGAATTTTGTATTCCATGCAGTTCTTGCACGTGGAACCATGTCATTTGTCTTTTTTTTTTTTTTTTGCTCAGTTATTTCAGTGGCCAAAATATCCCAAAAGTTTCTACTTATAGTAGGTGTGCAAAAAAATTCCCTTCCTTTTTAAGATTAAATAATATTTCATTGTGTGCGGGTCTCTACTTGTGCTCTCTCATAATGGACATGCAAATTGTTTCATCTATTAGTGGACATGTAAATTGAATCCATTTTTTGCCTATTATATTGCATTTATAACAGTTCATTCTATATTTTCTTAATCTTGTTCCCATTTACATCCACTAAATAGCCAAAGAATGGCTTTGTTTTACAAAACACAGTCTGATTAAGCAATTGTCTATCTTAAATGTGTAATAGTTCAAACTCACTGATATATATGACCCCTGTTTGTCTCTGGACCTCTATTTGTCATCTCTATCCTATCACACTGTGACTTCTTTCTTAGAATGGACCATATTCTTCTATATCTCTAGGCCTTTTATAGAGATCTTCTTTCTCCAGATCTAGAAAGTTAATTTTCTCTTAGAATAGTTCTCATATTCATGCATGTAATTTTCATGTTAGACGACCAGTTCTTTATGGTCTATTATTATGCTGTGACAGTAACAAGACATCTATACTATAGTGCACATGTCTACTAATTGCTAATGTTATGCATGTAATGTTCTTAAACTATTGTGTACCCCTCAAAATCATCTTAATACTTACCTTGTATTTAAAAGGCTATGTGTCATCTATCAATCTGCAGTCTTTCATGGATCTAGGAATTATGCAAGACATTTTTCTGCTTATGCTAATTCAAGGTAATTTCCTGTGCCAACTTCAGTTTTCTACCTCTACTCACAATTAATAGCAACTACATTCAGTCGTTGAAATAGTTGTCATTATATTTACAATGAAAAATACCAATTTTCAGAATCAGGTAAATTTGACCTGTCACAAAAGATGTTCACTCCTTGAGTAAACACAACTTTTTATAATGTGGCAGTCAAGTGTTAGAAAATAGTTTGAAGCTCCCATGAATAAAGGCAGAAAGATTCTAAATATTTCATTTAGACGCAGGCCTCATGGCTTCTGAACCCTGATTTAATTAAATCAGATGCCTGTAAAACAGGCATGCATGCTTAGCATTATCAATTTGCTTTCTGTTTGGCACAGGATGAAATGTGTCATATTGAAAACTGGCATAATTCTAATTGACATTGACCCATGTAAACTGTGGGTAAGCAGTCCTGTGTCAGTGATTACATTGCTAGTGGGAAAGACCTAATTGCCATAATTTTATTTTAAAATAGGTTACAGCCAAACTAACCCAGCTGAATGGCAACTCATCCTTGGAAATGTGTCCTTAACTTACTTAAAGCTATACACACAGGCAAACAAACCATGCTGGGATAATATGTAAAATCTCATGGGTTTGCAGTCAGAATCAGAGCCTATAACTTTGTGTGCTGTAAACTTTCTTGGCCTTAGCTGGGGCATTTTATATAGCAGCATCTCAATTTCTGAACCTTCAAAATAAATATTAGATTGAATTGTCTTTTAAGTTCTCTACAGACCTACAACATCTTAACCTTCAGTGACTGCTAAGATTACATTTTAACATTCAACAATAAGCCAGTAGTTATTACATTCCTTGATTTATTTCTATTGGAAGCATTGCATTTTTTCAAAGAAATGTCACTTAGAACATATGTCTATATAAATTTTTGTGAGTATAGTGATTACTGTAACACAAATAGATATTCTGGAAACAGAATTCAAACACTTTATCAAATAGTTTTCCTTTTTTATTTGTCTGTTTGAATAAAATGACATTCAGGCAATTGACATATTTCCAGTACTTCATACAAATAAACATCTGCCAAAGAAATTTTATTCTGAAGCAGATTTGGAATTATAGCTATTGTTTTGCTTGTTTTAACAGTTGTTGTTGGCACCATTACAGAGGTACTTTGTTTTAGGGTGACATTGACACATGTCTGCTTAAACGAATTAGCATTCCAATCTACACTGACATTTAGTTGAAATAACAAGTTCATATGTCAGTGTGAATAGACCTAAATCATTCCACTAAAATCTATGAACAATATGGGCTGTATTGTCACGTGTGCCTGCCATTGAAATAGAAGAGTGTTAGCTCTGCATATTAAACACACCAAGACCATAGAACAAATACATAGGTAAACAGGAGGAAGGGAAGCTGGGTTTTATTATTCATGAAGATCTGATGATAGGCACTTTTTTAAAAAGCTGTTTTCAGTGCAGATTCTGCAGAATGCATATAAAGCCTTTATCTAGTTTACAAGGCTATTTATGTGCTGATCCTTTCCACCTCTCCAGTCTGATCTGCTGGTCTCTCATTTCTCACTAACCAGTCTCACACAGTTTTCTGAGTTGTTTTGCTGTCTTGCCTCTAACTTGTTTGGCTCAAGCAAGTTTTCTCCTTGGTAAACTTCTGTTCACCTCACAATTCCAGATCCAATATTTATTAATGTTCTTTCATCCAAGAAATAGATGTAAAGTACATTTATATACACATTTGATGTAGAAGCAAAGGGTGGTCCATGAATCATTTGATTAAGTCCATGAAGCTAAGCAAATATAAACAGTTGAGTTTTTTAACAAAAAAGGGATTATTTATTTTTATTATAAATCTTATTATTTTATAATAATGTATTAATTATTATAATTATTATTTGTGTTTTAAGTGTGTATATGTACACATAAGTCTGGCTGCCACTGTAGGCCAGAGAAGGTATCAGATACCCTGGAACTGGAGTTACAGGAAATTGTGAGCCTCTTGACATGTGTTCTGAGAAATGAACTTGGGTCCTTTGAAAGAGCAACAAGCACTCTTAACTGCTGAGCCATCTATCTGAACCTTAATTAAAGGGTTCTATCCTGGGAAATGTAAAGTGTTATATGGAGATACAAGTAACCTATACTTGTGGTGATGCGGAAGCCACAGTAGTTACTATGGTACTGCATCAAGACACATCAATTAAGACGAAAACAGTCATTCATTTATCCACTGGCGGGGGAAACACATTTGCCCCGTTTTACTTTCCTCACAGCTTTCAAGTATGATTGAAAACATTCCTCAATAAATCACCTGCAAATAACACCCTGTCAAAATAGACAGGAAGAAAAGGTTATGGGATACAATTTTTATCTTTGATAACAGTGGCAATAGTTAAGGGATACAGTTAACTAGAGGAGAATGTCAATTGATTAAAATTTTCCTCCATTCCTACCTTCTCAAAGGAAAGACTCAATTGAAGTCAAAGAAAATTTAGACAAGTATTTGTTTTCCAGAATAAAGTAAAGTGACAACATAATCCAGGGTGCTTATAGGAGGCAGTCCCAAGGGTGAGTACCAGCCTATTGGGTTTCTCTTTGTGGCTTTTTAAGGGCATTGTCCTCATCCTTTTCTGATGTCATTGGAAGGTTCTTTAGGAGAAGAGCTATCTATTTTGTTATTGTTTGTTGTGTGTTTGTTGTTTGTTTATTGTAACACAACACCACACATGTTCAAGTCTAGCAATTTCCTTTCTTCTTCCTATGAGTACTTAAGTGAAACCCATTAGGGAGCAGCAAAATGATGTGACAATGATGATAACATGAGCAGATACATGTAAGGATTGTTTCATCCTTACTTCTCATGCTCTAGGACTTAGGGAAGAAAGTCTCACAGGTTTTCTCTTACTTTTTCTTAGAATATTTCTGGTCCAAAGTGGGTGGATCTAGATGGAGTTTGGTCAGACACTTATGCTCTTGGAATCTTGACTCCACAATTATTCTTATCTGCCTAGCTTGATAATCTAACAGAAGCAGTGGGAGAGGCTGATCTACATAGAGACAACACAAAAGAAAAAGGCAAAAACTTACTTTGTCTTATTTTAATGGTTTTACCATGATTATTTACTTATGATATAAATAATATCATATATAGATACAAGTTTATGTGAGTAGCAAAGAAGTATAATGCTAGATAATTTGGCAAACTCTGAATGTTTTTCTATTATCAGCTTGACACAGTACAAATTCTTTTATTATTATTTATTAATTTTATAATTTAATTTAATTTTACATATCAGCCATGAATTCCCCTGTCCTCCCTCCTCCAGCCCCTCCCCCCACTCTACCCCCAATCCACCCCCCATTCCCATCTCCTCCAGGGCAAGGACTCCCCTGGGGATTCATCTCAGCTTGGTAGATTCAGTGGAGGCAGGTCCAGTCCCCTCCTCCCTTCACCCAGGCTGAGCAGAGTGTCCCAGCATAGGCCCCAGGCTCCAAAAAGCCAGCTCATGCACTAAGGACAGGTCCTGGTCCCACTGCCTGGGGGCCTCCCAAACAGTTCAAGCTAATCAACTGTCTCATTTATCCAGAGGGCCTGATCCAGTTGGGGGCTCCTCAGCTACTGGTTTATAGTTCATGTGTTTCTACTAGTTTGGCTATTTGTCCCTGTGCTCTTTCCAATCATGGTCTCAACATCTCTTGCTCATATAATCCCTCTTGTTTCTCACCAACTGGACTCCTGGAGCTCCACCTGGGGCCTGACTGTGGATCTCTGCATCCTCTTCCATCAGTCATTGGATGAGAGTTCTAGCATGACAATTAGGGTGTTTGGCCATCCTATCACCAGAGTAGGTCAGTTCAGGCTTTCTCTCAACCATTGTCAGTAGTCTATTATGGAGGTATCTTTGTGGATTTCTGGGGACCTCTCTAGCACTTTGCTTCTTCCTATTCCCATGGGTTCTTCATTTATCATGGTCTCTCTTTCCTTGTTCTCCCTCTCTGTTCTTGATCCAGCTGGGATCTCCCACTCCCCTAAGCTCTCTTTCCCCGACCCTTGCCCTTATTACCCCCCCACACATCCAGTTTGCTCATGTAGATCTCATCCATTTCTCTGTCTTTGGGTGATCTCTGTGTCATTCTTAGGGTCCTCTTTACTAGGTAGCCTCCCTGGAGTTGTGAGTAACAGTCTAGTGATCCTTTGTTTTACATCTAGTATCCACCTATGAGTGAGTGCATACCATGTTTGTCTTTCTGAATCTGGGTTACCTCACTCAGGATGATTTTTGCTAGTTCCATCCATTTGTCTGCAAACCTCATGATGTCATTGTTTTTCTCTGCTGAGTAGTATTCCATTGTGTATATGTACCACATTTTATTTATCCATTCTTCAGTTGAAGGGCATCTAGGTTGTTTCCAGGTTCTGACTATTATAAACAATGCTGATATGAACATAGCTGAGCATGTGTCCTTGTGGTATGATTGAGTATTCCTTGGGAATATACCCAAGAGTGGTATAGCTGGGTCTTGGAGGAGACTGATTCCCAGTTTTCTAAGAAAGCACAATATTGATTTTCAAAGTGGCTGTACAAGCTTGCATTCCTACCAGCAGTGGAGGAGAGTTCCCCTTGCTTCACTTCCTCTCCAGCATAAGCTACCTTCAGTGTTTTTGATCTTAGCCATTCTGACGGGAATAAGGTGGTATCTCAGAGTCATTTTGATTTGCATTTCCCTGATAATTAGGGATGTTGAGCAATTTCTTAAATGTCTTTCAGCCATTTGAGCTTCCTCTGTTGAGAATTCTCCATTTAGCTCTATAGCCCATTTCTTAATTGGACTGTTGGGCATTTTAATATCTAATTTCTTGAGTTCTTTATATATTCTGGATATCAGCCCTCTGTCAGATGTGGGGTTGGTGAAGATCTTTTCCCATTCTGTAGGCTGTCACTTTGTCTTGTTGACCATGTCCTTTGCTCTACCAAAATTTTTCAGTTTTAAGAGGTCCCATTTATTAATTGTTTCTCTCAGTGTCTGTGCTACTGGTGTTATAATTAGGAAGTGATCTTCATTTCATACTACTAAAATTACTATTCAGAAAGGGGTTCTACCCAATCTTCTCTTTGTTTTGAACTGAATCCCAGTTCCTCAAAAGATACATTCTAACTTCACCATCCCTCTCATCAAGGAATATTTCAGGACCGATACCCATTTGCCTGTTTCACACAGCTAAAGCATTGGTATGCTATAATTAAAGCCATGGTTAAACTATTGTTCTAAATGTCATATGCTGTGTGTCATATATTTGGACCAAAGATGTGAAACTAAAGAAGTTTTTTTAAAGGAGTAACCTCAGTAATGTGCTGACTGTGCTAGTCATGGCAGTATGTAATAAGATAAAAGGATTTATTAAAAAATATATGGATGATAAAATGACCTGAATGCAGATACACTCTGTGTGTGTGTGTGTGTGTGTGTGTGTGTGTGTGTGTGTGTGTGTGTGTGTGTGAAGTGTAGTGTAGTATTTCTGTCCTGGACTTTAAAATGGATGCAGAAAAATGTGCTTAAAGTATTATTTGACTATGAGTAAAAATGAAATTATTTAGTTTGTAAGGAAATGGAAGGAACTGGTTATCATTTACTTGAAAGAAATAAGCCAGACTCCAAAAGACAAATATTGTGTAGCTTGGCTCATGCACAGTAGCTACAGAAGGAAGAAGGATGAAAGTAAAAAGGGCCTGGTGAGTTGAATAAGCAAATGCAGACACTTGCTGCCAAAACTGCCCATTAATTGAGTCAGATCCTTGAAACCCACATTGTAGAAAGAGAGAATACTTCCCCAAGATGAGTCCACATGCATTGTGGAATGCAAGTATGTCAATGCACGCACAAGTGCATGTGAACACGCACACAAACACACACACACTCATCAGTAAGTAAATGTAATACAAAAGTTAAAGAAGGAAGTGGAAAGGGTATTATTTAGGAAAGAGAATGACACCAGTAGAAGAGGGACAGAGACTAAGGGAGGGTAAGGGGAAGCAAATATTACCAAAATATATTATATGTTCATGAAAGTGTCATGAATCAAAATAGTTTGTATGATTAATGCATACAATTAAAAATAAGTAATAAAATAAACAATAAGGAATTCTACATTATACTGATTAGGAGTTAAAAGTAGAAGGAATAAATATCTTACCTCTTTTGTTTTCATTTCTCCTAAAATTAAAAAATATCATAAATTTTTATGAAATCTTGTTTGCAATTAGAATGTACAATAATGCCTATCTCCTTGATTTAGAAAGAAATATATACAAATAGCTACTCTGAGAGTGATCAGTGTCTATAATGTCACTTCTCCAGCTGTTTTAACCGTATTAACTGCTGTCCACATTTATTATTATTAACTTCCTCCATTGGTTAATTACAATAAAGGCCATCATTCATTATTAACATTTCCCTGATTTTTATTTTGGTGTGGTATGGTATATGTGTGTGTGTGTGTGTGTGTGTGTGTGTGTGTGTGTGTGTGTGTGTGTGTGTTTGTGTTATGCACCCTTATGAATGCAGAAAAGACCAGTGGGAAATATCAGATGTGCTCTCCTGCTGTCTTCCTCTCTATTCTCTTGAGACAGGGGTCTCTTATTGAACTTGGGCCTCACCTTTTTGTCTATGCTGGCTGACTGGCAAAGCCCAGTAATTCTCCAGTTCCTTCCCCCAACAGCACTGAGATTACAAGCATTCAAGCAGCCCAGCTTTCTTAATGGGTGCTTTCAATCTGAACTCAGTTTCTCGGGCATGCGTAGTAAGCATGCTTACCCACTGAGCCATCTCTCTGTCTCTTCCATTGATTTTTGGAACAAGAAATATGGTAGATTAAATGAATTATTGTCTCCTTTCTATTCTAGACCAAAGACATATTAGGTAAAGTATGAGCACAGAGTAAAAATTACAAAGAAATCCATAATTGTGTTTCTTTTTTAAAGACAAATGTCTATTTTTATGTTTTCTTTTTTGGATTCTATGTATATATTTTTGATTGTTGCATAAATGAAAGTGAAATCAACACAATGCTGTAGCAACCCAGGAAATTATATTAGAAGAGAGCTCCATAACTCTCTGAGGTTGTAAAACTTATCTGTAAGTAAAGACAACCACAAACCTTCTGGAAGCAGTGACAATATGAAATTGTGAATAACACTATAACATCTGAAGATCTGCCTATATGACTATAGCTAGAGTTTTCCTGCCTTGCCCACAATCAGGACAAATCTCTATCACCTGCCAGTCCCACAGCCGCTCAGACCCAACCAAGTAAACACAGAGACTTATATTGCTTACAAACTGTATGGCCGTGGCAGGCTTCTTGCTAACTGTTCTTATAGCTTAAATTAATCCATTTCCATAAATCTATACCTTCACATGCTTCTTGTCATGGCAGTGGCTGGCAGTGTCTCCCTCCGCCTTCCTGTTCTCTCAGTTCTCCTCTCTGTTAGTCCCGCCTATACTTCCTGCCTGGCCACTGGCCAATCAGTGTTTTATTTATTGACCAATCAGAGTAACAGATTTGACATACAGACCATCCCACAGCATATGACAACAGAGAGATGTCAATCAACAAGTCACCCAGAAAACATGGAGGGGAGTAACACAACAGTGTGCTTCTACCTTGAGACTGCTGGATTCAGAAAGAAAATGTCAGCCTACTAAAAACCGACAGCTCAAAAATTCCAAACTTATGCCGGGCGTTGGTGGCGCACGCCTTTAATCCCAGCACTCGGGAGGCGGAGGCAGGCGGATCTCTGTGAGTTCGAGGCCAGCCTGGGCTACCAAGTGAGCTCCAGGAAAGGCGCAAAGCTACACAGAGAAACCCTGTCTCGAAAAACCAAAAAAAAAAAAAAAAAAAAAAAAAAAAAAAAAAAAAAAAAAAAAAAAAAAAAATTCCAAACTTAGGAATTAACATAAAAACAAGTTATTGCAAACCTTATGCAACCTGACAAGTAGAAAAATATAAAAAAAAAAAGCAATCAGCAACAACAAAAAACACCAAGTGCCTGAGTCAAGGATGCCTATTTTTTTTTATTGTTTCATACAGTATATTCTAATTATGGTTTCCCCTCCTCCAGTTTAGTCTACTCATGACTCCATTTTGCCCAAGGTATTTTATGTGATCCTATGTGTAAAGGTCTACATAAAATAGGCATGTAATTCACATTTTTACTAACAGTAAATCATAAATAAATTCATTTTACAACAGTCCTCTTTTGTAAATATATGATTTTATAATTTATTAAAGATGAAATCAAGTATATATTTAAATAATAAAGACACAATTGTTTATCTTTGTGTAAAGAACTGAGTTTTGCCATCCTCAGCCTTAGCTGGTTGTGAACCCTGTGTACTACAATAACACAGGTCTGGCAAGATATTTCCATTGGTGGAAGAGTGACATGGATTTTCAATAATAACCAATAATGTTCTAGTTAGACTTAAGCACCACTTTGCAGTAGGGCACTGACAGCTGGTACTGTAAACTTGTCCATGAAACTGTGAGTTGGGAGGTACTGGGCTATACTAATATTCTTCTAAAGAGGCATAGGTTCAAACCACCTTCCAACGACTTAGCCTTTTACCCATAGGCTAACACAACTCTCATTTCCTACCAGAGAAGCTTGTTTATTAAGTGGATAGTTTTAATTCAGAGAATCACAACTGGTCAAAGTATAAAGCATAAGTGGAGATGACAGAGTGGAAGGGAAGTTGTTTATGATCTAAATACATTGCATATGTATATGAAATTACCAAATAAATATTTTTTAAATAGTTAAATCTTGAGTTGGTGAAATGACTTACTTGTAAAGGCACATGCTGCCAAGCCACAGTCTGAATATGTCCCTCATACCCACTTAGTGGACAGAGAGATGACTCCAAATGCTGTACTCTGACTCCCATATGTGCATAATTGCACCAGGAATGTACTCACACACATATTTACATGCAGACAAAATAAATAAATGTGCAGTTAAAAAGAAAAAAGAAAAAATTAAATATTGGCTAAATGTTTGATACCATAGAACTTAGGGCACCTTCAGGATTTGAGGGTTGATTTTTTTTATTTTTATATTCAGCAATACTGAGTAAGTTACTTCACATAAACATGTACTACAAAATGGAAGAAGGATGTTGAGGCTATTTCAGAAGTTGGAAATCCTATCCAGATCTCAAATCAAAGTTCATTTAAGTTGTTATGCTTTCTGTTTGTTTAGGGGAAATAATAGATAGAGAATCGCAAAATGAGAGAAGGAACTAGGCTTCATAAACCTCATTTAGATGTTAGTGTAGTATAATATAGACCTGTAGTTGACCTTCTTACCTGTCTCTAAGAATAAGTGTCAAACTACATGCTAAGCCTCTCAGTTCCTTCATGTATGACTGAAAATTACATCAAACATCAAAGATTTGTTATCTTCCTTTCCCACAATTTCCTAGCCCCATTCATGGTACTTTTGTTTTTGTTTTTTTTTTTTTGAATTATGAGTATTCAGTAATAACTCTGAAGTTTTAGTTAAACTATTATGTCATGATTACTACCTCCTATGTAGGATGAAGGATAGTAATCATATATATGCTGGATGGCACCTGTCTCAAAAAACCAAAAAAAAGGAAAGAAAGAAAGAAAGAAAGAAAGAAAGAAAGAAAGAAAGAAAGAGAGAGAGAGAGAGAGAGAGAGAGAGAGAGGGAGGGAGGGAGGGAGGGAGGGAGGGAGGGAGGGAGGGAGGGAGGGAGGGAGGGAGAGAGGGAGGGAGGGAGAGAGGGAGGGAGGGAAGCTGAGTATTTACATTCCAGATTGGGTTCTTCAAGTGCAAGGCTTTGGACAAATCATTGCATTTCTTATCTACCTGTGAAATGAATCTGTAGACTCTACAGCTTTCTGTGGATTCATCAATCTCTAAAATATTATGAAGCCTCGTAAATAGAAATAGAAATAACAAAATTCAACACCATGAAAACGGAGTGATTCCTGATGGTATCAGACATTAGCACAGTTAGGATTTCTTTATTTCTTATTTTTTATTAAAAATAATAATTTGATACAATATATTCTGATTACAGTTTCTTCCACTACTAACTTCTCTCAGGTCCTAGCCATCTCTCCTCCCCTCCAAGTCCCATACCCTTTCTTTTTCCTCTCCCTAAAAATGATAATAAAAAATAAAAACAAAGCCAAATAGGAGACAGAAGAAAAAAGCCAAAGAAAAAGCACAAGGCACATATATAGACATAGTTCTCAGACATAGAAATCCAATAAAAACAGAAAACCAGAAAGTATACTAAAAACACAAAGGATATGTAAGAGAGAGAGAGAGAGAGAGAGAGAGAGAGAGAGAGAGAGAGAGAGAGAGAGAGAGAGCTTAGAAAACATTACAAGGCAAAGGACCTCCAAAATTCAATTGAGTTGACTGAGTTCATTTTGTGTTGGCCATCTACTGCTGGGCATAGACCTGCCCTGATGCAGGGGGAGGGGCTTGGACCTGCCTCAACTGAATGTACTAGGCTTTGCTGACTCCCCATGGGAAGCCTTACCTCTTTGAAGGAGGGAATGGGGGTGGGTTTCAGAGGAAGGCTAGGGGAGAGAGGGAGAAGGGAAGAAAGGGGGATCGGTGGTTGGTATGTAAAATGAATAAAAATTTCTTAATAAAACAAATAAATAAAGGAGTGATGTGTATCCCAGTAAGACTCTGTTGGAGAAAACTAAATTTTAATTTGCAAGTAGTTATCAATTAGAGATGGTTTCTGGGTTAAGGATGGAAATTTGTGTCTACTTTTCCTCTTACCACAGGGATGCCATCTGTCCCCAACCCCTGAAGGATCTTTACATGTTGCCACAGTCTCACAGTACTTGAGTTTATATGGTCATCAGTCAAAGTGTTTTTAGAAGACCTTGTTTCCATGGTGTCCCCTATCACCTCTGGCTCTTACAATCTTTCCACCTTCTCTTCCACAGAGTTCTCTGAGCTCTGAGGGAAGAGATTTGATATAGATATTCCATTTGGGATGTAGTGTTCCAAGGTCTCTCACCCTTTGCACATTGTCCAGCTGTGGGTCTTTATATTTGTTCCCATCTACTGCAGGGGGAAACTTTTATGATGATGGCCGGGGAGAAACTGATAAATAAGTATAGCAGGATGTCATTAGGAATCATTTTGTTGCTGTGTTCTATAGCAGAAGAGTATCATTTGATTTTTCCCCAGGCCCTGGTCAATCTAGTCTCAGGTTCTTGGTCATCCAAGCAGTGTCAGAGATGAGTACCATTTCATGGAGTGGGCCTTAAATCCAACCACATAGTGGTTGGTTACTCCCACAACTCCTGTGGTACTATTGTGCCAACATATTTTTGCAGGCAAGACATCATTGAAAATCAAAGGGTTTGCTGTTTATCTCTCTCCTCTGACAGTATGCAGAGTATCTTCCAGTACCATGAACACTAGTCTGTAGGAGTCAAGACTCTAGGTAGATATCAGCTCAACTTTTCCATGTTCAATGAGTTGTGTAGATGAGTAGTGCAGGTGTTGTCTTCAGCAACTGGGCCTTATCATAACTTTGTGGAGAGCAACCAATAGCATTGGCAATACCTTGGAATATTTTGGGGTGCCCATGAGGGCCCTTTGGCTAACAACGTGGTTAGATATAACTGATTCCCAGATTTGGAGGCTTCATTTGGTGATGAGAGATGTTCAGTTTGGGTTCAGTCTATCCTGTTGTTTGGCAAATCCATTTAAATCTCCTTCATATATGTATATATCTTAGGAAGCTTCTACTATTTGGTTTCCATGTGAGTCCCCAGGTGTCCCTTAGTTTCATCTGTCTCTTCCTACATTCCCTCATTCATTCTCCTCTTCCTTCTCCCTCCCCATTTGATCCTCTCATTCCAGTTCCCCTACCTCCTGTTCATCTATAACTATTTCATTTCCCCTTCCTAAGGAGATATTTTGTCCCCCTCTAGTTCCTTACTCTATACCTAACCTCTGTAATATGGATTGTAGTGTGCTTATTGAAGACTTAACAACTAACATTCACTTATAAGCAAATACATATTTGTCTTTTGGGGTCAGGGTTACCTCACTCAGTATATGTTGTTTTTCTGGCTTCATCTATTTACCTGTGCATTTCATGATTTTATTTTTTAACAACTGAGTAATGTTCCATTGTGTAAATATAAAGAAAGTGTGGCAAACTTTCTTTATCTATTCCTCTGTTGAGCATCTGGGCTCTTTCCAATTTTTTTCTATTATGAATAGAGCAACAATGAGCATGGTTGAACAAATGTCTCTGTAGTAGGAAGTAGAGTTTTTTGGGTATAAGGCCAAAGACAATATAGCTGGACCTGGAAGTAGATCTATTCTCAGCTCTGTAATCACCCATCACAATCATTTCCATAGTGGCTGTGCAAGTCTGCAATGTCATCAGTAGTGGAGGAGTGCCCCCCTTCTTCCACATCCTCACCAGCATGAGCTGTCATTTGTGTTATTGAACTTGGCCATTAGGAATCCCACAAATACACCAAGCTAACAGTCATAACATATATGCAGAGGACCTGGTGTAGACCCCTGCAGACCCTATGCTTGCTGATTCAGTCTCTGTGAACTCATATGAGCCCTGCTTAGTTGATTCGGTGGTCCTTGTTTTCCTGTTTCCTCCATGCCCTCTGACTCCTACAGTCTTTCTTCCTCCTCTTCTTCAGGCTTCCCTGTAGTGGTATTATGTTTCCCAAAATATTGTGCATGCTAATAAACTAATCTGGGGTCATAGAACAGAACAGCCACAATATTAAACATAGAGGATAGGCAGTGATAGCACACACCTATTAATCCTAGCATTCCAGACACAGAAATCCCTCTGGATCTCTGTGAGTTCAAGGCCACATTGGAAACAGCCAGGCATGGTGACTCATGCCTTTAATCCCAGGAAGTGAGCCGTTAATCCCAGTGAGTGATGGCAGAAAGCAGAAAGATATATAAGGTGTGAAGACCAGAAACTAGAAGATTTTAGCTGGTTAAGCTTTCAGGCATTCAAGCAACAGTTCAGATGAGATTCGTTTTGGATGAGGACTGAGAGGCTTCCAGTCTGAAGAAACAGGATCAGCTGAGGAATTGGCAAGGTGAGGTAACTCTGGCTTGTTCTGCTTCTCTGATCTTCCAGCATTCACCCCAATACCTGGCTCCAGGTTTGTTTTTATTAATAAGACAATTTAAGATTCCTGCTACACTTCCCTGATATCCAAGGGGAGGAACTGGGTGGAGATCTCCAATTTAGACTCTCTCTACATAATATGGGCTGTGAGTATATGCATATGTTCCCATCTGCTGCTGAATGAAGCCTCTCTGATGATTACTGGACAAGGTGCAGATCTATTAGTACAGCAGAATATCATTAGGAATCACTTCATTGACTTTGTTTTTTGCCAGTCATCATGTTTGGTTCTACCTTCAGTCTCTGGGCTATCTAGTATTTTATTCCTTCTATTTTTAGAAGTTGTCTTAGTTCCATACCATGTTTTACATTTTAATGAAGGTTACTTATTAAAACCACCACTAAGCATGAGTTTTAAAGCAATTATATTAAACTCAGCATGATTTTTTAAATTAGCTGATTCTGAGACTTTTCTTTGTCAGATCATTAGTAACAATTTTTGCCCAGGACATGTGGCCTCTATAACTAGCCATAGACAGCACTGAGCCTGTTTGAAGAGAAAAACAAATCATGAGTTGTGTCATTTCAGGCTGGCTTTATCCAACTTCTGTCTCCAAATCTATCTTCATATTAGTGGTGGATTTTTTTCAAGACAGAATATTCACAGAGCTAAAAAGGAAAATATCAAAAACAAAATATGGTGAATAGCAGGTTACTCAGAAAACAAAGACCACTCCTTCTAAATTTTGTGACATCTTTCAAATGTAGGAAACTGAGCAGAACAAAATGGAAAATTTTGGTGAGAAAATAGGGAAACTGGTTGTTAATCTCCATGGCATACAAAGATTCCTGTTCTCCCTTCAGGTCACTCTAATTGTAATGAAAATAGAATGCATTTGTGATCATTGTAGAATTAAGGACTGTAGCAAAGAAAGCAACCATAATGATTATATAGTATATATGTAAGATTCATGATAAAAAAATATATGTAAGTAGAATGCGAATGAAAACATTTTATTACACAGATACATCCAAATATTATAGTTCTCACCATTCAGAAAAAAAAAGTTTCTTGCTTGCAAGAGCAGTAGACATAGAATCAAGTAGTCTTTGGTGATAAGCACAATATGACTATGGAAATGTTGCCTGATATCTCAGTGCCTCATTTTTTTCAATATGCAAGATGAAGATAACACAATACCTTCACCATATACCAGATCACTTTTTCACATTAAATATATCAATCTGTGAAAAGCAACACCAGCCACATAGGACCCTTCAAATGAACACTAAGGGCCGGTTTATGATGTTAGCACCATAGCTGTTACCAGCACACTCAGAAGCTACCATTCCTCCTAAAGTGAAACATAATAGTTAATTACCAAAGTCCACATGATTAGATTTGGAATCATCTAGGATACATACCTCTGAGCTTGTCTTCATGACTTTTCCAAATGGGTTTAACTGAGGAGCAAAGACATGTGCTGTTTGTGGGCTGCTCCATGTGTGGAATGGGTTCTCTGACTGAATCAAAATGGAATAAGGAGAAATGTAGCTAGAGTTTTCCTGCCTTGCTCACAGTCAGGACAAATCTCTGTCACCCAGCCAGTCCCACAGCCGCTCAGACCCAACCAAGTAAACACAGAGACTTATATTGCTTACAAACTATATGGCCGTGGCAGGCTTCTTACTAACTGTTCTTATAGCTTAAATTAATCCATTTCCATAAATCTATACCTTGCCACGTGGCTTGTGGCTTACCGGCCTCTTCACAAGCTGCTTGTCCTGGAGGCGGCTGGCAGTGACTCCTTCTGCCTTCCTGTTCTTTCTTTTCTCCTCTCTGTTAGTCCTGCCTATACTTCCTGCCTAGCCACTGGCCAATCAGTGTTTTATTTATTGACCAATCAGAGCAACACATTTGCCATACAGAACATCCCACAGCAGAGAAATGCAGCTGAGCACATTCATTATTTCCTTTTCCTCACTGTGGATGCAATATAACCGGGTATCTCACACTCACACCAACAGACATTCCTCACCAAAGATGACTGTGCCTTCAACTGGACTCTCCTCAGCTGCTTTGGGCAGGTATCCTCTTACAGCAATGACAAAAGTAACTCATGCAGTAAGAAGTCTCACAAGTAGGCATGCATAACCAAATAAATAAGTGAACTTACCTGATTAGTGCTACTTATAATCATTCAAGTTCAGGTTTACACCAAGGAAACAGGGGACTTTAAGTCTTTGGGAAAATCTAATATGCTTTAATATATTTTTTAATATTTTTTAAATTATTATATAATTACATCATTTCCCTCTTTTTTCTTCCTCCTAAGCCCTCCTACACACCCACCTTGCTCTTTCAAATTCATGGCTTCTTTTTTCATTAATTGTGACTTCATACATATATGTATATTATAATTGATATGATTCTCTGGCAAGAGTCCTATGAGTTAGTCACTGAAACAGTAGTCCTACTGTGTTTTCTGTGCAATCTACAAGAATTGTTTGTGGAAAATTAGTCAAATATAAGTTGATTGACCCAGTAATCATAAGCAGATAATAATAGAGTAATCTAACAAATATGTTTGTGTTTTGATGCTTGGGTACGGAAGAGTCTATGTGATATTACAGCACACTCACCTGGTGGCAAGAAGTCATATGCAGAAGTCTTGAGGAGGGGTACTGACGCAGTGAGTTGAGAAAACAAGAATGACATGCAGCCTAGAATAAGGCACAATGAAAAATATCTGGAGTGTTAAAAATAAAAAAGACAGTTGAAAATATATATTCTTATATTTAATTTTTCCATTCCTTAAACAAACTGCCATGGGTTTATAAAATATTTGATATATTTTGAAATGTGGTTTACTTATTCTTTTCTATTGACTCTCATAATTGACAAACATCTCCAGTTTAATGATGAGATCTCCTCTTTTCCATACTTTCCCCTCAGATTTGCACTTATCATCATAAAACCACAGGAAAGTTTTCTGCATTTCTTCATCATCTCAATGGGAAATTACATTATGGAAAATACTATATCCAAAAAGAAAGTTTAAATAAATACATTACCTAAGACAATTGCTCAGAGTTTATCCCAATATTCCCTTGGTGTGTTTTTCTATATCTGTCCTCTACATTTCTTTGAGTCAATTGAGAATAGAATTGTACAGTAAATAAACACTTTACCAAACATATTGTATTAGTCAGAGTTTTCAAAGATAAGTAACCAATAAGACATACATTAGGGTGGTTAGGCTAAGGTATTTACTTAAAGGTGTTAGTCTACACAATTGTAAAAAGAAAGGTGATATTTATGGATCAGTTTTGTAGAGTGGAAACTCAGGCAGGATTTTGTTGTTACAGTCTCCAGTCAGAATTGATTTCTCCCTTGAAAACCTTAATTGCTCTTAAAACTTTCAATTGGTTGGATAAGACCTATCCATATTGTCAAGCATGATGTCTTTTACTTAACACCAAATAAATACACACTCTAAATATGTTTACAAAATACCTTCTCATGGCAGAATCCATAAGTTGACCAAACACTGGATACTATAGGCTAGCCAAAATTACTCAATTTTTTTAGATTTATTTATTTATTCATTTATTTACGCACATGCATGCAGGTATCACAGAATGTATGTAGAGGTCAGAGCTCAATTTGAAAAAAAAATCATTTTTTTCTTCTTCCATGTGGGTCCCAGTGGTCAAACTCAAGT
The DNA here is from genome assembly GCF_049852395.1 of Peromyscus maniculatus bairdii. NCBI lineage: Eukaryota > Metazoa > Chordata > Mammalia > Rodentia > Cricetidae > Peromyscus > Peromyscus maniculatus. Next base: position 76,081,801 of record NC_134853.1, read on the forward strand.
CATCTGGTTTGGCAGCAAGTGCCATCACCAACCCTTGACTTGAGAAACTTCATCATCATATTTATATGTGGCATTTTAGAATGAAATTGATACAATCCACCTTGAGTATTATATCACTTTAGCTTAGATTGTGATCTGTTATCTTAAATATGGAAAAATCATTTATTCTTCATGTTATATGTATCTTCTTGAGCTACTATGGATTTTTTTTAAATTATCTTAGCTTTTGGATGCAACTTGCTGTATCAACTTCACTCTGAAACATTACAAGCTTGATGGTTGAAGGAAAAAAAGAGATGGTAAATCCCAAACTGGCTTTTAAGTTGTCATGTTCTGTATCACTTGTATTTATAGTGATTTTTCTATACCACACCACAGAATTCCATGGCAGGACTGTAGGGAGAATATGGTATTTTAAATGTATAAATGTCCCACACAAGCTTATATATATATTTGAAAATCTGTTCCCAAGTTGGTGGTTCTAATTGGAAAGGCTTGGGACCATCAGGAGACTGGGCCTTAAGGGAGGAAGCACATCAGTGGGGGGATGGCTTTGATGCTTCAGCGCCTCACCCCATTTCCTTCTCTCTTTCTGCTTCCTGCTTGTGACTGAAATGTGATAGTTCAGCTTCCTGCTCCTGCTGCCTTACCTTCTCCTCCATCTGGTCATCAACTCCTCCAAAACTATAAGCCAAAATAAATTGTTCCTTAATTTGTTTTGGGTCAAGATGTTTATCACAGCCACCAAACAGTAACAAATACAGAACGTGCATTGTATCCCAACCAACCAGAGTACGGCAACTTTACATGGTCATGTCATCACCCTGACAAATATACATAATAGTAACATTAAAATATGGAAGTAAATAATCTGAGGAATAAATTTCTGTCATCAGAACAATTCTCACTATGTGTCAAAATGTTTCAAAAAGTTACTATAGTTTGAGACTTCTATACAATGGTAGCTTTCAAATATTCACAGTGCAAACAAGGATTATGAAAAGTCATGTAACTTCAATGTTATTTTCAAAAAATTAATGGTATAAACATGTCTAGCAGTTTTAAATGCACTTTTTTACTTAACTGTTTATATGTTCTGACTAAATGAACTTAAAATATAAACATAAGGAAAATGTGCATTATTGAACGTTGACAAAATGTCTTAAAAATGAAGGATGATTAGTATATAAAGACTAAAGTATTTGGGGGCATAACATTATGTAAAACTTGGTGTTTCATGTACAAAAATAGAAACATGATATCTTTATGATTGGTAAGATCCTGCACCCCATGTGTAACTCTGTAACTTTGAAAGCATAAGAATGTAGCAAGTACAGGATAAAATAAGTCCAAACAATACTGTTTTAAGAGAGGTTTTACTATAGATACAGAATTGACAATAATCAAAATGATTGACACAAAGGCTGATTCTCAAATACCTAGTGTGTATTTGCAGATACATCCATTTTAGTCATTAAGCAATAATAGAAACTCTAACAGCTTAAGAAAAGAAGATAGAAATGAATTAACTGTTGTTCATTGATTTAGACTAATTTCTAGAAGGATAGATTTTAAAATAAGATGGTGCTGGAGAAAATGCTAAGAAGTTAAGAGAACTTACTGCTCTTTCAGAGAACCTTTATCTGTCCCCAGCACACATATGGAGGATCAAAACCATCATAGGTCTAGTTCTAGGTTAGCTGACACTCTCTCATGGCTGCCTTGGGTAACAGACATACATGTGGTGCACACACATACTATGTCTACCATTGTTTCTAGCATTTACCCAAAGAAATGGAAAGAAGTACTAAGACCTCATTCAAAGGAATATTGCTTTTTGTGAACCCAGCTCAACCCTCGGTCCACAGAAGCTACTTAACCTACACATCATTTAAGAATACAGGCCCAAAGACCTACTCTGGGTTTTCTCAGCTCCCTCTGACTCATGCATGCTGATCTATATTTACACTTTTGTAAATTCCATTTCAATTACTTGATGATTTGCTTTCATGATTTCCAATACAGCTGTGTGTGTTTGTGTGTGTGTGTGTGTGTGTGTGTGTGTGTGTTTGATTTAAATGAGAAATAATGATCATTTGTTAGATGACAGGTCACATTTGAGGTCAGTCATCTTAACTAAAAAGTATCAGCATACAACGACATAGAGTTATTACTAACAAAAGACTTGGGTGTATGTTTTACTCTCTGTATATAGAAATTATGAGTGGTTTAAAGCTGTGGTCACTGCTCACAAGTACCAACTTTAGTTTCTACTATAACTTCTAAGATCTTCTTTAGTTGAATTTATTTGTAAATCCTATTCTCATTTTTTAGATAGTGTGTGTGTGTGTGTGTGTGTGTGTGTGTGTGTGTGTGTGTCTTTGATAGGTCCTTTTAGCATCAAAGATTCAAGTGCTGCTTAAAGATTCAAGGGCCTCACAAAAAGCCTAAAATTTACATTTTAACACACCTCACACATTCCTTAAAATAAATTGTAATGCAGAATATACTTTGAAGAAGAATGGAAAGATGAAATATTCAAGCTTTCTAGTTCTGCAAAGAAATATAGCTATCTAAGGTGACTGAAATACAATAGTAAGTATTCTGATGAGTTATAGGCAGTCCACTTCAATGCTTTCCCTAGTATTTTTTGAAATATAGAAACTGCTTGATTTTTCTCAATATATCCATCATCAAAGTATTTGTTGGGTCAATGAGGTAATAATCAGACTGCAATAAATAGTTTGTTTTCAGTTATCATTTATAGTATACAAGGAGAGCACATAAAAGAAGTAAATTTATTGTTCAAAATTTAAAAGTCACATTAACTTTTCTATAAAAAAGATAATATGTGAATCTGTGGAGATTATTTAAAAAAAAAAAATAAAAATCTCCACGTATTCAAGTGTGCCTGACTAATACATTTTGGTCATTATGTGAATAGCTTTGGCTAGAGAAATCCTGGATGTTTTCTCAAGTCCTCACTAGTCACCATTCATGGTACTAGACATAACAGTTACAGGAATATACTCCCTATGCATTCTTGTGGATTTATCATACTTACAAATATTCATGCTAGCCCCTGGATATGAATTTATTAAATTCATTGACCACTTTTCCTTTTATAAAATACCAAATTTGGGCCTAGAAGTGATGTTCAAATTTTGTCTGCAAAGACTAACTAAACATGGTAGGGGCTTATAAATAATTTTTTAACTGAATCAACCAGGAATTGGAAATACAAGCAAAATGCATAGCAAAAAAGCCTCTAAATTTGAACTTGTTTCTCTGTGTGTCTAAATTCATTTTTATAGAATTTTCCTGAACTTTTCCCTTATTCGAAATTTATTTTAAAAACACTACAGGAACCATTATACCCAATAGTGGATATTTCTCTTAACCTACATACAACTTTAACTCTGTGCCAACTCCAGGGTTGTATGACATTTTGATTGTGTTCTGACAAAAAAGCTTGCTTGGAGTCAGAGGGCAGAGCAAGCCACTAGCAGACCTAAACTAACCATAGAGGTTTGGAGGACTGGAGACAGGAGACAGGAAGTAGTAATGCAGGGCAAAAGAGGATCCCAGCCCTTTTGAACAGAGTAAAAGAAGAAGTAGGAGGTGACTGGTGGCTGCTTCCCACTTCTCTGATCTTTCAGCTTCTTATCCTGATATGTGACTCCCTATTATTCTTTTATTAAGAAATTTTTTATTCATTTTTACATACCAATCACAGATCACCTTCTTCACTCCTCCCACCCCTCCAGTCTTCCTCTCCTACAAGAAGGTAAGGCTTCCCATGGGGAGTCAACAGAGCCTGGTTCATTCAGTAGAAGCAAATCCAAGCCCCTTCTCCTGCCTCAAGGCTGTGCAAGGTATCCCACCACAGGTAGTAGGCTCCAAAAAGCCAGCTCATCTACCATGGATGGATCCTGATCCTACTGCCAAGGAGCCTCTTAAGCAGATCAAGATACACAACTGTCTTGCTTATGTGGAGGGCCTAGTCCAGTCTTGTGGAGGCTCCATAGGTGTTGATCTAAATTTCATGAGTTCCCACAGTTTGGTTTGGTTGAAGGTTTTCCCCATCATGATGTTGATATCCCTAGCTCATAGAATCCCTCTTCATTCTCTTTGACTGGACTCCTGGAGCTCATCCTGGTGCTTGGCTGTGTATCTCTGCATCTGCTTCCATCAGTTACTGGATGAAGGCTCTATGATGACAGTTGTGGTATTCACTGATCTAATTACTGGGGTAAGCCAGTTTAGGCACCCTCTCCACTATTGCTTGAATCCTGGTTTTTTTGTTGATAAAGATTACTTAGTTTAACAATTCATCTGGCACCCAATGTGGGGCATGAACCCTTGACCCTGAGATCAACGCCCAGATTCCCAAGAGGTGGGATGGCAGTTTCTGGTCATTCAGTGGGTTATGGATATTTGTCATCATTTAGGGGTGTTGGTTACAAGTTGATACTGGTAATGGTCAGGAAAAATAGCTGAATATAGGAGATTAGATTCAGGGATCTTGTTCTAAAAAAGGGGGGATAGAGATAAAATAAAAGGATAGATTATTGGATCTACTTTTCAACTAAAAAGTAGTTTACATTGGTATGAATTTTTGTATATTGATACAAATTTCTAGTCCTTGAAAGTTATTATTACAAACTATGTAGGATAATAAAGAAATTCAGGTTAGTAGTTAGTCACTTATTACAGTCAAACTTGTGGTCATGTTTGGCATGTTTTCAAGGTCAAACAGAGGTATATTTTAGATAGACAGGTGGTCTTCAAATACTTCCAGAGATCTACAGAATATAGCATTTAAGATATTTTAATAACGTAAGTTTTTATGACAATGAGACATGTCTGCTTCTGGCAGCACCAATCTACTTTAGAGATGATAGGCATCAAAGAAACTCAATATGAAATTTACCTTCTTTGTGGCAAAAGTTAGCCAATGGGAAAGAAACTGCCCTTATTTTGACTGCTGACAGTATGCTGTGCAAATTGGACAAGCAGAACACAAAAGAAAGTGACTGCTGAACTTTGTCAAGACGAGGCGGGACAGTCTTTCAGAAATCCTGCTTCTCAAAAAACTATGTCAGATATTCTATGCCTGTAGGCCGAAGATGGATGCCCCAATATTGCAGAGGAACCTTCTGTGACTGTCCAGACAGCCAGCTGTTTCTGTCATTTCTTAGTTTTCAAAGTTGTTTGCTTTGCACTTCCTGTTTACTTGAGTAATATATCCTTCTCAGTTCTCTGGTGGAGTTGAAGACTAAAAACTTATAGTTATAGTTTTCCTTGTTATCAAATTCAAAAAAGAAACTCACAAAAGAGGTGCAAAGAGTATAAGGTTGAGAGACATAAAAAGATAGTTTTGGGTTGGTAATACAAGTTAGGATAAAAAGCAAATTAGGTGCAAAACTTTCGGCACACCAAGATAGGATAGATAGATAATGGAGTATTTTCCCTGAATTTGTCAAGTACAAATGGACTGGATATTGTTGATGTAATTCTTGCCTGTATATGTTTGAATATATTGTATTGATTGTATTTACTTTTACTATGTTATTTAAAACCCTTGCTTTTTATTTATACAAAAAGGGGGAAATATTTTGATTGTATTCTGACAAATAAAGCTTACTTGGAGTCTGAGGGCAGGGCTAGCCACTAGCTGATCAAAATTAACCATACAGGTTTGGAGGACTGCAGACAGAGAGGAGACAAAAAGTAGTAAGGTGGGATGGAGAGAGGATCTTGGCCCTTTTGGATGGAGGAACAAAAGTAGGAGGTGACTGGTAGCTGCTCCCTGCTTCTCAGAAATTTCAGGTTCTTACCCTGGTATCTGACTCTCAATTTTTTTATTGATAAAGATTAATTAGATTAATGCTTCACTTCAGCATGTTCCACCCTCTCTTTCCACACTTACAAGTATTAAATTCAGTAGTTTGTAGTGTCTTTGCTAACATCTCACAGTACAGTGTCTTTTCATATTATCTTGCTCATAAGTCTTGACATCAATTACTGCAATTAAATAGGTACAACGAAGGTTGAAGCAATGAGCAGCTTATTTAATGAAATCTTTGTAAAATTCTTAGGTTAAAAACATTCAACACAGAAACTCTGCTGTCCCAGGAGAATATCACAAGGATCATTGTCTCTTAACAGGGTTCATTAGAAAGTGCCAGAAGTGATTTGTTCTAAGAAATTAAATAAGCTATATTTGAAAACACAAAGTGCAAAATAGATTGTTGAAAAATTACAGCCAAAACATGAATATTCTAAATGTCAGTCCCTTGAGGAAAGAATTTCAATATATTTGCCTTTAAGGGTTTTATTTAGGAAAAAAATATATGATTGTCAATCAAAAGAAAATGCCTGAAGGAACCAGGTCAAATGAGATGAACTGGTATTTTTCTTGCTACATGTTTGCTTCACTGAAATTGCCAAAAATAAAAGGAAGCCTCAGAGCTGGCTCAGGTTCCTGTGGTATCTACATCACACTGTCAACACTTCAGAGATCTTTAGGGTATTTAGTTTCTGCCAAATCTAACTTGCCATTATTCTCCAGGCACACTCTTGAGATGTGTGAGTCTGATTCCCCAAGTTCATGTAGGCTCATCTGCACATCAATGGTTAACTATAACCCATAACAATCATAAGCAAAGCACTTCTTTGCAATAAATTGGAAGGGTGTAAAGAAAAATAGCACAATTGAGTTCAGTGCAAAGATAGCACTTGACCACTCAGGGTCAAGGGAAAGAAGATCTCATGTCTGTGATGTATCTTGTTTGTTGTGTCAGTGGGAAGATGAAGTGGACAATGATGACCAGATGTCAGAATCAGAAGTTATCATGATAAGGTCAATAGTATAGTATTCAAAGCAAAACCACACAGTTGGGTAGAAAATTAAATCTAAATGAGCACATTATTTGCATTAATGATTACTGTGTAATCATTTTATATTGTCTTCTCTCCAAGATGACTGATTTTGCAAATCTTAAAAGAATAACCCTGAAACGAGGCAAATAAACAGCCATTGCTTGAGGGGCTTTTTGTTTGTTTGTTTCAAACTTTAATTCTTTTTAAAGCATTTTAATTATAATATAATTACAACACTTTCCTCCTTAAATTCCTCCACCCACTTCCAAGATCCCTCCCTCCACTACCTTCCATACTCCCCACTTTCAAACTGATAGCTTAATTTCTATTATTATTATTATTGTTGTTGTTGTTGTTGTTGTTGTTGTTGGAGGTGTGCTCATGCATGTGTGTGTGTGCGTGTGTGTGTGTGTGCGCGCGCGCACGCACGTATTAGTTCCATATTTTGAGTTTTAAAAACCAAATCAGATCAAAAATCAGGATGATTCTATTAGGAACAAATGATGAACACATTCATGGTTATAAATAATAATTCAATTAGATGAACAATCGGAAACATAATTCACTAAAAATAAATAGCTTATAAAATATGGGAATAATGATAATATAAGAATTTTATCCTTATGACCAATGAACTTAAGACCATCATTTGCCATAGAATCTCAAACGCAAACATCTACACAATTGATGGAAATCAGCATAGGTATACGCTACGAAACCTCTAAGCTAAGGCCCACTTGCCAAAGAAGCAGAGAGTAGTTTGGCAGTTACAAAATGCCACGTCTAGAAGGTGGTTTGGAGAGTTCTCACTTTAACTGACTTCTTTTGGATGGACATACTACAACTGTGAGGAAAAGACTGATACAGTATTTCCAAATTAAGTGAAGTTTCCACAATTCTGTGATCATGTCCAAAGTCACTTGGTGTATTTTAAACATGATCATATGTTTTCATCCAAGACAAAAAAAAAAGCATAGATGCTTATTGAAAATACGCTGTACAGAAAAGGCACAAGGAAAGCAATCTAGTGTTATTAATAAGCCAAATTTGATTTAAATGGCAGTCCCTGATTGTAGCTGCTTCCAAATCAAATCAATAAAAAGTATTCTGGTGCAATAACTCTACATAGAGATGCAAAATTAAATCTCCTTCTCCACATTTATGCAAAACACAAGTTGTGAGAATATGCCTGTATTGGAATTTAATTATTTATTCATATATATATCTTTAAAAATGAGGCTTCAGGCAGCATCAGATTTCTCCCCATGCAAATAGCAATTGCTCTTAGGGGAGTGCACAGCTTGATTATTGTTTCTTTGTAATAAAAGAAAATCTCAAAGAATAACTTCAATTTTTTTAGCCAAAGATAACACATCAAGCACAAAAATACTCTGTAGATATTATAGTTCATATTGCAGGTTTAACAAATTCTTGCTGCTGATGAACAAAATTATCTTATAAAAGTTTTATTAAAATGAGCTTTTTCACATATTAAAGGAGTGATTAGAATTCTTTCTCAGGGTCATTGTGAAGCTCAAATATTATATATTATTACCTTCTTATGACTTTAGTTTTTATGGCAAACACAAAATAAAACTGAACATTTTCCATTATATTAAACATTAAATAGCACATGATCTGACAATATAACTTCTGATTAGATGGAAATAATTTGCATAAACTGTAAAGTTACTGTTTGGAAAAGATAGGTTAGGTTTTTATATAGTAATGATAATTCAGTTTTAAAGCCTGCATCAGGGGATGTTAATTCAAATTCCCTCAAAATACAAACAGGTAAATTAATGAATAAACACTACAAATAGAAAACAACTGGCATTCATTTATGCAGCTGCCCAGTTGTGGCAGCATAACATTGTTTCCTTGTAGTCATCTAGAAACTCTAGTTCTTACAATGTTCCCTCTCCCTCTTCTTCACTGATTCCTGAGCCTTGAGATAATATAGATGTGCCATCTGGAGCTAAGCACTCCCCACTCTCTTATTCTCTGCATGTTGACCAGTTATGAATCGTGTTAATTAACATCTAATGAAAGAGGAAGTTTCTGATGAGGGTTAGGAGATGGGCTAATATATCAATACATAATTGCATCATTGAGAGTTTGATTAATACTATATCCATTTAGAAAAATAACAGGCTCTCTCCTAGGGTCTATGACCTATCTAGCCAGAAATGGCTTCCATCTTGTGGAACAGGCTTTATATCCAATCAGAAACTGTTTGAGCAGCACAGACAGGACTGGATAGGCTTTAGAAAAACTTAAAAGATAAGAAAGTGGGTGATTAGGGAGGTTGAGGTAGATCTGGGAGGAGTTGAGGGTGGTATGACCAGAATACATTATATAAAAAAAAAAACCCAAACAATAAATTAAAATGTTAGTTTAAAAATGCAACACACACAAATAAAGCAACTGGGTTAATATAGTTTATTAACGATGGAGGACAAAAAGGACTATGGGATTAAAAGTATCTTTAAATTATTGTTTCATTATACTTATCTTGAAATTATGTGCACCATCCAAATCAGAGGCAACACTACTGTCTTAAGAGGAACTAGAAAGACAGTACTACCCTGGCAGCCTCAAGGATCAAATCATCAGCCCTCATAACAACTATTTTGAACCAATATTATTTCTTTCAAATTGGGAGGAAAACATATCTAGCCAGAGAAACAAAAAGGAAAAAAAAAGACAGTGAATGGACCATTAAAACACATGTTGTGGAGCACTCACCAGTCTACCTAAATTCTGACCAGGAGTAGAAAGGAATAGACATCTATAGAAAGCTCCACATGGATCTGTGGGTTCAAAGAACAGCTCTCCTGACATCTATCAGTAATTATGTTGCTGAAAATATAAGTCACAACAAAACAAACCTTATGCTGACAGACAAGAAACAAAACAGAATTCTCAGGTGCTTATAATCTAGCAGTTGCATCAGAAGCAATCAAAAAAGCAAGTGCCCCACTCTTCCAAAGACCTAGAACTCTCTGAGTTGATGGGCTTAAACAAGTGGGTGATGGTTCCTTTTTACGGTAACATGCTGAATGTAGAACTTTGAAATAGAAGTCATAGGATAATAAAAAGAAATTACTGAATTTTCACTCCTCTTACTTAAGGCTACCTATGTACATTCTAGAGGCATTACCTAACTTTGTAAATAACTAAGGTACCACAGGTCATTAAACATATAGGAAAGAAAGCCACAACTTAACATGTGTACTTAAACATAAATTATAAAAATGACAGTAATCATTCTCATGACCACTCAAAATCCAAAGAAAAGTGCTCCATACCGATATTCTTCTATGAAGTCAATGACAAAAGATTATCTATTTTATTGTATGTATATTGCATACACACTATGTTAGTTTGTATAACAATCTTTGAAGCTCCCACTGAAAACAAATTCATATAAAATTAATTTTGATTTAATTACTATACACTTATCTGAGAATACATAGTCTAAAAGAAAAAAAGATTATACCAGAAAGATTTTATTTTCACTATTGTAAATTAATTGTGTGTAGCTAAAGTTTTCCTGGTCTCACCTGGCTCCCACGGGTCCCAAGGTCCTGCAGCCCTTCAGACCCAAATGAATATACAGAGGTTTATATTAATTATTATTGCTTGACCATTAGCTCAGGCTTATTAACCTAAATTAACTCATAATCCTTGTCTATGTTTAGCTACATGGCTTGATACCTTTTCTCAGTTCTGCCTTGTCATCTTGCTTCCTCTGTGTCTGGCTGGCAACTCCTGACTCAGCCCTCCTCTTCCCAGAATTCTCCTCATCTCTCACCCCACCTATACGTTCTGCCTGGCTAATAGCCAATCAGCATTTTATTTATCAACCAATCAGAGCAACACATATTCACAGCATACAGAATAACATCCCACAGCAATTGTGTGTATTTTCATTCTGATGAATTTCTTCAAGAAAAAGTAAAATCAATACATACAAACAAATTCAACTTTTTGATCAATAATTTTTATGCAGATAATGAATCAAGTTGATTCCAACCTCCATTTCAGTTGTAGTCTAAAAAAGGAATGTTAATGGTTGTAAAAGATTTATTTTATATACACAATGAAAAAACTATTAATGAAAACAAAATTGACTTTTTAAATAAATTATGTACAAATATTTATATATACAATAAAAGGTACTAATATATTCACATAAATAATGTTTTGATCTAAGAAATACAGTAAAAACTTATGAGGGAAACTAGAAGATAATTCTTTGCCAAAGCATTTTATTCTGTGGTATCATATTCCATACAAAGAGATTTAAAATATAGAAGTCTTAATTTTTAAGGTATAAGCATAAAATATTTAGTAAATATATTACTTTATTTTCTTACTATTCTCTGCTAAAAGGTAAAACAAATATGAATATATTTAAACAGCTGTTACAATTTGGACAATAATGTCCACTAAAGATTCATGTGTTGAAGACTTGGACCAAAATGGAGCTCCAGAGAAGTGATTGGAACATATCAACTTTGATCTCATCAACATATTAATCCCTTGTCCATGATTTGATGTACAAATGAGAGATGATAGGAATTTAGGAGATAAAACTGAGTTGAAAGAAATTCGTCCTTGGGGGCATGCTCTGTGGATCAATCCTGCTCCATGCTTCATCCCATGCTCTCTCACCAGGTTGTTGGTTGGCCACGTGCTTGTCACCATTATGCACTTCCTCAACACAAGTTCACAGGCATGAAGCCAGTAGTCACAGACTGAAGCCACTAAAATTGTGAGTCAAGATAAGCCAAGCCTCCATTAGTTTATATGATATGTATTGTCACGGCAATGAAAGATGACTATGCCAAGAAAAGACAGGTTAATATAAGTAAAATGCTTCATACATGTTCTGTACTTCTAAATTTTATTTAATTTGTCAAGTGTAAACTATATATCTGGAGGAAGTTTGGTAAGAATTTCTCAACTATGTAATTATTTTCAGTAGAAGTCCAAACTATTTTGTGATTAAAATTATTTCTTAATTTTGTAGAAAACTGAAGCCAATGTTTCATAATGTTTTCCAGATTCTGATCAGTAAGAATCAGGAACTCATGCTGGGTGGTGGTGGCGCACGCCTTTAATCCCAGCACTCGGGAGGCAGAGCCAGGCGGATCTCTGTGAGTTCAAGGCCAGCCTGGGCTACCAAGTGAGCTCCAGGAAAGGTGCAAAGCTAAGCAGAGAAACCCTGTCTCGAAAAACCAAAAAAAAAAAAAAAAAAAACCTCTGGAATGAATATATGTATCATATGTATTAGTATATTCGACAGAATCAAAACATGATTATTTTACCAGTTGTTTCAGTAACATTATTGGGATCAACTTTTATTGGAACTGCTTGCATCATAGTTTCTCCTCCAAGCTAGCCACTGCTAATATTCAGGATACATAGACTTGCCAAGTATTAGTCATGAGCCTCATCTGTGGTGATATTATGTCCCCCAATATATTGTGCACCTTAATAAACTTATCTGGTGTCAGAGAACAGAACAGTCACAATATTAAACACAGAGGTTAAGCAATAGTAGCACACATGCCTGTAATCCTAGCATTCTAGAGGCAGAGATCCATCTGGATTTCTGTGAGTTCAAAGCCACACTGGAAACAGCCAGGCATGTTGACACATGCCTTTAATCCCAGGAAGTGATGGCAGGAAGCAAAAAGGTATATAAAGCATGAGGACCAGGAACTAGAGCCTGGTTAAGCTTTTAGGCTTTTGAGCAACAGCTCAGCTGAGATTCATTCCAGATGAGGACACAAAGGCTTCCAGTCTGAGGAAACAGGATCAGTTGAGGAAATGGCGAGGTGAGGTTAGCTGTGGCCTAGTCTATCTCTCTGATCTTTCAGCATTCACCCCAATACCTGGCTCCGGGTTTGTTTTTATTAATAATAACTTTTAAGATTCGTGTAACACTCACCCCTGAAACTTATACATAAACCAAGTCATAATCAATGATATGGTCTGAATATGGAGTAAAAATAAATTCGTACTAGAAAACTAAGGTAATGTCCCCTGAAATCAGGTAATGGAGGTCGGACAGGATAAATTAGTGGTATCTCATTAAAGAAAACTCTCAGGACTTAGCATAGAAGAACAGAATTATGAGAGGTGGCATCTCAACATTTGTATTCCTCTAGTGTAACACAAATCTTAAAGGGTCTTATTAATAAAATCAAACCTGAAGTCAGATATTGGGGTAAATGCTGAAAGATCAGAGAGACAGAACCAGCTACAGCTAACCTCACCTACCAAGTTCTCAGCTGATCCTGTTACCTCAGACTGGAAGCCTCCATGTTCTCACCCGAATGGATCTCAGCTGAACTGCTACTCAAAAGCCTAAAAGCTTAACCAGGCTTCAGCTGAGAAGTTGGTGAGGTAAGGTCAGCTGTGGTTTGTGTTCTGCCTCTCTGATCTTTCCAGTATTCACCCCAATACCTGGCCCTGGGTTTGTTTTTATTAATAAGACCTTTTAAGATTTGTGTTACACTCTAGCATTCATAAGTTAAAATGTAATGATAACATGATGGTATTAAAGGCAAATGCTTTGATGAGGTGACTAGGTCATGAAGACTCATCTATATTATTTTACAGAATAAGGAAAAATAATTATTAAGATCAAATTCTTCTTATTTTTTTAATCTTAAAAATTGTTTTTCTTTATTCTACATTAAGTGCTCAGAAACCTGACTTTATTTTTTAAATGACACTATGGATAAGAGATGATGAAATAGGAAACTTGTTAACACAAGTTACTGCCCTACCATTAATTAATAATCTACATATTTTCTTGACAAATATGTAAAATTTTTAAAGAGGGCTTTAAAAACTTATATGAGACAACTCAAAAGAGAAACATCAGCAGATTTGAGCATCAATTCAACTGTAAACTTCAAGAATCTAAAGCAGGTCTTCTATGTAAGAAAGGATAAAATAATCTGATAAAAACAGATGGAGATTTTTTTTAAAGTTTCTAGAATGTGTCAAAATAGAAGACCATAAGAAGGCAGAGAATATAAAGAAAAAGCCTAAGAGTAAATAGTAATAGCTGTAAGTGCTGAAAATAGAGTAGTTAATAGGAACGGTGTTTGAAAGAAAATGGTTCAGTACACATATGAAAAAAGAAAAATAAATGAAAGTTATCATAGAATGTTTTATACATAACTCACACTAATAATTGGGGTAATTGGAGAAAAACTTATAGATCAAAAACTAATGAAAAATTGACACAAGAATACAATTCTGAAAGAAAATATCAAGGTATAAAACTATTTGTGACAGGCACTCATAGTGAAAACTAGTTAAGTGATTATCTGCTTTAGAAAGTTACATTTTGAAGACAAAGAATCATAGGGACATCTCAGCAAATGAAATGTGTCAAATGTGTCAAAAGTGTCAAAAATTCAAATATTTTTATATGTACCCTTTTCGATATCTTCTACAATACAACAGAAAACATAATGCAAATGACTTTTACCAGGGGTTGAGGGTAAGAATTTCCATTTACTCACATAAGCATTCATGCAATGGTAACAGAAATGAATTCACCAGTTCACTATGGTGTAATCTTTTAGTATACCTTCCCATGATTCTACTTTCCTTTAAAAAGGAGAGAGAGAAACCTAAACACAGCAATAGCACAACTGATAATTGTAGAACACTCAGAGCTGCACTCCAGGTTATCAAATGGTATTGTGTTTGTTAACATGTTTAAGAAAAACTGAACAGGATAACAGATAGAGGGTACAATGTCCTCTAAATATAAAAACAGAATATCTTTATTTAAAAAGATCCTCGGGGCTGGAAGGATGGTTTAGTGGTTAAGAGCACTTGCTACTCTTGTAGAGGACCTGGGTTTGGTTCCCAATACTCACATGGTAGTGCACAACCTTCCATAAGTCTAGTTCAAGAGGGTCTTCTTTTGGCCCCATGGGCACCAGTCATACATTTTGCATACATACATAGATGCAGGATAACACTCATAAACATTAATTTTTTAATTAAAAAAATCTTACATCTGACATTCAGAAGAAACACGATAATATGTCTTATTTATTAGAAATCTTTTTAAAACAAATGCTGGAGAAAGAATAGATGTGATAGCCTAAATATGCTCACTTAGCCCAAAGATATCCACATATCAATTCGAGCATAACAAAACCAATGGAATAAAATGAAATCAATACTAACATGGAATGAAAGCAGTACCAATAAGTACATTCACACTTACAAGTACCTATTTTACAAAATCATAATGTAATCATAATAAATAGCTTAATAATGTACCTTATGGCCTTCAAATAGGAAACAAGCCAATTTCTAAATCAGTATATGAAAAAGATAATCAACAACAGAGCAGAAAGTAATGAAATTAAAATGAAAGCTACAAAGAATGAATGAAACAGTTGATTGCTTAAAGATAACGAGAATGACAGACTCATCCAAGCTAAAAGAAAACAAGATCCAAATAAATAACAGTGGAATCAATAGGATACATTTTAATTATATTACACTAAATATTACACTAAGTTGAAAAATCTAAACAACAGGATTAATTCTACCTTCATATGACCCACTAAAACTAAATTCTGATGAGGTAAACAAATTAAATTCTAACAAGCAATGAGACTAGAGTGGTAATAATACATCAACTAAAAGTGATCCAGGGCCAAAATGAGTTGTTGATGAATCCTAACAGACTTTTGGAGAAGAGCCAATAGAAATCCTTCCCAAATTATTTTATAAATCAGAAATAGAAAGAATGCTACCAGAGTTTTGTGTGAATCCAGTATTACCCTTTTAGTAAATGCAGATAAAGACAAAACAAAACAAAGCATAGAACTATCTCCTGATAAAAATAGATGCCAAAATATACAATAAAGCATCATGAAAATATTTAAAAGCACATCCACAGACTATTCGCCATGATGAAATTGGCTTTATTCCCAAGATTCTGGGATGGTTCAACACACAGAGATCAGCTAATCTAATACATCACAGAAGGAAACTCAAGAACAGAAACCACATGATCATCTCAATGGATGCAGAAAAGGCTTCGGACAAAGTTCATAGCCTTTCATGACAAAAAAACTTTGAAGAAACCAAGATAAAAGGCAAAAATCTCAACATGATAAAGGGTATTAATGCAAACCTATGGCTGCCATTACACTAAAATCAGGACTAAGACAAGGATGTCCATCCTCTCCATTCTTATTCAACACAGTGCCTGAAATATTACTTAGAACAGTAAAATAAGACAAGAAAATAAAATGAACACAAAAAGGAAAGGAAGAAGTCAAAGTATTTCTATTTGTACATATGTTTCCATCCATAAGAGAGAGACCTTAAAGATTCCACTAAGAAACTCATAGTGCTAATAAACACTTCCAAAGAGTGGCAGGTTTCAAAGTCAAAATCAATAACATATGTATATACCAATAACAAACACATTGATAAATAATTCAGAGTGGAAATCTCATTCATAAAAACCCCCAAAGCATAAAATAAAATGCAATAGAATAAAGTTGACCTAGGAAGTGAAAAACCTCTATAATTTAAACTTTAAAGCACTGAATAAAGAAGTCAATCATAGTAGAAGTTGAAAAGACTGCCCATCTTCATTAATTAGAAAATTTAATATTATAAAATGATTAGATTCCAAAAAGAGTCTACTTATTGATCAAATTCAGTCTCCATAAAACCTTAAATGTCATTCCTCACAGAAATAGGAGAAATAATATTGAAACACATATGAATTCACAAAGGATCCCAGGGAACCAAATCAATCCTGAGCAAAAGGAATAATTCTTCATGTATTAACATACCTGATTATAAGTTATCCTTCAGAGACACCATAACAAAAACATCATGGTTCTGGCAACAAAACTGACATGAAGATCAATGGAGCAGAATATGTTCTCAGATACAAAGCAACACAGCTTCAGGTGCCTGATAATGACATAGATGACGAAAAATATGTTTTAGAAAAATGACAGCCTCTTCAATAAACAGTGTTGGCAAACATGGGAAACACTTGTAAACTTATCAAACAAGATCTGTGTCTCTCAAGTTGTATGGAAATCAACTCCATATGTATCTAAGAGCCAAATACCGAGTTAAAAGACCAAGAGATCAGAGCACTAGCCAATAGCCTTTAGCTTACAGTTGTTGCTGTCCTTTCCCTGAGAGAGAGACCTTCTCATGTGTGACCTGTCTTTTTATTGCCTTTCTGTTCTATCTTTTCATTGGCTCTAAACCCAACCACATGATTTCTTCGTCACTGCCTGTCTATACAGACCTCCAAGTCTCTATAGTTTGTACTGAGATTAAAGGTTTGGGTCACCGCTTGGCTGTGTCCTTGACCACACAGAGACTCTGCCTGCCATGTAATCAGATTAAGGGTATGTGCCACCACCACCAGACTTCTGCTACATGGCTTGCTTTTAGCTCTGATCCCCAGGCAACTTTATTTATTAACATACAAAATAAATCACATTTCAGCACAAATAAAATATCACCATATTTCCCCCTTCTATTCTAATAAAAAGAAAAAAGGAAAAAAGTTATAACTAATATAAGAAAAGCTATATACAATAAGTACAATAACTATATATAATATATACAAGCAATAAATATGTAAACAATGTCTAGTCCATTTGCATTTGACAAACTCAGAGAAAATATTCCATTATTCCATATACCTAATTCACTTTCTATCCTAACTTATATTACTAACAAAGAACTATCTTATAATGTCTTTCAAATTTATACACTTACATCTCTTTGGTGAGTTTTTTTTTGGGGGGGGTGGGGGTGGAGGTGCCATTTGTAGCTGAAGTTTTCCTGTGTCCCAGCCTAATGGCAGTTGGGACAAATCTCTCCCACCCTCATCCCCAAGTAAACACACAGAAACTTATATTACTTATAAACTGTATGGCCATGGCAGGCTTCTTGCTATCTAGATCTTATATCTGAAATTTACCCATTTCTATTAATCTATTAATTGCTGCATGGCTTGTGGCTTACTGATACTTTACATCTTCTCATGGCAGCAGCTGGCAGCATCTCCTGACTCAGCCTTCCACTTCCCAGACTTCTCCTCCCTCTTTGTCCCGCCTATACTTCCTGCCTGGCTACTGGCCAATCAGCACTTTATTTATCAATCAATGATAGCAACACATTTTCATAGCATACAGAAAGACATCCACAGCAAGCCAGAGGACTATGGAGTCTGCTGTGAGATTGTGTTTCTTAGGTAAGCTACATCCATGATACTTCAACAATATGGCTGCCTAAATAAAACCAGCAGAATGACCACACTAATAAACATGCTAATGTGGGAGGGGTGACTTTCACAGTGTCCTGCCCCTACACAAAGAACTATTAGCAACTAATGACTACTCGCTGAGGAAGAATTAGTCTTACCCAAGGATGAATCCTCTAATTTGTTTTTTCCCTTTTTTTCTTTTTTATTAAGAGATTTTTCTATTCATTTTACACACCGACCACAAATTCTCCTGTCCTCCCTCCTCCCGCCCCCCAGCCTTACCCCCCAAACCACTCCCCATTCCCACCTCCTCCAAGGCAAGGTCTCCCATGGGGAGTCAGTAGAGCCTGGTACATTCAGTTGAGGCAGGTCCAAGCCCCTCCTCCCTGCACCAAGACTGTGCAAAGTGTCTCACAGTAGGCACTAGGTTCCAAAAAGTTAGCTGATGCACTAGGGACAGTTCCCGATCGCACAGCCTGGGGGACCCCTATATAGTTCAAGCTCAACAACTGTCTCGCTTATCCAGAGGACATGGTCCTAATTTGTTATCTAATAACAAGTTATAGTCTCTGAAATTATATACATACAAACAACACTAGATAGACTCAGCAGGTTTCATTTATACATTTATGCATGTAAGCCTGGTAATCAAAGAAAAAGATGCCATTAATTTGAGAGGATGTGAGAGGACAGGCATTAGACCCTCACTGGGTATACAAGCCACACTTAAGGAAGGCTCCATGGCCAGCAGTAGATGGCCAACACAAATAAACTCAGTGGGATTTTTGGAGATATTTTGTCTCATAATGCTATGTTTGGGCATTTTTTGCCTTACTTGTCTCTTGCTTATTGATTATGATTTCTGATTTTGAATGTTTATGGTATGTGGGGGGATATGTGTATATGTGTGTGTTCATGCATGAGCATGTACACATGTAGGTGTTTCTTGTGCTTTATCTTTTTTTCAGTTTGTTTTATTCAGGTTGTTTTTTAATTGACCTATTCATTTTCTAAAGAGAGAGACAGAAAGAAGGCATGCAATTGGATTTGTGGAGTGATGGGGAGAATATGAGAAGAGATGAGGGAAGAGAAACTATTATTAGAATATACTGTGCTGGAAATAAAACATTTTCAATAAAAAATAAAGAAAATGGCTACATCTGGGATAATCAGATTAAGAGAATTAAAATCTCAAAAAGAGAAATATGCATATTTTCTCTCATTTTGGGGTCCTAGATTTTTTTATAGATGCATAAAATTATGTATTTATAGATGACATGAAAGTAAAAGTCAGATCTGGAAACAAAAGAGACACATGGGATGAAGGGGATGAAAGAGAAGTACTGAAGGGTAGACGAGGGAATTGGCTCCAAGCTCATTAACAACTTGTATGAAAATGTTCCTTATGGAACCCAGTAAAATAAAAATTTAAAACTAGAGGAACAAGTTTTGTGAGCCTACATGCATTGCCCTCTATTCTAGCATCACTTCTGTGTTCACAATGACTCCTTGTGGAGTATAGACTGCTCACCATATTTTCTGGGGTCTAGTCCCACATCTATCTCCTTCCTTCCTCAGAGAAATGTCTCTTTTTTTATTAGAAAAATCGTTCATTCTCACATCATTATTAAGGATCAAGGTCAAAGATGAGAATAACCACACATCTGCCCCATATTCGTTTATATCTCAGGCATTTGCTTAGAGGTGTTCCTTTGGTTTCAGGAAACACAAATTGCTCAGGAAAGGGAAATGGCCTCATCTTCAGGGGTTTTCCTTCTATTTGACTTGGCCATCAAACCAATTTTCGTACTATTTCCTAGTTTTAAAATGGGTAAAGTTTTCGTATTTAAAATTCTCATGTCTTTTCAATTATATTTATATTTGTTTTCTGTCATTCAAGACTCTACAATCTTTCACCAGAAACACTTCCTGCGCATTCTTTATTCCTAAGATTTATGCATCCAAGCAGGACAACTGTGGGTAAGCAGGAGGCCTACTGGAGAAGGAAAGACAGGATGTCTTTGCATCATCATCTACACTACCAGCCAGCTGGGGCTCACAGATGACAGCTTCACAGAGCTGAAGATGCAGTGGCTGCTTCAGCCTGCACCTATGACAATTTATCTGAAGCTCTATGCTACCAGTGTCCTGTTGACGAGGTGGCAGGATGCACTGCCCAACCTGAAACAGTGACAGCTTTCTCACTGAACACAGAAAAACTATAGGAGCAAGAGACACCTCCATGCTCAAGAAAAATGAAATCTTGGAGAAGTGCGGTTAAATGAAGTAGTTATAAAGCTGAAGGCTCTGCCTGTAGCAGTAAACAAATGTCCAAACTGCTGGAATAACCTTTGCAGAGATCTGTGGTGACTAATAAGCAGAGCCAGCTGAGGCAGCCAATCCCAGGGTAAGACAAGATTGATTCCAGAGCTTTGCAAGTTAAGTTCAGCCCTTGCTTGAGTGAAAACATCTCATTCCATATTTGAAAATAATGGACATTCAAGAAATAAGGAAGCTGTGAAAGTCCTGAAATAGAGCAAAGAGTTGACATTACTTTAAAAATGATTTTTGAAAAGAGAAAAACATATTTAATCTTTATATTTTAAAAGAATCTGGTACTTTTTATTGCTAGAAGAGTGGAGGCAGATTTTCTTTAGGAAGCTTTGCATAAAATTCCAATTCACAGGTTCAGGCTACTGAATGCTTTTGCCATGTAATCAGCTGTTGCAATAGACCTTACTATGGAGGTAGGTGGAGTTCAGAATGATCACAGTTTTCCCCAGCAAAGTAAACTGTAAAACTGAGTCATGAACTTTTCTAGTTTATTCAGTTGAAACTAGTACCTAATTTTTAATTTATTCATTGAAGTTGATAAATATTTATTACATATATACTTACTCTAAGAACTCTCTTAGGAGTTTGGGATATAGAATGGAATAAAAAAATTGTCACCATAATGGAAGCAACTGACATGAGTTAATAATTACATGAAAATGTAATGATAGCTGCCTCAGGCTTTCAAGAGAAGCTTTGCAGATGTGACACATGGCCTTATAGAATGAATTCTTATAGTTTTATGTTGCCTTGGCATCCATTTTTTATTTTAATTTATACCAGAAGCAGGGCTCAGTCACTTCACATAGTTGGCAGCTCTACATCTCTTCCCACCCCTCAGTGTTTTCAGTTCACATGTTGGCCTTCTGTACTTCCTGTAGGTGAGTGTCTCCTGAATGATGGGAAGATACATGAGTGGCTTTGCTGATGTCCTCACTCTCAATACACAAAAGTGTCACAGTGCCTACCTCTCAGTCAGTGTCATCTGCTGGGATTTTTACTTCTTCTCTTTACAGCTACCCATTAAAATTTCCATAAGGAGTATCTTTGGAAAATGACTAGGACGTTCATAAAAGTATGGAACAAAAAATGCACTCTTCTATACCCTCTTTCCTGGTGTTGAATGTCAAAAATTAAATATACTCAATCTAAATAGTGTCAAATAGATTTTATTTTTGTAGTATGTGAGGATGAGAGAAAAAAACTAAATTTAAATTTAGGGGGAAATCATCCAATTTAAATCTCTAAGTGCATAATAAAGTTTTTAATCAGTAAAGCCATGTGCACTTTAATATTTTCATTTGAATGTCTAAGTCAAAAATGCCTCTCATTTACATTTAATTAATAAAATTCATAAATTTGTCACACTCTCAACCCATAAACAAATGTAAAACACACACCAACAATGAATATATTTAACTTTTCAACTTTAGACAATACTGATTTTGATTTCTCTGAAAATATTTTAGAATTGCCGTTTATAATGAAATGCTTTTCTCATTCAGTAATTGTTGAAGAATACCTTTTTAACCTTGAATAAAATGCAAAGAGTTTCCTGCTTTTGAGATCTTTGATTAAAATTTGAAAGCATATCAATGGTCCTATAGATAAAAATGATGTCAGTAGATAGACAGATGCTCTGGAAACAGACCCTTAGAATTGTCCGTTGAAAGGTTGGCTGCCTCTCTGTTAACAATTCCCCCCACTAACTCTATTTGACTTTCATTTTTCCCAAAATAGCTTTTCAACTTACAGGAAGCAATGCATAATAATCAAAGTGATGCAATTCAGTTGCACTAAATAGAAAACAATGATCTCATTCTACCTGCATTTAACTCTATTACTAAGACAATCAATACCTACCCCAGCATTTAACATTTCTCCAATTTCTTCTAAAACACTTGTTCAGGTACTAAGCTAAACATGGTAGCTGGAACAGGCAGGTAGTTCTTTCTTAGGCAGGAGAACACAAATTAAAAACTGTATAATTGGTCAGAGCTGCTTGATCTGATATTTACCTTATAGAAATAGTTCTTAATAATGAGTTATGGGAAAGTGCCATGACATGTCCTCCCGCCTCCTATTAAAAAGGGGAGGGAAATGGAGGGTAAGGGGTAGGGGATGAGAACATAAGGGAATGGGATGGTTGGGCTGGAAAAGGGATGGAGTGGGAAAGCAGTGAAAGAGATTCCATGATAGGGGGAGAGATCATGGGAATAGAGAGAAACCCAGTGCTAGGGAAGTTGCCAGGAATCCCTAAGGATGACCCCAGCTTGGATTACTAGAAATAGTGGAGAGGGTACCTGAAGTGAACTGACTTACCCCAGTGACCAGATCAGTGAATACCCTAACTGTCATCACAGAGCTTTTCTCCAGTGACTGATGGAAGCAGATGCAGAAATCCACAGCCAAACACCAGGCAGAGCTCCAGGAGAAGAGGGATTCTATGAGTTAGGGACGTCAAGATTATGATGGGGAAACCTACAGAGACAACCAAACCGAACTAGTGGGAACTCATGAATGTTGGATCAATGGCTGTTGGAGCCTACTTGGGACTGGGCTAGGCCCTCTGCATGGTGAGACAGTTGTGTAGTTGGTAGGATCAGAATCCATCCCTGATGCATAAGAAGGCATTTTGGAGCCCACTACCTATGATGGGACACCTTGTGCAGCCTTGAGGCAGGGGGAAGGGCTTGGACTTGCCTCTACTGGATGTGCCTCCCCATGGGAGGCCTTGACTTCTTGTGAGGAGAAGTGGGGGTGGGTTGGCACTGGGGGAGGGGAGGGAAGAGGGGGATCTTTGATTGGTGTGCAAAATGATTCGAAAAATTTTCTTAATAAAAAAAAAAGGGGGGGCTCTGAGAACTTTCTTCTTCCCTGTGTCAATGGTAAAATGGAGAAGGTTCCAAGAAAGACTGGGAATTTTTGCAAGAAAGGAAGCTGAACCCAGTTTTCCCACCATCTAGGAAACATTTCCATCTTCCTCTGTTACACAAAGAGAACCCAGGAAAGTTCTTTAGGTGAGTAAGATGTGAGTTTCCAGACTTGAACATCAAGAAGTTGCCTTTGTCCTTCCAGGGAGTTTGCAGGCCAATCTCAGCTGAATCAGCTACATGTTAATGAGAAAAGGGACTAGGACCAGAGTAAAAGCTGTTGTTCTCTATATTTGAGAGATTTCAAAGGCTGAGTGACTGCTAAGAAAGATGCTCTAGTTTCAGCTCTCTTTTTGGCAGCTATCCTCCAGGACTGTTGCAGATAGTAGAATCTCAGGAATGTGAATCAAGTAGGGCTACTCCATCAAGGGCAGACTCTGATGCAAGAGCTGCAGGAAACTCAAGAAGTATCAGCCAGTGAAGGCTTCACAGGTTTCAGAACCTGTGCTGTGCTGAGGAAACTGCAGAATTTAAGTGGGGCTGGGGTGGGCTACATTCCTGTCCTCCATGAAGAACTGCAGTCCAGTCTCAGAATGAATCACAAAAGCCAAATTCAGAAAACTGTACAAACTAAGATCCTTTTATTAAGTTTGAAATATAAGCAAAATTAAGCAATATATTGATTTGCAGTACATAGATGGGTGACAACTCTGTTTTTTAAAAAAAATGATAAGCCTGGCGGTAGTGGTACACATTTTTAATCCCAGCACTCGGGAAGCAGAGGCAGGCAGATCTCCTTGAGTTTGAGGCTAGCCTGGGCTACAGAGTGAGATCTAGGAAAGGAGTAAAACTACACAGAGAAACGTCTCAAAAAAAGAAAAAAAAAGATTAATGAAAGAGGTACATGCATGTGAATATAAATTTATACTCTTAATGAGAAAAAAATGTGCTATTTGTCAGAAAGGCAAATTCTACAAGCTATATACTTTTTATGTTATATATTTTTGATAGAAATTTTTTTTCATTGCCCTCTTTCCAAAATATCTCGTAATTTTATCACTTCTAAGTAGACTTAACCACACACTTGATAAGCATCTTGTCTTCCCATTGGGAACAAAAAGGCCAACCCATCTCAACTCACAACTGAAATGGGAATTCATCTTGTGAGCATGAAAGCAGAGAAAGAGATGTAAGTTGGATGATGATTTTAATTGTCTGTGGCATCAAATAACATTAATCAGATTCACCCAACATTCCTGAAGAGAGAAACACGGGTAAATATGTGTTGGAAATCTCATATAGGCAGAATCACACAAATGCCGTGATTTTCTAGTCCTTGAACACTGTTTTATGAATGTCTTGTAGACCTCTATCCTATTACCACAATTTTTATTTAATTAAGATGGTATTCAAGTCACATGTACTAGCATGTGCAGGCAAAGGACTATTATTAAAGTTTTTATATTTCTAAACCCTTGAGAACAAAATTGGAGGCAATGGATTGCTTCATCTCCTCAGCAAGGTGATCTCATCCACTGCGTGAACATACTCTCTAATTTCACTTTCAGAAAGTAATCTGATAAATGGATGTAATATTAAACTGACCCCTAATGACTTATCACCAGACCCATAGACTAAGGTATCTCTCAACTCTCACCACAGAAGCTTCTCTTTGCAATAGACGGTGAGCATCACAGAAACACAAAACTGGTTAAGGTGCAAAGAATAAGAGAGCAGAAGAATTCCATCCCTAAATGTAACATATATACCTCAGATACTCCTCCAATGGTCACTGCAGAAGAGGGACCAGAAAGAGTATAAGAGCCAGAGGTGGTAGATAATGAAAAAGAAGCAGTGTCATCCAGATACAGTATAGCAACTAGACATAAACACCTCACAGCTGCTATGACAGCATGCCCAAGACCTGTGCAAGCACAAGCCAGAATAAATCACAGAATACAGAGGGGAGGTGTGATGATATATTGTGTCCCCCACTATACTGTGTACCCTAGTAAAACTTATTTGGGATCAGAGAACAGAACAACCATTAAATTAGACATAGAGGCCAGACAGTGGCGGCACACACCTTAATCCTAGCATTCTGGAAACAGAGATCCATCCGGATCTCTGTGAGTTCAAGGCCATACTGAAAACAGAGCCAGGTATAGTGACACACACCTTTAATCCCAGGACTTGAGATCTCTTGTCTTGCTTGGGAAAGACACACGCCTTTAATCCCAGGATTTGAGATCTCTTGTCTTGCTTGGGAAAGACACACGCCTTTAATCCCAGGAAGTGATGGTAGGTAGCAGAAAGTTATATAAGGCGGGAGGACCAGGAACTAGAGGCTGTTAAGCTTTCAGGCATTTTAGCAGCAATTCAGCTAAGCTCCCTTGCCGGTGAGGACTCAGAGGTTTTCAGTTTGAGGATTCATCGAAACAGAATCGGCTAAGGAGTCGGTAAGGTGAGGTTGGCTGTGGCTTGTTCTGCTTCTCTGATTTTTCAGCATTCACCCCAATATATGGCTCCAGGTTTTTTATTAATAAGACTGTTTAGCAATTCGTGCTACAGGGAAGTGGACACAAAGTTCCACTCCTACCTGAAGAGCTATTGGCAATTGTTAACAGCTAAGAGATGAAAGGTTGTTTCTCTAGACTATAGCCCTTGATCAGTTGACCACACTCCAGTGGAAAACCATCCATCCAAGAATATTTGAGCAGCACAAATTGGCCTTGATGGGGAGGAAAGAGGCAACTTTGGGTGGGAAGGGAAGTGGGTTGAATCTGGGAAGAGTTGGGTGAGGGAGAGTAAATAAGATCAAAACCCATAATACAAAATTCTAATAAAGTACTAATAAAAATATATTTTAGAAAACAGGAAAGCCCATAGCTATGTGTTTCTATTCTAGTGATATTTATCTATAGAAAGAAACTGACTGAATCTAGGACCCAATCACCTAAAAGTGAATAAGCACTCCAAAAATTAACATTTAAAAACAACAGGGCATTGTGATTCTTAGTTATTGATACTACCTCCAAATTCTGTTAAGACTTCACTATCTCTCCAACAAGTTGTTGAAGGTTTGTGGAGTCCTGGGACATTTTATCCATACAAACATGTATATTATTAATTGCATTAAAAAATAGAGTGTCTATCATTTGAGCAAGTTGTTTTAATTTAGAAGATATTATCATCAAATAAGATTTTATTTTATAATAATCTATGCATCTGATATTTATCAAGTATACTATTAAGTAGATGAATTAACACTGAATAATCTTAAATTATCTTTTCTGACAAAAATGTAAAATTTTTAATTCTTCCTTACTGAAAGAAAGTTTAAAAAATATCTCCATATTTTAATACTTTCAGGTTATTTACTACTTCTCATTATTCTTATATTAGCCCTGAAATCATCTCCAAACCATTAAAAGTTTTAGAACTTATAAATGAGAGAAGACAAATTTAATTTTTGGTGTGAAATTTAAAGATAACTGCTTAGTGTATAAGTTTATAAATCAGCTTTTCACAAATAATACATGCTTTTTAAAGCCTTCCATGACAAACTGAAATTTTTTTTTCCTTACTTCAGCATCTGAAATCCCCAAGGCATTAGAAAGTAAGGGCATTGAAAGTTTCCTTAATAGTTAAAAAGTAGCTTGATAAATCAAAAATCATTTATGAAGTTGAGTGGAAAGATCTTCATCCATGCTGGGAGAAATGATGGAAAGATATGACTTCTCTCAAATTGTGAATATATGAAAATGATCAAAGGTATTTAGCAAATTATTTTTGCAATCTGAAGTGTGGACCTCAATAACACATCCCGAGTTATAAAAATTGCTATGAGCAATATTCTGTATACCTCAGTGAATAAGCCAACATCAAAGATGTCTCTTAGGTTTTGATCCCTGAGTAAAAGCAGTTAGCTGAGCTCTGTGCTATGCTATGGCTTCAGGTCAGAAAGCTTGAACTTCTCCATTTCAGATACTCTGAAGTGTGAAGTCATTAATAAAAATGTAGGAAGTTATTCCCATCATATTCTCCGTTAAATCTCATGAGAAGTAACATGCAACTAATATAAATACTTCCTGCTAATAAAGCTAAACTATGAATAGGACTTTCCTATTACCACAAATGTGTTATAACTTGCTTCACATGTGGGACAATGCCCTTGTGCATACATCACACACAGCATCAGAAGAGTGACCCCAGTTCTGGGAGTGGCACAAGACCATTATTTCTAACATGAGGACAATTGTAGGGGTAACTATGTGCCCCTACAGAAAAACCAATTTAACTCTCCTTTATAGCCTTTTGAATCAGCCATAACCTAGATATTTTATAGCTATGTTCTTAAAATTGTAAGTAATGTTACACCTGAACAGTACAAACTTTAAAAATACAATTGCATTTATGGACTGTGTAGCTGTAAACACACGACCAAATTATGTGTACATATGTTATTATGGCAAAAGACCACTTAAATTATGATTTCCTTGATCTATGCATCTTTAGGGTCATGTAAGTATCCTTCTTGGTCTCCTTTCCCTGATTTGCTTCTACATAATTCTATCTTTAAATGCAAAGTGGAGAAATGAGTTTCTCTGTAGATAAGAGTAAAACTAGGCTAAGGAATTAAAAATAAGACATGTATGAGTCCATAAAATTTTATAGGCTAACAATCTGGAGACTGGGATTTTAAATCCCACTTCTACAATAATTAGTTGTTTGAAGAACAGTTTACTAAAATGAATTTCCTCAATCTCAACACATGTTAATTAAGATAAAGTGTGACAAAAAGGCTCCTTTTAAATGGCATGAGATGGAACCCATACCTGATACTATTAATGAAGTCAAGAACCTCAGACTAGATAAGTTATAGCCCCAGAGGAAAGCCTACTATTATTTTTCTGCTAAATGAACATAACAATAAAACAACTCCTAACAACACATTGCAATACACATAGATCATTGCATCACTCAGTCCTCATCAGAGAAGCAAATGATAATTAACACAGAGACCCACCACTGGAAAACACAGAGAGAGTGGGAGATTTTGGGATGCTCAGCCCTGAGTTGTATGTCTTTATCCCACCTCTACCCTCAAGCCTCAAGGATCCAAGCAGAAGAGAATGGAAAGATTGTAAGAGCAGATGTGGTGACATCTCCAAGGAAAGACTGTTTTTCAGGCACAACAAGGCAGATGGACACATGTACTCCCAGAGACTGTGGCGCTTGCAGAAGACCTGCACAATCTCAAGCCACACAAAATCCCAGCTTCGCAAAGAGGAAGTAGACATGAAGTACCACCCATAGCCAAGAAGAGATTTGCATGTTATAGCTATGAGGAGAGGGAAAATCTGTTTTCTCTGATGTATGACTTTAAATGTATCAACCAAACTCCAGGGCAGGCCACATGCTCAGCAGCACCTGGCCAAACAAATTGAGCTCCAAGTTTTTAGTGACTCTTTTCCTTTTCTTTTCTTTTTTCTTTTTTCTGTCTTTCTTTCTTCCTTCCTTCCTTTCTTTCTTTCTTTTTGAGAGAGAAAAGGAACTTGAAGTTGGGTGGACAGGGAGAGTGAGAATCTGAGAGGAGTTGAGGGACAGGATAAAATGTGATAAAAAAAAATATATACTGTGTGAATATTTTAAAAATTCCAAATACAAGGATTTCTTCATTCTCCAATTCTTAATATTTCTGGTTTTTTTTTCCTTTAGCCTCCACAGATAAATATGTGCAATTCGCAATTCACAAAGATGTAGAATACATTATTTTTAAATTTATTAGTTAGAGAAAGAAAAACCAAACCAAAAAGCATAGCTGAAGGAAGCATTTTTGACAACATAATGAATGCACTTTTTATTAAAGGGTGTACTGTCCAATTTTATGTCAACTTGACCCAAACTAGAGTCATCAGAGAAGAGGGAGACTCAACTGGGAAAATGCCTCCACAAGATCAGATTGTAGGCAAGCCTGTAGGCCATTTTCTTAATTAACAATTGATGGGGGAGTGCCCAGTCCTTTGTGGGTAGGGACACTACTGAGCAGCTGGACCTGGGTTCTATAAAAAAAAGTTCTGTATGTAGCAAGCCAGTAAGAAGATTTCCTCCATGACCTCTGCATTGGCCCCTGCCTCCAGAATCAGTCTTGCTTAAGTTTCTGTCCTGACTTCTTATGGTAATGAATAATGATATGGAAGTAAAAGCTGAATAAACACTTTCCTCCCCAAGTTGCTTTGGTCATGGTGTCTCATCACAGCAAAAGTAACCCTGACTAAGATAAAGGATAAGAATAAAATTTTAAAGAAAAACTGGATCTGACTGCCTGTGCATTGTTCAGGGCTTTCTGAGAAAATGTGAGAAGAGACGGGAACACAGAGGGAATCCAGTGAGCAAGAGTGTACAGAAAACAAGACTGAGACCGTTGCACTATGTAGAGATTCACACCTCCTCAGGACCGGGTAGTGAGACTGAAGCCACTGGAATATAAAATAGATAGATAGATAGATAGATAGATAGATAGATAGATAGATAGATAGATAGATAGATAGATAGACAGACAGACACATACATATTTCCCAGTGTTTCTTAAAAGCTGCTGCCCAAATATAGGGCAACAAGTCTCACTAGGTACTTTTCTTGTGACAAAATACAGGCCCTGTGCATAGATAACTGTAAACCCTCAGATGTCTGTGTTACCCAGACAATATTAAAGAACCAAGCAGACTTATTACAAACACTCTACTCTGAGCTTTCGTAACCCTGCTGGGATCGTCGATTTTTCATCAGCCCTCCTGGGTTCTGTTTTAGACAACTCATGCCTTCAACTTTCCATTTCTCCCCATCAAGTTTTAAAGAGCATTCATGTTGGCTACTTCCATCATCCCTCTGTCAATTCAGCAAGTTTTGAAATTATGTATTCAGAGTAGAGTCTCTTTTGCTCATATGGAAGAGAGCACTGAATTATTTTGTAGAATTGAAGCAATTACCTGTTCTTCTGCAGAACTATCATTTTAAAGTTAAATTATGCACAATAATGTGTATCAGGCTTTTAAAGAGGATATCATTGCATAATTGAAAGAAAATTCATGGAGATAAAGTTGAAAAATGTCTTCTGTGTCCCCAGCCTATCTCTTAGTATGACCATTTGATCATTCTACCTCCATAGCTCTATCCTTAAGATAGAGTGGCTATCTGACTATCCAATAAGTCCTTTAGGGCAAAAAGAATTACAGGAATAAAGAAAAATACACAAAGTTTAAGGAATTATTTTTAAAATCTTAAGGTAACATAAAATCCTAAATGTGAATATACTTAACAATAAACTACCAGTAAACATAAAGCAAAAGTAACAGAACTGAAAAATGAAAATCCACAATTACAATTGAAGATGCCAGCACTCCTCCCCATCATTTATAGAACAAATAGAGATGAAAGGTCGTGGCAAAAAAAGCCTAGCAAACATTGTCAGCTGATTTGACCAAACTGATATTCACAGATTGTGCCCCAGAGCAAAAGGCATGTATTATCATCTCTATGTAAACATAAGAACACATCAAAATGTACCAAACCCCAGGCCAGAAAGCAACCTCGTGAATTTTAAAATCATTTGAACCATAGAAAATATGTTCTTTGACAAAAACAGAAGTAAAATAAAAACCAATGATGGAAAAATTAGAAATTACTTCTACTTTTTTGAGTTGCCTAATTTTTTCCTTTTATTGAAAATAATTTTTTTCTTGCTTACTATATCCTGATTATGGTTTCCTCTCTCTCTACTCCTCCCAGTTCTTCCCCATCCTCCAATCAGAATCCATTTATTTCTGTCTCTCATTAGAAAAAAAAGCAGGTTTCTAAGGAATAATAATAAAATAAACTATATTAAAATAAAACAAAAACTAACACATCAGAATTGGATAACACAGAAGGAAAAGCACCCAAGAGAAGACACAAGAATCAGAGA
This sequence comes from Peromyscus maniculatus bairdii, assembly GCF_049852395.1. Classification (NCBI taxonomy): domain Eukaryota; kingdom Metazoa; phylum Chordata; class Mammalia; order Rodentia; family Cricetidae; genus Peromyscus; species Peromyscus maniculatus. The sequence goes on from NC_134853.1 coordinate 76,113,167, forward strand.
CCCACTTGCTCACACATTCAATCATCCCATAAAAACACTTAACTGGAAGCCATAATACACACTCAGAGAACCTGGTGTAGATCAGTGCAGGCCCTGTGCATTCAGCCTCAGTCTTTCTGATTTCTGTGTGCTTTGATCATGTTGATTTGGAGGACTATGTGTTCTTGGCAACCTCTATCCCCTCTGGCTCTTGAAGTCCTCTGTCTCCACTTTTGTAGAGTTCCCTGAGCCCCAAGGAGAGGGATTTGATGAAGACATCCCATTTAAGGTTGAGAATTCCCAGGTCTCTTACTCTGCATAATGTCTGGTTGAGTGTCTCAGATTAGCTGAGTCCTAATTTTCTGTAGGAGGAAGCTTCTCTGATGATCACTGCACAAGGCATTGATTGATGAGTAGTGCAGAAATCATTAAGAGTAATGTTTTTTGTTTGTTTTTATTTTGTTTTGTCTTGTTTTTCTTTTAGAAAAGTAGAATTTGGTTTTATCCTAGGTCCCTGGATAGTAGTAGCATCAGGTAGTCTCAGGTTCTTCAACACACAAGCAGTGTCCAGTATAGGTCCATCTAGTGGAATGGGCCTTACATCAAATCAGATATTGCTTGGTTCCTCCCACAAGCTCTGTGCCACCAATGAACTAGTATATCATTCAGCAGAAAACCATTGTAGATCAAAGGGTTTGTAACTGGCTTTGTGTTTCCTTTTCTCTTTTGGTCCTCTGCAGAGTAGCTTTCTGCACCAAAGACTTCAAAATGTAGGGGTGAAGGTTCAATAAAGGCAAAATGTCTGTTTCTCCATGTTCTATGAGTTCTGTAGGTGTTGTCTTTAGCAATGGAGCCTTGCTGTCACTTTGTGAAAAGCAAGCTATAGTATGGTGATATTTTATTTGTACTGAAATGTGATTTTAATTTTATGTTAATAAATAAAGTTGCCCTGGGGTCAGAGCTATTAGAGCCATAGTAAGAGCGTGGTGGTTAGAAGAGCTAGGTAGATTTCTGTGTGTTCAGGGATACAGCCAGTATTGGAGACATACGCCTTTAAGACCTGGAGGGCGGTACTTACAGGTAGTGATGAGGCAGTCATGTGGTTGGGTTTACAACCAATGAGAAGGCAGAACAGAAAGATTATTTAAACAGGGACACAGGAAGTACCTCCCTCTCTCGGGGAAGCTAGGAGCACTGCAGGAGGTAAGATTTTATCTCTGAGCTCTGACCTCTAGGCTTTTCTCTTTTACCTTGGCTCTGTGTTTCTTATTTTAATAATACGATTGGTTACATCTACATCTGGCGCCCAACGTGACAAGAATCCATTAAAAACTGCTTGGGGCCGGCTCCCTAGCCAGAGCAGCCGGCTCCCTAGCCCCGGCCCAGGTCTGGGCTCAGGCTGGACTGTGAGCTGCTTGCTTAAAGCCAGTGCTACAAACAGCTCAGGCCTACCCTGCTAAACAGGGCACCTGGCTGTAAAGCCAAGCCTTGACTCGGCTCAAGAGGGAACAAGTGGCTGGCTTTAAGCTTTAGCCGGCTACCCGTTCGCTTTCACTTTCACTTTCACTTTCGCTTTTGCTTTCTCTCTGTCTCTCTGTTTCTGTCTGTCTGTCTGTCTGTCTGTCTGTCTGTCTCTCTCTCTCTCTCTCTCTCTCTCTCTCTCTCTGGATTTACACCTAGGACTCGAGGTGGCTGTTTTGAAATTCGCTCGGATTTCTACTGTTCTACGCAGATTTGGTAAGTCATAAAGGAAACTATTTAAAAGACAAATTTTTTCCACATTTAAAAAAATGGGTTTCCTGTGTACATTGGAAGAAAATTGGGTTTTGTTTGAAATTTTAGGCAGTCTGACAATGGAACAACTATATGAAAAGATTAGTATTATGGGAATTATGCAGTTAATCACCATGCTTATTCTCATTTTACTATTTAAAAAGATAGTCGATTTAAGTGCCAGGATAACAGCTTTAGAAAAACCTGTTAATTTTAACAGTGAAGTTGGTTCAAGTTTGGATCATAAGGTTACAGAAAGAAAGCCTGTTTTCACACAGTCATCCTTAATTTATCCTGTAACCGTACAGCAGATGCCTGATCAAATGGCTACACAAAATATCTGGGCTCCAATTGAACTGATGGATTTTAAAAGGTTTAAGGAGGCAATAGTATCTTATGGCATGCATTCCCCATATGTAAAGCAAATGTTAAATTCTTGGTCAACATATAATAGGATTATACCACAGGACTGGCGGGACCTTGCACAAGCTGTTCTGGAACCCAGCCAGAGAATTCAATTTCTAACGTGGTTTAAGGAGGAAGCTAGAAACGTAGAAACACAATGGAGGGATAAAGGAATACAAGTTTGTCAGGATCAGCTTATTGGAGAAGGCCAATATGCTTCAATACAAACACAATGTTTATATGATGTTCAAACTGTAATTTTATGTCGAATGGCAGCCTTGAATGCATGGGACAGAGTTGATGAACCAGGAAAAAAACCTGAGTCATTCACAAAGGTTATGCAAGGCCCAAAAGAATCTTTCACAGATTTTTTAGAAAGACTGGCTTCAGCAGTAAACAGAATGGTCTCAGGATCAGAAGCTAGTAAGGCAATAATTGAAGCTTTGGCATTTGAGAATGCGAATGCAGCATGCAAAAGAATAATCAGGCCGTTAAGGGCAAGATCTGCACCTTTGGAAGATTGGATTAGAGAAACAATTAATGTTGAGGTTGATGAGCATGATACGTGGGTAGGAGAAGTAATTTCAAAAGGTTTGAGGAGTGTTAGATGTTTTGGGTGTGGAAAGCAAGGACATTTTAAAAGGGACTGTAAACAGGTCATTCCTAGAAGCAATGTTTCTTCAAGGAACAATGGCAACAGAATGCCCCTTCCTTCTGGAGTATGCAGAAGGTGTGGTAAGGGAAAACACTGGACCAACGAATGTAGATCAACAAAGGACAGACAGGGTAATCCTTTGCCTCAGTTTTCGGGAAACTCCCGGAGGGGCCTCATGCAGGCCCCCATAGCAAAACCAGTTCAAACCTTTCCTGCAGCTGTAGAGGAAATCCCTGCTCTGAGCGATTAAATAACCAAATGACTATTGGAATAAATCATGCTGGTCAGGATGATGAAACAGAGAGAATAGAAAATTCAGGAGAAAACATAAAGAAAATTTTTTGGCAAACTTCTATTAATGAACAAAGACCAAAATTAACGATAAAAATAAATGGTGTTTTGTTGTCTGGTCTGGTAGACACAGGTGCGGACATTACCATAATTGCACCAGAATTTTGGCATCCAGCTTGGCCTCTTCAAGAGGTAAACGTTCAACTGTTAGGAATTGGGACATTATCTGGAGTGAAACAGAGTGCAAGATGGCTGGAATGTATAGGTCCAGAAGGACAGAGAGGAAAATTAAAACCATATGTCGCTAACATAGCTATGAACCTGTGGGGTCGAGACTTGTTGCAACAATGGAATACTCAGATTAAAATCCCTCCAATCTCAGAAACAAATCATAAACTAGCACATGTTTCTGAGAGAAATATTAGAAGGCATTATTTTGAGTGGTCACCAGCCATCCATATTATACAAGAACAGGGCACAACAACTGATAATCTTCCAAAAATACCAACAGCTCTACCTTTAAAATGGTTAACAGACAAGCCTGTATGGGTTCAGCAATGGCCTTTAACAACAGAGAAACTCCAGGCTTTAGAAGAGCTGGTAGAAGAACAGTTAAATGCTCAGCATATTGAACAGTCAACCAGCCCTTGGAATTCTCCTGTATTTGTTATTAAAAAGAAATCTGGTAAATGGAGAATGGTAACAGACCTTAGAGCAATTAACAAAGTAATTCAGCCGATGGGCTCTCTACAATCTGGAATTCCTTTGCCTACTCTGTTACCAAAAGGATGGCCTCTCATAGTTATTGATTTAAAAGACTGTTTCTTTTCAATACCCTTACAAGAAAAAGACAAAGAAAGATTTGCTTTCACAGTGCCTACTTATAATAATTCTCAACCGGTTAAAAGATTTCAATGGAGGGTCCTCCCACAGGGAATGTTAAATAGCCCAACTCTGTGCCAATATTTTGTACAACAGCCATTGGAAGTGATACGTAAAAAATTTCCTAAATCTATAATTTATCATTATATGGATGATATTTTACTAGCTGACTCAAATGCAGATACTTTAGAAAGAATGTTTGAAGAAGTAAAGAAAATTTTGCCTTGCTGGGGATTACAAATTGCTCCTGAAAAAATACAAAGAGGAGATTCTATTAATTATTTAGGATATAAAATAGAGCTACAAAAAATTAGACCCCAAAAGGTGCAAATTAGGAGAGATAGACTACAGACTCTTAATGACTTTCAAAGATTATTTGGAGATATTTCTCATCTACGAACTATTGTTGGGGTAAAAAATGATGAACTGACTAATTTGTTCAAAACCTTAGAAGGTGACAAGGACTTAAATAGTCCAAGAGAATTATCACCTGAAGCTGAGAAAGAATTGGCCTTGGTAGAAAAGAAAGTACATGAAGGGCACGTGGATCGTATTGATCCAAAGCTGGATTGCATTTTGGTTATTTTACCTTCTAGGCATTCCCCTACTGGAATATTAATGCAGAGGGAAGATATTATATTGGAATGGATATTTTTACCAAATAAACCAAATAAAAAATTAAAAACTTATGGGGAAAAAATCTCTGACTTGATTTGGAAAGGAAAATTGAGACTTCGTCAATTAGCAGGAATAGACCCAGCAGAAATTGTCGTACCTTTAACTAAGGAGGACATTGAAAAATTATGGACAGAAAGTGAACCTTGGCAAAGAGCTTGCAGTAATTTTTTGGGAGAAATTAACAGCAAATATCCCAAAAGCAACAAAATTGATTTTATAAAGAGAGCTGATTGGATCTTGCCTCGAATTGTACGGCAAAAACCCATATCTGGAGTTCGTACATTTTATACAGATGCCAACAAACAAGGAAAGGCAGGTTACAAATCAGAAAATTTAAGTAAAGTGGTACAAAGTCCTTATAATTCAGTGCAAAAATCAGAATTGTATGCTATTCTGTTGGTATTAATGGATTTTTCAGAACCTCTCAACATAGTAACTGACTCTCAGTATGCTGAAAGAGTGGTATTACATATTGAGACTGCAGAATTTATCCCTGATGCTTCAGAATTAACTTCACTATTTATTCAATTACAAGATACAATCAGGAAAAGGAGTCATCCTTTATATATAACTCACATCCGATCTCATACTGGTCTGCCAGGCCCTTTAGCACAAGGCAATGATGAGATTGATAAATTATTGATAGGAAATGTGCTGGAGGCCTCAGACTTTCATAAAAAACATCATGTCAATAGTAAAGGTTTAAAAAAGGATTTTTCCATAACCTGGCAACAAGCCAAAGAAATAGTAAAGAAATGTCCTACTTGTTCCTTCTATAATCAAACGCCATTACCAGCAGGATGTAACCCAAAGGGTACTCAGAGAAATGAAATCTGGCAGATGGATGTGTTTCACTTTGCAGAATTTGGAAAATTGAAATATGTACACCACACCATTGATACTTATTCAGGATTTCAATGGGCAACTGCTTTGAGTTCTGAAAAAGCTGATTCTGTAATCACTCATTTGCTAGAAGTTATGGCCATCATGGGTATACCTGCACAAATCAAAACTGACAATGCTCCATCCTATGTCTCTGTTAAAATGAAACAGTTTTTTTGATTATTACAAAATAAAGCATATTACAGGTATACCACATAATCCTACAGGTCAAGCAGTTATAGAAAGGTCAAACAGAACTCTAAAGGATATGCTAAATAAACAGAAAGGAGTAACAAAAACCCCCAGAAATAGACTGCATAATGCTCTATTAACTTTGAATTTTCTGAATGCCAATGAGAAAGGAAAAACAGCTGCAGAGAGACATTGGGTAATAGAAAAAACTACAGAATTAAATCAGCCTATATACTTTAAGGATGTGCTGACCTCAGAATGGAAGCCAGGGTATGTATTACATTGGGGACGAGGTTTTGCTTTTGTTTCTACAGGAGAAGATAAGCTGTGGGTATCATCAAAATTGATAAAGGTTCGATTTGAACAAGAGAAACCTCTTAATTAGAGGAGGTGATAGTTCATCAACCAGCATGAACATCCAATTTAAACTAACTTGTACCTATAACACATGTCTTTTCATTTAATCAGATAATAACTTGCCAAAAAGGAACATCCCCAAAATTAGTCTTGGGGGAAGGTTTTTGTTTTTGTCTTTTAGGAGAATGAAGGTTAAGGAATCTGAAGGACACAAGACAAATGAGACAACTGAAGAAAAGGGACAAATCATCTATCCCAGGAAACAGAGTATATGGGAGTATATGGCATATGGGTATATATTATCTAAAAAATTTTATGTCTTCTTAAATGTTTGTTTCTGCTTTTCTCTAAAGATTTAACACTATTGGTTTTCTAAATAGTCCCAGTTCAATTAAAATTTAAAGCTGACTTTGGAGTTGGAGAATGGCTCTCTCCTTCTTTAAACTCAAGCATGTTGTTAAAAGGAAAATACAAACTCCCTGTATCATGCCAGAAAGAGCCATTTTCTGCTATGGGACAGGACAAAAGCCAAATTAATTAAGGGACTATTCTATTACTAATCTCAACTCTTTGATTCTATTCTGATTCTTTAAACTTTTCTTAAGGTATAAATTTTATATCAAAATTTACAAGATTAATAGATACATATACATTTTAAACTTTGTTAAGATAGGAATGGTCATATAGAGTACTAACTAATTCTAGAAAAAAGGCTTCAATTAGCTGCATATATATGTCTTTGTGTTCGAGTCTCTTATCAGTTTTCTGCAGGAAATCATGGCCAGGCCTAACATCAACTGAAGTCTCCAGGAAGAAAATGGGGCCCCACAACAACAACAACAATTCCACGTGGACAATAATAATATCACTAAACTGACAAACATCATCTACAGATCAGCTTTGAACTACAAGGTGCTCAGAGCAATTTTGAGATGACTAGCTGAGATGATCCAGTCTCAAAGACTACTTGAATAAGGACTTGAGATAAACCCTGAACTTTGGCATTATACACAGACTGGATAATAATGAAGGATATAGTTACCTTTCCTAGAATTTGACAATTAACTTAAATTTTTCTTTCAGGATAAAGATAACTTCGCCCATACCCAGCAGGAAGCAATTTTAAGAATGACGCCCACATTCCCAAAGAGGTGGTGTGGGGCGGGTGGTTTTTTTTTTGGTTCTTTTTAATGGGTTTTGGGTCTGGGATAATTTTCATTATTTAGGGGGGTAGGTTACAAGTTGTCAAGGGTTAGGAAAAAGGCTAAGCAAAGGAGATTAGATTTAAGGTTCTTGTTTTAAAAAAAAAAAAGAAAGAAAGAAAGAAAGAAAAGAAAAGAAAAAGACAATTACTAATTTTAAATACTTTACATTATTACCAACTATTAGGATATAAAGAAATGAAAGTTAGTAATTAGACATTACAATAGAAATTGTAGTCATATTAGATATGTTTTAAAAATTGAGCAGATATATTTTAGACAGGTCATCTTCAAACCCTTCAGAAATCTACCGAATATGGCATTTAAAATGTTTTAATAACTTAGAAATTTTTCTTTTTTGAGACATGTCGGCTCCTGGCAGTACCAATCTACTTCAGAGAAAATATGGGCATTGAAGAAACTGCATATGGAGTTAATTTTCATTGTGGCAAAAGTTAGCCACTGGACAACAAAGTATCCTCGTATCAACAGGACAAAATGGACAGACAGAACACGAAACAAAGGACTACCGATTCCTGCCAAAACAAGTGTGGTTATGGCCTTATCAGACGGCATCTTCTGAGGCCAGGACAATATGGCACCATCCCTGAAGTGGCCTTCACAATCTGGAAAAGGTACAGTGCCCTTTTCTTTGAAGGCAGCTGAACAGGCAGTGGGCCGATGGCTTCTGTTGTGCAATGGAACAGCAACTGAAAGCTCACGCCTCTCAATAGTAGACTGGCATTTAATAGAGGGATGTGGAGAAGGGCATGCTTAGATGAAACCATATATACACAGCCAAGAAGAATGGACAGCTGAATTCAAAAACCATCAACAATTTCCAGAATTTAAAATCCTGAATCATGACATGACACTAGTGGAATTCAGGTGTTTCTGGTATATGGACTGCTCTCACCCAATGTGAGGTTGAACTGTTGACCTTGTATACAACCTACTTCACAAATGAGTCTGTCAGATACGATAAGCCTATAGGCTGAAGATGATGCCCCAACACTGTGGAGAAACCTCAGGTGACTGTCCAGGCAGCTGGCTGTTTCTGTCAACTCACAAAATTTTTGGAAGTTGCTTTTGTGCACTTCCTGTTTTTATTTTTGTTAGCTAATATTATTTCCTTCTTGGGTCTCTGAGGGAGTTGAAGATTAGTTAGTTATAGTTGAAGATTAATTAGGATAGAAAGTGAATTAGATACATTTTGGACTTACTAAAATAGGATAGATAAGGGAATTATTTTCTCTGATTTGTCAAATACAAATGGACTAGACATCGTTTAGGTATTTGTTACTTGTATATATTGTATATAGTTATTGTACTTTTGTATATAGTTTTTCTTTTGTTAGTTATAACCTTTTGCCTTTTTTCTTTTTATTAAAATAGAAAAGGGGAAATATGGTGATATTTTATTTGTACTGAAATGTGATTTTAATTTTATGTTAATAAATAAAGTTGCCCTGGGGTCAGAGCTATTAGAGCCATAGTAAGAGCGTGGTGGTTAGAAGAGCTAGGTAGATTTCTGTGTGTTCAGGGATACAGCCAGTATTGGAGACATACGCCTTTAAGACCTGGAGGGCGGTACTTACAGGTAGTGATGAGGCAGTCATGTGGTTGGGTTTACAACCAATGAGAAGGCAGAACAGAAAGATTATTTAAACAGGGACACAGGAAGTACCTCCCTCTCTCGGGGAAGCTAGGAGCACTGCAGGAGGTAAGATTTTATCTCTGAGCTCTGACCTCTAGGCTTTTCTCTTTTACCTTGGCTCTGTGTTTCTTATTTTAATAATACGATTGGTTACATCTACACTATAGTCTTGGCAATAACCTGGGTTGTTTGGAGATTCCCAAAGGACCCCTTTGTTGAGCAACTCAATTAGATATAACACAATTCCAGTACTGGAAGCCTCATTTGGTGACAAGAGATTGCCAACTGGGACTCTCTCTCCCTCATTGACAATTCAGTTTAGTTCACCTTCATAATTGAATATATTTTAGGAAGCTTCTAATGCATTACCTTTCCATACTACCCCTAAAATGGCCCTGAATTTTAGCTGTCTCTCCCTGTATTTCCTCCATTGCCTCTCCCTACCATACCCTCCCCACTTTCTTTTGGTGGGCAAAATGGCTCTCAACTTTATTTCATTAATAACTCTGATGTTACTGAAAACACATTTTTACAAATACTTGAACACATACTCAGTACTTCCAGGACTTTAGGGCTGTATATCACTTGCAAATTTTGAGTTTTAACCTTATATACTTGAGGTAATTGTTTTTTGTATTTTTATACTAACAAAATTATTCTCAGACATTAAATGAAAATAAGCACGAAGTTAAACAGCATCAATTAGCTCATTTTCCTCTGAAATTAAAACAAAAATTATCGAAAAATTTTAAATACTTTTTGTTGTTGTTGTTGTTGTTGTTGTTATTGTTGTTGTTGTTTTGAGACAGGATTTCTCTGTGTGGCCCAGGCTGTCCAGGAACCCACTCTGTAGACCAGGCTGGTCTGGAACTCGTAGAGATTCACCTGACTCTGCCTCCTGAGTTCTATTATTTCAACACCTAGAAGACCGAGGCAGGAAGATTATCATAAGCTCCAGGCCAGTCTGAGCTACAATGTAATACCCTGTCAAAAAATATATGTGTCTGTGAATAATTTTAATGCAAAATCAATGGTCCTTAATTTTTAATAGTTTTTTTTTTCATGTGTGTGTGTGCCTGCATGTATGTATGTGTACCATGTGCACGCATGGTGCTCTCAGACATCACTAGAGGGCATCTGATCCCATGGTGGTTCTCATTTCACTTGAGAATAAGAAAAAGAGAGTACTACAGAATCTCAAAAAGTACTTTTTAAAAGACTTTTATCTATTATTATCACGTGTGTATGTGTCTGTGCACAGTGGGGTGACATGTGTTACAGCACACAACTGGAGGTCAGAGGACAACTTTGTATAATCTGTTCTCTCCTTCAACCTTTATGTGAATTCCAGGGATCCAACTCAGATCCCCAGAGATGCTGAACAGACATCTTTACACTGAGCCAACTCATCAGCCCTTAAAAGGCACTTTAAAGCCAGGTTGACTCATACCCTCCCCACTTAATCTTCCATTTCCACACAACTCCTCCATCCATAATTATTCTATTTTCCTTTCGTACCAAGATCTGTCTGTATCTACAAGTCCCTTACTCTATATCTAACTTCTGTGGTTCTTTAGCTTGTTGCCTGGTTATCATTTACTTAATAGCTATTATCCAAATATAAGTAAATGCATACCACATTTATCTTTCTGTGTAAGAATGAATTTCTCTGGTTCCATCCACTTACTTGAAAATTTTATGCTTTTGGTTTCTTCCTTCCTTCCACCCCACCTTTCTTTCTGACAGCTGACTAATACTCCCTTGTGTAAATGTACCACATTTCCTTTATACATTCTTCTGTTGAGGAAAATCTAGGCTGTTTCCAATTTCTGGCTATTATGATTAGAACAGATATGAATATGTTGAGCAAGTGTCTCTGTGGTAGGTCATAGCATCCTTCAGGTATATGCCTAATAGTGGTATAGTGAGATCCTGAAGTAGATCAATTTCCAATTTTCTGAGGAAATGCCAGGCTGATTTCCAAAATCTCTATCCAAGTTTCCACTTACTCCATGTCCTAACAAGCAAGAGCTTGTGTGATTGATCTTAGTCATTCTAACAGGCTATAAATCCAAACCTCAAAGTAGTTTTGATTTGCATTTCCCTGATGACAAAGGGTGTTGAACATTCCTTTAAGGGTTTCTTGGCCATTTGAGTTCCCTCTATTGATAATTCTGTTTAAATCTGTACCCCATTTTTCACTTGTGAGTCTTTTCTGATATCTACTTTTTTGAGTTCCCTATATACTTTGGATATTAGCCCACTATCAGAAGTGTAGTTAGCTACGCCGGGCGGTGGTGGCACACGCCTTTAATCCTAGCACTCAGGAGGCAGAGCCAGGCGGATCTCTGTGAGTTCGAGGCCAGCCTGGGCTACCAAGTGAGTCCCAGGAAAGGCGTAAAGCTACACAGAGAAACCCTGTCTCAAAAAACCAAAAAAAAAAAAAAAAGAAGAAGAAGAAGTGTAGTTAGTAAATACCTTTTTCCCATTACATAAGCTATCACTGTGTCTAAATGACTGCCTTTTACCTTACAGAAGCTTTTCACTTTCATTGGGTCCCATTTATTAATTGTTGATCTTAATGCCCATGCTAACAGTGTTCTGTTCAGAAAGTCTTTTCCTGTACCAATGAGTTAAAGACTATTCTCCACTTTCTCTTCAATCAGATTCATTGTAGCTGGTTTTATGTTGAGGTCTTTGAATCATTTGGAGTTGAGTTTATGCAAGGTGGTAAGTATGGATCTATTTGTACCCCTCTATATACAGCCATCCTGTTTGACCAGAGCCATTGTTGAAGATGCTATCTGTTTTCCAGTGTGTGTTTCTGGCTTCTTTATCAAAAGTTAGGTGTTCACAGGCATATGGATTTATTTTTGTAGAGAGTTCAATAGAGGGTTTTTCAGCCTCCATGAGTTTGTAGGCTTTCTGTTGTTGTTATCTAGCTTTAATCCATTGTTGTCTGAAAGGATGCAAGGAGTTATTTCAATTTTCTCGTATGTGTTGAGACTTGCTTTATGTGAGTTTGCGGTCAGTTTTGGAGAAAGTTCTAAGAGGTGCTGAGAAGAAGGTATATTCTTTCATGCTTGAGTGAAATCTTCTATAAATATCTGTTAGATTCATTTGGCTTATAACATCAGTTAGCGCCAGCATTTCTCTGTTTGTTTTTTGTCCAGATGACCTGTCTATTAACAAGAACTGGGTACTCAAGTCTCCCACTATCAGTGTCTGAAAGTCAGTATGTGACTTAAGCTAAAGTAGTGTTTCTTTTATGAACTTTGGTGCCTTTGTGTTTGGTGCACAGTTGTTAAGAATTGCAGTGTCCTCTTGGTGAACTTTTCCTTTGATGAGTATGAATATAATGTCCTTCCCTATCTCTGGTTTGAAGTCTATTTTCCCATGTATTAAAATGGCTATACCAGCTTGATTTTTAAATATATTTGCTTGGAATATCCTTTTCCATTTGTTTACCCTGATGTGATGTCTATCCTTAATGTTAAGATGTGTTTCTTGGATACAGCAGAAGGATGGATCCTATTTTCACACCCATTCTGTTAGTCTCTGTCTTTTTATTGGGAAATTAAGACCATTGATGTTAAGAACTATCAATGACCAATGATTGTTTATTCCTACTATCTTGTTGTTTTGGTGGTAGTGATGGTTGTTTTTGTGGTTTGCGGGTGGTGGTGGTAGTAGTGTGTGTGTGTGTGTGTGTGTGTGTGTGTGTGTGTGTGTGTGTGTGTGTGTGTTTCTGCTCTTTTGATTTTCTGGTCTGAGATTTTATAGTACTCATGTTTTATTGTTTGTGGTTAACCTCTTTAGTTGGCATTTTCCTTCTAGCTCCTTTTGTAGTGCTGCATTTGTAGTTTGATGTTGCTTAAATTTGGTTTTATCATGGAAGGTCTTATTTTCTCCATCCATTGTAATTGAAAGTTTTACTGGGTATAGTAATCTGAGTTGGCATGTATGATCTCTTAGAGTCTGTAACACATCCTTCCAGGCCCTTCTGACTTTCAGAGTCTCCATTGAGAAGTCAGGTGCTATCCTAATAGATCTGCCTTTGCATATCAACTTGGTCTTTTTCGCTTGCAACTTTTAATATTCCCTTGTTGTTCTGTACATTTAGTGTTTTAGATTTATGTGGCAAGGAGACTTTCTTTTCTAGTCCATTCTATTTGCTGTTTTGCATGCTTCTTGTACTTTTATAGGCATCTCCTTTAGGTTAGGTACAATTTCCTTTACGATTTTGTTTAAAATATTATCTGTGCCTTTGACCTGGGTTTCTTCATCCTCTATTTCTATTGTTCTTAGATTTGGTATTTTCATAATGTCTCAGTTTTTCTAAGTGTTTTGTGTCCAGGATTGTTTCTAGATTTAACATTTTCTTTGACCAGGGTATCCATTTCTTCTATTGTGTCTTTAATGCCTGAGATTCTCTCTTCCATCTCTTGTATTCTATTGGTGAGTCTTGCCTCTGAAGTTCTTGTTTGAGTTCCTAAATTTTCCAGTTCCAGATTTTCCTCAGTTTGGGTTTTCTTTATTCTGTTTTCATTTTCCAGTCTTGAACCATTTTATTCATTCACTTCCACTCTTGGTTGTGCTTTTATAGATTTTTTAAGGGATTTGTTCATTTCCCCTTTAAGGGCCTCTATCATGTTCCTTACGGTTATTTTACAGTCTTTTTCTTGAGTTTAGCTATGTTGGGATACTTAGAAACTGGTGTGGTAAGGTTGTTGGGCTCTAGTGGAGACATGTTGTCCTGGATGTTATTGATAGCATTTTTACACTGATGTCTATGCATCTGGGTTTGGGAAGATTATAAGGTGCTAATATCTGCTCTTGTCTTTGTGTGGGGGAAGTTTTGTTCCTTGGTTTCTGTTGCCCTCTCTGGTTCTTAGGAGAGTGTGGTTACTGTGTATTGCCTGGTAGGAAAATTTTTCTAGGATCCTGATAGGTGTGACCAACAGGGGTTCCAGGTAAAATGTGTTTGTGGCTATTGGAAGCTGACACTTAGGAATGTGGATGGGCTAGTCCATGCTGAAGGGTCCCACAGAAGAAAGGAAAGCAGGATGTTTCATCAGGATCTACTTAGTTCCCTGGTAATGATAGCAGAAGGTGAGGAGAGGCTGCAGCAGAAAGTCTGCTACAGAGCTGGGGACGAAACTGGAGGACTGGACTTGGCGGAATAGAGGGAGAGGTAAAGATCATCAGTTACTCTACTGGCTTCCCTGGTCAGGATGGCTTTGGGTTTCCAGGGAGTGCTTGTTGGAAGTTGTGACAAAGCACTGAGTGAGTGAGGGAGTTAGGAAGGGAAGATCTGTATAATCCATAGGCTGGGAGAAGGGAGGTTTCAGCATGTGTCCTACTGCAGAGCTGGGCATGAGAATGCCTCCAACGTTTATAAATTAAATACCACACTGACAAGTAGCCAGCATGTAAAAGAAGTCACAAAGAAATGAAAATATCAAGCAAATGGAAATGAAAACTCCCAATACCAAAGCTGGCCAAGTACAATCAACATAGTACTCAAATAAAATGTCGTGAATTAAATGAAGACAAATCTAACATCCTGTCAAAAAAGAGTATGTGGCGAATGTCAGTAAGCTTGCACATTTAGAAATTAGATTTTTAAATGGAAATTGAATTCTGAGACATTGATTGGGTGGAGAGAAAAAAAACTCTCTCACACAAATAAGCTGTGGGACTGCTTCAAAGCACTGGAGTAAGACTAATAGGAAAAGAGGGGAATTGTTGTACTTCAATAAAGTGTGAATCGCATGGCTCTCAAAAATGACAATTACTAAGAGTATATGAAACATGTACCAGAAGTAAATATATGCAAAATGCAGCCATTATTTTTTTAAATCAACAGATTTTGTAAACTATAGTGTAGACAAAATATCTTTAAGTTCAGTCCATGATGCAGCTTGCATCAATGGTTTGGTTCTTTCCGGGCTGAATAACTCTTCATTATAAAAATAAACCATTTTATTATCCATTTTAATGCTGAAAGATTTAGATTATTTCTTTTAATAGCTAAAAGTTAGAGTGTTAATTACATTGTGTATGTAGATACAATTACTTAATTGATGTAAGGGGCTAGATTTTACTTTTTAGACTCCCCAAAATGTTTCCTGAAATGAAAACTATTATCATAATATCAATGATCAGTATGTGGGGGGTTCTCATTTCTTTATACCATTGCCATGGTATTATTGCCTAGTATTTAGATTATAGTATTGAATGATAATAAAATGGTGCTGCAGTACTGTGATTTTAGTCTGTATTTCATTGGTGACTAAGATATTAGTTTCTCATAATTGATAACAAGTTGCCACTAATTTAGTAGCTTTGAAGAACATACATATGCTGTCACATAGCTTCTATCATCAGAAATGAGGCTCTTAGGCTGAGGAGATGGGTCAATATTTTTATGTAAATATGAGAACATGAGTTCAAATCTCCAAAATATATGAAAAAGCCAGGCATGGTGGTGCATACCTGTGTTATCTTCACTGAAGTGCATATCTTGCTGGAATAATGCATACAGCAAAAGACACCCAATGTACTTGTGTGATTTCCCCAAGCTCTTGTACAGACATGCACCTACATATACATGTTTATATACATGCACACCAGAGAGAGAGGGAGGGAGAGAGGAAACCAGGCTCTATTGTATCATCTGATTAAACTTTCATATAGCTAAAAACAGGTGTTAGCCAGGAGTAGCCTACTACTAATAAAGTTTTATGCAATACTCACACATAGGGATAGCCCATCTCCTTTGTATCATTTTATTACTCAAAATCAAGTCAAAGATTCTCTCTATCCTCAAAGAAAAGATAACATGCACAGAAGTGAAGTTAGAGAGGAGGAAGAGAACAGGTCCACAACTAAGATATGAAACATCATTTCATGTAAATATCAGTCATTTAGTGTCGTCTGTGGTGAAATAATAATTCACACCTCTGACCTATATTACCATCAGATTTTTATTTCTTACTCATTTCAGAGGTCTTTATTAATATACTAATGCTTTAGGAGCTCTTTATTAACATATTAATGCTAAAATAAGTCCTTTCTCATAAAAATATTCTGCTATATTAGTCTATAGACTATCTTTTCATTCTATCATATTTTTGAAATATAAAACATTGTTTGAATTTTACAAAATTCCAACTGATAAAGTTCACTTTTCCTTCAAAGTTTTCATACTATTCAAACATTTTTGGATAACTTTTCTTTAGCAGTTCTATTAGATATCATGATGGACAAATCCCTCTGTGGTGCTGTACTTTTGAGGTCTAGATTCACTGACAACTTCAACTCTGTTCAACTTGCACAAGTTAGTGAAGATTTTCCAGTTCTCTTTCCTATCATTGTTGTCCTTATAGAAGAAAAAGAAACCTAACTAGATGTTTCACTTTCATAGTGATTCATAGTTTCATGCCATTATATTTAGCCTGAAGTCAATGTGGGTGGTTTTTTTTCCCTTCCTTTTAGAGAAATGGACTCTGTTTGCTTAGACATATTTGTCTTCACACATATATGTTTATGAGTCATACATGGAGACTGAATTCCTCTAGGGATACATCTGTGAGATACAGTGTAAGTTGGCTGGACTTCAAGGCATTCTTTTTGTTAGGTTTATGTACTGGTTTCCATTTAAGGTTAAGTGAAACAAGCAAGACTCAAAGCAACAAAAACTGCATGTTTTCTCCCATATGTAACATCTAGATTGACTTAACTGAATTTAGTTTAGTTTAAATACGATTGAAGAGAAGAACTCAAGTATCCTCAGGTGCTCTTGAACTTTATGTAGTCAAGGATGACCTTAAACTTCTGAGTATCTTGGCTTCTTAGCTCCACTCACTGAATGCTGGAAGAAAAGCCTTTGCCCTATTCCTAGTTTGTGTAGTGCTGAGGAACAGACTCAAGGCTTTATACATCTAGGCAAGCACTAAACCTCTTGAACAATATCCTTAGCGTGTGTGTGTGTATGTGTGTGTGTGTGTGTGTGTGTGTGTGTAAGTCATGAAACTACAGAGGAAATTATGAGACAAGAGGATCTTAAGGAAGAAGCAAAAGGGCAAAGAAAATGGGATGTATACGATAAGAAAGCAGAATGTGGGCTATGAGATAGGAAGGGAAACAGCTGGGGGAAGGGTAATAGTTGAGGGAGGCAAATAAGAGAAAGTATTTCAAAATGCCATGATAACACACATTATTACAACACACTAAATGATTTTCTAATGCCATTGTGCTATACTCAACAATCAGTTTCTTACTTGCCCATCATCAGAAAAGTTTCCCCCAAAGTAGATGGGAGCAAAATACAGAGCACCACAGCTGGACCATGTGCAGATAGTGAGAGACCTAAACAGCATGACTCCGCCAATTCCCTCATCTCTATCCTCACAGCTCAGGGAATCCTGTGGAAGAGGAAGCAGCAAGAGTGAACGAACCAGAGTGGATGGAGAACACCGGGAAACAGGGTTTTCTGAACACAGTAGAACTAACACACAATGAACTCACAGAGACAATAGCAGCCTGCACAGGGCCTGCACAGGACTGTATTAGATAGAGTCCTAGAGCTGAAATGAGGAATGGACACATGCCCCATCCCTAACCAGGAGCTATTTCCAGTAGATAAGCACTAGAAAATGAAAAATTAGTTTTCTCTAACTGCATCTCACTGGGTACACAAATCATTCTTAAAGCCAGGAACCTGCATGACAGTAGATGGCCAACACAAAACAAATTCAATGGTATTTTTGGAGGGTTATTTGCTTTTGTTTTTTGGTCCTGTAATGCTTTGTCTGGCATTTTTCCTTATTTTCTCCTACCCTACAGATCTTTTGTTTATATATTATGTTTTCATGGGATTTCTGTGTTTGCCATTTTGTGTCTCTGCATCTCTATGTGTTTCTTGTGCTTTGCCTTTCATTCCTTGTTTCTGTTTGTTTGTTTGTTCATGTTTTTGTTTTTATATTATTTAATAAATTTTTTCTTATTTTTAGATCCCTTTTCTTTCCTAATGAGAGAGAACAAGAAAGAACTTGAATTTGGGTGTGTGAATAGGTAGGAAGATCTGGGGGGAGGTGGTGGAGGGACAACAATAATCAAGATATATTGTATGAAAAAATATATATATTTTCCAAATATACAAACACACACACACACACACACACACACACACACACAAATAAAGAAGTACTGCTTATTTCTTACAGGTAGAAAAAGTAGAAGAGAGCCCAGTTGAATGTAAATATTCTGCAGGTCTCCAGGAGGCAAACTATTTGTGTGAGATAATAGGGCACTATAGTGGATGTAAGTTCAAATCTATTTCAGGATAAGTATATAAAATACTGAGTAAGCAATCCATCAAAGAGCTAGATCTGAAGCAGAGAAGGCTGCAGAGTATTCTATCCTTCAACACAGGAAGGTCAGAGCATACTATAAAGTCCCCTCTACTCCCAAGCAAGCCTATAATATTAACTATAGGAAGTAGTAATAGTTATTAAACTATCATCACATTACAGTGCTTATGTGTTTCATTTGTTATGAGCAGTTCATACTCTCAAAATCTTTTATTATTCATAACATTTTGGCTAAGGGTGTGCCAGTTGGGAGACTGTCTAGCATCACAAATCTCTGTCTTTGATTGCCCAGTACCACAAGCACTAGGCATAGTTGTACATGCCTGTAATCTCAGCACTCAGAGTAGAAGAAGGAAGTTCAGGAATTCAAGGTCATCTTCAACTACATAGAGAAGTTGTGGCCTGCCTAAAATATGTGAGACCCTGTCTCAAAGCTAAATAATGAAAACATGGCAGTAAGTTTAATGGACGTGATATTAAAAAGTGGCTGATGGGACAAACAAGGAAGAAAAAAGATAAACTAATGCATGTGGGTGTGTAGTAGGAAAAAAAAAGAGAGAAGTCTTCATGCTGGTCTTTGCTTGTTATGAGAGCTTCACCAAGTTTAGAACCACTCAGAATTGTACAATTGTCCAACATTATACTTTCTAAGAATTAATTACTATTTTCATTATTAGTGCAAGTGTTGTGTCAGTAAAGAAAAGACAGACCATATACCCTGGCAAAGGATCTACTACTACTCTACTGCTATTATTATCATCATTATTATACTAAATTAACATAGTATTAAACTGAATACTAATGTCTTAATGGCTATTCTCATAGACTAATGAATTTCTCAACACTCATCAGAGAAGCTTCTATTTGCAGTAGATTGTAATTAATATAGAGACACGCAACTGGTCCAAATGCAGAGAATAAGGGACTACAGAATTCTTAACCCTAAATGGGACATCTCAATTACATCTCCTCCCAAGGCTCAAGGATCATTCGAAAAGAAGAGCTGAAGAACATAAGAGTCACAAGTGGTAGGTGGCTACAAGTAAATAGTGTATTTCAGACACTGCAGGGAAACTGAACATATAAACTCACAGTGGTTGCACATGACCTGTGCAAGCTCAATCCAGACATAATCCCAGCTTGGAGAAGGGAGGTGGGCAGACTGCTCCATCCCTAGCAGAGGAGCTCTTGGTAAGTGAGATCTGCTAGAAGAGGGAGAACTAACTTTCTCTAAGAATGTATTCCTTGGTAATAAACCACACCCCATGGACATCCAAAAATATACAGGCAGCTCAAACTGGACTTGATAGGTGTTTAAAAACTAAAACTAAGAAGACACAAGTTAGATGGGTAGAGAAAGTGTGGATCTGGGAGGGCTTAGAGGTGCAGTGAATTACATCCTCAAAGAACTAGAAAAAAGTTAAAAAACAGGTTCTGGAATAAAATATCTGTAGCTATTTTTAAAATATGAGTTTTGTCCCACTCTTCCTGAAAATATTGAGTTAGCATCAAAGAGCAATGTGTATAGGTCAGCTGGTGCTCTTAGATTTTAATGTATTCATTAGCAAAAGTGCACTGTGCCAGCAATTAGCTTAGCATATAACTGTCCTTTAACTCCAAGTTCCCCAGGGGATAAATAAAAGCAAGCAATAGCTTCATCCTGATGGTCCTGATTAGATACAAAGTTACAAGCCTGTTCTTGCTGTGTGTGTGGTTGTTTCTAACCCTGTCCAGTACCGCAGAGGAAAGGAAAAGCCACAGGTGAGGTGTGTCAACTCGATGACCACTTATTTGATTTTCTGTACCATACCAAGAGTAAAATAAATATGAAACTTGAGTAGGTACAGTGGATAAGGTTATCCATCAAAAAAAATTCCATCTTTTAGTGATGTAAGTCTCCAAAGTCCACATCAAAATAGGAGACTGATTATAAAGCAAATTTTGTAATGTTGGCAACAGAAATGTCTTTAAAGAAAATGCAATACCTGGGCAAATACACCCAGATCACCTACCTGGAAGAATATGATAACCTTAGTGTACAGCTTTCCAGTCACCCACAATTCTAAATTAGCTACGTGAAGAAATATGAAACAAATGTTTCTAATTTTACCTCCCAGAATAAAACTAAATATACGAGAGAAAGATTTCAGTATGTATGTTACAAGCAAAGATTATACATCTTTGCAATTTCCCACAGAGCTCCAGCAAAATCACTAATAGGTAGTTCTCCTTCCATTTTACAAAAAGAGAGGTGTTGTTTATAATTAGTTTTGTACATTTTATTGTTGTAAGAGCTGCATTGGGAGTGTTATTGTGCTAGGAGAAATTCTTAGCTTTCTCTTAGCTAAAAATGAATGGATAAGCATGTTATCATTATGGATGTTTCAAGCCTGAAAGTTGCTGTGAGAAATTCCTAAAGGCTGCAAGGCCCATAACAAACTTTTATTTTATGTAACTTGTCATCAACCCTTCTATAAAAACAGATTTTTGAAAGAGGAACTTTTATTGAACCTAATAAATATTTTATCTCCAAACTGCTGATATTATAATTAATATCAATATCAGTAATTAGGTTCAGACCATATACAGCATTTTTCTTTTTTTTTTACACAGGTGTGTTATTTAAATGTTAATATTCCAACATTTTCTTCAAAGAGAGGATGAAAGGTTTGAAAAACAGCTGAATGGACTGTCATGTGGTTAGACAACTAATTGAACACAAGAAAAAAGTTTCCTTAAAATAAAAATAAAAAAAGAACCTTTAAAATACTACCACCAAATTTCTTCCATGTGTACCATGGCTTTTTGTTTGTAGAAATAAAAACATAATTTTGTGGAGCATAGAAACTAGTTAGTCTTAATTTTACACTGCCATTTTTTTCAGAAATCATATTTTAATTATATTTTCCTTCTTCCATATTAAATAGAAATTGTTTCCTTGCTTTAGGAAATTCAAACATAATATACTATCAGACTTTAATAATACCATCTCTTTACTAAGGCTATGTAAATACAGCTAATTAATTCACAGCCTTATATTGGTGAGGTCAGTAAATAGCATGAGAGATTACAAACATCTGGATTGGAAATCTAAACTCTTCAAATCAAAGTGATTAGTGTTGCTTGATGCAAATCTCAGTAAATAAGAATGTAGGCTATTTGCACAAGTGACATGTCTCAGAACAAATTGATGGCATGTGTGTGATAAACTGCAAATGCATAAAAGTTCTCGATGTTTACTGGAATTAGGTATACCAGATGTCACATTAACATTTGGCAAGTAGCAACCTATATGAGTGATTAGAGAAAGTAAATAGTCTACAGGGTTTTAATATAATGTGTGTATACACTAGAGACTTGTGAAACTATTAAATATTTAAATGTATATACTGACATTGTACCTGGTGGGTGTGTTTAAGGGAAGGTGCCAAAGCAAAAATCAATGATTCATAGAGGTGAGATTTTTCTTCTTCGCCATAAATCTTAGAAACATATGCTTCACTAAAAAGATATAGATCAATGTCTCTTACAGATTTGTTGAAAATGTTAAAAGAAAAGTAATAGGAATACTAGGGAAGTGTATTGAATATCGCATATAAAACATGATGTGCACACAAACACCACATTCTCTCTGTCGTTAGAAGTGTAAAATTCACTGAGGATCCTCCACAGTCTCCATATGGCTAAAGTAAGTTAATGCTAACATTTAGACTACATAGAAGTTAGGTTAGCAACATCAGATCAAACAACACTTGAAAATGGTGAGAAGTTAACAAGTCACAGAAGCGTGAGGAAGCAAATGTCCAAGTGAGAAGGGTCTAAGATTTGGGCCCTCCACAAGGACTACCTTTCCCTGCTATGTAGCTACCTACTCAACTGTAAGGTACTGTCTATAAAGTCCCACAAAAATAACAGAGAATGTGATATACTGAATAAGAGTTTTGAAAAGCAAATTGATAAAAGTTGGAATCCAGGAATAAGATATCAAAAGGAAATGTTTAAAAAACAAATCGCTCTCATGAGATTGTGAAATTGAAGGCCAGGAGAGAAAATGAGAGAGAATCAAAATGTAAGGCTTTAATTACCAAGCACTCTCCAAAACTGATTAACTGTATAAAGCAATGATCTTAAAGAGCATTGTGAAATAAAAGAGAAGGTTAAAAGCAGCCAGAATGGCTATGGAAGCCACAACTCTTCAGAATGAAATCTTTAATGTTCTTAGAAAAAAAACTGCCAACTTTGTAACAAATTCTTTTAAAACAAGAGCAAAACACACATTACCCCAGGCAAAGAGGAACAAAGAGGAACAGGTTTGATTCTAGCAGAAAGACAATAAATAAAATATATAAAATACAATTTAAAGCCAAAGAGCAGCAATCCCTGAGGGATGTCTACAAATGCAAGAACATAAAGTAACAATAAAATTAAGATGTGGGGAACAGAAATATGATGGACATTCAACAACAATAAAATGTTTCCATATACATTAAAGATTAATGCATGCTACACATATAGTATACATTTTATATGCCATCCATGTATACATATCACTATTATTTTATTAAAATAATAAAATGATTCATGTATCATAATGTAATTATATGTCAATAATCCTATGTGAAAATATTTTTGAATGTTATTTTTAATTATGTGTATCTGTGTGAGAGGAGTATGCACACATCCATGGACATAGTGCAGGTGCCCAAGGATGCTGGAACAAGGCTATGGATCCCTAGTCCTGGAAATATAGGTGACTAATAGCAACCTGGCAGATGTTAGGAAAAGAACAGTGCATGTGCTCAATTATTTACCCAATATCACAGTCCCAAATATGTGAAAAGAGTAATTACCAGAGAAATGTGAAGTGAAATAAACTTCCAATGCCATAACATACTGACTAGCATATCCTTCAATTTCTACAACATAGTCCCTAGAAAAGTACCATCTTCATGGGAAAAGCAATGATTAAGCTCTATATTTAGAGTAAATGTGTTCTTGGGTGTTTTATTCTTTAAGTGTGAAAGGTTCTACTAAGTGAACACATAAGAATGTTTGGAGGACACTGTGAATCCTCTTCCTAACTAAACATGTCTGAAGTTAGCTACAGGAGTCATACTACTACCCTTTGTATGTGTGCATGGCTGAAAACCTAAACACTGAAATTCAATGGATCAGAAAAGTGATTGGTTCCATAATACATTTTTCAATGGCTATGGAGGAACGTTTCAAATTAAATAAAATTTCTTCACTTCAGATAAAAGTGATAACATTGGGTGGGGCAGGAGGTAGAGGAGTAAAGATTTTCAAAACATGAAGCCTCTGAGATTATTTTATGAGTGCTTTTATATTCTTGGAGGGCGGGAGAATAGCTTTCCTCAAAAATGAAAAGACTACAAGCAAATCAAAGACAATGTTTGTTCTAATGTCACAGGATAAACCAGTGTTGAAGACAACGTTCTAATGTCACAGGATAAGCCAGTGTATTCTGCCTTGGAACCTAGACGATGCTGTGATTCTTGGTATCTAGTCAGTAGACTTAAACAAAAACTAAAGAGCTTAAGAAATAAACATGAAGTAAATTTTAAATCTATTTTGCAAACACATTAAAATATTAAGTTGATAGTTAAATTCTTAACTGCTTGACAGGTCCCACCAGAAAAAGATGGAGAATAGATTATGTGGAATGACTAAAGGGAACACAGGTTCTTGAGATGGACATGGAGCTGGAACACAGGAAGTATATTCTCTCTCTTTCTTTGTATATATAAAACATAAACCTATGCATCATACAGTATATAACCATCTGTTCCTACTAAAAGTGTACATTTTATTTCATCAAACAGTTCTTTCCTGGGTAATTTGGGGAAAGTTTAATTGATCAGTTCAGGGCTACCCCACAGACATTGACAAATAGGATCAATTGCCCTAGTATTTGAATTTTTTCATTATGTGTGCTAGCTTAGACAACATTTATTTCAAAATATTTTATATGTGTTTTTGTATTTTCCATTGTCCATCTCATTCTAAACGAAGGTTGAAATACTAAAAATGATTTTTTACAATTATTATAGGTGGCATATTTTTGGATCTTATGTGTGATTTATTCTTTATGAGTGTCATACACTATGGAAAATCCTAAATATTTTCAAAACAGTTATCCTAAATCATCCAAATCAAGGTCCTGTAGCTTTACCTTATAATCAACTATCCAGAATTTGCAGAGAAGATGAGACTAATGAATGGCCTCAACTTTCTATGGAACACAATCATTCCAAGTGCACTATGTGAATTAGGAAGTAAATTATTAAAAATTAGCCTGTCCTGCAGAAAATGTAACAAATAAGCACTTAATAACTAAAAGAGTCTTTCAAAGTAGATTTTTTTCAAGAATATATTTTTGGGAGTTTACCAAAACATCTAATGAGCTGAAAAAAAAACTTTCTGGGAAGAGTGAATTTTGTCATAAAGTTATTGCTAGACTTCACAAATGTGTGAAGTGTGTGTGCATGCATGTGTGTGTGGTTGGTGTGTATGTATGTGTGCACACACACACACATACACTCTGGAATCCACCACAAAAAAAAAGTGTTAATATATGTTTATTAGTTTACACATATTTAAACTAGTTAATGGATTTAGGGAGTTTTTAAGATTATTGAAGACAAAAATTCAGAAAACCTTAAGTAGAAGTATAGTAAGGAGAGCTACATGAAACAAAGGTTAAAGAGCTACACACTTGCTATAAACAAAGTCAGTATTATTAATTTACTCAGAAAAAATTATCTTAAAAGCATAGGCATTACAATATTAAAAGAAAGCTAAGGCACACACAATAAAGTTAGCAACTGTATGTTGAACAAGCATATTATATATAATTAAGATTCATTTTTGCACTCAATAATTCATTTACTTGGCCTTAATGAGAATGGGAAGAAGATTTTATTGTTGGGTAATCATCTTCTAGGTAGTGTTTTGCTAGCTCACATGAGAGCTGTAAACTGTCTGTGCTGCCATGAAGCAAGGCAAATTCTAATTGCCTCACTCTTCTTTTTTGCACATAAGGTAAATACCAGCATCCTAGGAAAACAGCAGAACTCTACTGTTTTATGAGAATAGAAAGGAATTTTTTCTAATAACCCCCTAGGGTGCTATCTCTGTCTTGGTTTTGTGAGATAAAAAATAATCTGGAATAAAGATTGCTTGATGGACAGATCTAGTTTTAGTAGACTTCTGGTTCTTTGTAAGGAATCCTGAGGGATGAGGATCTACAGAGCTGGGTAGTTAACGCAAAAAAAAACTGAAGGAAAAATTAAAGGTCAGTTATTGGATCTGAAACCATTGGAATGAGTATGTTTTTCAAATTGAATAACTGGGGTTTTAGTGGCTGAGATAGACTCATCATCTATTGGTGTTGACAACTTTTTGTTTTACTTACCAGAGAAATAAAATTCATGCTCCTGTCTTAAATTTGTGCTTTTGTACATTCCATCATTGACGTAATTTGCTTTTCTTATTGATGACAGTAGTGCTGAATCCAAGGACAGGCAAGATGACTGAATATGGTACCCTGGTGCTCTTGAATGTGAATTGCAAAAGGTTTGGGGATAGCAGACATTTGTCGTGGGTTTAAGGTGAAAAGGAAAAGAAGCAACTGATCTGGAGACGAAGGTATAAAAATGCAAAAGGACCAAACCGATCCATTTATAGTAACGATGAATTTTAGCTAAGCTGGATATCCAACCTAGGGCCTCACATATGCTTGGCAAGAGCTCAAACACAAAGCTAGACACCCATCAACTACAGACATTTAATTAATATGTCTCCATTGGGTCTTATTAAGCCTGCATGGAAGTACTTAAGAGCTTCTCATAAAATATTTTCCTACATTTTCCGGCAGAAAGGGACATAGTGACATACTCCCATTTGTTTTAGAAAATGAAAGGTTTCCTGCAACACAAACAATTAAAAGAACACAGTCAAATCGCAAACTCAAAATAAGCGATGCCCACAGTAATTTGTGGTTCAGTGTTAAGCTGTCTCTTCCCTTCTGCTCACCCTGGTAATAGAAAAATCAAGTGAAGAAGAAAGCAACCAAGAAAAGCAGTCACCTAGACTTTGGTACAGCCGGAAGATAATTCACACAGTCTGATTGCATCAAATATCCCCTTTTCTAGAATAAGTATTCCCATTTTAATTTTTTTTAATTCTATGCCCACATTGGTTTTAAATGAAAGCTAATTAACAGAACAAATGACAAGAGTAAAATAGAACAATATAATATTTTTTAGTAGCTTCATATTACATGTTCTTAAGACTGCCCATTTGGAATCTCTTGGCAGGCAGATTTGAACTGAAAACTGTGTGGAGAGCACAACCTTACTAGACCAAGAACAAAATAGCAATGAGAAAGCTAAGGACTAACTTTCTGATAAATCACAGAGGCTGTACTCTACCTTATTATATTCAGACTTACAAATTAAAACCTCAGCTCATATTTCTCATTTTCACCTTTTCTATTTTTCCAGGAGGACTATCTGGCATTTTCTTTCATTTTGTCTCATTAATAGTAATGAGTCGAAGTGAAAAGGATTGAATTTTGAGCCATCCATTACTATTAATGGTAACATTGGTGGAGGGCATGTCCCATGTCTAATGATGTCAGCTTTCTTATTTTTTGAAGACACGATTTTCAGGGCTCCTTTATGAAAAAATATCTTTGAAAAATAATTTTGTCAGGCTAATATGAAGATTTCTTCCATAGTAAACTATCCTATTTCCTTGGTTTCTCAAAAGAAAATTAGTTGGCTTAAGTCCTAAAGCATTTTGGCCATACTTTTCTCAGGGTGCTTTTAGTTCTGTATTATAGTTTCTTTTGTAAGAATAAATACATCCCCATGTAGATAATAAACTGCCTTCTCTCCACAAAAAAAATAGCCAGGACATGAAATAAATATTTTTGAATGAATATAAAGTAAATGACATGAAAATTATGTAGTATATTAAAACTCTATTAAATAAAATTCAGTAATTTACACATTTTACTTTTTAGCATCCAAAATATACACATAGAGATAGCATATGAGAATTCAGTACACTATGGAATGAGAGAATATACTGACCCTTACAGATACATAAAAGAGCATTGTGTCCTAGAATATTACATATCAGATCAGAAGTTTCCTTATTCCTAAAAAAATGTAAACCAAACACCCCATAGAAAATAACAGAAATGTTAAATATAATTATGCTGAGAAGATCAAAGGTGATATAAGTGGTGTAATAGTTGACAGCTTTAGAATGGAAGTGCTGTTTTCTTAACTAATTGAGATCCAGGCAATAAGAACCTTGGGTAAAAAACTGTTAAGTTTTTTAACTACCTGCCAGTGGGACTATAAATCATGAAAATCTTATACTAAGATGTGAAACAAAATGCTGAGAATTCACTGAGAGAGACAATGTCTAACTTACTTGGAAAATTGGGACAAAAAGATAGAGTTGTATAAAACACCATAAGGCATTTGGGTGATAATTAATCTCAATCAACTCAAAACTGTGAGAAACTTCAAAATACAGCACAAAATAAAACCTTTACAGCCTTCTTTATTTTATTTTTTAAATTTTAATTAAAATATAATTCCTTTAAATAAAGCATTGTAGTTGGAATTTCTTTCAGGTCACAGGCTCACAAATAATGACATGGAGACTTACTATTAGCTGTGAAAGCTTGGCCATAGCTCAGGCTTGCTTCTAACTAATTCTTATAACTTAAATTAACCCACGTTTTTTAATCTACATTCTTTTACATGGCTTGGTTACCTTTACTCTGTACTGCCTATCCTGCTTCCTCCACATCTGGCTGGTGACTCCTCCTTTCTTCCTCTACAAGTCCTCTCTGTCTCTCCAGAAGTCCCAGCTAGTCTCTTTCTTCCTACCTAATGGTCATTCAGCTCTTTATTAAACCAATCTCAGTGATACATCTCCATACAGTGTAAAAGAATATTCTGCAACAAAATACAATTTACTTCTTTCCTTCCCTTTCCTCCCTCCTACCCCTCTCAGGCACCCCCTCAAATTGATGACCTCATTATCATTGTTATTACGATTATTATTATTAAATGTGCATAAATATGTAAACACAACTGTATGAATCACTGTAGCATTACTTGTGTGTATATGATTTCAGGGCTGACCACTTTGTAGGAGATAACCAATTAGGGGGCTCTTCCCAGGGGAAGACTAATTCCCCACCTCCCAGCAATCATTTGTTTCCTCTAGTTCTTTGTCTTCGGGTGGTACTCTATGAGATTTCTCTCTTCCATATTGACATGTCTATCAATATTACCAGTATTTGGGTCTTATTTGGACAGTCATGTTGTTGATGTGTCTTTGGGTGTAGCACAAAGGGGTCTAGAAAAGGGACTTGCAGGATACAGGTGAAATAAAGGGAGAAATGGGGAAAACGAGGAATGGGTCTCTAATTGGGGAGAGAGAAGGAGCTCAACAAAGAAGAAGAAGGAAGACAGAAGGACAAATCCCATTAAGGATGTTTGATAAAGCTCAATGAACCATTATTTTATATTTGCGTATAATTACATATAATACAAAGAAGAATATTTGAGCTGGACCTAACCAGAATCCTCCTTTCTGCAGTCTGACTTTCATATTACCATACAATGCTATGCACGCTAACAAGAGAAGGGAGCAATCAATAGTCCTATCCAGCTGTGATATCTATGAACCACAACGACCAGCATGGAAAGATATTCTAAAGGGTGCAATAGTGCCACTCACATTTTTGTGCTAATAAACAGCCATCTAATGAACCTAGGACTTGCTCAACAGAAGATAAATCATATCCGGTACTAGAAATCTAGCCAACTACCCAGGGCTAGTAAGTTCACAGATCTTAAAGGAGAACCTACTACCCCAATTTTAACAGACCAGAATAATTCCTAACTTCACTCTAAAACTTAGAAGTATGTCCACAGATAGGCATAGATATGACCCCACATTGAAGAAACTTCTCCTTTCAGCAACCAGAGACCACTACAGAAAACCAGAACTAGACAGAATGAGAGATCAACAGATTTGGGGGAGCCCAGCCCCAGCATGCACATCTACAACACAAGTCCTACACCTAATACTCAGGGAAAATTGAGGAAGAGGAGGCAGAAAGATTGTAAGAGACAGAGGACCAGAAAGTCTGCTGAGATTATGTCTCCTAGGAATGACAGAGAAGCTATACCCATTTTAATTTTTACTGCCTTATTAATATGTGTGAGTAAAGGAAGGACATCACTGAAGGTATATTTAGAGGGTCTATCCTGTTCATGGAACATATATCCATCCATCCATCTATCTATCTATCTATCTATCTATCTATCTATCTATCTATCTATCTATCTATCTATCTATCTATCCATCCATCCATCCATCCATCCATCCATCCATCTATCTATCTATCTATCTATCTATCTATCTATTCAACTACTATCTACACACATATATTCCTGCCTCTTCTTTTCTCCCTCCTTCTCTTCCTGTCTCTCTTCCCAAGCTTTCATGAAGTGACCAGCTTTCCTCTCCCATATGTCCCTCCCACCACAATATTTCTGCCTTTCCAAAGGCCTTATACCAATGGTGCTAGCTAACCATGGACTGAACATCTGAAATCATGGGCCAATTTAATTCCCTTTCCCTAGAAGTTGACTAGCTTTGATATTTTGTCACAGTGGTAGAAAGCTCCTAATGCATTTGCTTTTAAAAATATGTTTTATCATCTTATAACAGAAGCATAGAACTAAATCAAAAAGAGAACATGAATATATACACATTTATATATAAAGCCCATCATAAATTTACATGTAAACTCTGTATATTTGTTTCTCTAGGCCTGAAAAACTACTCTATACCCACTGTCAAAACTTTCCCCATGTCTTTGAAATATCTCAACTTGATAGCAAAACTGAGGAATGCTGAGCACTTGCCTGCCATAGAAGGTATAGTATTGCTTTATCAAAAAAAATATTTCCCAAACATTAACCCTCATGATTTCTTGATCACAGACATGAAGAAAAACAGAGGCACTGCTTGACCCTGAGACACATCACTCTGAGAGTGGGAACTGGGTAGGCCATGATCAAAACTTCTGCATAGGCACCCCTTGTCTGATTCCTATCACACTTCCCAAATGACCAAATCATATAGCCCCACACAAATAGCACAGTCTCACCAAGAAGAAATACTAGGAATATAAGCAAAAATATGCAAAATAAGTATATAGGCACCTCTAAAAAGCTTGCATGTCCATCACAACTTAAAAATAAGAGATTCAGTTTGTGCCACAAATACTTCTAGACTAATAATGATTTCCTATAATTTACTCAGTACATATATTCTTTTAGATTCCACAAAGTGCTTCCTAATTTGCTTTTTTGTTGTTTGTTTGCTTTAACTTTCTATTTAAAACTGAACTAAATTGTTTTTAACTATGATACATTTCTTTTTTAATAAATATTTTTATTTTATAATTAATTTAATTTTACATATCAGCCACGGATTCCTCTGTCCTCCCTCCTCCCACCCCTCAGGCTTCCCTCCCAGTCCACCCCCCATTCCCACCTCCTCCAAGGCAAGGTCTCCCCTGGGAATTCAACTCAGCCTGGTAGATTCAATTGAGGCAGGTTCTAAGCCCCTCCTCCCTGCACCAAGGCGGAGCAAAGTGTCTCACCATAGGCCCTAGGTTCCAAAAAGCCAGCTCATGATCAAAGATGAGGTTCCGATCCCACTGCCTGGGGGCCTCCTAAACAGTTCAGGCTCATCAACTGTCTCATTTATCCAGAGGGCCTGGTCTAGTTCCATGGGGGCTCCTCAGCTAGTTTGGCTATTTGTCCCTGTGCTTTTAACATTTCTTGTTTGTTTGTTTGGTTGGTTGGTTGGTTGGTTTGGTTTGGTTTGTTTTTCGAGACAGGGTTTCTCTGTATAGCTTTGCGCCTTTCCTGGAACTCACTCTGTAGCCCAGGCTGGGCTCGAACTAACAGAGATCCTCCTGCCTCTGCCTCCCAGTGCTGGAATTAAAGGCGTGTGCCACCACCACCCAGAGCTTTTAACATTTCTAATGTTCCCATTGTTTTTTGTTTGTTTGTTTTTTGTTTTTGTTTTTTTTTGTTTGTTTGTTGTTCTTTTGTTTTTCGAGACAGTGTTTCTCTGTGTAGTTTTGCACCTTTCCTGGAACTCACTTTGTAGACCAGGCTGGCCTCGAACTCACAGAGATCCGCCTGGCTCTGCCTCCCAAGTGCTGGGATTAAAGGCATGCACCACCACCGCCCGGCCTTATGTTCCCATTGTTAATTCTGCTGCTGCAGCAGTCTGCCTCTGCAGCAGGAGCAGTGATGTCATCACCTGTCACCAGGTGCCTTCCACCATCAGGTTCTCCACATGTGCATTCCTTAAAAGTGCTCTCTCCTGCCTCCTACTTCGCTCTTACATATCTTATCTTTCTTGCTTCTCTTATCTCTTGCCTTTTCCCTGTTCTCTCTGTCTGTCTGCCCACCTCTCTCAGGTTCCCCCTCCCACATGCTTTTCACTCTCTCACTCTCTACCTCCTCCCTCTCCCCCAATAAACCTCTTGCACTAACTCTGTTGCTGAGTGGTGTGTTTGCTTAATGGCATACTTTGGCAGGGTCCGAAAAGTACCCACTTTGCCTTTCTTTTTTATCCTTTCACCCACGGTTTATACAGCCCATAATTCAAAACCCACTGAACTGAGTCCCAAAACAAGCTTCTGTGGAATTATGCACCCTTGAGGAAGCAGGCATTTGTCTAACACAGTGTCCTTCACTGACATACATGGTTTCACGAAGAGGCTGGCTCTGAATCTACACTTTGAACAAAATCTGAAAGCAGAAATGACCCGAAACAAAACCCCTTCCCGAAAGTGATGATGTGAAAATCATTGAGTTAGTTCTCTTTCTGGACTGTGAATGTGAAGCAGAAATGAAGGAGAGCAGTAAAACTGACACTGAGGAAGATGCAGAAAGCCTGTGCTGCCGCCAGACTCCAGAGTGAAAGGAAGTTAAAAAAAAAAAAACCTTTCAACTCGTTTTTTCATGGCTGGAAAAGAGAGAGAGGAGAGAGAGAGAGAGAGAGAGAGAGAGAGAGAGAGAGAGAGAGAGAGAGAGAGAGAGAGAGAGAGAGAGAGAGAGAAAGGATGTGATTTTTAAAAAATGTTCACTTTATGATTCTGTTTTGATACTAATCCTCACAATGGAACTCCTACAAAGGAGGTTTGGAATAGGATAAGCACTCATTCAAGTCAAATGCTGTTACTAACACAAATCATAACGTTTGTTTTACTATCTGCTTCTACCTTAGGACATGGCTTCAAGAGTGCAGGGGACAGGGACTTTCTTCTTTTAGTAATTACTTGTTGGCATAGCAACAAGCACAGTGCTTAGCACATTGCAGATATTCCAGTAAATGCTGAGATGAAATAAATATTAACTTTCTCCCATCACCATTGTTGTGGAATAGATTATTTGTTTAACTATGTAAAAATGTGTTGTGTTTGTCTGTGTTGTAGAATAATTGCTTAATTATGTAAAGATGTGTTGCTTTTTACCTTGTCTGCCTAAGACACCTGATTGGTCTAATAAAAAGCTGAATGGCCAATAGCTAGGCAGAGGAGATAGGCAGGGGTGATGGACAGAGAGAAAAGGGAAGCAAGCCAGGCAGAAAAGCAGAATGGACAGTACATAATGAGGTAAATGAACCTCAGAGCAGCACATAGATTGATAGAAATGGGTTAATTTAAATTTAAAAATCAAAAGGAGCTAGCTAGAAAAAAGTCTAAGCTAAGACCAGGCATTCATAATTAATAATAAGTCCCCATGTCATGATTTGGGTCTGGCAGTCCAAGAAAGCCTGCCACACACCATCTTCCTCATTTTTTCCTTTTTGCCATTGTATTTAACCACCTCATGAAAACTCATGTGTTCAAGTAACAAACTTAGATTTTGTTCATTGTTAATAGCATAGGAATCACTCCAATTTGCTTTATGTCCTAAAAATTACATGTACTTCAAGAAGCCCCAATATAGTCTCAT
Organism: Peromyscus maniculatus bairdii; assembly: GCF_049852395.1. Lineage (NCBI taxonomy): Eukaryota > Metazoa > Chordata > Mammalia > Rodentia > Cricetidae > Peromyscus > Peromyscus maniculatus. The sequence goes on from NC_134853.1 coordinate 76,146,601, forward strand.
GCCTATATTTCAGTGATCTCTGCACCTGGTGTACAATATGGAGAGCAAAGTTATGGGAGTATTGGTACTAATGAAAAGAGAAAGAACAGTCTCTACCTATTGGTTGAGTGTGGGTAAGGATTTGATTTAAAAAAAAATACCTTCATTTTATTACTAAAAAGGCCTTTGTTATCTAGACCAAAGCATTTGCATTATAAATGAGAAAATTAAGATCCAGACAAGACAAGTAATCAACAGTGTATAAGAGGCTAACATTGACAGAGCTGGTACTGATTGAGGGTGTAACTTCCCATGGATATAATGATCTCTCCTTTACATTATAACACAGGAAGGTATATTGTACATGATGGTAAGGTGAACTAACATGAGATATTTATGCTATTTTATCATAAGACAATGTGCAGCCATGTAGCATTAGGTTTAACTTTATTAGCGATAAGCATCTGTGTAATCCATCCTTGGGGAGAAAACAGTTCCAGCAATAATGGTGTTGACTTCATCATTGTCAACAAATGTACTAAATTATTAACGGATATCACAGATGCCAACTAGGATGAAAGACTAATGGCTTATGGTACTCTCATTTATTTGATTTACACATATTGTCAGAGACAACCTTTATGGAGGAACATAGAATAATTAAGCAGTTGTCAGAATGGCTAAATGTCACTGTAAAATAAACTAGTAATCTAAATCCCTTGGGACAATTTTCATATGTCACTGACTCTCCTGGGAAGGGAAGTTTTTGAAACAGCATTTTGTAAAATGTAGTTCATGTGGCAGGCTAAAAGAATCAATAGATTTCACTTACGGATCTGAGAGTAATGGGCCTGGCAAAAACCCAAGTTGTAATGGGATATAATAAGTAACTAAATTTTAGGGAAAATATGAGATATTTATTATGAAGGGTCAAGTACAGTTGAATAGATTTCCCTAAAGCTTCTACTTTATCTGTCTCCCTCCTCTGATTTCCTCTCCATTCTTTTATTTTCTCCTTATTTCACTCTTTTTAGCTTTCATAAAAACTCCAAGTATGGGCTTGGAGAGATGGCTCAGGAGTTAAGAGCATTTATTTATTACTCCATCACAAGGACCAGAGTTTAGATTTTAGTACTCACATCTGGCAGCTCACAAACACATGTGACTCCAGCTCCAAGGGATCTGACACCCTCTTGTGGCTTAAACAGGCACTTACACACACCTATGCATGCACACAGACACACACACAAAAATAATAATGATAATAATAACAAAGAATCCAAAAAATTAATAACCCTAAATATTAACCATAATTTATGTGTCCTTTATCCCTTTCTTCTCTCCACAACCAACCTATTAGATGATTGTTAATTTTGTAAAATTAGATGTTTCCTTTTTTCCTTTTCATAATTTATCATTAATATTCTGTTTAAACTGAGTATAGCCAGAGAACTAAGTCGTTAACTTTCTTTCATTCTTTATGAAATTCCAGGCATTGTTTTTTATTCAGGTAACAAGTAGGCAGTATAGTATTAACTACAATCCCTATGCTGTCGATTAGCCTCCCAGAATTTACTTAAATGACTGTTAAAGTTGTGTATTCTTTGATTAGTACTTCCCCCTTCCTTCACTCTCAGCTGTTGGCAATCATTATTCCAGTTTTCACATAACTGCAGTTTTTTTTAAGAATATGCATTGATCATAAGTGGCATCACACAAACAAATTTGTGTAAATACAAAATAATTTTTAAAATAAAATCATATGTTCTCTGACCTTACAAAAACAAACTAGAAATCAAACAAGGAAGGGCAACAGTAAAATCACAAAAAAAAAAACAAAAAAAAAGACATGGTATAACTAAAGAATGCATGAATCAAAGGAAAAAAATCACCAAAAAAATGAATTTGTGTGTAATAACATTTTCTGAATGACCTACAAGAAATTACTCAACCACACAGTTTGAATATATTCTATAAGCCTTAGGATCTGGGTTTTCTTCCTGGCTGCTTTACATAATTACTTCACTTCGCCAAGCTTCATGCACTTTCTCCAGGCCACAAGGTGTTATAATTTAATTAACCAACATCTCTGCTGTGTTTGTTGCCCTGAGATTGGCAAAGTGCTTTGTCAGAGAGCTGTAACTCCAGTTATCTGTTATTTTTCCTCCTGCTTGGGTTGTAGAGGCCTTGTTTCTCACTCTAGATATACCCCTTCAAGAACCACTTTGGCATGCAATGTCCCTCAAGGTTCAAATAAATCAGCATAAAGCACAGAAAGAGGTCTTCTCATGCTAATACACAAACAACAGCTCCTGTGTGAAGTGGAAAGGACATCTCTATTTTCTTGGCCATAATAAACCTCTCTAGCATCAGAGCAGAAGCTAACACAAATCTCAACATACCTTTCGTGGTTGGAGGTCCCTGTCGTGCTGAGAGTTCTTTCATTCAGATGGCCCATCTGACACTATGTGATGATGGATGTGTCACACCAGGATGCTCTATTCTCTCTGAAAGTAGAAATTAAATTTCAAATGTGACATTATAAAATATTCATGTCCCAAAGCTGCCTTTCAAATTTAATGGTTGCATGTGAAAGAAGTTTAATTTGCTTCAAAGTTTTCATTACAAAGTGACCAGATTTATGTTATTTTCCTTTCCTAAGAATAGAACATTTTAGATTTGACCTGAATTGAGTTTCTAGTTCACGTTTGATTAAACCAGTTGTGTGTGTATTACTGCCTTGCATATTCTTTTATTTCCCCATTGTTATAGGAAACTCCCTGAAAGTATTTTGGTAGGGGACCATAACTACATAAGTCTTAAGATATGTCTTTAGTTAATTTGAATAGAAATTTAGTTTTGGAACATTGTGTCATGAAGGAAAAAAACACAAAATTGTTTAAATATGACTTGTTATATAACTTAAGATCGTTTCAAAAGAGATAATCATAAAACACTGTCAGTTTTAGCTGATTTTCCTTGAAATTTTTAAAGAATCTAAATTAAAAGTCTTCAGAAGAAATCAATTTTAAAAGGTCAAGAGATGCAATAGCAACATATAGAATTCAAGGTATTTCTATATTTGAAACAATAAAACACTAGAGCTTTAAAAATCCACATCACAAAAAGTAGCATGTAAATCTGAGTTAGGGGGCCATCCTAGCAAGGCATTTTCCATATCTGAAGACCAAAGCTAGAGACTTCAAACAGTTAAATCAGAAATCCTTCCAGTATGAAAAATAAAAGGAATCCATCCCAATCAAAACATCAGCAAACTTTCTGAATAATTTGACAACTACTTTCTAAAATATATATGGAAATTCATAAACCATGACTTTCATCCCTTTGTAACAGGTCACACATATATAAAGAGTATTGAGGTGGCATTATAATACACACTTTCAATGGAAAATAATACAAAAGTATACAACACATGTATACTTAATGCCAACAAGTATACACATGATCAAGTGATTTATATTTACTTAGAATATAATGTATAAATATATTTTATTACTTAAATTTGCTCCTGACAATTTCATATAAAACACACAAACATATGTAATGTTTTCTGATTATTCTCACAGCTTATTGTTAACCCATTCTATTTAAATACCTAAACTCTCTTATTGACAGAGGGAAATAGAACAATTTAAAATTCAAACACCACTTCCAGCATTCCATCATGCAATACTGACAGTTGTTTATAATAATTAATCTCATGTAAAGCCAGTCACCATAATGAATCCAGGAATTAAAGATCTTATTGCAGACTTATTACAGAATTGAGAGAATCAGAGGTATTTTGAGTTAGCTGTAGAAAATTCTCCTTGTGCAAATAATGACAGCTGTTCAAACATCTACCCGGGTAAAGTCATAGTTCATTGGTCTTTATATGAACATACTTTTGATTATTTCTCAGCCTGGCTTATAATTTACCTCATTTATAATGTCAGGTCCACAAGGATCCAGAATTAGGAAATTGGGAAGTGTATTGAAAAAGGCAAAAGGAAGCCTTCCTTAAAATTAAAAACAGACCATTATATAAGAGAGAGAAAGAAATAGATCTTAACTTTGATTCTCATGATGTCTATAAAAAGAACTGTGAGTGGTAGGGGCAATTTTATTCTCCTAAGCACATTTTGCAGGAATCCCCTGAGCCACTTGGACATCCCAGGCCAAGTAACCATATTACCTCTCCTCTTAGTCAAGAAGACTTCGAACACATTGGCAGGTGCCACATTTACTATGCAGTAACAATGCACCATAGAATAGGGACTCTTCATCAGAAAGAAACCGTTACTCTGAGAATCACAATGCCTTCATCTGAAGCTAGTCCATCATCTAATGATAGCTCTACCTCCATATATGGGAAACAAATACTGAAAGAATGTTTAATTTGTCTAAATTTTAGCATATTTAGGTGCCTGAGTGTATATATGCACAACACATGCATGCAGGTGGCCACAGAGGCCAGAAGGGGACATTCTGTCCCCTGGAACAGGAGTTACAGAAGTTGTGAGTGATCCAATACAATTTAATTTTTAATACACTTGCTAATTTATAGTATTAATAATATTAAAACCTTGAATTTAAACCTATATAAATAAATACATAGATTAAATAAATAATTGAACAAATAAAAATAAACACATAGATAGCGTAACTCTAGAGTTTTGTGGAGGTTGTTTATCAATGTGATATTCCTAGTTTCACATGGCAATTCATTCAAAAAAACAAATCTGTAGCCATGTAAAGAGCAATATCAGTGTCTGTTTGGACCTGTACCAAATTATCACCTTTAAAATTAAAAGGGTAGTAATCTTTCTAGTTACTATATCTTAATATCAGTTTTTATTTTTTGTTTTTTCATGTTTATTTTTTTTTTTTGTTCTTTTCAAGACAGGGTTTCTCTGTGTAGTTTTGGTGCCTGTCCTGGATCTTGCTTTGTAGACCAGGCTGGCCTCAAACTCACAGAGATCTGCCTGCCTCTGCCTCCCAAATGCTGGGATCAAAGGCATGTGTCACCACCACCTGGCTCATGTTTATTTTTTAACCTATTATTTACAGTAAAACATACATTTGTGGTTTTATACTATTATATCATATTTAAAATATTGCAGACATATAAACACCAATAAATATTGTGATAGGAAACAGCTAGTAATCATCTTGCAAGAAAAATATTACATGTGTAAAGGGAGATATAGGTATCTCTCCTTTCTAGATATAGAGAACACTGGTGCCACCAATGATTAGTGTACTTCAGTTATACTATAATAAATAGTGTTAGTAGGTAATTTAATCTACTTACCTTGTTTTAGTAATCTATGTCATATGTTTAGCCAAATGACAAGATTCTTAAGCCAGAAAGATAATAATAGGGAGAGACAGACAGACAGGGGGGAGGAAGAAAGAGAGAGAATATAAATTGGTATTTGGCTCACATAACTATAAAAGCTGAAAAGTCCTAAGATCTTCAGCAGACAAACAGAGACCCAAGAGTTAAAGGCATGAACTCCATTCCATGTATTAAAAATTAGGCATTAAGAAAGCCATTTTGAGGGCAGAGGAGGAATGGTGTTCCAGGTCAATTATCAAGCACCTGAAATTTCTTTCCTACTCAGACTTCCTACTCTGTTAGATCTTTAATAGATTACAGAAAGTCACACTTATTAATAAAAGAAATTGTCTCTATTCAATTAGCTAATCTCTATATTAGTTTCTCTCCAAAATATCCTTACAGACACAGGTCAACATGTGATTAAATATCTGGGCACCCTGTAGCCCAGCCAATCTGATGCATAAAATTAACCACTTCTTTGCAGCTTCAAGTTCCTGTACTGGGTTTGTACAGAAGTCCATAGTGAGACTGAATTGTGTAAGAGGAATTTTCCTGAATTCTCTCAGTTCTCTTTCACTTTGAGTTTTCTGAGCATGTAAAATTGAGAATGACTCTATGAGTCATGGTAGGTTCCATAAGTCAATGGCTTCCTGTGGAGTGACTGAGGGAAGCTGGTGTTTGGCAATAATATCTATGTATGGTAATGAAAGTCAGAGTGCTGTGGGAAAGCTAACTTAAAAAAGCCTATTGAACATAAGTGGATTATATCTAAATAATTCTATAATACTTTAGAATCTTTACATTTACTTTTAAAATGATGACAGTCCTTTAAAAAGAAAAAAATAATGTATAAAAATATAGGTAGTTTTCTTGCTGCTTCAATGTACATCATGATGAAGAGGAAGGAGATATGGCTTAAATTCCCTTCTCAAGCAGAACCTTGTGAAAATTAAGCTTATTAAACTCAGATGGAATGCAGATGTAAAAGAAAATACCACCCCATCTTCAGTAGCTCTCCATTCCCACTACCTGGCACTGTCTGTTACTATTAATCTACCCTCATTCAGTGGCTTGTTTAAGTATACCTTCACAGGTTTATGTACAGTGTGATCTTTTTTATTTGGGAATAATTCTGAACAATTACCTCTATGTACACATGTGTACAAGTTTCTATTTGAACTTATAGTAAATTTTAGTCATGCACAAGCATAGTTATGAATGATAACTAACACAGGTTACTACTGCTACCTAAAAATGACTTCAGGCTGTCTCACCACAGAATGGTGAGTTGATAGACATAAAAAACCTAGAAAAATACAAAAACAAACCTTGACAGCTGAGAGCTGTGAGCTGGTATTGCAGCCAGTAGCTGTATTATGTCCTTGCTGGTCATAAAAAACTGTGAAGAATATCAACATCAGGAAATATTAATCTGTGAGCCTGTTGGAAGAAGACAAAAAGGAGAGATTCGAAGATGGCTGAGGGAAGGATCCCTAAACTCACACCTTCCTAAACAGTAAAATAAAGAATCAAGTGGGTAGTTGCAGTTTGAGATAAGTAACTGAAAATTTTGGAACTAAGGAAAGGACTAGAGCCATGTTAGGCATGGAGAATGGGACAACAGCTTAGAAAACAAATTGTTCCCCTACAAGTTGTGGAATATTTGTTTAACTGTGTAAAGATGTGTTGCTGTTTCACTTTGCCTGCCTAAGGCACCTGATTGGTTTAGTAAAAAGCTGAATGGCCAATAGCAAGGGAGGAGGTGTAAGTGGAACTTCCAGGCAGAGAGAGGAGATAGGAGGAGGAATTTAGGCTGGGGATGGAGGGTAGAGGGAGAAAAAAGAGACACCAAGGGTCAAGCCAGATAGACATGGAGGAAGCAGTAAAGTAGAACATACAGAATGAAAGAAAGAAAGGTAAAAATCCCTGAACCAAACCATAGATGAATAGAAACAGGTTAAATTAAGTTAAAAGAGCTAGTGGGACAAGCCTAAGCTAAGGTTGAGCATTCGTAATTAACAATAAGACTCCATGTCTTTATTTGAGAGCTGGTTGATAGCCCAAAGAAAATCCCAACAACACCTACTACTGTGACCCCTGCTCCCTAGCCAGTTCGAGAACCCACCATTGCACAGTAAATGATGGAAGGGAGAATTTCTTTTTTTTTTTTTTAATTTATTTTTTTTAATTACACTCATGATATTAATCACATTTGTGGTATTCATAGATTACATTCGCAGTATTCATTCAATTATATATATATATATATATATATTTAATTTTAAATGTCCAATGTCATTTCTTGAAGGGGGTAGGAGGTCTTAAATACAGGCTTACAGTACAATGGGAGGACCCTGGAGGGCAGAAGTTCGCTACTGATGTTTTACAATCTTGCATCTAAGCTGTTAACGACCATTATTCAGGATACATAGACAAGGAACTTCCCTTAAGCATTCAGGAGGGTGGAACCTGGCAGGGAATTAGCACTGGGAGAATATCAAGGTCAAGGTCCACAAGCAAGGCAACAGTTACCCAAAATGGGGGCCAGGGCCCTGCAGGTCCCAGAAGGGAGAATTTCAACTCACTTGTCTGTGTTTGGTTATGCCAAACCCTGGAAAGCTTCAGTCTGCTTTCCAACCAGTTAGGGGATCAACCTGGAGTCCAGTAAATAGCCTTGTTTTGGGAAAAGACCTCACAGTGTCTATTCATCAGTCCTCAGAACTCAGCCTGATGCAGTTTGATGTCATCATGAGAAAGTAGAAATTATCTAAAGACAAACTGAATGGCACTCAGAACCCCCCATGTCCTCATCTCCAGGACTTCGTGGCATTCTACTACAATAGCTGAGAAGACAGTTCCATAGAAGCCGTGTTGGAGCAGGGTGCACTGGAGACCATCCATCCAGGTACTCTTTTTAAAGGCAAGTCTTCCTAACTAATTTGCCTGTTTACCCTCTGAAACCGTCCATAGGATGGTTCTACACTTTTCTATTGTATGAGTTCTTCTCTTCATGATAGTAATTTCATTAGCAATTTCAACCACTTTGTCTGCAGCTTGTCTGCCACCTTAAATGCATCTATTCTCCTTCCTTTACTTCACTATGCACGTTTTATAGCTCTCTGTTCTGCATTTTGCACTGGATTCTCAGAGCAAACAGCAACCTTACCACAGCCTGGATGTTACACTATGCGAAAATTTCCTCCATAAAACAAACTACCTAATTACTTTGCATTTAACAAGTTGTAAGTTTACAGGTTATGGACAACACATAGCCAGATTCTTCACCAGAATGCAACACAAATGACCTCTACTCCAATCCAATGTGTTCCTTGTTTCCCTCCCAAGCCTTGTGAAATCAGTCTGTACTGTTCACCTCTCTATTGACTCAGAATGGTCTTCTGAACTCAGAATGGCCCATTAAGATCTGCTAACAACATGCACCCCAAGCAACCCACTATCTGAAAACCAAGTGATAAAATACTCAAGCGTATTGGGCTATTTCAGACCCAAATCATAGGAGGTACCACTTTAAAAATCTTGTATCAATTCTACAATTCCTTTAAGGAGAACATGGGACTCTCTTGCTCTTCTCATGAATTGTAAACTAGAGTGACAAAACTCACAAAAAAAAAGAAAGAGAAAAAAAGAAAAGAACTAGGACAATCACATTCAATCACACCATTCAATCACACTCCTCTCCCAGATATAATGAGTTGTTAATCCTTACTAGTGACACCCCTGTTTTATTCGTCCTATCTTCTGAATTTAAATATAATTAATATACTTAATTACCAAATGGCCCCAGTTTCTGACAATGTAATCAAGAGAAGACAGACAAATCTTTCAGTGTTACTTAGTCCCTAGAAGGAGACATTCTTGCTTCATATCACTTTGTTATTTTCCACAGAGGATGCAGTTTTTCTCACTAAAGTATGCTAATGAAATTAAAACACAAGTATGTTCTTTGTTGTCTTTATCACTAGCTTTTAATAAGACAGAAAAATATTATGAAAAATGTGTTGAGAGGTAAAATATCTGGATGTTATTGGAGTCATATTTGATGCTGGCACTGTTTGTGATGGAGCCATATTTTGGGAAAGAGAGATTTTAGTTTTCCTCCATTTTTCTTCCATGGCATCTGCTGACCCTCATGTTGTCCTTGCTACCTATATTACATCCAAATCACCAATAATAATGCAGATGTTTTATGAAGTTATCAGCATTGCAGTTTTTGTTCAAGTACATCTGTGCCATCCAAGTTCTGATCCAAGAAAAAGAGTCCCACCCACGAGATGTCAATCAAATAAGAGTTTTATTATTGATAATCTGAAGGTTGTGTCTGAAGCATGATTGGCTTGCCGGTGGTCTCTGTTTCCATCTTTCCAGCCTACCTTTTAGGAAATTCTGCCAGAGGAAATGTTTAGCTGTCAGGTAACTGCTGAAAATTTCTTTCTCTTACTCTTACAAAAGAAAAAATTAGAGCAGAAGCCAGGTTATGAGTATTTTAATAGATTATCCTAGTGTAATTCAGAAATACAGAACATAACTCTCATAAACATACAGTTAACTCAGCAGTGTAATAACGGACCCAGAAGACGTCCTTAAGTGATTCCCCTGCACATGCCAATGTGCAGTCCACTTTACAGTGATTCACTAAACCTGTACTCATACGTGATTGTAGCCATCCTCTTTGTCAGTGACTGACAGTCTCTTTCATCTTCATTTGGCCATTTCTCCAGTATCAATGATTGTTCCTTTGTGAATATCATTTATACCATAACAACAAAGATTTTTGCCACCCTAATGCATGAAAATGAATAAGCGCAATGTGCTTAGGTAATAAATTCTAACAGAACACTATATTTTAAAATATTTATTGAAAACCCATTCCCTCTAGTTATATCCAGCTACATCAGGGCTCTACAATGATGGAAATAACCACAGTAATAAACCCAAGTAAGAAAACATAAAAACATCAAAATGCCCAGGGCTGAATATTAATTCTTCCCATTATTAAATTTCTGAGAAAAGGGTCAGATATAATGTGTTTGTGGTTATATGCATTATAATAAATTAAATTAAATATTATATAGGATAATGAATATAGCAAATAATCCATATAAATATAACATGTCCATACTGCCTCATTTGAACCTTAGCTCTTAAACTGAATAGGTTTGTATTCACAGGCAATTTAATTAACATCCTTGGGCCTCAATTTCCTAATCTGATAAATGAGAGTAGCAATGAGACATATTATTGCTATGAAAAATAAATGATTAATATGTGTAAAGCTTGCAACAGCATTGTGGACTTACTCTATTATTTCTTACTACTATAGTTACATTTTAACTTAAGCATTTTTAGAAGTCCCAAACACTCTCTTACCCCCAATGTTAAAGGACAGTGCAGTGGCCTCTCTCACTAGACACTTTTATGCAAAGTCTATTGTTTCCTTAGAACCTATGTGTTTAACCCATTCTGCCCTCAACATTGCCATAAGCTCATTTGAGCTATAATTTATAACCAATAAATTTACTAGTTCTAAACACATAATTTGATGAGGTCTGAGAACTACAGTTTTGTAATCATCATCACAGTTATGACAGAACATTTCTGTCTCTCCCAAAAATTCATTCATGCTCCATTTCAGCTAATATCATCAATCCAACCCCCAGGTCCTGACAACTACCAAATTATTTTTTTATAACTATAGCTTTGCATTTTCTGGAATTTCATATAAATGGAAACATACATCATCCAGTCTTTTCTCTCGGGCTACTTTCCCTTAGCAAAATACATTTGAGATTCATCCCTTTTCTTGCATATCTCAATAGTTCGTTTCTTTTTATTATTAAGTAATATTTCATTGTATGGATGAACTAATCTTTTTCACTTCATGGGGAAAAATGGGAGAATGATTCATTTTCTCAGGCATGTTGGAATAAAAGATAAAACTTCTCAAAAGTCTTGTTTGGCTATTTTAAGGTCAGAGAAGATCAAGGTCATCACATAATTTTGGCCCTTTTGCAAAGACAGATTTCTTGTCCACAACATCTACATTTCTGCCTTTATTAAAAAAAAAAACTTGGCTCTGGAATATATGTGTATCTTCTATTTACCTAAAAGAATACACAGTACAACAATGACTAGTGCCTCCAACCACCCCTTGTTTCTATAGAGACAATTTTATTTGCCAGTCCTTGTCAGTCTATCAAATTTTTTCCCACATGTTATTCTTTACAGCTCAGCTGAGATTCCACTTTCCACATATTGTCTTTCCCGTCTCTTCAAGTAGTATTAATTACTTCTTTCTTGGTGTCCCCAAAGCACCACTAGGTATATAGCTCGACTTAATTATTCACTTAATATTAATTCATGACCAAACCTAGGTATGCCTCTCTTATGAAAAAGATGGTACTGTTCAACTTTGCTCCCCCCAAGAGTAAGTGCAACTCTCAGCATCAAAGCAGAGATATTCAATGAATATTTGTTTAACAAAAGAAAGAAAACACATAATGCATGCATAAAAGTGCCCTCTAGTTGATGCACATCTGTCATGGATAATGCATGAACGTGAGCACAACTCACTGCTTTAATTGCCTGGAAATCTACTTCTTTTCAGCCCATCGGTTTTCACCAGGACGGAGAAGTCTGTTAAGGTTCTGATAAATCTTGCTGAGTTTTAGGAAAACAACTGCTCTCCGCTGAAAAGAGCACTTAATTATTCACAGTGCATCGGGATTCCAGTGACATGACTAGCAACCAGCTTCTGGCCCTTCAAGAAAGGAAGGATGCATCCGTAATTAAAATGTGACCCATACTGTCTCCTACTGCCAGATTCCCTTGAGTAGTCACTGGGGATGAAATTCTAATTATGACATTTGAAGAAATAAAATCCTCTAGGGGAAACAGCCTCCAAAGACATACTGGATGTCGACAGCTGCTGTGGAAATTACTTATTTTAACCTTTGCCATAAAAATTGTAAAACCAACCTAGCTCCTTCTCTGTAGCAGACATTTTGGGAGATGGATTTGTAGGTGTGTTTTGAGGATTAGCCTAAAGCCAAGACAGCATCATTTTTACAACAGAAGTTCCATTAAAGTTTCTTGAATTTCTGTGAACTTCTGTTCAGGAAGTCCTTTTAAATTCTGATGAGCTGACATTTGAATGCTTCAGTAGCAGATGGCTATCAGCTAAAAGAAGTACACAATATTTTATTCTTACTAGCTGAAACCAAATTTGAAAGTTATGATAGATTTTTCTAAATTAAAACTCTTAGAAGCTTGGGTCATACATTAAAGACACTTATGAGAAAAAAATGCAAACTAACTTTATTTAAATGTTTCAGTGACTTTGAAAATCAGATGAAAGCTTCTGTAAGTTCCTACTCATTAGACAGAATATATTTGAAGATCATCATATCTGTTTAAATACTATATATTAAAGTTCAATATGATGATGGAATGATCAACTGTCTGAAAATTGGATCATCTATCAGCTAACCTTACAAAGATTTTAATTAAGAAATTATTTTTAAGTAGATAGTTAATTTTTGTTGAATTTTATATCCTATGGGAGATTAAAAATAGTAGGTCAAGATTTATGACCAACAGAGAACCCATTTGTCCTCTCCTTCAAAACTGTCTTGATTTTGTTTCTTTAATTTATAAAGTAAACTTCTGCATTGCCCTGGCCCAGTAATATGCAGATGATGGGTTACCTTATGCCATGCATCCAATCCAGACAACTGAAGAACATCTAGAAAGTGCTATAGTTTGCATATTAGATCTTTCAGGGTCCAAAATGCCTCCGTGTTAAAGGTTCAGTCTCTGTGCAGGAGCTACTGAGAAGGATTTCAACTCTTAGGGAAAAGGGCCTGCTGGGAGGTCTTTAGGGTGTCTCATGCTCCACAAGGTAGTTGTGAAACCCTAAGTAGTTTTCTCCCATGACATGCTCCCACCAAAATATGCTGCCTCACCACAGGCCAAAAAGCAATGGGTCTAATTGAAAAGGACTGAAAATTCAACATTATAACAAAATAAACATTTTCTGTGTAGTGGTTGATTATCTCAAGTTATAAACAGATGACAGAAAAATGACAAACATATTAGTACTGAGAGACACCTTGTCATCACTCTGCATTTACAGATGATGATGACTGAGGATGGAGTTTTTATTTTTTTACTCAAAGATTTAAATCTAATTAGGAGGAATTTTCAGTGTAGGTTTTCCTCAGTTCTTATCAGTGCTAAAATGATTTATATGTTTGAATGAGTCCATTTTTCTGCTCTAACACCAATTGATATAAATTTTTATTTTTTTAAAAAAACACAACCCAAACCCCTTCACACAAAATTTCACATTTTAGTGCTGTTTTGCCATATTAACAGAAGGCTAGATTTGGATATGCCTAAGAACTTACCATATTCTCTTTCAAAATGACCTTCTCACCAAAACAGAAAGTCAAGACATTTCATAAGCTCCTGCCTCACTCAACTGTGTCATCATCAACCACTAGTAAATAACTCCAGACAAGTAAAGTGTTAGCTATTTCAGAACTTGATGAATGGCTTTATGGGCCCCTTCTCCTAGCTGTCATTGTTCTGACAGTGTGATTGAATACAGTGCTTGCCCCATACCAATGGGAGATGGCCACGAAGGGCCCTGTATATTTCTCCATGCTGTGGTCACATGCTTCCAGGACAGCCCTGCAGTACTTAAACCAGCAACCTGTTACCCCAAGGGGAAAGTGATGTCTCATCTTTCAGAATCCCACTAAGTAAAAGTTATGAATCAAAACTCCTCTCTTCAAATAGCATACACATATATCCTTGCAAAACTTGATATTATCCCAGCTCTGAAATTTAATCAAACCAAGTAAATGCTAAGCAATGTTCTAATTCATTCCAACTAAGCTCAGAAAACTGTAAGGAGAATGTAGCACCAAATGTCAGATTCCTTTGAATTCAAAAGGTTATCTATCAGTCTCCTCTTCTTTTTCTCTTCATCTGTGTTGGTCTGTTATAGATCATTCATATGGTGCTCGTACTTCCCTAGACACACTCTTTCACTGAAGGTTCAGAGCTAATCCCAATAGATGCACAATATAGATTGGTTCTTATCACCCTTTTTGAAGTCTTGTGTGACTTAGCTATATCACCCATAGAAAGTCAGAATCCAACAGATGAGCCAAATTTGTTGTTTACCACATTGCTCTGAGATAACTATACTAACAAAGCAACTTATAATATTTAATGTCCTACCTTTGATATCTTATTTGTTTTCTAATATAAAGCTATCTTCTTTTCATTTTTTCACATTATAAAGCAAAATTCTGTACAGGTCTAGCCCATTAACCCCTAGGTTATATAACCTAATGCTCTTCTCAATTTTTGAAGACTGCCCTACATAGGCATGTTCTATTCAAAGGTACTAACTAATCCTATGATCATCTTCCAGTAGTCATGGTGAGTTAAAGTCTTGGACATAAACATCTTAAAATTCAGTCATAGCTTCTACTGGACTTGTGCATGAGAAATTTATATTTTTAACACAAAGAATCACTTAAGCAGGGCAGTAGTGGTACACACCTTTAATCTCAGCACTCTGGAGGCAGAGGTAAGCGATCTCTGTGAGTTTGAGGCCAGCCTGGGCTACAGAGTGAGTTCCAGGAAAGGTGCAAAGCTACACAGAGAAACCCTGTCTCGAAAAACAAAAAACAAACAAAAAAAAATCACTTAAGCAATTCCTCAACTCTCTATTCCAATATTGCTCTGCATGCGTATTTTAGATGAATGTAAAGCCTTCACAGCTGAATAATCAGAGTATTTTGGAAGTGTGCAAAACATATATAGAATTCTAGTGAACTTTTCTCATCTGGGCTGATAGTGTTCCCTACAACAGCCAATGACCACATAATAAAAACCCCAATATCAGACATGTAAAGCCCTCCTTTGAGTTGTTGGCTAGGGCTGTTGAAAAGACCCCTAAAAAATAGGGCCCATTGCTTTTGCCTTGGTTACTAGCCCCCAAGAGGCAGAAGGAAATCCATACTGATGAAGATACCATACACTTCAGAAACAGTACCCAGTTCCTAAAGTGGAACTGACCTGAAAGCCCCTTCCCTGGGGACTAGCTTTCATGGTACCATGTAGATGTAACCAACTGTCTTATTAAATAAGAAACACAGAACCAATGCAAAGAAGAAAGCTAAGAGATCAGAGCTAAGAGCCTTACCCGCCTGCTGCAGCTAGCCTCTTTAGCCAAGAGACCTCTCCGAAAGAGAAATACTTCCTGTCTGTTTGTCTTTATATAGACTTTCTGTTCTGCCTTCTCATTGGTTGTAAACCCAACCACATGACTGCCTCGTCACTGCCTGTCTATACAGACCTCCAGGTCTTCTATGGTTGGTATTGAGATTAAAGGTGTGCGTCTCCAATGCTGGCTGTATCCTTGAACACACAGAGATCTACCTAGCTCTACCTACCAAGTGCTGGAGTTAAAGGCATGCACCACCAATGCCCAGCTTTTGCTATGGCTCTAATAGCTCTGACCCCCGGGTAACTTTATTTATTAACACACAGTTAAAATCACATTTCAGTACAAATAAAATATCACCATAGTACCAGAATGTTCCATGCAAGCTTCTAAAAGAGGAAGATAACCAACAGTCCTTCCCAGCTAGGATGTACATCAATGACCAGCAAGGCACACTAACCCTACAGGTACAATAGTGGCATGCATAACTTGGCAGTAACCACAGCTATCTAAATGGATGTAAGACCCACTCAGCAAGAGGGATACCATGCCTGGTCCTGGAAACCTACTCAGTGTAGGACAAATTGCTAAATGTTCTTATTAATTAAAAAAAAAAAAAACAGGAACTGGATACTGGGGTAAAAACCTGAGAGATCAAAGGAATAGGAAAAGCCACAGACAACCTCACCTCAACAACACCTCAGTCTCCAAAGAGACCTACTTCCTGTATATCCACTCCTATATGCCTTTCTGTTTTGCCATCTCATTTCCCCTCTCGGCCCAGCTATATCACTTCCTCTTTCTGCCCAGATCTGTCACTTCCTGTCTGTCTGTACAGACCTCCAGACCTTTATGGTTAGTGCTGGGATTAAAGTTATGTACCACCATGACTAGCTCTGTTCCCAATGTGGCCTTGAACTCACAGAGAGCCAGATGGATCCCTGCCTCCCAAGTGATAGGATTAAAGGCATGTGCTACTATTGCCTGACCTCTATGTTCACTATAGTGGCTAGCTCTTTTCTCTAATCTTCAGATAAACTTTATTAGAATGTTCAATATTGGGGGACACAATACATCACCACAACTCAGTCCTAGTGAAAGCACGGTTATTGAAGGAAAATCTACAACCAGTGATTTACTAAATGAGTATAATTTCTAACTACAACCTATGAACATTTGTTCTTATACCCACAGATGAGTGTAGTCTTCATTCCTCATCAAGGATAATTCTCTGCAGAAAATTACAACAAATCAAAATGCATATTTTGGATCCCAGTCTCAGTGGATACATTTACAAAACACTCCCAAACCTAAATCTTGGGAACACTGAAGAAGTGGGGACAGAAAGATTATAGAATTGGGGACATTGATGTGAGATTGTGTTTCTTAGTAACATCAGGAACTACAATTATAGTCTCACCAACATGTCTGCTATGGGATATCTTTCTGTATGCTGTGAATATGTGTTGCTCTGATTGGTTGAGAAATAAAGCTGTTTAGTCAGTGCCAAGGCAGAAAAAAGTTAGGCAGTACTGGAGAGACAGAAGAAGAAAGGAGAGTGGAGGAGACGCCAGACTGCAGCCCAAGGAGCAACAAGATGCTGGCAGACTGGTAATGCCACAGCCACATGGCAACATATAGATTAATAAAAATGGGTTGAGTTATAAGAGGTAGCTAACAAGAAGCCTGCCCCATAGGCCATAAGTTTGTAAATAATATAAGCCTCTGTGTATTTACTTGGGAACAAGCGGCTGTGGGATGTGAGTGGGAGAAATTTGTCCCAAATAGGAGACTCGGCATGACTGAAGAAATTTCTGGCTACAACTGTCTGAACATGAGCTGAACAAAGAGAAACCAATTAATATGTGAAAGTCCATGGGCCTCCACTCTACACACTAACACAAGCGAATGAGTAAATCTGGGATAGATAGGTAACCCTTGGCAGGAAGGAACACACCAATTAGATGTCCAGTGCCAAATGGTCATCCCTGAAAACATACATATAAGAGTATATGGATTCAAAAGTTTATATTTAGAAATACATTTGTGTATATAAATACATATATGCATACAATGACAATCAGTGACAAAAGAGGCCATGAGTTTAAAGAAGAGTGAGAAGGGGTACATGAGAGGGTTTGGAGGGAGAAAAGAGAAGAAAGAAATGTTGTAATTAAACTATAATCTCAAAAATGAACATAAAAATTCAAATAAAAGATGTGTGCAGAAAATGAATATGTTTGAAACACATAATTTCAAGGTAGATATACCCCTTAACTCCTACAAGAATTAGCAATTAAGAAAATGCTTCCCATCATGCTCACAGCCCAAGCTGACAGAAGGAATTCCTCTACTAGGATCCCCTCTACCAGGAATGAAGTCTGTGTCCTGTGACAAAAATTAATTAGCCCATCCCAGTTTCCTAAATGCCATGTATTGCCTTCCTTCTCTTCCACTGAAGCTTAGTGATTCTTTGCCCTGTCAACAATAATTTTAAAAGCACCAATTTTGACTGCTGATGCCAGTGTCATCAAAATTCCTAGATGTTAAGACCTCCAGTTATAAAGATTAAGGATATCTGCACTGGTGCTACAGTCACACCATTGGGTGTGTGCTTAGTTCAGATGTGTGTTCTTATGTATGCCCACTGGGCCTTTCATTTCCCTTTGGAACACTGTGTCTAGCATCCAAAAATAGGTAAGCAAGTAAATAAATAAGGAAATCTACACTAGCCCTAAACATGAATTCTAAGATGTTAGATATTTATAAATTTTTTATTTTATATATTTTTATTGCTGAGGACAGTTTTATTGGAGCAGGGGAAAGGAGGAGAGGCAAGATATAAATCTCAGCACATGCCCTGAGGAGAGTGGAGACTGGAAAAGGCCATGCTGTTTAAATTGAGCGGGATGGAGGAGAGACACACAGCATCAGGAAGCGCTAGAGCAGAGAGACGATCTCTAGAGGAGGAAGGCAGTCTCAAGTGTAAAGGCAACCCGTTGTCCGGGGAAATGTGCTTAGAAAAGAGACAGAAGAAAAGGAGGAACTCAGAAAAGGGAAGGGCTACATGTCTGTGGCCCTCTAAGACTTTGCTAGGAGATGAGAATTCTGGGAAGGAAATGTTCATGAGCTCATTAAAGGGCCAATTATCCCACTGATCTCTTCAGCATGGTTTAAGATGAACCTCTCTTCCTCCAGATCCCTTATCCAGGTCACTGCCCAGCTGGAATGTTAGGCCAGCCATTTTGTCCTATTGAGCAGAAGTTTTCTCTTGATGGGTCTTCAATGCTCTTCTGCCATTCTCCCCTCTGAAGAGGTAACCCTAAATCATTTAGGACATGGGCCATAATAGGAGAATACAAATTACTCATTTTTAAAAAAAAATCTCATTGACCTTCCAACAGCATGATTTACATAGTGCTGGATTCCTACTTCAAGCTAACTTTTGACATGGATTTTGTGACTTGACTCCTGGTTAGGCAAGGTTATATTGTTTTCTTGAGAAATCAGTGATCAGGACTTGGGGTTCTAGCAACAGTGCAGTGAACCAGGTGGAGGACTCCCAGTTTGTGCACAATGGAAGGAAGTTAAAGCATAGGAAGAAGAAACAGAGGAGATTTAGAGCCTTGACCTCATTAACTTTCTTCTAGAGTAGTATCCAATGCCTTCTTGTCACTTAACTCTACACTAAGGTAATGTAGGAATCTTCCTTCATTGCTTAAGATAATTGAAATAGAGTAACTGTCACTTTCACTAGAAGACAGCAGGAAGGGTTCCCTTTGTGCTGATGTCTGAAGGTGATTTTTGTATTCTGTCAGTATTGGCTCTGAGCCCCTAGTTCCTTCAAACAGATAGAGCTCACTAACATGAGAAGTCTGGGCTTTCAAATTTCCTGGCTTTTCTATGCATTATTGGAAATCTAATGTTATTACTGCTAAATATTGGGCTCTTCCTTCCAAACTACTCATTTTTTTTTTTTTTTTGTTTTTCGAGACAGGGTTTCTCTGTGTAGTTTTGCACCTTTCCTGGAACTCACTTGGTAGCCCAGGCTGGCCTCGAACTCACAGAGATCCGCCTGGCTCTGCCTCCCGAGTGCTGGGATTAAAGGCGTGCGCCACCACCGCCTGGCCTTCAAACTACTCATTTTTTTAAATGCTATCATTCAGACTTTATTCTCCTCACTGTAAGTGTCACTTATGATCCCAAACAAGTTGTGTTATATTCTGAATCATGTACAATTTTCTTCCATCCAAACCTGGCCCAGTGACAAACTACAAAGATTGTGTCTTCATTCTTTCTTACTGAGGACCTTACAAAGGTGTCTTACAAAGGCTTTTGGGTTCCCTTTTAAATTCCTGAAATTTCTATGTAGTTCCACACAGATGGGTTGCCAATTTGGCCACCTAGAAGCACAGCATAGAATGGACCAGCAGAGCTTTCAGATGGTGTTTGTGGATGTAAGCTAGGAAGAATGAACTTGATTTCTGTACACATACAAAAGAAAAGAAAAGAAGCTGTGATTTTTTTAAAGCCTAAATAATGTTAAGAGTATGTACAGTCCTATACCATGTCTCAGAACCATCTAGAACAAAAACAAAACAAAAGAATAT
This sequence comes from Peromyscus maniculatus bairdii, assembly GCF_049852395.1. NCBI lineage: Eukaryota > Metazoa > Chordata > Mammalia > Rodentia > Cricetidae > Peromyscus > Peromyscus maniculatus. The sequence goes on from NC_134853.1 coordinate 76,166,795, forward strand.
CTTAATCTTAGAAACTTGGACAAAATTCAATAAAAACTTTCTACATTGTTTCATTTACTTTACTTGATATTTGGCCTATTTTTACAATAAATAAGTTATTTTTGAGAGAGAAAAAAATAAAAACTTGCAATTGGCTGGGTTTTTTTCTGCTAAACCTGGAGGTTTTATCTACATTATAGATTTCCTGTAATATTCTCCATTCATGCTGCTTTCACTGTATCTTTATTTCATTTGCTGGAACAGAAAATGGAATATAGATATGTCTGTAGCTCTAGAGTAGATGGATGGACAAGTGAAAATAATCTGTCATTGTGTCTTTTTGCGAATGAATTGTTGATATAAAACAGGCCAACCCTGAAAAGAAATGTGCAAATTGAGTCAAATTACAAAAATGTACTGTGAGAGGTACATCCAATGCCTTTTCAGGAAAAGAATTGAAAAATAAGAAATAGAAATAACAAGAACTTCACCTTCAAGCTGAGGGTTGACAATTACAGTCATATCTCTGAAGATTTCTTCTTCATATTTAACATCTTGTTTTCTGAATTTCTGTTCTCCCCAAAAGAAAGTCTTAGAAACATACTAGTAAAAGAAAATATAGACTGAGGTGTGTGTCACTTCTGTTGTTAAAGAAAGGAGGGGTGGATAGATAGTTCAGCAATTACAAACACTGACCATTCTTCCAGAGGACCCAAGTTAGATTCCCAGGATCCATATCACAACTACCAACTGTCTGTAATTACGGTCCCAGGGGGATCCACTACCCTCTTCTAACCTCCACAGGCACCACTAGTGAGTTATAATAATTTGTACAAAAAATAAATGCACATAAAATAAAAAATAATAATAAATCAAAAAAGATGAAACAAGATAAAGGGCATATGAAGCCTGGGGATGGCTCAGTTGGTTAGATGCCTGCTGAGCATGCATGAAGATCTGAGTTAGGATCTCCAACACCCACATATAAGCCAGGCATTGCAGCACACATCAGTAAGCCTGGTTGGTGCTGGTGGTGAGAACAAAGACAGATGCATTCCTGCAACCCAGTGAGCACCCAGTCTAGCCAGTCAGTTACTGCTGGATTCAATGAGATATGCTGTCTTCAAAATTAAGATAGAAAGCTGCAGAAAGGGGAACAACACATCAAACTCTAGCCTCCCCGCCCCACATACACACATACCTGCACACATCTCTGCACACACTCAAAATGTATATACACATTTTGTACTTAGACTTGAGTCCCAACTGCAAGATAATTTATATGTCTATGAAAATATTTGAAAATCTAAAAAATCCTATATTCAAAATTTCTCTATTCCAAAGCATTTCAGATAATATATACTTAACAGACAGTGTTTATACCTTTATCATCCAAAATACACTTTCAAGTGACTGTATAGCCTCTTTACCAATTGGGGATAGGGAATATTGTATATCTTTACTTCAAATATCAACATATGAGTGTTTTGTATAAATAATTCTTCAGGGGGATGGTGAGATGACTCATGGATTAAAAGAACATACTGCTCTTTCAGAGGATCTGAGTTCAGTTCCTAGTACCCATGTCAGGTGGCTGACAACCACCTGTCACTCCAGCTGTAAGGGACATGAAGCCTATGGCTATTGAGGTTATTGTACTCCTGTCACATAACCACCTATAGACACACACATACACGTAACTGTAAAATAACAAAAAATATAAAAGTAAAATAAATAAGCAAAATATTTGGACCATTCTCACTGCCTTCATGGCCATTCTATTCATCCCTTTTCTGGTTTAGAGCCATCCATCTTCTTACTTTTTTATTTGATGTGCCCTCTTCATGCATTTATTTCTTCACCCTAGTTTGAGCACATCACCTGTGGTGGTTTGAAAGAAAATGGCCCCTAAAGAGAGTGGTACTATTAGGAAGTGTTGCCTTCTTGGAGTAGGTGTAGTCTTATTGGAGAAAGTTTGTCACTAAGGAGTTAGGCTTTAAGGTCTCATACATGCTCAAGATAAGCCCAGTGTCTCAGACCACTTCCCGTTGCCTGCAAGTCAAGATGTAGGACACTTGGCTACTTCCCCAGCACCATGTCTGCCTGCACACTACCATGTTGTACCATGATGGCAATGGACAAAAGCACTGAAAATGTAAGCTACCACACTTAAATGTTTTTTTCTTTATAAAAGTTAATGTGGTCATGGTATTTATTCACAGCAATAGAAACCCTGACGAAGATACCATCCACATTTGTTTACTCATATACAGAAGACTGATAAGATATAACTCTTTTGGCTCCTTCCTGGCTCTAGCTCTCTGTCATCATTTCACAGCATGGTATTTTTACTAAACACACACAGTCTGTCTTCCAAGGTTAATTCTGAAAACGACTTCTACTACAAATCAACTTCAGGACTCAATAACACATGTGACTATTATTTGATTATTGGGCCTAAGTTAAATGCACTGTCTACAGTAGTGAATAAAACAGTCCAGCTCACAATGTTCTAAACATCCAACAGAGGCCTGTTCATGTTTTCTTGCCACAGTAATTGGCACACAGTAGGATTCTGCCCAAAAGTAATGAAGGAAATAAGAAAAGAGATGGAGTCTTCATTCTAGGTAGTGATTACTGTGGGTTTTCTCTGGGAGAAAGTGACATGTGATTTAAGGCAGAATGGAATGATTAATGAACTATGGAAGATCCTGCCTAACTTTTAATCTGATGATTTTTTTTTGCCAATTCTAGAAAAAAAAAAAAAAGAAGAAGGTCGTGAATACACAATAGCCTTGGGATTGGCAATACTTTTATTAGCGAGTTACGTATCAGTGAAGTGAGACTACAAAGAAAGGTATGCATGAGAAACATTATAGTCAATCTTATTAAACAATTAGTGAAGTCATTTTAACAGTTACTTTCTCCTAAGGGATTAAGAAGAATTGATTAAATCTCCTTCTAAAAGGAGAGGCAAAAGCTGACAGTTATATTATTTAGTAATAGTATAAATCTTTTTTGAAAAGGCTTTATGTTTTTAAAAGAGACTGCAGTGGAAATGAATGAAGTCCTAAATGAGCTAAATTGATTTAAGAAACATTTAATGATCTCATGTAGCTATGTATTTGAGAGCAGTTGTAGATTTCCACTCTCGGTATTTCATTAACAGTTTTCATTATTGCTGCCATCATATTAAATGCCTCTTTTGTGTCTCACATCCTTCACAGCAGAGTGGGATTCATATTTAAAGACTGAAGGTGTTCCTTTGTCCTTGCTGTACTACTCATCAGACTTTCTTGACCTTCCCTTACCTGCAGTGTGATTTCAAGATGTAGGAATTTATTTGCCAAAAATTAATCAACCTTGGGCCTCATTTCCACTCTATTGAAGGGGCCCAAACCAAAGCCATAGATGGGAGCCTAATACTAGGTTCACAAGTTGATCTGGATTCCACAAAATTTATACATGTAAGGCATTATAGCTACAGAGAAACATTTTAAGTGTCATTTCTCCTACAAACATTCTGTCAATAAAATAACCAGAATAACTTTGGACTCTGACAACCAGGAGGTTAAATTAGAAATATAAATACATATTTATTGAGATATATAGGCCCACAGAGGACAGAAGAGGGTGTTGGATTTCTGGAACTGGTTGTGAGCAGCCATGTAGTTTATAAGGGTCAAACCCAGGTCCTCTGATCTGGAAGGGCAGCAGTGCTCTTAACCACTGAGCCATCTCTCCAGCCCCCTATATGTGAGATGCTCTTATGGCACAGATTGGGAAAAACCCAGGGAAGATCTCTAAGACCTTTATGCAGGAAGAGATATGCACAGACTCACTGTATGCTGACCAACTTCCCAACTCTTAGTAAAAGAAGGAAATAAATTTCTGGGTTGATTTGGTCCATTTCATCCCAAAGGTTCATGTTTGTAACCTCCTAACATCTTGTCTGCTAAGACATGGAGTCTATTCTTTGCTCATTTTAAGTGTAGAAATTATAGAAAATGTGGAGGAAAATGTAAATGGGAATTGTAAAGAAGCTTCATAAGCAATCTCCCCAAGCTCTTAACCTAATTTAAACCTTATCTGACAAGCCAGACTAGCTTATGAGACATGAATGTAAATTCAGCGTTATGATACTGAGTGCTCTGTTATTGGGTATACACAGATTTAAGATTATTATTTCCTCATACTAAATCAGTCTCTTCACTATTACCTAGGGATCTTCCTTGTTTCTTTGTGTGTGTTCATGTTCATGTATCTGTAGGCCTGTCTACATGTGCTTCTGTAAATGTGTGAGCATGGGCCAGAAAGTCAACCTTGAGTGTTGTTTTTGAGAAGCCATTTACCTTTTCTTTTTTCATTTTTCTTTATTAAGAAACTTTCTACTCACTCCACATACCACCCACAGATCCCACCTCCTCCCTCCTCCCACCCCCCATCCCTCTCTCCCAACCCACCCCACATCCCCACATCCTCCAAATAAAGGTCTCCCATGGGGAGTCAGCAGAACTTGGCACACTGAGCCTAGGCAGGTCCAAGCCCCTTCCCACTGCACCAAGGATGCGCAAGGCGTCACACCACAGGCACCAGATTCCCAAAAGCCTGCCCATGCACCAGGGATGGATCCCGATCTCCCTGCCTTTATTTTTTTTAACATAGGCTATATCACTGGCCTGCAACTTGCCAAGTAGGCTAGACTGGCTGCCCAAGAGCCTAGACATGCACCTGTCTCTGCTTCCCAGAACTGGAATTACAAACAACACACAAACATGGTCAGCTTTCTTATGGATTATGCAGGTTCAACCCAGGTCCTCATTCTCACAAGCCACTTGCTTTACTGATTGGGATGTTTCCTCGGCCATTCTTGTCTCTTTTCACTGTCTTTAAAGTCTATTTTACCTAATGTAAGTTTAGTATTCCTGCTTTCAATTTACATGGAATATTTCATTATATCCTTTCAGTTTCAGCCTATATGTGTCTTAGGAGGTAAAGTATTTTTGGAAGCTACATGTACTTGGATTTTTTCAATCTAGTCAGTATCTATTTATCACTAAAATAGAGAATTTATCCACTCATTCCAATTATTGACAATTAAGATCTTACTATATTTGGTGTATACCTTACTTTCTACTTTTATTGTATTTCTTTTCTTTACTACAGTTCTTTTTTGTGTAAATGGTTTACTCTCATAATATTTTGTGATATTTTGTTTAAGATTCTGGATGTCTGTTATAGATTTCACTTTGAAGTTACTTGAAATAAAATCTTTTTGATTGTAACAAGTTGTTATGAAATAATAGCAACTTGACATGGTTGCAAAATAAGAAGTGCCTAACAGAAACCACAAGAAAAAGAAAATGCGTGCCAAAACAGCATGGTTTGGGTTTTTTAGCCCTGTGCATACTCAGTGTAGATAAACCAGTCCCACTGGCCATTTGACATACCTGTAGACGCTAGTGCTTCTGAAATGGGTCAAAACCTGAGCACACAACCTGCCAACCCTAACAGAACACCAAGACCCACACTGCTCTGGACTCCCTACTGCTGATTTGGATTATAGCCCACAACTGACTATGCAACTGTCTACAAAGGCAATGCTAACTGGAATGGAAATCATACAGACTATCTCTCTTCCTCTGGAACTGGAGCTATTCTGCAGGCTACACCCACAGACAAACCTGGAGAAGGGAGCCCCTGGGATCTAACAAAAATGAAATTTCCCCATCCTAGCATTAAGGTCTAGGGCAAAGTTTTATGTTTATTATCCTGTCCTACCCACAAAGAAAGAGTCCCTGTCTCAGACTATTAACCACAATGAAAGATCTGGTACTGAAATCCAAGACAGAAATTTAATGTCCTACTTTCCAAAGGGAATTTTTGCTCTCTGTTCTAAAGCCCAAGGCTGGAGGAGGGGTGGTGGATGCAACCAATCTCCTGACCTAAGATAGGCTCAGAGATTCATAGAAACAGGGGTTTTAGGCCTTTTCTCAGTACTTGCTTGAACTGTGTTTGGTCTGGTATTAGGTTTGAAGTATAAGGTCTGGATTTAATTCCTTCTCTCCACACAGAAAGTATCTTTTTCCATACTTGACTACTTTGAGTTAGAAGATGCATAAAGCCAACTCTTCTTTCTTACCTTTTTGTTTGTATATAATAAAATCAGGTTTTATAGACTGCCACCTGGATTCCTTAGTTTCTGTGAACTAGTCTGATGTGAGAATAGCTGGTAGACCTATGGTGTCGATAGGCAAGGATCACCAGAAGATTTTATTCCAAGGTCATCATGCTCCATCCACCTAAGAGGAATAAAATTTTTAAGTGAAGTTACTTGGTCAAGTTAATATCCTCAATCTAAAATACAGAGTCTTAGACTTTGATGTGTCATCTTATGATTTCCCAACTCTGCAATAGCACAAATGTGGCATGCATCCAGTAGGAACCTTCATGTAAGTTTGAATTTTGACTGTTTCTCAGGGTACAATGTGTGGTAGACTATTCTCTAATGATACTTGGTGTTGGCTTCAAGCTAGACTTCCAATAATAAAAATAAACAACCAGTAATCTATGGTGATGTTAAGACATGATATAAGTTAACTATATTAAATGCATTCTTAATTTATGATATTTTCATCTTACAATGGTTTCTAGAGATGTAACCCCATTATCAATAAGAGTACCTAAAGTAACATTTATATGTTGTTAGTATATATGAAGCTCTTCTATTTGTAAAGGTATAATTTTAGCACTAGCTAAGGATAACTGCCCATCAGCATCTTCTATCACACATTTAGTATAGAATTTTACCAAAACATCAATTTGGTAAAAGCATTTTATTCCATTCTTAGACTCTATTGCATTAGGTATGTCCAAGGCTCATTTTCCCAATATTGTACCCACTTATATTTCATTTTTGATGAACTGGTAGTTTTATGTTGCTTTCCTACTGTTTCTTTTAAATGTCCTGTGGGATTTTAAAAATAGATTTAAAACACTTCTAACATGATTATACCACATGGTACTGGTATAAAAACAGTTGGGTTGATCAATGGAATTAAATTGAAGATCCAGACATAAATCAACACACTGATTGATGCCTAATTTTTGATAAAGAAACCAGAAATTCACATTGGAAAAAGGGAAGCAACTTCAACAAATGGTGCTGGTCTTACTGGATGTCTGTATGTAGAAGAATGTAAATAGATCCATATTTATCACACTGAACAAAACTCAAGTCCAAATGGATAGATCAAAGACCTCAAATTAAAGCCAGATACACTGAACCTGATAGAAGAGAAAGTGGGGAGTAGCCTTGAAATCATTGGCACAGGGGACTACTTTTTTAATAGAACACCAACAGCACAGGCACTAAGATCAACAATTAATAAATGTGATCTCCTGAAACTTAAAAGCTTCTGTGAGGCAAAGGACACCCTCAATAGGACAATATGCCAGCCTACATAATAGGAAAAAATCTTCACCAAATCCATATCTAATAGAGGGCTAATATTCAAAATATATAAAGAACTCAAGAAACTAGACATCAACAAACCAAATAATCCAATTTTAAAATGGGGTACAGATCTAAACAGAAAATGTTCAATAGAGGAATTGCAAATAGCTGAGAAACATTTGAAATGTTAAACATCTTTTGCCATCATGGAAATGCAAATCAAAACTACTTTGAGATTCCATCTCACACCTATCATAATGGCTAAGATCAATGACATAAGTGATAGCTCATACTGGGAAAGATGTAGAGCAAGGAGAATACTCATCCATCGCTGATGGGACTGCAAACTTGTACAACCACTATGGAAATCAATATGGCAGTTCCTCAGGAAATTGTGAATCAATCTACCTCAAGACCCGGCTATACAACTCTTGGGCACATACTCAAAGGATGCTCAATCATACCTCAAGGACATTTGCTCATTTATGTTCATTTTAACTTGATTTATAAAAGCCAAAAACTGGCAACACCCTAGATGTTAATCAATTGAAGAATGGATAAAGAAACTATTACACAATAGAGTATTACTCAAATATTTTTTTAAAAAATGACGTGAAATTTGCAGGCAAATGTATGGAACTAAAAAAAAATCATCCTGAATGAGGTAACCCACACCTAGAAAGACACTTATAAGTGGGTAGCAAATGATAATCAAGCTACAATTCATAGACCCAGAGAGGTTAGTTAAGATGAGGACTCATGGATCTCCCTGAAGGGGGAAATAGACTAGGTTTTGTGGGTGGACTGTGAGTGGTTAGAAATGAGAGTGGGAGAGAGGGGATGGAGGGAGAGAGTGCAGAGAGAAATTACTGGAATTTGAGGGACATTTGGGTCAATGTTAAAACCTAGTGTAGTGAAAATTACCTGGACTCTATGAGAGTGACTCTAGTGAGTACTCCTAGTAACATAGGAGAGAGAGTCTGAACTGGTCATTTTTTATAATCAGCTAAAGCTTCCAGCAGTTGGCAGGGTTTACATTCAGTCAAGTCATAGGCTGAGGGGGTCCCATGGAGATCCTGAAGCAAGCCAGGATGGTTCTAAGCAGAGGGTCACTCTCCAAAAACTGACAGAGGGGCACCATTGCTGAGGACAACATCCACATAGTTCATTGAATGTAGAGCAGTCAAGCCTTCATATCTATGTTTTAAGCTCTTTGAGGCAAGAAGGTACTTATCATCCAGTCTACAGAAAGAGAAACCTGGACAGAGACACAGCCACAAAATATTCTACCTACCATCGGTCCTGCCTGCAAGAAGTGCTGGGATAATGGTGGCACAGAATTCATGAGCGTGGCCAACCAATGTGTGATTTAACTTAAGGTCCATGCAAGAAGAGGTAGCCCATAGCCAATACTACCTGTATGGTCAGAAACTGAAGACTGGATAGCCCAGAGACATAGGATAGAATCAAACATTACTAGTCTAAAAAAAGCCAAGAAATGGTTCCCTATGATATTCTGCTATGTTCATAGATCAGTATTTTGTCTAGTCATCACCAGAGAGACTTCTTCCAGCAGCAGATGGTAGAGGGTGTGGAGACTATCCACAGCTAGACATTATTCAGAGAGAGAATCTAAATTTAGGTCTCCATTGGGTTCCTCCCCTTGGAGATCAGGGAACCCCACAGAAGAGGGGGAGGAAAGATTGTAGGAGTCAGAGGGCATGGAGACCAAGGTCCACTGGATCATCTAAGCAGGGCTCATAGGGCCCCAAAGGACTGAAGTGGCAAGCATGAGGCCTGCATGTGTCTGCACCAGGTCCTCTGCATATATGTTATGGTTATCAGCTTGGTCTTTTAATGAAAGTCCTAAGAGAGGAAGCAGGTGTTTTGTTTACTCTGTTGTCTGCTCTTGGGACTCTTTTCCTCCTATTGGGTTGCCTTGTCCAGCCTCAAAATGAGGGCTTTTTGCCTTGTCTTATTGTATCTCATTTTGCTGTGTTTGGTTGCTGTCTCTAGGAGACCTGCTCCTTTTTGAAGTGAAAAGGAGGAGGTGTGGATTTGGGTGAGAGGGGAGATGTGATAAAGATTGGAGGAGAAACTGTGGCCTGGATTATTGTATGAGAGAAAATCTATTTTCAATATAAGAAAAAAGAATTCTACCAAGCTTTATCAATGTCTGTGGAGTTTTTCCATAATTGAGAGGGGAACTTCAAGAATGGACCTCTGATACTAATTAACTACTTAGATTCTTTACTTTTATTATAGATTTCTTGCTTCTCTGCACTCTTTTGATGAAATAACACTCATCTCATCTGAATGAGAAAGGGCTTTTCCTGACTCCTTCTGATACATCTGCATTAAATTTTCTTAAAGGTGATAAGAAAGAAAACTTAAAGTGTAATTAGTCTTTACTAAACACTTTTTAAAAATGTCATCTTTATCCTTTTCAATTAACTAAACATAAACAGACTTCTACCTAAGGAAAAAAATCATCATTTGTTGTATCAACTACATTTAATTTTTGAACTGCAGCAAAATCTCCCATACTTCACATAGATAGGAAGAAGGCTCCTGAAATTTTTGAAAGGTGTAATTCCCCTTAGAGGATTCGTACACACAAAGCAATTAAACATGATTTCAACATCATTCTTGTGATTCTTTCACAAAAGGCTTTAATTACTATTTATACTCTGCTATTTATCTCAGAATAAATAAAGTTGTCCATAATTAGTATTGTAGCCTCTAAAAGTGTTATATGTCAAACAAATGATCATTCATTCTGGGAGACATGAGATGTCAGTACTTTAGGAAGCACTTGTTTTCCTGATAGGTCATTTGCACGTTGGAGCAAGGGGGAAAAAAAACTTCATCAGCTCCACACATTACTCTACTGATTTACTGCGTGTCTACCTTGATGGCTGGAAGAACATTCTTCCTTCCCTCTTCTGCATGACTGGAGTATGGGTCACAAAATTTTGCTTTTAGGTACATGTCCTGGCTAAATCTTGCCATTTCCCAATCAGTTTTGTCACATCTGTCTTATGTCAAAATGATATACTTGAACACTAAGCTATAGCAAGGAAAATGTATTTTTTTATTGTTAGGTAGTTTTTCACAGGAGATGGGATCTGCCTCAGGCAGGCTGAGTGTGCATAATGGATTCATTTCTATCATCAACACAGGTATACACCCAGTGGACAAGAGTCAGCCCCAAACTGCCTGACCTCTTCATCCTGTTTGATTAAAGCAGCTTTTCAACAAATGTATTACATAAATAACCTTTTCATCAGAATGAGTTCCTCCCAGATTCTCAAGTTTAGATATTTATCTTAGAAGAGTCATTAAAGGATGCCCTTGAATGAATGTCAAGTTTTGATCATCAAGTTTGTTGGCTGACTTAGAGGGAAAGTTGAGAGTTATAGCAAAATACATTTGAATTTAAACTAAGGAATGTCAGAGGGAAAACACTAAATTAACAACTTGACAACACAGAAAGCAAAACAATATTTGCCAGCACCACTGTGGAGCATTGAAGATCTTTCAAATGACTGGCAGTCTAAGACAGACAACGTTCACACTTATGGTTACCTCAGAGAAAGGGGTGTCCCAACGCTGTGGATGGAGCTGAGTGAGGAGAGTGCTTGACGAGTGTACCCCGTGCTCCATGTTCAATGTTTGGAATCACAGCACTGAACAATTTAAAAATACCAAAAAACTCAGTGATTTCTTCAAAACCTTCTCAGAAACCGTGACACGAGAGCTCCAATGAGAGCCAACTCAAGTATGATAAATATACATGTGTAAATTTTATTTATCTTACTCAGTGCTTTCCACCCACACTGTTGGCAGTGCAGCATTTTGTCCCAGTCATAACCTCCTGAAAAAGGAAAAAAGTGGAATCTTATCAGTTAGCCTATAAATTCAAAATTAATAGAAAAATGAATTATTCATCTGTATTTATAGCCTCTGTATAAGTATCTGGCCTTTGCTGTCATAGTTGTTTTTCCTGTGTGAATTAATAATTGATAAGGAACTGGTCATTTTCAAATACAGAAAACCCTCTGCTCCTTTTTCCCTGACACCATTTCTTTCTAAATCCTGGTGTAGCTTACATCATCTCTAACAACCTGCGGCTATAGGACCTCAAAACGCTTCATCTTCAACACTATTAGGCCTCAATGCTATTAAGAGCTGAAAAGATGATAACAATTTGCTGTGGTGCAGTGTCCTCCAGACCAAAAGTTCTCCTCAGATGCAAGATTTATAAAAGCATACACACTTGCTTTAGACATTTTTCTTAAAACTGAAAATAAACGTTTTGTGACTATTTGTACTGCCGTATGTGTTAAGAGCTTTGTACGCTGAGATAGCTCATCACCATTTGATGTGGGATGATCCTTCTGTACGCTGTGATTATGTATTACTCTCACTGGTTAATAATAAAGCTGTTTGTCCTATGACAAGGCAGGATAAAGTTAGGTGGAACAATCAAACGGAGAACTCAGATAAAGAGGGGTGGAGTCAGGAGAGATGTTAGCAAGCCACCCAAGAAGCAATATGCTAGAGGACCAGTAAAGCCGCAAGCCACATGGCAATACACAGATTAAGAGAAATGAGTTATTTTAAATGTAAGAACTAGTTAGTAATAAGCCTGAGCTATCCAAGCATTATGTAATTAATATAAGCTTTTGTGTTTATTTGGGTCCAGGCAGTCAGGACAGAAAAGCTCTGCCTCCATTTATAGCCATTAACACCATATTTCTTGGAACTAAAATCAAAGTTATGTAAAAATAATAAAATACTTGGAAAATTCTGTATCTGGTTAACTGTATTTGCTTCTATACCTTCTTTCTTTATTGTACATGTGCAATACAAAGACAAAGAGCTGTCCTTTAAATGTACCTAGATTTATTTAATCTTGTTTTTTTTTTCACCAGTTAGTCATGATTATAAACAAGTGTAGATGACAATGGGTACTCTGACAGAATTTCTGCAAATCAAATATAATATAGGAATTAAATGGGATTATTATTAAACCTCAGATTAAGTTCTTTCTTTTCTTCTTTCCATTTCTACATTTGCCAAACTGGAATGCTCATCTGTAACATGAATCTTAAAAGGTCTTATTAATAAAAACAAACCTGAAGCCAGATATTGGGGTGAATGCTGGAAGATCAGAGAAGTAGAACAAGCCACAGCTTCCTCACCTCACCAATTCCTCAGCTGATCCTGTTTCCTCAGACTAGAAGCCTCTGAGTCCTCATCCAGAATGAATCTCAGCTGAACTGCTGCTAAAAGCTTAAAAGCTTAACCAGCTCTAGTTCCTGGTCCTCACGTCTTATATACCTTTCTGCTTCCTACCATCCCTTCCCGGGATTAAAGGCATGTGTCACCATGTGTGGCTATTTCCAGTGTGACATTGAACTCACAGAGATCCAGATGGATCTCTGCCTTCGAAATATAAGGCTTAAAAGTGTGTGTGTGTGTGTCACCATTTTCTGGCCTCTATATCTAGTGGCTGTTCTGTTCTCAGACCCCAGATAAATTTATTAGGGTGCACAATATATTGGGGAACAGAATGTCACCACACTCATCTGTTCTCAACAGTTATAAAAGATCATCTTTTACTTAAATTTCTCTTTTGTTTTGTTTGAGACAGAGTCTTGAAACTGGCCTAGAACTCACTATGAAGCTCAGGTTGGCCTTAAACTCCTTCCTGAATTTTCTGCCTCTACCTCCCAAGTGCTGGAAGTAGAGGTGGGTGCTAAGACATGAAGCTTTGAAATAATTGAAATATAGATATGGATGTATATTGAAGGAACTTTATAATGTAGTCTACACTTGCTATCATAGCATGTATTCACCAATTATTATTGAGAATACTCTCACCAGATTATGCAATATGTCTTCTCTGAATATTTATAACAGGATTTTTGTGCAATTTCTCTTCCAAAACTGATTCATTCCAAAAAAAAAAAAAAAAAGAAGAACCACTGAAAAGGACTTTAGATTTTTGATACTATGATATGTAGTGTTAATAGTAGCTCAACTTGTATAAATATCTAGAGTCAAACTCATATCCATCCTTTGGCAAATATCTGTAAATTCTACTGTGTGCCTTGGGTACTAATTTCACCTGCAAGTTTGTTTTTTTTTTTTATTTCCAAGTCTCGAATCACATCTATTGAACACCAACATGTGTATTAAGTGCCCACTCTCGTGAAGTGCAAGGCTCATCTGTGTTATGCAGGGACACTGACAGTTCACGACCAGGGGTGTGTATGTCATGTGGCAGATAAATTGATATGCTGAGGGTGGAGGCTTTTACATCATTGCCATCAGTAACACCGTACTTGCTCTGATTGCAAACTTCAGTGTATCCCTGAACAAAACGGTCTCTTCCCTCATATTCAAGAGTCAAAAAAGGAGATTTTACTAAATATCTAAATTCCGCATCACAAAATGACTACAACTCATATTTAAGTATATGGAATGTGTGTATAAGAGACAGAAGAATGACAGAGAGACACACAAAGAATGAGAAAGAGTTTTTGAAGTACAAATTCCATTCAGTGCTCCCTTGGGATTACAGCAACATAATAATCCAATAGTGATCTGAAAAGGAAAAATGTGCAAAAATAACCAAAAAAACCCCCGCAGTATTGTTTTAGATATATTAATATAGAGATATACAATGAGAATTTTAAACAGTTTTCATTTGGCATTTTAATAATTGATATCCTATTATCCAATTATATAGTCAAAGACCAAATAAACAAAGAACTTTCCCCTGAAATGGTTATCATTTAAGTTACAGCTTCTAACTTGGAGTACCTGGTGATACTGGTGTGTTTATGTGATTTGATGCATGAAATTAAATAAAAACTCATTTTTAATCTTAAGTCAACATTTTAACCTTTAATTCTAGGCTTGCTGTTACTCACATATATGCTAATAAAAGAAAAATATTAATTGTGGCAAAGAAGTCTGCTAAGCCGTTCATTTAGCTTAATAAGGTTTTATATTCATAATTATTAACTATCCATGCAAAGGGCTAATTTCTGGGAAAACATGTTCAGCAGCTTCAAATATTTGTTCATCCCCACAAGAATGCACTAAAGATATCAGGAAACCTGCAGAAAAGAAAACTGAAGGTCATGTCAGTCACCAGTCTCAGAGCAACATGGAAGGAGAAAATTAATGCTGGTTAGGCCAAACAAAACTTTCTGGAATAGCAATTGTTTCTGTTCCCTCAAGACAACCCACAACTTATTCTTTGACAATGAAAATAATTCCTGAATAAGTTTGTTATAAAATCCATATACTTTCCAAAGGGCGTAATTCATACTAAATTTTATGGGTATTTGTTTGCAGAGTGCATTTAGAACTCCCACTCAGATGGACAGAAATGAATCTGCTTTGACCAAGAGAATATTATCAATGCAATATTATTGAGCATCATTGAGAGATGGGGATTCAGCTGCCCTGTAAACTCAGCGTGAGAGACGGTGCTGTCCATGGTGATGCTGGTGAACGCCTCAAGGAGTTACATGGCTAAGAAAGTTGATGAGGTGTTCATTCCTTTCTGGTTTTCAAAGTAATCGGATTTTCTATTTCAGTGTAGAAGAAAACCTCTGGGCCTTTTGGTATTTGCCTGAACTTTAAATACTAAATCTCTCCTGCATTGCTGAGCCAGTCAGCTCAATCTATACTCTCAGAGTCATGTCCTTAATGAAACAATGAAAACATGGCATCTGTGATCAAGAAAACGTGAATGCCTGCTACTGCCCCCTTTCATCATATACAATAATGTTAAATTCACAGTTCTGAAATCATAATTTGCCATAGTCGATTGAGATTGTACTAAAGTTTGTAATGTTATGAACAATTCTCTTAAACAGATCAATTATTTTAGCAAAATTACCAAGGCAAATTTTAGATGATTTAAAAATAAAACTCTTTTCAAACTTTCAAAACTGCATATGTTTACATGCAAGGTGCTAAACTGTCGATAATTAATTAGCTGATCTCACATAGTTGTGGTGTTCACATATAGAGAAATGCAGAATAATCACTAGGAAATATTGGAATGTTGACTTTTCTGTGTAAACATTATTACTAAAGCCAAAATTTTCATAAAATGATTAAGTAAATTCAAAACATTTCCATAACAAGTTATAATTGCTCATTAGAACTAAAATCATCAGACAAAAAATTCATAGATAAGTAAAAATCACTGATACTCAGTTCATATAAGTACAAATTAATAAGACGCTTCTAAATGGACTTGAGTGCCTCATGGAAAAAACAAGCTTTTCCATGCCCTTGTGACAGGTAATTTTTTGGAATTTCCCCTAAGAAAACAGCTGAACAAAAGCAAGAAAACACATTCCCACAAAGTAGTCAGTGCCATCTTCTCAATAGCAAAACAAAGGGAAAAGCTGAAAGGCTTACTAAATTATGATGCATTAATGTATGGATGTTGCACAGCTATGAACAATGATCATTATGAAGATAATATGTAGACAACTGATTGTAATACCATCTCAAGTGGCAAAACAGAAACTGAAGATTTTAGTTCATACTTCACATACACCGTAAAAGAAGCCATTTGTAATTAACTGCATGGAAATAATAGGCAGAAACTGAAACTCCTGCTACTTTAGTATTGAGTATCTTTTCTTCATATTTTAGTAGTAGTAAATATAGAAAGTATAACAATAAAAGTAAAAACCCGATTATTATATCCAAAGTAAAAAGCCACATCATGGTCAGAAAAGCTGAAACAAATTTTAATTTTAGACTTTCAGAGTAGTTTCAAGTTCACAGCAAAATTGAGCAGAGAGTGTAGAGTGCTCATCTGTGCCTGTCCACGTTCACATACACACCACCCTCTGATATCAGTATCACCAGGGCAGCTACTATTCTAACTGATGAACTTGCAGGAACACATCACCATCACCCAAGGGACATAGCTCACTTAGGAATCACTCTCAGTTTTTCACATTCTGTAAATACAAGTACAGACAAATGGGCAATGTCATGTTTCCACTTATGGTGTATGGAATACTTTCATGATGCTCCAAGTCCTCTTCCCACTATCTAGTCATCTTTCCCATTCCCAACCCGCAAAGTTATTGGTTTGCTGAAACCTTTACTATGCACAACTCAGAAGGATCTAAATGTGTAGAAAAATTTTTTAACTAAAAAAAAAAAAAAACAGTAACAATAATACTATTCTTATTGTCTACTTGGTTGGTTGGTTGGGTTGTTTGTTTTTGTTTACTCTTTACAGAATTTCAAGAGTTATTTTCCTATTTAGGATAATTATTTTTTTTCCCTTTAAACTTGTTTGAGACAGGATCATGCCCCTTTGCTAAAACAATGTTCTGTGAACTAACAATTTACAACATACCATTAATATGATTCCTGTAAACTGTTTTGTGCCAGGATCAGACACTTGTGCTCCCTGTGGGTTGAGGATTCTTTTCCTCTGTTCAGACAGAAAAATCTCAAATATCCAAAATGCAGCTCCTTCCTACAAGCTGCTTAGAGCTCTTCGTGTCAGTGGCCCTGGACTCATCTCTAAGCTGAAGTCCCTGCAGCCCAGCACCTGGCAACAAGTGTTAATAGTGTGTCAGATTGTGGCAATGCTCAGAGGTTGTTTCCTCTGCCCATGTCAATAATTCTTTACACTTCTTCCACCCTCCTTTCACAACTCCTCACCTTTCACAATCTAACAGCCCCTTGTTGGTCACAGCCTCGGGCTCCCTTGCCTCTTCCCTGTGGCTCTTTGCAGCCTCTGGTCTTAGGAGCACTTCCAACTGCTCAGCCTCAATTTCCCAGGTCTCTGCTGGCAGCTGTTCTCTGGAATTCTTGAGTCCCCTTCCACCTGCTGAGTGTGCGGAGGGTCAGCAGAACCACAAGTTCCTATTCCTGTTACACTAACTCAGACTGCTTTATTGTGATAAAGGTTACAAGTAGGTGATTTTTTAAAAACACCTTTAGGAGGCTTGACTGGACCTCAAAGTGAAAGATGGAAGTGTAATGGTAATCAGGATAGAGATCTCCCGCATCACCAAGAGGAGAGTAAGAGAAGGGATGTGTTATGGAGCCAGTCACACAGCCACAAGCCCCTCTCTGATGATGGAACTCCAGTCTGTAAAGGCATGTCTGTTTCACCTGTCAAGGACAAGGAAGGTAATCTCCCCGAACTAGCTGAAGACATTGGAGTAGCGAAGGGCAAAGTCATAATGGTGTCAGGTGGGGGTCAAGGCCAGAGTGAGGCCTCCTGCACACAGACTGGGACAAAGCCTCCAGAATCAGAAGCAGGACCTTCAGGGACATCATAATATCTCTTGGGGCAGCTGCAGCTGGAGAGAAGTTTCCTGAAGGCCACATGTCCTTTAAAGCAGCCAGCGTTGTCAAGACAAATTCAGAAGATGGCAAGAGAAGCAGCTGGCAGTGGATGGTGGCTCTATAGGTTGTGCAGGAGCTACAGGACTAAGTTTCTGATGGGCATCTTCTCAGCTAAAGCTACAACAGTCTACTGACAGCCCTGCTGAATCTGGAGACCAAAGGGACAACAAAAGCAGCTACTCATCCTGTATAACCTGTGGTAATCACACAGTTCTCCACAGCAGTTGGAGATATGCACCAGAGATGTCCAATAGGTAGTAATTAAAAGAAAAAAAACATTAAAACGTAATAGCAAAAAGATCTAAGGTGAAGTTAACATTCTTCTGTATTGAATGTTATCTAAGAATGCTGGTGTCCCAGGAGAAAAATATCCTTAGTAAAGTTCAGGTCCTCTTACTTTGTTCAGAGGTTCACCCCAATCCAACTAATTTATGTGTTTTCATTAGCCTCTTAATATCTGAATTATTAATCTTATACATGAGTTCAAAAATAGTTGAGTACTCGGACTCAGATTTCATGCAAGTTATGGTCTTTTGAGAACAGTATAAAACATTTCATTGTTAGCTAATGACATAGTTTTCCAAGTTGATTTTATTAACACAGTCTCGGCTTTCACAGTGTGATCAAATATTGCACAACAGTAAATGGAGAGACAGTAGATCAAAGCCAAGTGTTTATTCTTCTGTTGTAACTCTGAGCTGCACAATTTTTGGAAATTATCTACACATTAGAATGACTTCAAAGAAATCATTTTACATTTGAAGGCATATATATACTTGTATGTACCTCTAATGGTGGGAAATAGCATACAAAGAAACTGAAAATTTTTTCTTTATTCTAAAATAAAGCTTATGCGATGTTCTCCAATCACATACATGCCGTCTAATGAGGTACTTTTAAATACTAAATGTATGCACTTTGCAATTAGTTTAGTTTATTATCTTTGTTGTATTGTGTATATGTAAATATCCGTGTCACTGTAAATGTAGGCAGAAGTGTGTTCAGGAGCACATGGATATGGAAGTGTACATGTGTGTTCAGGAGAACATGTATGTGGAGACTTACATGTGTGTACAGGAGTACATGCACATACATGTGGAGGCCAAAGGTCAATGTCACATTACATCTTATTTTGGGGGAGGGATTTTTTTTTATTTGAAACTGGAAAATATTTTCTCTGTAGAAATAATAACATTCCCAATAAGTCCTTTTAAGCCAAATAATAGCTAATTTATACATATAAATATTAATTAGAGTCTGGGATACAGAAGAGACCTATCTTCATCTGTTCAGAGAGCTATGTTTTACTTAAGTTGTATAAGTGAGATTCCTATTCATCTTTCCCTTCACTGTTTGATTTATAGCAGACATTTTTCTATAGGCTAATCCATAGTCTAAAAAGATTTTAGCCTGTACATCTTATTTTCTAAGACAAAGGTTTTCAGTGAACTGGTCCTCACTAACACAGTTGAACTGGCTGGCCAGTGAGCCACAGAGTCCCACTTGTCCATGCTTCCTTGCAACTAGAGTTCCAGAAGAACACTCCCGTGACCAACTTTTTGCATGAGCACTAGAGATCTACCTTGAGACTTCATTTTTGATGGAACTATATCCCCAGGCCCAATTGGTCAGACTTACACTTAAATCTTAACTTCCAAAAAAGACAGGAACAAATTTCACCTAGTTGGTTTATCTGAATCTTTAAGATTCTGAGTTTGGACGTGATGCTGATAGGAATAAGTACTGTTATTCCACCAAGTGCAGTGTAGCCTTCTTAGTCAATGCTAGACATTAGCATGACTAAATCTTGGGGAAAATACTTTACTAGACAAACAACTTTTAATATTTCAATTTCACAGGAAAGTAAACCTCCTTAAATATATATTCCTAAGTCTTTAAAAGTCAAAATAGCTTCATATTCCTAATATTGTCATTGATATCATTTCAAAGTGGTTTCTACAAAACATTCCTTTTTGTCAAACATGTTCACATATTTGTTTTCAATGTTAACTAAGATTTCTCTAAACACTACTTTTAAATTATTCACTTCCCTTAATGTTGGTGTTTAAAGGGTTCTGAGAACTGCACTTATAGAAATAATGTTGAAATGAACAAAATGCTTTGTTTTTAACTACATTTCAAGCAATGTATTTTTTAAGACTCTCAATTTATAGTGACTAATTTGTTGCCCCAAATTCATTATAAAGATATATGCACATAGATTTAAAAAATATAGTTAAATGTTGCTTACTGGATTGCTTTCCATAGTTCCTTCAGTTTTCTCTTTTTATACAGCCAGGTCCACCTGTCCAGGGGTGACACATCACCCCCAGTGGGATGAGGCTCTCTTTATCAATTATTAATCAAGAAAATGCTCTATAGAACCAATGAGATGGAAGCATTTTCTCAACTAAAGTTTCCTCTTCCTAGAAAATTCTAGCTTGTGTCAATATGACAAAAGAAAAACTACTAAGGCACACCCCAAAAGCTACCCATCTTCTCCATTAAGTGTACCAATTATTTGAGTACCTAGTAGCTTTTGGACACTAACTTAGTTCTGGAAAAATACAGAAAAATATTAGACATGTCCCTTTACTGTGGGAGTTAAACATCTACTTGGAGGCAGTCACAATACTATGCCATGCTTCTTTAGTAACTACAGAAAGGAACATATTCAAAGATATAATCTTTGTTAAATCATGAATTAATGAAGTTGGCCATATTGATTCCAGTTTTACAGTGATCACTGGTAGGATGAGAGAAAAGTTGGTGATACTGTGAAATGATACTGCTTTTTTGAAAAGAAATTTGATTCTGCCAAGAGATGAGGTATATTCTGATTTTTACCATGTTTGCAAGCTAAACAATTAATATATAGTGTATTTGTAAAGATTAGCATAAGACGTAAAATGCTTATAGCTGTATTATCTTTAGGTTCTTGTGACAGCTTGTCAAGCTGTAATTTACAGAATGAAAGAGTCACATGGGAATGCACATGTAAAGTTAAACTAAAAGAGAGATGCTTGAATCTAATTATTTCACAGTAAACAGTGAATGTTCTTGGCCGTTGTTCTGAGGTTCTACATTGTCTCAATTCTGTGAGATTATTTGCTGCACAACCTTTGAAACAAAGGTACTAAGAGAATCAGTTTACAAAATGTATATTAAACATGAGTCATGGAGAATTGTCTCCCAACAGATCTTAAGTATCAAAAGTCTAAAAACAAATCTGGTACTGCACTTAAATAAGTTATGCCAGACTCAAGCGAATAAAAGATCTTATTTGATACAGAAATAACAAATTCAATTATGCAAGTGATTGCAAGGAGAAGGATTGAGGGAGCAAACTCAATTCTCTCAGTCCTGTTTTGTTCTAAAAATAGTATATAGCCAGATTACTTACTTTAAAAATTTTTTTCACAAAGACATTTACATAGAATAGCTGACACAGTCTAGGGATCTATAAAATTTGTGTTTTCCAACAGCAGTTTCATACAAATTAGGAATACACTACTGAAATCAATTCCATAATGAAGACTCCCCTGTTAACAAAGGCCACCAGTGGATTTTCCAATAGGTATGTCACTGGCATATCTACTTGAAGATAAGTGAGATGTTTTTATAGTTCTTAACGTATTTAACTTCTCAATATCTTTGATAGTAAGACAAGCAAGAGTACGTATGTCACATGTTTATTGTGAAAGCTAAATGAGCTAGTAAATGCTAATAGAGGGCACGTATAGAACAGGACCCTACATGGTATAAAGCCTATCTCACTAGATGCTTGAACTAAACTCATGACAAAAAAATGTTTATTAAACTATATAGCCATATAAAAGTCTACAATATCATCTCTATTTTGCTTTGGGAAATTATTGAACGTTACAGCAAAGTATTTATAGTGTGTGGTTAAATAACACTAATTAAGACTGAAACATATTTCCATAATATACAAACTTTTAAAAATATACCCACGTGTATAACCCCCCCAAAAAAAACTTAAGAGAAAAGTTCTCTTTTAATATTTACTGAGATAAAGAATGAATTATTTTCTTTAATGGTAATATTTCTTTTACTTTCTGTAAGAAAAAAATTGACCTATAACACATTTATAACAGAAAAATAACACTTCAATTAAAATGGGATTCATAATAATAGTATGTGGACCTTATGAACCCAGGTTGATTCAACTTGTAATCAAAATCTTCGTTTCTAACACTTCTTTAAAATTACAAAACAACCTGTTAAGGATGAAAAAATATTTGCAATGTATTAAAGTGCTTCTATTTTTTCAAATATTTTATCTCCCAGACCAATACTTTATTTACTTCTTTAATTTATAATACTTCCAATATATATCAGTACCAGATTTATGTTTCCTATATACCATGGGGAGCTTTTCATTGGCTCAATAGAGGGTTAAGTTTACTTGTAGATTCTCTTTATCTGCCAGCTAGAATTTTGAGTGACATGCTAGACAGAAGCTTAAAGGTGACATCATGTACAAAGTTAGAGAGTCCTTATTAATTATAGTGTTAATTGTATGAAAATAAGCTTGATTACAAAGCCCGCCCATTGAATTCACACACTACAACAGTTGATTCTTTGACTTTCTATTTTCTTAACAAAAGACAATGAGTTGTTGATTTGCTTTGAACTCAAAGACGTTTTAGAAATGATGTAACAAACACAAAATTTATGTCAATCCAGGCATAGTGCAATTAAATTCAGATGACCTGACTCAGCATCATGTTCTTTCTCTGTGGTAAGATGAATTTCTTTTGTGAAGCAGAGTTTGGAAGTTATGGAAGGGTAATCTCCTCTCACAGAACGTCATTCTTTCATTGTTTTGGTGTAGAATACTAAAGAGATCAGTTTTTCTGCATCTCCTGAACAGAAGGGGCATTTGCTGCAGATAATATCATTAATTAAGATACAACAGCAATAGTTAGACTTAAAGTTACACTAAAGCAGTTGAAGCCCATGAGGCCTTAATCCTACACAAAGAACTCCAGGCAACTAAGGAATTCTGAGAGTGGAAGAAATAGTCTCCAACTGGTTGTGTAATATCAAATGGCCATTCCTGAAAACATACATAGAAGTAACAGTATACAAACTGAGTAGGCTGCACTTAAGAATATACACATGTATATATACATATACATGTACGTATGTATCAATAACTAATAAAAAAGGCCATAAATTTGAAAAAGAGCAAGAAGAGACTTTTTAAAGGGACTGGAGGGGGAAGGGAAAGGGGTAAATTATGATATTACATGACTATATCAATAATAAATAATTTTAAAAAACAGAATGAGATCAAGGACGAGGCTTCTACACACAGCGCAATCTTACTGTTAGTAAACCAATCTAACTCTTTTTAAGCCACTGCCTTTCAAAGGAGCCATTTTAACAGATACTCACATAGAAATGTTCTGGAAAAGTTCGCTTGAATGAAGTGGAGTGGTATAAATAACATAAAAGAGTAGACTAGTTTTTATGTAAATGGAATTCTAAAGCAGAAATCTGTACTTAAGTGAATCAATGTGTGTGACCAAGGACAAGAGATACTGGAACACCAACACAAGTACACTGAGAGCTCATCTACAGCACATTGTATACTGAGTCTCCTAGGAGAAAAGATAAAGGTCTCACTGAGTGATAAAGAAGACAGACATGGCTGCCATCACCAAATGATGCCAGGTTATAGTTGAGTCAAGAATGCCTATGCTTGGGCATAGAAAAAGGGCAGGCAAAGCAGAAGCTGACCACACCATCAATGAGAGAAAAAAAAAGAAATGACAAAATACAGCCTCAGTAAAGATTTTTTTCATAGATTTCATAGATAATATTAATGAGTGATATGCAAATATTCATGCATATTTTATCTGGAGTTCAAGAAAACTAATCAGGAAGACCTCTCCAGTAGATTTTGATAGGCTATTCACTTGGCCTCAATAACAAAGGGTAAAAAATAACATTGCCTGTGGGTTTTCTTTATTCAGGGAGAAAAAAAAAGTCTGAAAATGAAGCCAGCTGCCAGATGGAAGATGTGTTTTCAGAGCTCAGAAAACCGAAGCAAAGCTAACACTGCTGAACAACTGCAACTGGGGCCTGCCTTGGCACTGCCTATCTGTTTGCATTCATTCATAAAATCTTAATGTTTAGACATTAAACAGAACACAGAAGAGACACTGCTATGGTCTGCTAAGTGGAAGTTCCAGATGAAGGTCTATTGCTGTTGTGAAAAACACAACAGCAGAGCTACTCTAATGATTTAAGAAAACACAACTGTGGCTGCTCTTACATCTAAAAGGAGAGAGCTAACTCATAACATAACAATTACTTCATATAAATTACTTATGATCAGTATGGATTCCACTATATCTTGCAGTGATGTATGCAATCTTTGCTTAGGTTTGTAGTAGTGTCTGAATCAAGCTTTCTTTGGTGTGTCAATTTGTAATAAGGTAGGACCCTTGTTTAAGCTTGCTTGCCTAATTACTATGTATCAACTATTTCTGAAGACAATTTAGATAGCAGTAGACAGGTGTTTTAAAATAAGATCAATGTACAAAGAGAGAATAGAACTTGGATTCAAACAAAGGAAAAGTTTCATCTCCTTTGCATCTTTGCTTCATCTATGAAAACTGATAATAACGATTCACCTCATTTTGAAAATAATTCAATTCTCATTACATTATTAATGTAAATATGTGCTTTGTGCTTTATAACAAGACAACAAACATATAGTTTTTTATTGTGACAGGTGGGTTGCTTAAGTCCAGAATATATAAACAATAAGAAGAGACTCTTTAGAACAATCTGAAAGGAAGCTAGTCATTCTTTATCTATATGTCCTAGATTCTAAATCCTCAGCCGCTTTCACTGTTAGTTATGACTTATATCATCCAACATGAGGATTGATCTATGTATACCTACAGGCTAAAGCCTGACTCATATGAGAATTAGATGCCTCCGAAAAGGTATTAATAGTTCTGTTGCAGGCAAGCTGTATTTGGATATGGTTCATGCCTGTCATGGCTGATGAATGAGTTTCTAAAGGTATTCAAAACTCCAGGTACTTGTAAGAGTATCCTGCTGAAACTTCTTGATCTATGCTAATGCTGTACAGCATCTCTGCTAGGGTGGCTACAGAGTAACCTCCCCGTGATTGGTCTGGGGATACTGAGTTTCTGGTCTCAGATCCAGGTCATTAGTCATACTCATCACTAGTGTCCCCTCTGTCGCTCTCACATTGATAATAGCACACAAAATGCCTACCCCACTGAGACCTAAAGTTTGTGGAAATAGGTATCTCCCTAACATGAATCTGAGCCTGCCACATTTTCCTAGTACTTACAACATAGTTTACACCACCACGCCTTCCTTCCTTCTTTTCATGGTTGCACTTTATGCCCTGGTTGAGGACTTAAATTCACATGAACTGGTTCCACTTCACATCTACCTAGTTT
This sequence comes from Peromyscus maniculatus bairdii, assembly GCF_049852395.1. Lineage (NCBI taxonomy): Eukaryota > Metazoa > Chordata > Mammalia > Rodentia > Cricetidae > Peromyscus > Peromyscus maniculatus. Next base: position 76,192,124 of record NC_134853.1, read on the forward strand.
GTCTTCCTGTTCCTTGGAAAAGCTCCTAGCACCAATAACATATATGAGGCATGTAGCTCAAGGCACTCTTGGTTGCATTATAAAGGCTCATTTAGCAAAAAACTCCTACAATTAGGAGTTAGTCTGTGGATGCTGCTTTTATGAATATGTTAGACAGAGTTTGCCTGTGCAGCCAAACAGGATTTCTACTGAGTTTACTTTCTATTCACCAGTATATGTTCCATACAAAAATTATTAAATTAAATAAAAAGAATGACAAATTATTTACCAAATTTGTCCCTGAATTCTGTAAAAGACAAGACTGCAGTCTACAATAAAATTTCCTGGGAAAAAAAACAGGAGAATAAATTCTAAATGAGTAACAAAAAAAAAAATCTGACTGTCCTGTGACCTAAGATGGCTCAACAGTTAAAAGCATTGCTGATCTTACAGAGGACCCAGGTTTGGTTTCCACCATCTACATTGAGGTCTCACAATTGCTTGTAATTGTAGCTCCAAGAGATCTTAAAGGCACACATATGCTACACATGCAAATATGCAGGGACTCACATATACCCATAAAACAAAAATAAAAAATAAATGAACAGAGAAATAAATCTTGAAAAAAAACGCTTTAAATGATCCAAATACTGCCTTACAGAATATTGTGTAAAAAGCTGAACTCTTCAGATAGCTTTATTTTCAAAATCCTCACTATCAGAATGTCTTTTTTTTGCCTATTCATTTTATTTAAATTAAAATACATTTCATCATTTCCTTCCCTATCTCCTCCCTTCTAACCCTCCTATGTCCACCCCTCCCTAATTAGCAACCTCCTCTTCTTTAATTGTTATTACATATACATATAAGCAAATAATATAAACACGAACTGCTGAATCCTTTCAGTGTTAACTGAATGCATAGGAGTCTAGGGCTGACCACTCAGTATCAGCTTTTCATTAAGAGGGCTCATTCCTGGGTAAACCTAATTCTCCCTCTCTCAGCAATTGTTAATTGTTTGTACTTCTTCATCTAGGGGTGGGGTCCTGTGAGATTTCCTACATCTACATTGAGATGTCAAGTATTGTTAATTGTTCAGGTCTTACTATTGAGATTTCATGGATGTAGCTTCCTTGTAACTTCCTTGATGTCATTAGACTTCTTAACAAAACATGGGCCATACACCTTTCATCAGCAAAGTTTCATTTAATATAGATATTATGATAATACATAAATCAATAAATTATGGATTTAAAGCTTAAAGTGTGGTAAAATATTGGGTTTTGAAAATTTGAGAATAATTTTAGCACATGTAACTTTTAGTTAGCACACAAAATATTGGATTTCTTTGACATTGTGTATTGTTTCTATTTGATCCCCAATATCCACAACCATTCCCTCTCCTCCCATCTCAATTTTCTTTCTCCTTCCAAATAATCCCTTCTGCATTTGTATCATATATATCTATACACATATGCTGTGGGATGTTCTGTATGTCCTGTGGGAGCCCTTCTTGGGTTCTTTGTGGCGTTACCCAGCAGGTCCGCATAGAGGATGATTAGGACCATGGGCCTGAGTGCAGGTGTCTGAGATGGTCTGCACTTGGCTGTGCTGGGGGATGGTCTGTATGTCAAGTTGTTCTGATTGATCAATAAATAAAACCTGATCGGCTGTGGCTAGGCAGGAAGGATAGGCGGGACTAACAGAGAGGAGAAATAAAAGGACAGGAAGGCAGAAGGACTGGCTGCAGCCGCCGCCATGACCAGCAGCATGTGAAGATACCAGTAAGCCACCAGCTACATGGCAAGGTATAGATTTATGGAAATGGATTAATTTAAGATAAAAGAACAGTTAGCAAGAAGCCTGCCACGGCCATACAGTTTGTAAGCAATATAAGTCTCTGTGTTTACTTGGTTGGGTCTGAGCGGCTGTGGGACTGGCGGGTGACAAAGATTTGTCCCTGTGGGCAAGGCGGAAAACTCTAGCAACACACATAGTTATCTAGATTATGTATACAAAGACAAGCAGGAGATAGTTTGTCTTTCTTGCTCCCCATTAATCATTTCTTCCTCCTCTCATCCATCTTCCTCCCCTCATCTCATAGTCCTCATACTTTGGAATCATATATGTTCACATATGTGCCTATATTCATATACATATATGATCTCTAGTTCTATCAAATTTTCCATAAATAACATTATTTCATTGTTCTTCACAACTGAGTGAAATTCCATTGTGCCACATTTTTTTTTTTTTTTTTTTTGGTTTTTTGAGACAGGGTTTCTCTGTGTAGCTTTGCGCCTTTCCTGGAACTCACTTGGTAGCCCAGGCTGGCCTCAAACTCACAGAGATCCGCCTGCCTCTGCCTCCTGAGTGCTGGGATTAAAGGCGTGTGCCACCACCGCCCGGCATGCCACATTTTTATTCATTGTTTGTTGACTGAGTGTATAGACTGGTTCCATACCTTGGTTAGTGTGACTAGTGCAATAATAAATACAAATGTTCAAGTGTCCCTGTGGTAATGTGACTTAGAGTATGTCGATTAAATATGCTGAGTAGTAGTATAGATGGGTCATATGGTAGCTCTATTCATAAACTTTTGAAGAGTTTCCAACCCTGATTTCCATACGGGCTGCACAAGTTTACATTTCTACTAACAGAGTATGTGTTCCTCTTTCTTCACCTTCTCAGCAGCATTCATAGTCATTTGTTTAGTTTTTTGGTTTGGTTTGGTTTGGTTTGGTTTGGTTTGGTGTTGATGGAAGTTCATTGCAGTTTCAATTTACATTTCCCCATAGCTGAGAATGTTGAACATCTTTGTCAAATATTTATTGGTCAGTTGTATTTCTTCTTTTGAAAAATATCTGGTCAGTTCATTTGACTATATATTGATTGGATAGTGTTATTTTTGGTGTTTAAGTTTTAGTGCTTTTTATGCACTCCAGATATTAATCTCCTGTAAGAAGTATAATGAAAGGCTGAGGACATGAATCAGAGATTAGGATGACTTCTTGTTCTTAAGAAGACCAAGTTCAATTCCCAGCATTTACCTAGTGACTCACAACTGTCTGTAACTATGGTTCTGGAAGATCCAATGAACACCTTGACCTCTATGGGTACCAAGTATGATGTGATGCATAGACATACATATGAGAAAAACACTTATACACATAAAATAAAATAAACCTAAAATATTTTTAAAGAAGTATAATTAAAAGATTCCACCTTTTCTATAGGCTCTCTTCACTATCCTAAACATTCCCTAGCTGTGGAAAAGCTTTTTAATTTCAGATCACCCCATTTGTTATGTCTTAGGATGATATTCTGTTTTGTTGGGGTTACTTTCAGTTTTTTTTCCTTCATCTACATTTTAAGTGTTTTTATGGTGTTTTGTGTCGACAGTCTCAGAGTTTCTGATCTTCTATTAAGATCTTTAGTAAATTTGAATTGATGTTTATGAAGCAAGAGGAATGTGGAACTAGTTTCACTTTTCTATGTTTTCTACATTTCCAGCACCATTTGTTGAAGAGGCTCTTTTTTACACCATGTGCTTTTGACACCTTTGTCAAAAATTAAGTGGCTATAGGTGTATGGGTTTCTTTGTGGTCTTCTGTGCTATTCTATTTGATGTCCGTTTCTGTTGTCAGTGTTGTGCTGTTTTTGTTACCATATCTCCAAAGTATGATTTGAGAAACGGTAGACTGATTTGGCTGATTGGGCTTTTGGAGCTTCCCTATGAATTTTATAACTGCCTTTTCCTAGTTCTTTGAAGAACGTTGTTGGGCATTTTATGGAAATTATGATAGCTAATCTTCGTTGTTGACTATATTTAGAATCACCTACAAAATGTATCTCTAGGAAGGTCTGCCAATATATGTTTCTGACAGGGTTTAAATGAGAAGGGAAGAGAAACTTGAATGCAACCCCAGGGCTAAGGTCTCTTCCTGAATAAAAAAGAAAGTGTGCTGAGCACCAGTGTCCACCTCTCAGCTTCCTGGCTACAGACACAGTGTGAAGGGCTGCCTGACACTCATGCCACCATGCTGTTCTATAAAGATGGACTAGATCGCTTCTTTTTGCTTGTTTCTTTGTTTTGTTTTTTGTTTTTGGTGTTTTTGTTTTTGTTTTTTGTTTTTTGTTTTTTATTTTTTCGAGTCAGTGTTTCTCTGTGTAGCTTTGGAGCCCATCCTGGATCTCACTTTGTAGACCAGGCTGGACTCGAACTCACAAAGATTCGCCTGGTTCTGCCTCCCGAGTGCTGGGATTAAAGGTGTGTGCTACCACCGCCCAGCAGATCGCTTCTTAAAACAAGAGCCAAACTAAATTATTTATCACAGCTAAAAGAAAATCTGTAGATTGTTTCCAGCAATATAGCCATTTTCTCATTAATTCTGACATCATATTACATGGAAAGTCTCTCCAGTGGGTAGCATCTTCTTCAGTTTCTTTCTTCGGTGTTTTAAAGTTTTCACTGGAGGTCTTTCACCTCCTTGGTTAAGGTTATTCCTAATATTTTTAAAGATATTGTAAATGGAATTTTTTGTTTAAATCTTTCTGATGGATTCCTTTTTATGTATTTTTTAATTTTATTTTATGTTATGAGTGTTTTATCTGCCTGTATGTATGTGCTTGGTGCCTGCAGGGGTCAGAAGAGGTGACTGGATCCCCTAAAACTGGAGTTACAGATAGTTGTGAGCCACCTTGTGAGTACTGGGAATCAACCCAGGCCATCTGCAAGAGTAACAAATGTTCTTCATCTCTAAACCATCTCTCCAGCCATCTTGGTAACTTTTTAATCAATATATCAGAAATTTATTGACTTTGGTGTGCTGATTTTATAACTTGGCACTTTGCTGAAGGTGTTTATCAATTCTAAGAGCTTCCTGGTGGAATCACAGGAGACTTTTAAAATTATAAGATTGTGCTGACTACAAACGGGTAATCTGACTCCTTCCATTCCTATTTCTCTCTCCCTTATTTCTTCCTCTTGCCTGTGGCTGTCAGTCTATTGAACTACAGTGCCTTATCATATGTCTGATTTTAGAAGAAAGGCTTTAAGTTCTTTTCCCATTTAGCTATAATTCTGTCACATACAGTCGTTATTATGTTAAGACATGTTCCTTTTATTCTGGCTACTCTGGGGCTTTTATCTGAAAGGATGTTAGACTTTGCCAAAGGCCTTTAATATATGTTAGGATGACCATGTGATTTATATCTTTATGTCTATTTATGTAGTGTGTTGCATTTGTTGATTTCAGTTGGTAATATTCCTTAAGGTTTCCTCTTTATATGGAAAGGTACATAAACACTAGGAGAATTTTCTGGACTCTTTAAGCTAATAGCTGTACATCAATAGTATAGATTTGGACATTTGTTAACATTGAAACAAAAACTAAAGAAAATGCTGACTTTAAACAGTTCTGTCTTGAAAAAACCAAAAAAAAAAAAAAAAAAAAAAAAGTTCTGAAGGATGAAAATTAATTATTGAATGCATTAGTGAACATCAGTTGAAGCTGTTGTATGTCAGGTGTTAGCAGTCCCACCCTGGTCAGGGTTGCTTATCAGAGTCTTGGAAGGAGGAATCATCTCTGCAGAAAAGCAGTTTGCTGCTGCAGAAAGTGGGAGGTGATTTGTTGCATCCCTCTGTCGATCCCGTCACTCTGGTTATTTTAATGTCTTTCTTCTCCTCTCTGTCAACAATCATGTGACTTAAACCAGCAATGAGTCAAAACCTGCCCCATGATGAACAGAACCATCTGTTTGTTTTTCTCCCCAGTCTTTTGTGGTTTTCTTTTTCCAACTGTTTCTCTCTTCTTGCCTCTTTTTGCCTTTTGTTTCTCTTCCATCTGTCTTCTCTGTTTCCTTGAGCCTTTGTTAATATGTAAAAACGCTGACTTAAAATAATACCATCTTACATTTCTGGATGAATTAGGAGCTGTATATATTCTATCCATCAGTGTTTTTGAGATTGTGACAGGAACTCTACTTAAACAAACACACTGAGAGTCTTAACAGGCAAACAAACATATCTGGGGCTATGATTTGGTGAAAACAAAACTTCCAACTGCTATACTGTCTCCAGCCATTCAGCCTCATCTCCTCTGAGCTCTGCTTTTCTGTGGAGCACATTCTTCCACACTCCACATTGTTCTGTCCTTGTCTTGTTTTGTTGATGGGGACAAGCACTGGTGGCCACCAGAGAACCTTCCTTTCCACTAGGAGAAAGGAACACATTTCTCTATAATCTCTATCAATTTCTCTTTTTTTTCTCCCCTGCCTTCAACTTGTTTTTTTCCTCTCCCTAAATAGCTACAGAAGCAATTTTAAGTCCTTTATTAGTAAGTAGAATTAGGTTTCTTATAAAGACTATGAAAGAAACTCTTAACCCACCAGATCTAGACCCATGAAACTAACTGAAGCAGAGACCATGAGCCTGACAGTCTCACCGCGTCTCAAAGGGGATATTAAGGGCAGTTTAGTACAAAGGGTTAAAAGCGGATCTTTTACTAGATAAGTAATTAATTAAGATGTGGGAAATTTTATGACATGTAATTTAGGATAGTTTTACCACCAAGATGAGAAACTTGATAAATGATTACCCAAATAAGCAAGCTGTGTATACAGATAAATAAAGATAAATTAGAACACTAAGTGTTCTAGAAGCAAAAATGGAATATTAACTCTTTACTGAGTTATCTTACTGGTTAAAAAAAAAATTCCTGATCACAAAGTTAAATTTTTGACCCAGGTGCTCTCAGTTTCAGTTCAGATGGCTAAAACATGTGAAAGAAGTGGCCTTGGCTCTTAAATAGGCAGTGGCTGTAGTTTAATACAGAGAAATTTTTCACCAAAGTATCAATTAAATCTTCTCCTGATGTACTCTAGAGAGGCAGAATATTTTAGGCTGTCTCAGTTCTCTGCCAGGAAAAGTTCTGTTCCCCAAAAGTACATTCTTTGAAGTCAGAGGACACTATAGGGATCCTAAGTAACATGAGACAGTCTCTAACAACCAGGTATCACCCTACCTAAAATGCCAATACACTCTTGATTTAAAAACACAGTGGCTATATGAAATAATTTTTAGGAGAAAACTAGTTGTCCAAGATCTCAACTGAATTATGTAGATTAGAAACTTAGTATATGATATTGAATTCCACAGAAGTCTGTATTTCACTGTCACCACTCAAAAATAGATGAAGGAATACCATGAAAGGGTGAAGAAAGCTGAAAAAGATAGTTAGATTATAAGAAAACAATTGGGATTAATCTTCCCTTAAAGAAAAATTGAAATGGGAAATTTAACAAGGATGAGCCATGGAGTTTAATGTATACCTACTAGAATTAAATTGAATTGGCTTCCGGATGACCACATGTACCTGTAGTTGAAACAAGGAAGACTTATATTGATTAGCATGTCAGTTTCCTATAATCTAAAGATCACAAAATATAGATTAAATTATTAGAGCAAGACTTGAATACAAATTTTAATATTTGTGCAAGACTGTGTGCATTATAGTCCATGAGAAAAATTAACACGTTAAGATGAATTCAGAAGAAATTAAGATGACAAAGGTTGTGGTGAGATAGCATGTTCATACTGTTTAAGAAATTACTAAAATAATCGGAGATATTCAGGTTGAAAAGATACATAACTAGAAGCTAATGAAAGATCGTTATCATTCATGATATCTTAAGGATCCTCTGAAAGTGGATATGCTATTATTCAAGAGTCTTACTATCCAAAGTATGGTCCACAGACAAGCAACATCACCTGGGAACCCATAAGAATACAGAATAGCAGATCCTATCACACACATTCAAATACTGTGTTTTTTTTTTAATGTGCTTATTGGTTGATTCCATGTCTGAGATGTGCTTGTAGAAGCTCAGAAGTAGTAGCCACTCAGCTGTATGAGTCAAATGCAGATTCTCAGGTTCATGCTCAGACTTGCTGGTTCAAAATTCTAGGGGGTATAAATCAGATAAGCTTGAGAAACTTCAACCCTGATAGACTAGTAAATCACCTAGATTTTGACTGCAGCTTCTAAAATTTTATGCCATGAGCCAATATGCTGGTTTGGGAGATAATGAAACCTAATCATGGGGCTATTCTAAGTACATGCTGACCATCTGTCAGAACCGACAAAAGCAAGAAAGTCTGTTCTCTATGGGAGGCAGAGTCCAATGATTCTGCTTCCTTCTGAATATAAAACGTAGATTCTCCTAAATCCAGCTGTGATTTCTTGGGCCAATTTGCAAGGATGCATTTACTAGTGAAAGCTAGAAGCAAATCCACATATAAAAAGCATGACCCCATTTGGGGCCTATTCCTACAAATAATGCTTTTCAAGAGTGTGTGCTCAAATAAACTGTGATTCCCAATGACACAAAGAACTGAAAACAGGACCACAGATTCTAGGAGGTAATTAAGGATTTTTCTACTGAGCTCAGCTTGAATTAACTTCAAGGAGTCTTGCAGCTGCCTAGATTTTCACACCAAGTCATGTCATGGTAGATAATTTGACTCTGTAAGTTATTCACAGTTAATTCTTATTAAATGAAGCCCAGTGGCAGTTTTACCATAATAAGGAAAGAAAGTACTGCTTGTTTTATTGCTAGAAAAAAAAATGTTCACTGAGGTGAAAAATTGAGACTCACCCATGATCTGTTAATACACAGGTAATTGTTATGTGGAGTTCTCAAATTGAGCAGCTACAAGGGTTCTCAAATTGAACTGCTATGAAATTCCACTCATTTCTTTTTTATTACTCTGGTTGTTTGAAGATGAAATTCAATTATAGTTTCACCCTTCTATTCCAAACTCAAGTACCAAGTTGTACCGTACAATCAGGATCGTTCAGTAGATAGCGTAACAACTTCAGGCAGCTATCCTTTCATCTAGCCTGGCTGTCTCTCCTTTTCATATATTAATGATGTCATGAGGAGAAAAGTATGGTTCTGGGCACAAATAGAAAGTGAAACAAAGGAGAAAGAATCTGTCAGAAGTTCAAATCGTCTTTGCCAGTCTACCATCTAGGCCTTAAATCCATGACCCATTTCTTAACGCAAGTATCTAACATCTGTGTGGCTTCCCTTCCATTCATAGTAGAAACCTTCAATTAGTGCTCAATTCCCTTCCTGAATCCCAACTCCTAATTTTTCATTGATTTATTCCTATTTTACCTTTTAAAATATCTTTTCTGTGCACTCCTCATAAACAAAATAATGGTTCATTTTTTTCATATAACACATTTCAGAACAACAATTGTGTTGGATATTCTCTCATAAGCATTAATAAATGTACAAAAGTCTGTGCTGACCACGTAGTTCCCAAATTATAGAACAAGCATTCATCTCCTCTCCCTCATTCAAATATTTTCCATTTTCTAAACCAATTAATTTCTACCATGATGACCTATAAAGCAGATCAGATTCTATAATAGAGTTTAAATGTCCCCCAGTGAGCTTAAACTCTCACTGGGGGACATCAGAGCCAAAAAATAAATAAAAAATGATCCCCTATGTGAGTAGTAATGAAAACCACCTGAATTCTTTGGATAAAGACTAAAGAAAAACATGGAGATAAGGTGGAAGACAGAGAAGTAGGGAGAAAAGAAAGGGGAGAGGGGGAATGGTGGGAGGAAGGTGAAGGAAAGGAAGGAGGAAGGAAGAAAAGGGGAGCTAGGGAGTCTGGCTTTCAAAAAGCAAAACAAGAAAGAGGGGAAAAGATGGGGGGAAATGAAGAAAAGAAGGAAGGGAATTCTCTAGTGCCCTCCCATTATCTTGTAGATTTGAAATGGGACCAAGAAAGCTGGCTTTTGATTAGGCAAATTCAGAAAGCTCCAAGCTACAGAATACAATGGAGCATAGCCACAAAATGGGTAGCTTAGCACCCAAAATCCTGTGACATGCCATGATCCAACACATGTCTGTACTGCATCATACTATCTAAGGTGTACTACCCACTGTTTGGGTCATTTATCATCCTGTCTGCACACCAAAATTAATTGTGAAGATCTGTGAAAACCAGCACACTCTGACTGCATTCTTGGATCCCTGCAGAGAATAAATCTGGAACTCAAAGTGCATTCTGTGAACAGACTAATAAGTGACCCTGGCATTCATATATCTGAAGATGAAGTCTTTTGCCATAATCATGTGACATTAGACAGCCAGGCATTTCTCAGGCAGCCAACCTTTCTCCTTTCTACCACACTGCTGATACCTTGCTTTTGACTACTTTTCTCCCTTTTCTAACTCAAGAAAATATTTTTAGACATTCTCATTTTATGTCTGTGATGACTTCTTTTCATTCCACTTCAGCTCAAAGGTGTAAGTTTCCCTCTTTTGGGTCTCCAGAATAAACTACCTATGTTCCTAACCCCTGAATGTGCTGTCTTGCACCAGCAGGAAAAAGGTCTCCTCCTCTGCTAGATTGGAAGAGCCTTATTTTCAGGAATGATGGCATATTCTTCACATAGCTTTTATAATTCTACAGCTTTTGGGAAAGCCCTGAAAAATAAACGGGAAGAAATAGAAGCTTTGGGGCTGTAATAGTAAGAGTATTTAGGAAACTGGTAACATTTTTCATACCTACATAGCAGTTACAAAGATGTATTTGTGGCTACTCATTAAATTGTCCATTTATAATATGTGTGCATTTATTTTTGTGTGGTAACCTCAACGAAAACTTTTAAAGAGACCATAAAATTATCAACCATAGGAGATACAGCCACAGTACAAACTCAGTAAAGATCTCTAATAGGTTCTTGTTTAGATGTATCTAAGCTTCTCTGTCATGTTAAATGATCCTTCTAGTAAGTGGGATAATAGGCCTGCTTAAATAGTTATTGATGGTCTGGTACATCTTTTAAAATGGGAAGTAAGATTACTGTTAAGTAATTGGAAAATAATTTCTTTTAATCTGACTCAGAAATTATGGTTTCCACTCTAGTTTATCCCCACAACAATTTAGCACTTAAAAACTCAAAATCTATAATGCTGATTTTTTGAGACTCGGGGTTCTATAAAACAAAATTGATATTTAATTCTTTGACTGTACAATATATTAAACTAGGATAAGCTCCAGAAATCAGAAAAGCTCACTGCTCTTCGGATGACCACAGACAGCATCATGTGGAGATGGATCATGAAAGCAAAGTGTGAGAAGAATCACAAGACTCTTGGGGAGAGTACGTGTGTATCAAGAGACTGCACTCCTGACACTCAGCCTCCCTCACCCAGAGTCCTGTAGTAAAGCTCCAAGGAACTACATGTCATGTGGTTCCACCTGGATGGCTGGGAAGAGATGGAGGAAATGATAGCGTGGAAAACAAATTGTAAGAATTAAAGCCTTGGGTAAGGCAGGATATCCCCCTCCTAATGTTGACTCTTGGTGGAAGTTTGACTGGAGGTTCTCCACTATGTGAATCACGCATTTTATCCCAATTATATGCAAAACGCTGCATTAAAGACAGGAGCAGTGGACAGAAGAGACAAAAAGGAAGGGGCTATTCATTTTGTAAGGTCAGTAAATATGTATTTTATACACAGAGAGAGGGAATTCATGTGACGTGGCAAGTGCTGTAACAGGCAAATCAAGCTTGTGCTTAGACATCTATCTCTGAATGAAAAAGAGAGAACAGAGTTGAGCTTGGTAAGCTGGGAAGTCAGAAGAAAGTATCCAAGAAGGAGGACTGAGAAACAAGAAAGGGATCTAGCACAGGCTAGCCAAAAGAAAGGAACACAAGAAGTTTGGTGTGTGAGAAAACTGCTGACTAAAATGAGGAAGTAAATGGTGATAACTACTGACTGTGTAGAACCAGTCAAGACCCAGTGTGCGGCAGACTGTGCTTTAGAGTCTGGCTTACAGGGAAAGGAGCAGAAGCTTCAGAAGACTTTAAAATACAGAGGCATAAGAGTTGTATAAAAGGAAAAGAAAAAAGACGACGCTTTGATTGTAATTTGAAGAACTCATTGCAGGGAAAACCAGATGGAGAGGGAAGTAAGCTAGACTTCTCAGCAGGGCACACCCCCCTCTGGGGAATCGTGAACTGGTGCAGAAGGGAAGACATAGATGGGCATGTGGTAATTTGGGGAGATGAACATTTTACAGAGAATTTGGAATAAAAACAAATTTTGTATTCTTAGAAGGTTTTACCACATACCTGTGCAAACAAAGCCAGCAGCCAATCTCATGACTTTATCAGGAAAGCTCAGAGAGGAGAAACATTTTCTTTGTAGCAGATGAGAAGCTTTGGCACTTTGGTCTAGTGCCTGAGGCTCTGCACACAAAACTGGAAAGCAAAGACAATAGCCCTGCTCACTCACAATTAGCGACAGTACTAAGTATCAGCCATGAGTATAAAAAGCACGGTGTGTATCTAGATGTTTATTTAAAGTGCTGGCTTTATTATTGGGGGGGGATGCAAATTCTTCTACATTTCAATATCTGTTTTGTGGAAGAAAAGAAATTACTCCTTGAAACAATCCAAACAATTACTCCTTGAAACTTCCACTTTAAACCACATTTAAAAGCTAATCATGCAAAGTTTGAGGAAAATCGTCATAAGTTTTAGAGCTAAAAGGAGAAATTTCTTGACAAAGGGACAAAACAGTAAAAAGAACAATCAAACAAGCAAATGAAAAATGATTTGATACTGCCTTCCAGATCAGCTTCAAACTTGTCATTGTGAAAGAGAATTTCATATTTAGAAGTGCATTTAGGAAAGCACTGTGCTACAGAGAAGGCCAAATCTATTCAAATAAAAAGGGAGCTGTGGGAAGACGTTGCCTTAGAGATTTCACTAACTGGTACATTTTAAGACATTCTGAACATAGGATTGATTTAATAGGATACTGAGGTAATCCCAATTACTTTTTGTAATTGTTTAAAAATGTATATCATAATAATTTGGCTATATGATTATCCTTGGAAGATTAAGTACATTAAAAAAGATTCCCCTGAAAAAACAGAATATAGTCAAAATATATATATATGTATATACACACACATATATTCTGTATACATATATGCAGAAACAGTGTACTGTATATGTATTTGTATATGTGTGTTTAGTGTATGCATTTATATATATATATATATACAGAAATTATATGTATTCCGAATATGAACACATTTGTTCATACACATAGACATATGTTTGTGTATACAGAAACACAGAAGCTTTGTTATGAAGAATTAACTCACAATTATGGAGCCTAGCAAAAATCCAAATATCTGCAGGATGAACCATCAAGTTGAAAAGCCTCAGAATCAGAAGAATTGAGGGTGTAGTTCAAAGGCAGAATAAAGATAATATTGATGCTTGAAGGAAAATGTCTCTGTGCTCTCAGGTGGCACATCTGCTTTATGGGGGAGTGCAATTATGCTCTACTCAATGTGCTGATCTTGTTGTTAATTTTACCTATAAGCAGCCCCACATAAGCACCAGAATATTGACTGCTAACTTACAGTTACGTACAGACAAAAAGCACTGGTAAACTATTGCACAATAAAGTGAGTAGAGACAATAGTGTGCTAAACACTTTAAATCGTGAATGATTTTTGTCACAAAGAATGTTTTGAGAGGGTGGAGAGATGGGCCAGTGGTTAGACATACTTGCTGCTTGTACAGGGGATTTGAGTTCAATTCCCAACATAGTAGCTAAAACTGGAGTCATCAGTTTCAGGGGGAGCTGTCACTCTCTTCTGACCTCCAGTGATACCAGACACACAAGTGGTACACACACATGCATGCAGGCAAACACTCGTACAGATAAAATTTGTAGTAAAGAAATGATACATGTGAGAGAATATTATACAATGTATCATATACATCAAGTGATCAAATGCATCAAAACATTCATGGCTCCCATTAGTAATATAACTGTTGTGTTTTATATATCAGTAAATAATAAATTTAAAAAGTGGCTTGAACATGAAATTCATAACACAAGCATACAAATGTTTATAAATCCAAATCATGTCATAACATTTAGACATAAACCTCAGAGTTTGGGTTCTTTGCACTCATACACTACCCCTAAAATCCATTTCAAAATAAGTGTTACAATAAAGCAAGCAAAACAAAGACTTGATAAAAACCAGCCACAGCCATGTGGGTATTGTTTCAAAATAGGAAGGCAATTCTAGAAGTTATAATTAGGAAGAGCATAGTGGTGACATTTAGGTGTACATAAAAAGATGGTAATGATTTGGAGTTATAGAGGGTGTTATGGTTCGGATGTGAATGTCTTTAATAGGCTTATGAGTTTAAACAATTGGTACCCAGCTGGTAGAAATGCTTTGTAAGGTTGTAGAACCTTTAAGAGACTGAGCCTTATTGGAGGAAGTAAGTCAATGGAGGTAGGGCATTAGGTTTTATAGCCCTGGCCCACTTGTATTATTCTCTGTTTAATGATTTTGGGTGTGACAATGTGACCAGCCAGCCATCTTGAATATCTGCCCTCCAAGCATCCCTTCCCCTGATGAGTTGTAGCACCCCCACACACACACAACTGTAAGCCCAATAAACACTTTTTCTCTGAAGCTGACTATCTCCAAACACTTGGTCATAGCATAAGACAGGCAATGTCTACAGAGAGTGTCTGTCATTTTTACCTATATCACAATGAGGCATATTTAATACTCTAAACAAAACTGAAGGACCTCAGTGCTGATATGGCCAAAGACGCTCTCCATGGAGTTGAAGTGATACCTCTTTGAGCAGGGAAAACACAGCATTTCTATTAATGGCCTCCATTTTCATTATCAGCCGATTTTCCTCTCTTACGCTGGTATGTCATAGAATTCTTGGACAGTTGACCCTTGCAGACTTGGTGACATTTTGGCCATTTGTTACATGTCATTCCTTTCACAACTGTTAAGCCACACCATGAAACTGAAACGAGAAGGTGCTATGTCATGATTTGAACAATTTAAATTGGGCAGAATATTTTTGCAATTAAGAAGGAAAAGGAAGAGAGATCAAAGCAGCTGTTGCACAGCCCTGGGTCATGAAAGGTTGACAAATATCCTGTAATATTGCTAGTAAAGACCAGCAGGGGCCTGACTCTTTATACCTCCATGAGAAAGATGCAATTAACTTACTTGCAGGTTACCTCCAAGCAGGGGGAAAAATATATCTGTAGAAGTTTTCATTACTCATATGTAATGCCTGATCATGACACACTGGGTATAGCTTATGATAAATTCATTTGACTAATGTTTAGTTCCAAATTAATCTTAATCTTTCTTTACTAGCTATTATCTGATTGAATCATTTGATTCATTTGTTGTGAAGAAATGAGAGAATGCTTTTTCCTGATTTGGGGTAAAACACCCTCCAAATGTTTAAGGTGAGAGGGTTGTCTAATATTTGTTAATAATAGTCAACTAACTCCAGGGACAAGAAAATAAGTTGGTAAATGTCACTGTAAGTTAGTTTATAAAACATACACAGAGATAGAACGATATATATATAGATGATAGATTATATGACAAAAAACTATAGCATACATAAACAAGAACACATACATAAAATCTGCAGGTAGAAGGTGTCACACAGAGCTACACTACCAATAAACTTTGATAAATCAGTAAGTGAAAGAAGGAAATAATTAAAAGAAATATCTCAAATTATTTCTGAGTTGAAGATACTATATGAGATTAGTTATTATAAAACCTGGAAGCACCTCAAACTCAGTTTTGTCCTAGTGGTTAATGCAATTTTACATTCTATCATATCACATCAGTTCCAACAACAAATACCAAAACTCAAGAAGTCACAAAATGTGTACAAGGTGGGTAGAATCTGCGTAGAATCACTGTGTAATACTACAAGCAGATCTGCTAAGCTGTTTGCCCCTACTGGGTTACTAGTGCCTTGAAATGTATGACTTTCAAGACACTGAACTTCAGCCCAGAGGGAGGCTTTCAACCTTCCTGCTAGAGACATACCATGCCAGTCCCTGAGGCATGGTAGATTATCATTAAATCATTTGTCTCATTTCCTCCTCAAAAAACCTATAGTGAAATTTCAGAAGAGAAATTATAATTCTCAAGATTTCAGAGACGAGAAAAGTGAGCTTCAGAGAAATGACAAGGGATGCTTATGTAATAAGAACTAGTCTATATATTAGACCCTGGGGTTCATTATAGACAGACTGATTCTCAGTCCAAGGCTAGGGATTTATAAAATGGAAGACACAGGCAATGGACACTCTGCCTGCATATGCCATGTGCTGACACCCGCTGGTATAAGCATGGCCTCGGGCTGATTAGGCTTCCTTTGCCCCCATTGGCAAGAGTTGAGTGACTGAGAGTTAAACACACCCCCAGTAATCACAGAAAGGACAACATTTGGATGATTTTTAAAGCTGGCTGTTTCAGTCCTAGTGACATTTTATAGAACCACACAGACAGCAATCATGCCTCACAGAACTCGGAATTGTGCGTATGCTGTAGAAATTTGGGCTTTCTTTTCAGCAGCCTTCTGTTTTAGGAAACTCACAAACATGTCTGACAGGAGTTTTGCAGAAGCAGAATGAGATCTGAGTTTCCCAATTACCCAAAGGCCTTGCTCTCTACAGTGACCTCAGAGGACCTTTGCTGGGCCACTGTCACCTCTGCTTCCTCAATTGTCACCTCAGTCCCTTCAACCACACACTGCCATAATGTGCTGTCTGCAGTTCCACAAAAAGGCCAACCTCCTTTCTATAGTTAGGCCCTCCCTAAAATCCTCATTTCTCTTGTTCCACCCCCCCCCACCTTGTTTTACCATTTTCCACATACAAGCTTAGCCATTATTACATTTGAAAATCTTTCAGAATGCCCCTGATCAAGAGTATGCTTATCCAAGTGTTACATGGTACTCTTTTTTATAAAAACATGACTCACTAGAAGGTAGAAAATCCTTGAAAGGTGTAGATATTTCCCAACTGCTAGAAATACATCTAGAATGCAGGATAAGCTCAGAAATACCAGTCAATATTGAGAACTTCCTGGTAAAATGATGCATGAGTGAACTGGGGGTGAGGGATGGGCAATGGAGGGTAGGAGATAGGGGATAAGAACATAAGGGAATGGGATGGTCGAACTGGAACAGGGATGAAGTGGGAAAGCAATGAGAGAAATGCCATGATGGAGGGAGATATCATGGGGATGGAGAGAAACCCATTGCTAGGGAAGTTGCCAGGAATCCCCAAGGATGACCCCAGCTTGGACTACTAGAAATAGTGGAGAGGGTGCCTGAACTGAACTGGCTTGCCCCAGTGAACAGATCAGTGGATACCGTAACTGTCATCACAGAGCTTTTTTCCAGTGACTGATGGAGGCAGATACAGAAATCCACAGCCAAAAACCAGGCAGACCTCCAAGAGTCCAGTCGGGGAGAAAGAGAGGAGGGATTCTATGAGCAAGGGACATCAGGATCATGATGGGGAAACCTGCAGTGACAACCAAGCCAAACTAGAGGGAACTCATGAAATTTGGATCAATGGCTGTGGAGCCTGCATGGGACTGGACTATGCCCTCTGCATGGCGAGACAACTGTGTAGCTTGATTTGCTTGGGGCGCCCCCTGGTGGTAGGATCAGAATCCATCCCTGGTGCATGAGCGGGCTTCTTGGAACTCACTTCCTGTGATGGGATACCTTGTGCAGCCTTGAGGCAGGAGGAAGGGCTTGGACTTGCCTCTACTGGCTGTGCCTCCGCAGGGGAGTGTGGGGGTGGGTTGGTGGAGGCTGGGGGAGTGGGAGGAAGGAAGAGGAGGACCTTTGATTGGTGTGTAAAATGAATGAAATTTTTTCTTAATAAAAAAAGTAGATTCAATAATCTTTTTATCTTTAAAAAAAGGATTTGTAGTTGCTAAATTAACTATTAACAAGAACAGGAGGCATAACCTTAAAAGAGATGGATGAATGCCATGCGCCCTGTCCCTGTGACTTCCATTTGGTTCTGACAACAATTACATCAGAAGGAGGCTGTAAGAGAAATAGGAAGCTGAAATATTGGTTGCATTGACTTCTGCTTTCCAGGCTCAGTAAAAGCTTCCTACCACTGATTCCCTGCAGGGGGAGCTCCATGAGCTGCAGCTCTCACTTGACTCCGTGATAGAGGCCATGCTTTGCACTTCTATCATCTGTTCATTTCGCTTTATCCTCCTCCCATGCACCTTTGTATATAGGTTGTCTTGAGGTTTTATCTCCAAATAGGATTCTAATCCATATAGTCTTACATTTTTGTGAGCTTCAGACTTGTAAGTGGGAAGCAAAAGCTTTTTGAATATCAGTAAACCCACTCAGATCAATATATTACTAGTAATACCAGAAGTTCCTGAGAATTCTTACCTCATCTGGTGCAATCATCAATTCCTAGAAGGTACAGAAGGTATAATATGCATAGTACAAATTATATATTTTTGTTTCTGTGTGTGTGTGTGTATGTGTGTTTGTCTGTGTGTGTGTGTGTGTGTGTGTGTGTGTGTGTGTGTGTAGAAGCATGTTTTGTGAATTGCACTATGTACATGCAATGTAGAGTGTTGGTTCTCACCTTCCATCTTGTTGGAGATAGACTCTCTTGTTGCTTTTCCTCTGTGTACACCAGGCTTGCTGGCCCATGTGATTCTGGAGAATCTCCTGCTTCCATTTCCCATCTTGCCATAGCAGCACTGGGACTACCTGGCTATGCTACTACATCCAGTTATATGTGGGTTCTGAGTATTCAAATTCAGGTCTTAGTGTTTATGCAACAGTCACTTTTTTGCCTACTAAGTTATCTCCTCAGCCCTTGCATATTTACTAAATAATAAGTATCCTTCAAATAATCAACTACAACTCTATAGCCCAGGGCATAAGGAAGGTGCCTGCTGTGCAAGCATAAGGACCTGAGTTCAGTCTCCAGCAACTACATACAAAGCTAAACTTGGTAGTGTGTACCTGCAGCCCCAGCACTTGAGTGGCAGAGACAGCAGGATTCTAGGGACTTGTGGCCTCCAAGCCTAGTCAAATCAGAGAGCCCCAGTTCCCACTGAGAGACCCTATCTCACGGAATAAAAAACAAAAAAGTCATGAGCAACAACAACACCAGAAGTTGACCTGTCCTCCGTTTGCTCATGCACACTTGTACATTTTCACATAAGTAAACACACACACACACACACACACACACAGACTGAATAGCTTCAAGGTGAACTTAAAGCAATCATCAGAAAAAGGTGTGTTCTAGAAGAGCCCTGGCTATGATTGGAGTGATGATGAGCATAACAAAATGGGATGAATCCTATAAGCTTAGAACATTTAAGATAAGTAATACTTGTCATCTAGATATCACCTAGATTCCCTGAGAAAGCGAAACCTGAATGAAACTTTTCAGTTGATAGGTGCTGCGCTAACTCTTATACTCAGACATCTTCCTGTAACCACTAATAAGTCCCTCTCAGTGGTAGATACACTGCAGGGATGAGTCGCTATTGCTTTAGAATCCTGAAGAGCAGACCTGAGATCTGAGACTGTTACTGTGAGCAAAGCTCCACTTACCTTACCCTGCACATCAGTCTGTTACTAAAGGTCATTAACTTCAATAAAATTTCCATGTATAGGGCCTATGTGGGTATATTTAGAATCAGGAAGCCTGAAAGACTGGTTTGAGATTCTGAATAAAAATTATGAAAGTGCAGAAGGGAACGAAAGAAGAAATTAGACAAGGAACCCACTAATGTTCTTGAGAAAGTGCCTCTACTTCCCCCTTGTGGCCAAATTCCCTTAGAATTAGCACTTTCCCCACCCACCTCACCTCGAATAGTGTTTATTATGGCTTAATAACTCTTCAGAAATAAGACTTCTCAATAACAGAATGTATGGGAAACACACTTGATAGGACAGGGAATATGTAAGTTTTAAAAATAGGTTTGATAAGAGATTTAATTTTTCTGAAAAGGTTTATCAGAAAAACCAAGACACTGAATAGTCCGGAGTAGGGAACTCTACATGCTTCCATCCAAGAGCCTCAGCTATAAGGGAAGTAAACTCTAAAACCTGCATTCACTGAAGAGTCTGATAGAAGAGAGGCTGCACTCTACCTACATCCACCCAAGAACCTCAGCTATATAGAGTGGTGAACTCTACCACATCCATCCAAGAACCTCAGCTATATAGAGTGGTGAACTCTACCATATCCATCCAAGAACCTTAGCTATATAGAGTGGTGAACTCTACCACATCCAAGAGCCTCAGCTATATAGAGTGGTGAACTCTACCACATCCATCCAAGAGCCTCAGCTATATAGAGTGGTGAACTCTACCATATCCATCCAAGAGCTTCAGCTATATAGAGTAGTGAACTCTACCATATCCATCCAAGAACCTCAGCTATATAGAGTGGTGAACTCTACCACATCCACCCAAAAGTCAGAATAGTTCACAGAGGTGAACTTTATTTGTATCCCAATATATCGGCTTCTCAAGATTGTGGTATAAAGTAAATGCCACTACTTCATGTGAATAAAAAATCCACTTCACATAAAGCAGACTCAAATGTTCTTGCCTGTTCAGAGCTTACCACTTCCTAAATTGTACAGGCATCTGTACAACCACAAAATAGGTTGAGGGTTTTTTGAGATTAAAATACAATTACAAAATTTATCCCTTTGATTTTTCTCACTCCAAACCCTCCCATATACTGCTCCAACTCTCCTTCAAATTTATGACCTCTTTTTTCACAAATTATTTTTGCATGCATATATGTATATACATATATATTCCTAAACCTAACATGTTCCATCTATATAATGTTACTTCTATGCATGTCTCAGTGCTGACCATTTGGTACTAGACAACCAACTGGTATACTCTTCTCTTGGGAAACCACATTCCCACTCTCAGCTTTCCTCGGTTGCCTACAGTTCTTTATGTAGGGATCAGGTTTCCTGGCTTTTCCCCATCCAGCTTGGCATGTTCGTTGGTGTCATTATTGTTCAGCTCACATTTGGGCAGTTATGTTGCTGAGACTTTATGGCTGTAGCTTCTAATGTTACTTGGAGACACAATGTTACAGCAAACTTACTGTTCCTCTGGCGCTTACAATATTTCTGCCCCCTCTTCTGCAATGATACCTGAGTCTTAAGTGCCAGGGTGTTTTGTAGATATATCCATTGGGACTTGACTCCACATTTCTAATTTATTAGACCAGCATAATCCCTAACAACAATCTATAAGCATTTGCCCTCATACTCACAGATAAGAGTAGTCTTCACCCCTCATCATGAAAACTTCTCTTGTCTGCAGATGAAGACCATCACAGAAACCTAAAGCCAATCAAACTGCAGAGCTGTGGGATTAGGTTTTATCAGCCTTGAAGCCAACTTCTATTCAATTTCCTGAGGTTGTATAGTTCTACAAATCTTCTCTTGATTTCTTTCTATATTCTGCTCCTTAAATTTTTTAACAGTCATTTCTCTTTTTGATAATGAGAATGGTTTTAATTACTAGCCTTGAATTTTTAACAAGTTAATACATGTATATAATATACTATGATCATAGTCAACTCCTCATTACCTTCCCACTTTTATTGACCTTCCTCTTCCTCTTCTTCTTCCTCCTCCTCCCCCTCCTCCTCCACCTCCTTCTTCTTTTAATCCTCCTCTCACTTTCATGGATTTTTAAAAGCAAGTGACCACAGAGGCCCCGTGTTCATGATTGCAAAAGCTGTATCATACCCAGAAGATATCATTCATCTCTGTCCTTTGCTTCTGAAAGCTTTCTTTTATGTACCTTGGGCCGTAGAGAGGATGGCGTAGCTGCCTCATTTAGGGCTGCCCATTCAGTAGTCACTTGTTCTCAGAATTTTGACCAGTTATGAGTGTTTTGATAGTAATCACTCACTGCAAAAAAACAAGCCACTCTAAGCCAGGTGAGAGTGATGCTAGCTCTTGGATGTTTATATTTATATATTTAAAAACAGTTTAACTTCACATCTGTTTAACAAAGCACTCATAAGGATATTCCCCACGAGGGCCTGACCTGCTGGTCATAGGTTTTGGCCAGGATTATTGTACCAGGCACATATTCTCTTTCAGGGGGATATGTCTCAAATTCAATAAGAAAGCAGCTGATTACCCCCAAAACAATCTTAACACCATTGCACCAGGGGGCCTATCATGTCTGGTAGGTCAATAATGTAACACTAAAGGTGCACAGCTGGGAACAACCAGCTCATTCTCAAAGTTGATCTTCTAAGAAAGAAAGAGACTCAATAGAGACAGAACAAGACTATTTTCTTCTAAATAACAGTAGCCACATCTGGATTGGTGCATATTTGGGGAAAATAATCTACAAAATCATATGGAGATGTTTGTAGCATGATATGAGAGGAAGGATAAAAGGTTATATTAACTGTGGGTTTTAGCCATTTTATCGACACCAGAGAATCTTGATTCTTTTTTTTACCTGTGCTACTGGGTGTATTGAATTCTTCCCAATTGTCTTATAGTATTTAGAGGATGACACAAAATGTATTGATTATCAGATTTAAAATCCATTTTATAAGGCATCAAGAGGACTCCATGATTTATGACATATTAAATATGACATGTTTTAATGTCTAGGAAGACTTTGGCGTTAGGTGCACATATTTTTACTTGTTGATTTGCTGAAAACTCTATGTGTTTTGGGCTCCCCTTATTGAATAAGTCAAAACAATATTCTTAGAAAATTATTACATGAAATAATGCATTAAAATGCATTAGGGACTTGGTGGATAATAGTAGAAGGTAGTAGAAGAAGACATGGGAGAAATCATTATCAATTTCTAAATGCCTATGTTTTTATCTCTGAAATGCAAAGGGCCATCTAGTAAATAAATTAGTCCATTTTCTGGTTCAGTTTAATTCTTGGCTTTACAATTCACAAGACTCTGACCCTCATCAAGTTATGTTCCTTCTACTCCCAT
Source organism: Peromyscus maniculatus bairdii (assembly GCF_049852395.1). Classification (NCBI taxonomy): domain Eukaryota; kingdom Metazoa; phylum Chordata; class Mammalia; order Rodentia; family Cricetidae; genus Peromyscus; species Peromyscus maniculatus. The sequence continues at coordinate 76,215,050 of NC_134853.1, forward strand.
GTCAGTGAAGACAACAAAAATCCTTTCAAAGGTCAAAGGAGTAATGTTGTTAAGCACTTAGCATGAGAAATTGTTCAGATGATGTTTGCTCTTTGTATGTGAGACTGGAAATTATTCAAACTTTGCTTTCGAGAGGGCATCTAACTACAAGCTCTCAGTACTTATACTGTGACCCATGACAAGAGTGGAAATGCTCGGAATGGCATTTCTTCAATGATTTTCTGATAATGAGATTCCTTTTCATACTTTTCAGCCTTACTAAATACATCTCGTGTCTGTACCACAACGACATGTGCTTCAAAGGTATTTGTTTATGTTTTCTTATTTGGTGTGACAAGTAAATGCTTCAGTTCTGATTGCAGGGCCACTCTGGCCACAGCCCTCTTAAGTTCTGACTGAGTGTTAGGAAAAGACCTATAGGGCAGCTCCTACATTTCACCAGTGCAAGAATTTAGAGAAACTCTGAAAGTACACCTGGTGGCCTCTGCCCTTAACACATGCACTAGCCCATGGGATGTTGTTAGTTGCTTGTCACCAATATTCAAATGTTTACATATTTGATAATATACTATTACACATTTTTCCAGTTATAAAGCATAACTTTAGAGAGATAAGAAAGACAAAATATTTTATCATTGAGAGTACAACCATGCCTTATTAACATTTGAATGCATTATTTCATGTAATAATTTTCTAAGAATATTGTTTTGATTTATTCAATAAGGGGAGCCCAAAACACATAGAGTTTTCAGCAAATTAACAAATAAAAATATGTCCACCTAACTCCAAAGTCTTCCCAGACATTAAAACATGTCCTATTTTAATATGTCATAAATCATGACATATTAAAATATGTCATGCATGCATTTTTGTTTAGGAAACATGCACACACATGTATGAGCATGTATGTGGAGGCCAGAGATCAGGTCAGCCTTGGGTGTCACCCTCAGTTTCTCTCCACTTTGTTTTGGTGAGATACAGTTTCTCACTGAATCTAGAGCCTGGTATTTCTATTAGCCTGACCAGCAAACCACAGAGAGCTGCTTGTTTCTGCCTTCCCAGTGCTGGGGGTGTAAGCAGAGTACCATATAAGCTTTTGACATGAGTTCTAAGTATCAAACTCACACCATCATCCTTGCACCATAAGCACTTGTTGGTTCCAGGGTCTCACAATAATGGAGAAGAGACCACCAATGTCTATTAAACCAGAAGCAAGCTTTATTCCAGAAAAAAAAGAAAGAAAAAATAAAATAAAATAAAATCACAGTGGGGCACAAAAGCTTATCAGCTAGCTGAGACCACAGCCAGAGTTGGATTTTAAGGCTGTGACAGTTGGATTGGGGGGTGGTTATGAGTCCCTTCTTATAGTAAGGGGGAGGCTTTAGGCACAGAGTGCATGTTAGGAGTCATGTAGTTAACTTTGGTCCAGGCAGTTGTTGGCTATAAGGGGTAAGGGGGGTTAAAAGTTAACCCTTGGCTGTTGACAGAGGAGCTGGCTGTAAAGCAGAGAGCCATTGTTAGCAGTTAACCTTTAAAGCTGATGACTGTCTGTTTTCACCTCTTAAGCTTATAATTTTATTTTTCTATATTCCTGGACCCTTCACACTTTACCTACTGAATGTTCTCCCCAGTTCCTGTGATTATCCAAAGCTGAAAACTCCAAAAACAAATAAACCTTGGAGATGGAGTTATTGAGAACCCTCTTATAGATCCTGTCAGCACTAGGAGAAACAAATTGCAGCAGTATTAATAATGATGGTGTCCTCCCCTGTGTTCCCATGGTATGTTAGTCACGTGTTCTGAACCATAACAACACTGCCTCCTTGTAAATGCTCTGTGAGCTTTTTGAGGACTAGATCTCACACATGGAGAATCCAATGGAGTGGATAAGAACTGCAACTCAGGAAAACAATTGTTCAGACTGCTGACATTTAGAGAATTTCTCTGTTTCCTTGTTGAAAAACACAGGACACCAAAGGGTTGTTCATATCAGATCACATAATCCACATATGAAAAAGTTTGCGTGCAGGAAATGCTCAGTAAATATTAGGTTTTATTGTCTTTGTAGGTCCAGAGCCTAAAATAAATCTATCAGTCAGCCAAAATTTTCTACTTTTCAAGATAAGCCATATGTATACTGTTGAAATCCAAATGATCAGATATAGGCATGTCACCAATACTGGTAGACTTCCAAAAAAGTACTTAACTCTCCTGGATTTTTACTTTCTCGGCTCTAATAGGGGCACAAATGAGTATTTATATCCTCAAATTCTAATGATGGCTACAGATAGACTCTAGACTCAAACACTCTGACTTATTTTTCATCTGGATGTATGCCCTTCAAAAGCAGTACTGGTGAATCAAAGACCATGAACGGCAATATAGTTTTGTTGACACATTTGACCCTGTTTTCCAGAAGGGCTATGCCAATTTCAATTTCAGTAAAAGAATTTTTATTCTACTCTCATCAACATGAGGATAGCTGCTTTTAAGTGAGTTTTAACTGTTTGCTGTTCTGTTCAGTGTTAATTGCTTCGTGGTGTTGTGTTTTGATGGTGCTGTCCTTGTCTGGGCTCAGCTTTGCCAGGCTTATCGATACAATGCCAATTTGGACACTATTTCTGATTCTGTATTTTCTCTTCCTTTCCTTGATCTTTTTTTTTTTATAGAACCATTAAAGAATCCCTCGTTAATCATGTAATACTACATTATATTTAAACTAGTGATTCTCAACTTGTGGGTTGTGGCCCCTTTGGCAACCTCTATCTCCAAAAATATTTACATTAAAATTTATAACAGTAACAAAATCACAGTTATAAAGTAGCAATGGAAATAATTTTATGGTTGAGGATGACCACAGCATGAAGAACTGTATTATAAAGGGTCACAGCATTAGAAAGGTTGAGAACTGATTTAAACTATATTAGCATGATATTAGACTTTTTCATCATTTCTTTGCTCAAGATACTGACTTAAGAATGATTACAAAATAACACAGAAGACTAGCCAATCCTAAAGCTCTTAAAAACATAAGTTTTGATGCTACTTTTCAAAATAATCTCTAAAATATTAAATAGAAACCAAACTTGGACTCAAAAATTTATTTCTGAGACATATCTTATAGAGCTTATGAACTTCTATTTATAAGCACTATCTCATTAGAAAAATGCAAAACTTCACAGGCACTCATGAAAAACTGTGAAGAAGAGCTTTAAAATTTTCAAGTTGTCACATTACTTAAAAATAGCCTGCTCCTGCAGCTAGAAGCTTGAGTGAATTCTCACTGATTAAAGTTTAGACCCTCTTAAAAAATGTAATGAACCAAAACAGTTTTTCTAATATTAAGTACCGTCTCAGTAAATCTAGAAGTTAAGTATTAAATTGAATGACTTTTTCACTAAATTAAAAACACCAGCCACTATACAAATATTAAAAGGTTTTGAAACATTTTAGCGAAATAGGATTAGTTTCCTTTTCCTAATTGATACAAAAAAAAAACTTTAAAAAGCCACCAAAACTAAACTGATTACATATTTGAAAGATACCTAATTCAGGTTTTGTTGTACATATACTTATTGGAGCATGGTCAAACTCCCAGTGGCCAATTCCTTCTATTTTCCTTTTGGGGTGGGAACAAGAAAGAGTGGAGGATTGACCCTAGAGGAATGGGCCAATTGTAATTAGGTAATTGTATGAAAGTCTCAAATAATAAAAATATTATGTTGGGGGAAAAATACACCAAGAAAAGCAAAAAAAGAAAAAGAAAAAAGAAAAGAAAAGAGACACCCACTTACTAATTCACGGACCACCCCTGAAAGTCTTCTTTTGATAATGCATTCTTTTGAAGCCTTTAGGGTGGTACTCTGAGAGCTGTAACTGCCTTTGTTTCTCTGTCACCCGAACACCTGAGCTTGTTTGCTCCTAACCCCACAGATTACTTTTGAGCTGAGAAGAAACAGCATCTTTTCATCTTCAAAGCCATCATTGTGCTTAATTAACTAATAATTTAATGAACTGATATGAGATCAAAGGCATGATCACGTCCTTCTTATTTGGGGCAAAAGATAGGAATTTCAAAACACTCCTAGACAATTTTTTTCAAGTTGGGAGTTACTAAAGGAGACATTTATAGGTCTCCATATATTCACAGTGGGGGAGAATGAGATATCAAGAAACATTGCTCCCTCTAGGAAATATTAATGTTCTGTTGTGCCTAAGGGATTGTTTCAGCTTAATGGGTAAGGGGAATTCACACATGCTCTTTCAGCTTCCAAAATATGCAGAAAAGGGTACTTGGGTTATTTTTAAATTGCAATTTTAAAAGAAGAACAGAGCTGTAAGCTCAGAGTCACTTTAGAGATGTACAGGCTATGAAACAAAACATAGTCAGCCTTCCACATCCATGAATTGTACATCTGTATACTGAGTAACCTCAGATCAAAACTATGAGTTAAAACTGTGTGCCAAACATGAACAGACTTTTTCATGTAATTATTCCATACAAAATATAACTATTTGCAAAGTGGTCATGTGTCATTGGTAGTGTAATAATCTAAAGGTTAAAGCATTACAGGGGATGTGAGGCTGAACAGATGTTGAACTCAAATATGATGCCATTTGATATCTTGAGTATCATCCATCAATTCTGGAATCTATGTGTAATCTAGATCCAATCCTCTTGAATATCAAGGGACAAAAATAATAATCATTTACATATAAAATTTTTAAAAATATTTTAAAAGAGGAAAAAAGATTTTTGTATAATGACTCATTGCATCACTTCAATGCACACCAAGATGGACTAGACTCTAGGAGAGAGCAAAAAATGTGTTTAGTGGCTGAACTTTTTTCTCAACATCTAGGAAGATATTTCATACTTCAAGGGTATTTAGTACAAATGAAATGAATGAATAAGGGATGTAGAATCTACCCACAACAGATTTCTGTCCCTCAAATCTATTAGATCTATTGGCCCTGAAGCAATGTTGCTGACAATAAGATGAGGCTTTTCAGTACAAACCAGTAGGGATGAGGCTGAAAACCTGAAGCGAGTGTCCTGATCCAGTGGAACAGCATAGGAGCCACACATCATACTGTAACACCAGAGTGCTTGAGCCCAAACAGTGAACCAAAACAAATACCCCAATGGCAAGGCTAGATAAGTATTTAAATTTCTTGTTATTTAAACCAAATGGAAACCATTGCTTTCTTACACAACTGACTATTCATATGAAGATTGTAGCTGTGACATCTTTATGTGAGTGCTTATATGTCTGTCATTATCCTAGAAATAGTTCCATTTACTCTTTTTTTTTTTAAGATATATTTATTTATTTATGTATACAGCATGTATGACTGCAGGCCAGAAGAGGGCACCAGATCTCATTACAGATGGTTGTGAGCCACCATGTGTTTGCTGGGAATTGAACTCAGGACCTTTGGAAGAGCAGTCAGTGCCCTTAACCTCTGAGCCATTTCTCCAGTCCCCATTTACTCTTATGTTAAGACTTCCAGTATGTAATACATGGAATTATAATTTCAGGTTTTTAATAACAGACAGACCTAATTTAAATTCTGTCCATTCGATTTGTTGGAGCATGCGCTCAAAGAAGATATATAAGAGCTATAAACTCAGTTTTCTCATCTACAGAGTATGAATATTGTTAGTATCTACATTTTAAGCTTGTTGCTATAAAAAGAAGATCGCATACAGTAAATTTCAGGATCCTGTATATTAATTAAGGGTGCACTCGTGTGTGTGTGTGTGTGTGTGTGTGTGTGTGTGTGTGTGTGTGTGTGTGTAGAAATAATTTACTAACAATGCAGAGGTAATAAACACAGAGAAAAGAATAAGATTTGTGTTCTTTTGGCCCCATTTATACTTCTCACTCCAGAACTATTAAAAATCATCCCATCTAGGTTGGGGAGAGCTAGCCCTGAGATCATAAGGGCAGGAGAACTGCACCTGTTCCCCGACCAGCTGCAGCACTCAGGAGAGCAGGCCCTGCACCATGCCTGGGCAGCACAATAGAGCCAACACTATGGGTGGAAGTATGGGTGAGCCAGCCCCTAAGTTTTTAAAAATGGAAGAGCTGTCCCCATTACTCATCTATCACGTATCTGCATGGGTGGGTGAGAGATACCTCTGAGGCAGAGGGGAGAGCTGCCCCTGCCTGATACTAGCTGCAACACTTCAGAGAGTGTTGCACCTTGCACCTCACCAGGGCAGCACAATAGAGCCAATCCTGCTGGCAGAGATGTGGGTGAGCAAGTCCCAAATTTGTGAGCATGGGAGAGCTGTCCCCATTACTCATCTGTCATGTGGCAGCATGAACAGCAGAAAGATGCCCTCCCCACCTCCCCATCAACTCCTGAGGTATGTGGGAGAGCTGGCTCTGACCTCATAAGACTGAAAGAGCTGGCCCTTTACCTCACCAGCTGCAGCACCTGGGAAAGTAACCCCTACACCATGCCTGGGAAACAACAGTAGAGCTGACCCTGAAAGTGTAGGTATGAGGGATCAGATCCTGAGGACAGGCAGAACTGGCCCCTCGCCTTGCTCATAGCTGCAAGATACACCACGAAAATGCAGGAGAGCTCACCCTGGTGATGAAGACAAGGGAGATCTGGCAGGCTGACCAACTACCCAGGCCCAGAACCAGGGTTATATGTTGGCCCACCTTGACATCCATCCCATTTGTGATCTGCTGGAGCAGGTGGAGGGACCAGTCCTGCAGACCCAAAGCTGCAGGGTTTCCACAACACAGGGTAACAGCAGGATAACCAAGAGGAGTCCCAGTGATGGCCCAGCATCAATAGTGTAGCAGAAACCAGAGGCCTCAAACCAGACCGATGACTCTTTGCAATGAACACTTGCAAGTAAAGATGTATGGATAAAAGAGTTTATACTGTGTGACTCACTATGTCACACTATAGCTTCCATGACAAGATTGTTTATTTTTTTTTCCTTCTGTCTTTTTTCACTTAAATTTTATTTTATTTTGAGGGGCAGAAGGTGAAGATGAAGGAATAAAGAAATGAATGACAGAGATTCATGATGTGAAAGACACAAAGAACAAATAAAAAGAAGGAAAAGAAAAAGGAAAAAATGATCCCATCTAAAAAGTTAAAAATTAAAGTACGTGAGTACTATCAGCATTTGTTATTTCTATTTTTATTGGGTTGTATAATTACATAAATTTCCATATGTGACCACTGAGATAAATCTTATCATGGACTAAGATTCTTTTTCACATCCTTCTTTATCATGGCATGGTTCCTTTTCACATCCTTCATACCAGTGATTGTCCCCTTGTTTTAATTCTAATTGCTTGAGGAGATAAAATAAAATCATTGCAGATAGATTTTCTGGAAATCAAGGCTAGAGAGCAGAACTGTTCAACAATGTTTTCATGGTCAGTACACACTGTCATCCTTCATTTTCCATGAAGCAATCATGACATTGGCTTCTGGCTCCTCTTACTTTCCCCAAACAGAGTTTCAAAACACCTGAAATGATCTGTTCTGAATGCTTTATTTCATCAGGAAAGGTACCCTGGCATTTCATAGCAAGACTGGTACAATTTTGGTGTATCTTCATAAAAAGAGATGTCTTTGAGTTAATTACACCTGTAGAAATATTCCCAAGTGCTTCTAGGAATGCTCCCAGTTTCTCTGGTGAAGCAGCTGGCTAAAAGTAGCAAAACTGTTTGCTAAGAGAATAATCAAATCCTCTACAGAATTTAATAGCCAGCAATTGGTACATAGGCACCAACCTCAAAAATTCTTTAAAAGTTTCTTAAAAGACTTGTATACTGGAGCCAGGCGTGGTGGCGCACGCCTTTAATCCCAGCACTTGGGAGGCAGAGGCAGGCGGATCTCTGTGAGTTCGAGGCCAGTCTGGGCTACCAAGTTAGTTTCAGGAAAGGCACAAAGCTACATAGAGAAACCCTGTCTCGAAAAAACCAAAAAAAAAAAAAAAAAAAAAAAAGACTTGTATACTGAACAAAACTAGCTTGATATCACTATAAAACATGAGAACCCAGACATCTGAGATCCTATCAGGCAACAAATAATCAGAACTTTCCCCATAAATCTAACATATCAATATTTAGATCAATGGAACCCAAGCCCCTTGCTATATTTCACATATAAATTATAAAAGCCCATTTTAAGCCATGGATAACTTCCCAAATGTTAACTAAGTGCTTCCTGTCTTGGTGGTAGTGGTGGTGGTCGTGCTGGTGGTGGTAGTGACTGGGTGGTGGTGGTGGTCATGGTCATGGAGTGGTGGAGGGGGAAGTAGTATGGTGGTAGAAGTGGTGTTATTGATGGTGGTAGTGGTGATGATGTGGTGGTGATGATGGTGTGGTGGGGTGGTAGTGGTAGGGGTGGGGTAGTGGTGATGGTGTGGTGGTGGTGGATAATGGTGGTGGTGGTAATGGTGTTGTGGTGTGGTGGTGATGGTGCTACTGCTGCTTTCTCTTGGTGGTGGTTTGGTTTTGGTTTTCGGTTTTTGCCTTTTTGCAGCCATAGAGTCTAAGGTTGCCGAATCATTACTTACCACATTCATTTGGTATTGCTTCATTTTAAAAATAATGTTCTGTGTGCATCTTGGGTCTGATATTTTTACTTTCTGATCCTACTTTATCTAAAATTAAAATCCATGAAATAGGAAATGTGTTGTGATTTTACTTCACATTGAAGAGTGTTGATATTTAGAGTTTACTCTATATCAAGTGGGGAAATATGCACACACAGGTCCTCAGACTCCTCCAAATCCCCATCAGCTGATCTGTCATTAACAGACAGTGCCAATGCCTATTTGGAGATAAATGGTTTTACAAACAGGTAGTTCTGCTAGAAAATAAAACTGCATTGTTAAAAGGAAATATAAAATAATTTCTGTGATGAAGAGGGAATATCATCTGGATACTTGCAGACTCACAATAAAAATGTTTTTCACCAGGAATTTCAATATTAGTGGTTTTATATCCAAACATGTGGATGTAAAACTCAGTCATCTCAGATAAAATATTCTCTCCAGATAAGTGTAGGTCATAATATGCAGAGAATTATTTTTAGGGAGCACAAAGGGTTAGTTTTTCTGCCCCCAGTGGCAAGTTATTACAGTTTTATGTGGGAGCAAAACTATACAGCTTTTCCTGTTATAAATAAGATCACTCTTACTTCACTCTAAAAATAGACTAAGAAGGAAAGTGGTACAGATCAAGAGCTTATTCAAGAAGTGGAAATGATGGCTAATGGGAGAGGCAGGTCGAGGTCATTGTTTCTTCCCCATCAAGCATTCTTCAGGTTTTTGATCTGCCTGCTTGTATAAGCAGCACACATTCTACACACCAAAATAAAAGTAGAACTACTGTATGATGCAGCCATACCCAAAGACTCTGTATCCGACCACAGAGATATCTACTTATCCATGTCCATTGCTGCATGTTCTCTCTAATATATAGGTCATGCTTTTAATTATTACATATGGGGTTATGTGAGGTTTAGTGTACACAGATGTCATGAAACTAGAACAGGTCTCACAAGATGAGGGAAAAGAGACTTTAAGGAAGGGGGTGTGAAGAGAAACAGAAGTTGTGAAAAGAAAGTTGAAAGGGTGGGATTCGAAGGAAGAATGGTACAAGTAGAGCATGGAACAGAGATGGGGAAGAAGAATGGATTGTGGAGAGTGTTAAGCACTGTGAAGATGCCAAAAGAAAATGTCTTTGTATGCAAATTAATGGAAGAATGTCTTAAAACTTAAAAAAATTGAAATTTATATGTAAAACTCATTTTCTTTTTAAATTAACATATAATATTTTTATGATATATATGTAATTTTTATATTATGCATCATTTTGGTAAAGTTAGTTACTGTAATTCTTTTGTACCAAAAGAAAAAAATATATATACAGGTTTCTAAAACTTGAACAGTGATGACTATACCATCAACTCAGCATGGTACTTTGTGAAGCCTTGTGACAGTTAACTTCCCTTGGTGACATCCTGAAACCTACACTGGCTATACCTCTCTTTAATTTGAATTTGGAATGCAATGTTAATATTTAATTAAAGCATAGAGACCACAAGCACTTCTTCATTTCATAGCTACTGCAAGACTCCTTCTTTGTCTCTACTTCCTCCAAATCTCTGTGTTAAAGACCAACATCACATGTCCACTTGTAAGGAGAGGGTCTTTTTGCTTGTTTGTTTGTTTGCTTGTTTTTTGAGACAGGGTTTCTTTGTGTAGCTTTGTGCCTTTCCTGGAACTTACTCTGTAGCCCAGGCTGGCCTTGAGCTCACAGAGATCTGCCTGCCTCTGCCTCCCAAGTGATGGGATTAACGGCATGCACCACCATCGCCCCGCCGGAGAGGGTCTTTATTGTCCCAGAGGCCATACACTCTTTATGTAGCTAAACAGACAATGCAGTTAAGCAACTAGAAATACAAATTAGTGTGAAAAATACAGTTCTATGGAAACAAACAGATTTTAGCTTTTTCTTGGTGTTTCTGCAATTCTCCTTCATCCCTCATTCTAACTCTTAGCACCATCAGTGTTTTTAACAGCTACTAATAATAGTTACCAATTCATAGAGCACTTACAAATATCACTTTTAATAACATTTTATTACCAACAATAATTATTTAATTGGGCTATTATAGTTTTATTGTATTGTATATGTTCTCTTTACACTGCCCTACACTTACATAGCAGTTACAATTCGCCTTTTGGCTTATTGTACTGACAACATCTATGTATTAATCTTATTCTGCTTCAAAAGAAGCATATCAGGAAGACATTTATTATAAGTTGATACAAAAGCTTCTGTTTCTGCAGTATCTCATGAATCCCAGAACCTGACTGAGAGCTGATGAAGAAAGGACAGGCACTCAGATATACATGCAGTGAAGCAGGAATCACCGGGAGTCAGTTATCTCTGCAACCCAGAACCTCAGCATGTTTATTAGGCACAGAACAGAGAGAGAGGTTAGCTCTTCTTAGTAGGAGATCCCATAGATGAGCCTCTCAGACTGTAAACATCCTAGAGGAAGAAGCTGAAGTTGCCAGTCTTTATACACAATGTTCAGTCATCCATAAATACTGATACTTGGACTCCGGATGAAAGCTTTGCCATTCTTCTTGAGTCAAGCCCAAATGGGTAATGGCTTTGCCAATTTCCCAAAAGTCCAAAGCCTTAGAGTCCTTGAAATGCTTGTGCCCATGTCATAAAATGCACAACCACTCAGGACATCACTCATCAAGGGCTTTCTCCACTCCTTAGAGTCATCCTCACTCCTATATTATTTTCTCACCTACATATCCTTGAATTTATTTCCCATGTTTGGTATTGCTTATCTGAAATTGAAAGCAACCTCTTTCTGAACTGTGTCCACATTCTGTGTCATAGATCATGAGAGTCCAACAGTGATCCTACCTAAAGAACAGAAAACGGAAAATGTTTTAAGCAACTAAGCCTCTAGAATAGTCATAATTCCATTTACAATTCTAGATCATGGCAAGTCAGGAGCTGGCATTAGACTCATTAAGAAAGACTGACATAGTTGCTGTTCCTTAGAGCATTAGCGAGAATGGAAGTAAGGGTTCTCCTCAATTAGGATTTAAATCAATCAAAACTGAGACTAGAACTCAGCAAAAGAATATCAAATCCCTGGTATTATTACTAACAAAACTGTGATTTGATAAAATAACTTGCTTTCTGAGACGTCAGATTCTTTATGCTTAATGCCTGAATGAAAAAGACGACCCTTTAACTCACAATGAACAGTAAATGGGGAAAACCTCACTCGTGAGCAACTACCATCTAAAAGAGAAGAAAACTAACAGATATTCCCTGAAAATATCCCACTCACAAAGGAAAGAAAAGATAGAGTGCTTGAGCTTTGAATTACCAACTTATCCTCCAAAATTCAACAGAGAATCGGTCATTTCACTCTCCTTTCCTCTAACTACCATGGAGAGAATAATGGGGACCAGATAGACTCCAGTGAGGATTGCCACACTCACTTCAGTCTTTCTATGAGATGTGGACAATAGAACATAGTAAATGACCCCTTTAACAGTCCTGAAGCTCATCCTCAGACCATCCCATCCCCTGCTCCTCCTGAGTTCTCTTTCTTGAGAGAATGATCTTCACACTTCAGTATATTGTTCTCAGTTATTTCAGGGGTACTATCTGAATGCAGGAAAACGGCATTGCTGTTTGCAAGTCCCAGAGCAATGGACAATGTTATAAAGAGACAGGGAAAAAACAAACAAACAAGCACAATCCTCTCCTATTCAGACATAACCAAGGAGAGAACTTTTAAATATTCCATTATATTCTTTAAAATGCATTAGGCAAAAAACTAAAGAAAAATGAAAAATAATAATAAAAAATAAAAAAGTACATTAGGACCTGATACAAATGTTTATACAGAAAATATAGTTTCACAAGATTCTTTTTAATTTACCATTCAAGTCTTTAGCCATACAGATTCCTTATAAGCATTATTTTAAACACTTTGGTTAATTCAACATGTCACAATATATTCTATTATTGTATTTAAGAGATTTTTTCTATTTATAATCCTTAAACAAGAATTTTTTATAAAATGTAACAAAAGAAAAATTTCATTGGCACCAGAAAGCCTTGTTCTGTTGTATAAAGAACTTTAAACTTTTGACTCATGTACTTAAAACTTTTTCCCCAAGATTTATAGCCCTTAAATCATCACCTTATTATGAAACTGACTGTCTCGCTGTGTCCTTTCCAACATTCAGTGCATCAGAAATGGGAATTGATATTAATTTACATTGGATAGCCTGTGTTGGAACCACTCAGCAAAACCAAAACTGTACTCCTGTCTCAGGAAAACTGAAAAACCATAAATGTGAATTGTTCTATAATTCTATACTGTTTCAAGTTAATTTATGGTGCAGCAATAAATGACCATTCCACATACTTTTTCATGGCTTTTATTAGTACCACAGTAAATAATTCATTAATTTTTTTTTGGTTTTATTATTAATTATTATTATTATTATTTTACAACACCATTCAGTTCAACATAATAGCCACAGAATCCCCTGTTCTCCCCCTCTCGCCCACCTCTCCCCCCAGCCCACCCCCCATTCCCACCTCCTCCAGATCAAGGTCTCCCCCGAGGACCGGGGTTGACCTGGTAGACTCAGTCCAGGCAGGTCCATTCCCCCCTCCCAGACCGAGCCAAGTGTCCCTGCATAAGTCCCAGGATTCAAACAGCCAACTCATGCAACGAGCCCAGGACCTGGCACCAATGCACAGCTGCCTCCCAAACAGATCAAGCCAAATGACTGTCTCACCCGTTCAGGTGGCCTGATCCAGTTGGGGGCCCCTCAGCCTTTGGTTCATAGATCCTGTGCTTCCATTCATTTGGTTATTTGTCCCGGTGCTTTATCCAACCTTGGCTTCAACAATTCTCGCTCATATAAACCCTCTTCTTACTCACTAATTAGACTCCAAGTGCTCCACCAGGGGCCCAGCCGTGGATGTCTGCCTTCAGATTCCTCAGTCCTTGGATGGGGTTTATGGCACCACTATCTGGGTGTCTGGCCATCCCATCACCAGAGTAGGTCAGTTCCTGCCGTCTCGCGACCATTGCCAGCAGTCTTTTGAGGGGGTTATTATATATGTCAAGAATATTTCAGGAACCTGTTTTTGGAGTATAAATACATAAAGATTAAAATCTCTGGTTTTCCTATTTATGCATATTTCACACCTACAATAACAATAGATACCCAATAAATACCGACTTAATAAATGAAATACCTACTACACTTAAGTAGTAATTTGAAATGGATAAATTGATACAGAGTTGCTGGGGAAGCCATGCCTAGAGATCTAGATTCAGAAGTCTTAAACTTATCAAGAACAATATTGGAATTAAACAGAAACATCTAGCTTTATATAGAGAAACTAACAATGTCTGTCCTAGTTAGAGTTACTATTGCCATGTTGAAATACCACAACTAGACCAACTTTGTGAGGAAAGGGCTTATCTGGCTTCCATATTATCTGGCTTCCATCAAAGAAAGACAAGACAAGGACTCAAATAGGGCAGGAACCTGGAAGCAGGAGCTGGTGCAGAGGCCAAAGAAAGGTCCTGCTTACTGGCTTGCTCCATATGGCTTGCTCAGCCTGCTTTCTCATAGAACCCAGGACCATCTTCCTAGAGATGGCACCACCCACAATCGGCTGAGTCCTCCCCCATCAATCACTGGAGGGAACTGAGGTTCCCCCTTCTCAGATAACTCCAGCTTGTGTCAAGTTGACATAAAACTGTCTGGCACAGTATTCCATGCCATGCCTTGTAATATTCCTGTATACTCTTGCATACTGAGAAAAGAATAACAAAGAAAATTGGGGGTAAGCATCATGTGATGGAGAAAATAAGAAAATCAGTTATCAGAAAGTGACAGCAAAGAACAACAAAAAGTATTAACTATGGAATGTTCACTATTTGCCAGGCATGACATTTGAGGAATTGATCTCATCTAAGTATGGAAATAATCCTTTGAAATAAACCTAGATATTCAACAATAGATTAATGAGTAAATAAAGTGATATATATACATATATACACACATATTGTGTGTGTGTATATATATATGCGCAATGGAGTTTTATTCAACCATAAATATTAACAAAATTATGGCATTATAGGAAAATGGATGGAACTGGAGATGATATTTAGCAAAAATAAGTCATACTCAGAGAGAAAAATAACAAATTTTCTGTCATATGGGGAACTGAGAAATTATAGATAGCTAGATAGACAGATAGGAATATATAGGACACAAATGTAGGAGGGGTATTATTTTAGTAGAAGACTAATGGTAGGGTTAAGGGGAGCAAGAGGGTAAGTAAAGGAGAAGACAAATCCATGTTTTCTTTCATATACAGATTTAGGTGTGTGTGTGTGTGTGTGTGTGTGTGTGTGTGTGTGTGTGTGACATGAAAACAGGATGAATAAAGAAGGAAATGAACAGGAGGGAGAAAGGTCCCAATGAGTGGTGCATAAGCAAAGTACAGTGATTTACATGTATGAAAATACAGCAAAACCCACTATTTCATATGCCCACTTAAACTCAATCTATGAACGGTTGTGTATATCTGTAACCTAGCACTTGAGAGGTGGAGGCAAAAGGAATAAGAGCTCAAGGCCAGCCTCAGTTACATAATGAGCTTGAGGCTACCTTGGGCTACATGAGACTCTATTTCAGAACTGATAAATATATGAGAGACAGTTACAGAGAGGGACAGAAAAGAGGGAGAGACTATTTTATTTTAATATAATACTTCACTATTTGAGAATTCAATACAATGAATATTAATCATACTTAGCCCTTCTCCTCCCACAACTTCTCCCAGACCTACCCGACTTTTCCACCCCATCTCAACTTCATATGCTTTTCCTTCCCACAATCTACCCTGTCCAAGTTGTGCCCCTGGGTTGAAGCCATCTACTGTGGTATGGTTGACCCACTAGGAGCCATACCCTTAAGAAAACTGACTCTCGCCGGGCGGTGGTGGCGCACGCCTTTAATCCCAGCACTCGGGAGGCAGAGCCAGGC
The DNA here is from genome assembly GCF_049852395.1 of Peromyscus maniculatus bairdii. Lineage (NCBI taxonomy): Eukaryota > Metazoa > Chordata > Mammalia > Rodentia > Cricetidae > Peromyscus > Peromyscus maniculatus. Next base: position 76,230,672 of record NC_134853.1, read on the forward strand.
GGATCTCTGTGAGTTCGAGGCCAGCCTGGGCTACCAAGTGAGCTCCAGGAAAGGCGCAAAGCTACGCAGAGAAACCCTGTCTCGAAAAAAACCAAAAAAAAAAAAAAAAAAAAAAAAAAAAAAAAAAAAAGAAAACTGACTCTCCCTCCTCCAAAAACGATCAACTGCCAATAGCACCTTAGCTAGAGAGGAAGGTGGAGATCCCCTGCCCACTTCACACTAGAATGTTGATTAGCATGATCTTGGACAGGTAACCACAGCCGCTGTGAGTTCGTTCGTGTAGCTGTCAAGTCATGTCCAAAAGATACTTTCCACAGTCCTCCCTGACCTCTGGCTCCTTCAATATTTTTGCCTCCTCTTCTACAGAGGCTATAGAGCCCTGAGGGATGGGTGATACAGATGTTCCACTTGTGGCTAAATATTCCACTGACATTTATTCTCTGCCTTTTGATCAGTTGTGAGTTTCTGAGTTAACCATCATCCAATGTTGATGAGGCAAGAGAGAGGCACTCATCTATGGGTAGAGAGACACAAATTTAGAAGGCAGTTTGATACTCTGTCCATTAGTACAACAACAACAATAATAATAATAGGTTTATCTCTGAGACCTATAAGCCCCTTGTAGTGGTTTAAATAAGAGTGGTCTTCATAGGCTTATATAGTTGAATGTTTGGTCATCAGGGAGTAGAACTCTTTGATAGGATTAAAAGGATTGGGAGGCACGGCTTTGTTAAACTATGTCACTGGGGGTGTGTTTTGAGGTTTTAAAAGTTTATGCCAGTCCCAGTCTCCCCCTCTCTCTCTGTCTCTCTCTCTCCCTCCCTCCCTTCCTCCCTCTTTTTCTCTCTCTCCTTCCCTCCCTCTTTCTCTCCCCCCTCTCTCTTTCCCTTCCTCCCTCCATCCCACACTCTCTCTCTTATCTCTGTCTTTGTCTCCCTCATACTCTCTCTTTCTCTCTCTCCCCTCCCCTCCTCTCTCTCTTTCTGCCTGCAGATCATGATGCAGCTCTCAACTACTTCCCTAGCACCATGCCTATCATGCCTGCAGCATGCTCCCTGTTCCCATGCTCCCTCCCATGATGATAATGGACTAGCCTTTTGAAACTGTAAGCAAATCCCCAATTAAATGCTTTCTCTTGTAAGAGTTGTGGTCATGGTGTCTATTCATAGCAATAGTGACTAAGGCACTCCCCAACCATAAATTCTTGGCAATATTTACAGTATCAAGCATGCATTTTATCCTGTGCAGGAGGCCTTAAATCAAATTAGACAGTAGCTCCATATATAATGTGTGTGTGTGTGTGTGTGTGTGTGTGTGTGTGTGTGTGTATTTTGAATTGCAACTAACCTACACAGAGGGTAATGCTTCCTCCAAAAGTCAAAAATACATTATTTTCAAAAATTAATTTTAAAAAGCAAACTGCAGGCCTGGGTTAGATGGCTCAGAGAATAAAGGCATTTACCCTCAGTCCTGAAGACCTGGGTTTGGTCCTTGGAAGGCACATGGTGAAAGGAGAGCACTGACTCCTGCAAGTTGTCCTCTGACCTCCACAAGTGGCACACGTGCACACATGCACACACTATAAATAAATAAATAAATAAATAAATAAATAAATAAATAAATAAATAAATAAAGTAAAAGAAAATGAAAAAATAAAAACTTCGAAGGTAGAATTTATTAGTTTGTAATAAATATAGAGATGATGCATTGCCTAAGGTAACATGTCAAGATGCATTGAGTGAGTCTGTTGTAGACTACCATTCCTGTGTCTCTATTAGACTATTCTTGAAATTGATGATTAATTTTAATTTCTTCTGCAGATGTAACATTTGTGCTCTCCTTTGTGAAATCAAATTCAATTTTTTTTTCTAGCTAGTAAAATGCAATCCCACATGGAAAAGTACCAAGGCAGAATGAAGTTACTGGTTGTTGGCAAATGAGAAATGTAACACCTCAAGAAACATCAGGTTGCACAAGAGGGACACTTTGAGGACAGTTGCAACTTGACTTTTTCATCTACCTTAGGACATTCTTTGACTTTTCCTACATGCCAGAATACACCTGAGTAAACATCATAAATTGTATTTGGTGAGGAGAAAGGTCTAGTCACAAGTCATGATTAGATCATGCTGAATGTGTAGTCAAGCACAATGTTTCTTTAGGTGAATAGTGATCACAGCTATTAATCATTTAATTGAAGAATTCACTTCTAAGAAACCTATTATAAATAGAGCTTGTGCTACCACGGTCCTGAAGATTTTAAATTATTTTCTCAAACAGAAGAAAAGCAAACCATCATTTATCATCAAAATAAAAAAAAAAAAACTTAATCACATTGTAAAGTGTTGATAACAGACAGAATTTTGGTCTAAAATGCCATGATATTTCCCAACCTAGCAATTTGCCACTGAAGATACTTCAAATGCATAGACATAAGTGATTTCCTAGTGAGTGCTAGGATGACTAAATATGTTAGAAATACTTTTCTGCAGTGTTTGCAAATTTATATGAGTCACTGCAGCCAGTCTAGAACACACCCAACTTTCCTGATTCCATGCCCGAAGAACTCAGCCTGTATTTTCAAAGCATCTGCATACATGCAAAATATGTATGTAAACTGAGAGACAGTGAGTCTTGGCTTTAAAATCATATATAATGCTATTGTCAAATTATAATTCTGATCTAAATCACTGCAGCAAGATCCTTGTAAGTGGTTTCCAGTCACATTATCCTCAAATTTACCAAATACAGTGTTGTAAAAATCTGTCTTGAGAAACACACATGCCCAGCATCTGCTCTAAAGACTTTTTTCCCAAGAGTTCCCCTTGCCTGCAGGAGGACATGCAAGCTCCTAACGGTACAAACCCTGCACTCTGCACACCACACCTTCTATTTCTGTAGTATTTCTCATTACTCCCCACATTGCTCTTTATGCTCCAACAGTTCCAAACCACAAAGAGTTTTCTCCCCAGGAGCCCTGTGCATTAGCTTATCCTGCCCCTTTCCCAGAACAACGTCTATGATATTCCACAGTCAAGCTCTTATCCTTTAAGGCTCAACTCAGGCACCATTACTTTCTGAAAACTTTCCTGACCCTTCTAGACCTGCTTGCTGCAAAGCAGTTTGCACATCCTTATCACCTGTCTTCGAGATGGCGGAGCTGTTTATTCAAACATTTCTCACCCAACCAGAAGGTGGTTTCCAGGAGCACAAGAGTCATTGATCGGTTCCCTTCTCTCCTACTGTTGGAGTTTGGCATGTGGTATCGATGCTGAAATGCTGACACTCATTCTCCCACCAGGGATTCTCTACAAAAAGATAAATACAAAGGAAAAATAACATTGAGAAGTAATGGGCAGGTTTTATTAATATCTACATTACTTTGATTATTCTGAACATGGGATTTTCTGAGTAGTGCTTCTGTTGTGAAATGGTAGACCTTGAAAAGCTTAGTGACCACTCCTCAATTCATTCCTCTGAATCTGAATGCCCATCACTGTAAATGAGGAAGGGACTCCATTTCCATGTTCAGTCACCGACAGAACATGGAGCACAGTTGAATGAGCTGAGGGAAGCTCTGTCAGGAGCATTTTCCTAACAGATCTCCCATCCAGTACTCACCAGACCTGACCTTACTCAGCCTCTGTTGTAAGACCCGACTGAGCGCATGCAGGGAGGTATGGCTATAGACACAAAGATGTAGGAAGCAAGAAGGAAGTATAATGTGTGCTCCTATATTTTATATACATTAACCCACATTCTTGTCAAATAGGACAGGACATGTTCCTGTCAGTAAAGATCTTGAATTCAGCCAGAAAATCAATTCCTTGTTCCTTAGGAAGGTTCTAAAAAAAGTTGGAAGTGATGTCATGTGAACTCTACTGATTCTGCTCCTGTAAATTCTTACACCTTATAACAATTTATAATATTCAAAGTTTCAGACATATTATGTAATGCAATATATAATATGTCTTCAACAGCATGAAGTTGCTAAGCATCAATGTTTCTATTAACAGGTTAGGAACCAGTAAAATAAGTAGTCGTGGTCATAAAGATAAAGAGCAGCAAACACATAAGATCAATTTTTGAAATGCACAACAATGTTTTCAGCTAAGCAATATGCCACAGAGAGTGCTCCAAAGGTCTATGCATGAGATCTGCCAACTAGCACAGCAGGAGGCCTAACTATGTTAGAAATGCCCCTGTAGTTCTCAGTGTCTGTGTCTGTTCCTGTGGCCAGCCTCAAGCACACCTGCATATCCTGCCCCCACTACTCCAGATACTTAGCTGTTATGTTTGTTTTGACAACTCTTTGGCACATGGTATAGAGCATAGGAGAAGAAGGATGTAAGTAAAAATAAACAGCTCTTGAGACACTATATAGATATGTGTTTAATGTCAGGAATCCCATTGCAACCTAGATATTTCAATTTGAACACAGACAAGGTCTGGTCTGTTCATGGGATCTAAAGGTTGGGGTTAAATGGTTTACATGAACAACTAAGATTTTCTTACAAAAATTGGGGGGAAGAAAAATGTCTAATTCCCTGGGTAAGGATCCTCATCCTCAGAAGAAAAATGGCTAACAAGTTTTAGGTTTGAGAAGGCTTAACATTTCTGTTGACTCCATAAGAGAAGGAAACAGTAGCATTTCCAGGAGGTCTGTATGTTACTTACACAAACCTGTAAATGCTTATAGAAGAAGCAAGAACTGAGAGCAGAGGTTATATTCATAAACAATACAGGTAACACACATATATGTTACCTTTATATAATTCGTGTAAGTCTACTTCCCTCATTGCTTATAGGAGCTTGAGCATACTGAAATTAATGCATCACAGAAAGACTTTTCTACAGTTGAAAACTGTCTCTGAGTCATCTTATAAAATTTTAGAAATTTAAGCATGAACAGTTTAGAAAATCAATAAAATACATAATGCTGTTTTGATCTATTTTCACCAAAAAGGAGTAAAAAAAAATAGCTGACACTTGAAAGGGAACATTACATTTAATGGGAAATGCACTTTTGTGAAACAGCTCTAATCATCTGACACACTAGATCAATGGATACAAGAATGATGGGTAATTTTCTATAATATTCTTTGCCTCGAGTGTTTGATGCTAAGATCATCACTCTGACACCTAAGTAGGCTAAAGTACTTGAGAAGCACAGACTTGTTAAAGACAGTTGAGAGAGACCTAATCTAATTATAAGATTTCCTTCTGGAATCCGCAGGTATCATCCTAGCTACAATGCTAGGTGAATTGCAATGGTGAGTTGCTTTTTTTCTCTCAATCTGCTATAGAGATATTTAATAAGTTATTATAAGGGGAAAAAGTTTAAATTCCAAGTGATGTAAAAACTGAGTATTCAAGTTGGAGAAAATATTCAGTGGTTAGGAACATTTCTTGTACAAATGTAAGGATGTGATTTTTATTCTTAGTACTTATGCCTGCAACTCCAGCACTGTGGAGGTGGGGAGGCAGGAGATCACTAAAACTTGCTGTCTGCCAGCATAGCACCAGAAAGATGCCCTTGTCTAAAGGAATTAAATAAATGAGCAGAACCCTAGACATCTTAATATAGCTTCCACACATGCATGCACCAGCATGAACCACACCCACCCACCCACCCCACACACATAGGGACATAGACATATATACCACACTTAAATCAGAGCCACATTTTGTATTAAACCTACGATTTAACATAAAAAGTGGGCTGTGAAAGAATAGACAAATAAATAAACAGGGTCTTTTACTTATAGAATAAAGTAGCACTTTACTGTCAGTGGGGAGAATGCCAGAGGGATAAAGTCAAGAGTAAAACCTACATCACATCAATGTCAAGAAGATAAAAATAACCAACAGGGGTTTGCTAGAAATATTTAAAAAAAAAAAGTTTACTTTAAATTTTAATGTTTCAGTTTGGGACTATATTAATGTTTCTAGGACCTCAAGTTCATTATTACAATGAATAATAATGAGTCATATCCCATAATGTTAATATTATGTCAGTTTAATTTTTCCTCAACCTTAAAAATCCTGTGAGTCATTTTCTCTTCTCTAGACCACTCTAAAACAGAAGCAAAGTATCAAGTACAGTAGACTTGAAGAGAGAATTTTTATGAAAGAGAGAAGACAGGAGGGAAAAGAGTAAGTTACATAGAAGAGAAATTTATGGGCAGAACACTAAGAACAAGAATACAATGATAAAGCATGTTCTAGAACAAAGCTTCTCAAGGAGGGTTCTTTTGAAATCTAGAGCTTTACAAAGTGTCATGAAAGGATTCTTGAGATTGTCTCTAAAATGTAAATAAAACATCGTTTGTGGATCTATGTGGCTCATGGAATGGCAGCATTTACAGAACACAGTAACTTAGCAGATAGTCCATGATTTCATTAGTAGCCCTTTAGCCCTTGTAGCTGGAGTTCTCCTAGTCCTACTCAGATCACAGATGCTCAGACCCAAATAAACACACAGATGCTTATATTAAATAAAACTGTTTGGCCTAATGGCTCAGGCTTCTTGCTAGTTAGATCTTACACTTAAATTAATCCATAATTCTTCTTTATGTTTAGCCACATGGCTTGGTACCTTTTCCTAGTTCTTCCTTCACATCTTGCTTCTTGTGGTGGCAGTAGCTGGCAGTGTCTACTGACTCAACCTTCCACTTCCCAGAATTCTCCTCTCCACCTATCCTATACTACCTGCCTGGCTACTGGCCAATCAGCATTTTATTTATCAATCAATCAGAGCAACACATTCACAGCATACAGAAAGACATCCCCAGCAAGCCCTGAGTTGTAGAGTCCATAAGGACGGTCTTCACTTATGTGGGTATGTATTAGTTTTTCACGTGACTAGAGGGGCCACCAACAGTTGGTGAGTATATGATAGCAGAAAGATGATGACAGGCTGATGACACCAGTGTCTCCATCCCTACTGAGGTCTGAATATAAAGTCTCAAAAAATTGTATGTTGAAAGTTTTGTCCCTATCTAGTGGAATTATTGAAAATATTTGCACTATGAAGATGTTAACTTTGTTTATGTGTTACTTCATTGGTGAGTTATGAGGAAGCAAGGCATAGTTGGAGAGATGGGTCATTACAGATATGTCTTTAAAAGTGTATCTTTGGTTCCTGGATTCTAGCTCTTTGCCTTTTGGCTTCTTGTTTGCTATGAGAAGACATATGTGTGATATGCCTTATGCTCCAATGGGGGGTATATTCTACCTTATCATAAGCCTGAGACAATAACCCAGCTGACCCTGGACCTGAATCTCTGAACCATCAGCATAAATAAATCTTTTCCTCTCTAAGCTATTTTACTCAAGTATTCTGTTTCACTGACAAAGGACTGGTTAAAATGAAATTGCCATGAAAATTAGGGTCATTATTGTAATTTCCTCACCATGTGGGTCAGATGCAGTTGGTATGACCTTATGAAAGAAATTTGGGGAATGGAGACACTACTTAGAAAAAGTTTAGAATATGATAAACAGATCTTCATAGATTATTTTGATGGCAGTTCAGAAGACCAGAATGCTAATAGGTACAGGAGTAATAAAGACTGTGCTCATGAGACTTGTAGGAGGAAATAAAGACACTATAGGAATTGGACTAGATGCCACTCACATGATATTGAGGCTATGAATTAGTCTATGTAATGCTCATCTCTTAAGACCTTGAGTGAGGTTGAGTTTATAGGTGACAGACTGACCAATCATGTAGAAAAAATGTCAAGTCTGCATCAGGCCGTCAAAGTTTAGTCACAAAGAGAGCCTCCAAGTGCTGTGGGATGTCTTTCTGTACACTGTGAATATGTGTTGCTCTGATTGGTTGATAAATAAAGCTGCATTGGCCTATGGCAAGATAGCTTAAAGGCAAGTGAAAAAATCCAAGCAGACATACGGAGAGAAGAAAGAAGGGAGGAGATGCCAGTCTCAACCTAAGGAACAGCAAGATGCTAGCAGACCAGTAATGCCACAGCCATGTGGCAACTTATAGATTAATAGAAATTGGTTAAGTTATAAGGGCTAGCTAAGAAGAAGCCTACCATAGGTCATGCAATTGGTAATTAATATTAAGCCTCCAAATGATTATTTTATAAGTGGCTGAGGGACCACGAAGCCAGGCAGGACTGGAGAAACCTTCCAGCTACATCCAAGGTAGTACCCAACTGACAGAAATCTCTATACCCTATTACCCTGACAAGCTCATTAATTTAAGATTTCTCAAGGAAAAGCATGACCTCAGTTCAGATAGTGCAGTACAATGTGCTTCTAGATGATCAGCAGTCTGGGATCCCTGCAGGGAGACCTGTTCAGCTCATGCCCATGGCTACCTCATCCCATGCCTCGAACTGGGGTTAGTCCATTTTTCCATAAGTCTTTGAGCTATAGATCCTTTATTTGGAAGCTAACCTCTCCCTCTCCCTCTCCCTCTCCCTCTCCCTCTCTCCCTCTCCCTCTCCCTCTCCCTCTCCCTCTCCCTCTCCCTCTCCCTCTCCCTCTCTCCCTCTCCCTCTCTCCCTCTCCCTCTTCCTCTCTCCCTCTCCCTCTCTCTGAAGGGAAACTAAAAGATTAGGACAAAACATTGCAGTTTGCACACCCATCCACCAACCATTCTCCATATGCATTCTCTGCTTGTCTCACTGAGTAGCTTAAGCGATAAGGTGACCTAAAGTCATCTTTTGGAAGTAACTCAACTAAGCCAGAATTGCTGAGTTTGTCAAGCCACAGACACAGTTAGGCAGGAACATTCTATAAAGCACTCAAGCACATCATTTGCCTTCTATAGGGTTTTCTCTGACTCAACAATTTCATTTTTGCACTCAGGGCCCATCCATTGACCTCTTCACCGGCCCTCCTTGTCCATTTGTTATTGCTCACACTTTTGCAAGCAGTCTTACTTAAATTAAAGCCACTCTCCTTCACACAGGTGACACAGGTGACTTGGCACTTTCCTCATTGGGGATATTTTCCTCACAGTCATATTTCAAGGCTCCCCTTGAATATTGCTATATTAAAGTCATGGCCCATTTGGGGCCTGACCCATAAATCAGGATTGCCACATCTACAAGCCAGCCTGAGCTTCGCCCCTCCCCCTCCTTCTGTAAAGTGTAGATAGAAACTAAGGATTGAGTTGATTGACATAAGGGTCTGAACTAACGGTCCACACTTGGGATTCTTAAGTCTAATTCTGCCCCTTCAAGGTCATATTGTTTGAGAGTCTCTCTGCTACAATGGGAGAGAAAATAGTTTCACAGGTGTCTACACATTAACCATTCCCACATCCAAATACACTGATCCCGGCTATAAAATGAGGATTTATGAGTGAACCCACAGAGATTATATTCCTACCATAAGCCCAACTTTGGCTAGGAATCCACATTTTACTTTGTTCCTGTAGGCGTCCACCCTAGACAATCATGGAGATGTGAGGCATCAAATTCAACTCAAAGCCTATACCTAATAATCTTCCAAATGGACACTATTTACTCACTGAGACACAGGAGGGTAAGCAAATGACTATAAATGTTTTGAGTAAATATTAGGGGAAAACATTAAAAACTATAATATGGCAAATTTTGTCCTCCTGGGTACCTGAGCATCCCTGCCAAGTTTTCTGGGTCTGAAAACTTTAAAGAGAGCTTTGACTAAAGAGTGTGACTTTGAATAAAGGTGACTCCTCCAAGCTCCTGTGCATTAAGCAACATTGCTGATCATTCTCCTCTGTGTTATCATTAGGACTATTGTGTTCTGTCAGTCTTTCATCGGCGTCTTTAGATGCTCCTCCAACCTTGTAAATCAGCCGAGCCATTGCAATCTTCCTCTGTGGCTTTAGGACTGTATCGTGTCTATTACTGTTAACAAGGTCAAATCATGTTAATCTCTCCGACCGTGAGCACTGCCACCTGCAGAGGAGAGCTAGCCCTATGCTTGTTAGTGAAGATGTGCTCATCTTTTCAGGGCAATCTTGGGGGCCTTGCTGAATGGCGCTTTCTGCTCCCACCTGCTACTTCTCTGCCTTCACACATGGATCTACTCTGGCATGTCCTCAGTCTTTTCGTTTCCTCCTACATTCTTGGCCCCACATCCCTCTCAATGATTTTCTGGGAGAGAGAAAATAACTTCTCTGATGGAATACACAATCAGAAAGACCTTTTCAATATAGAAAAGGAAATCTTTGGTGCTCTAACCTAGCTGACCTACTACTAATTTGAAGTTATATACCCAGTATTTATTTCTATTGCAAAAAATAATATATTTCATAGGTTTGAATTAAATTACATAATGAATATAAGCCTTTTTCATTGTCATATTCTCATTGCATTATTTATATTCCCCCTTTTGTGTTTTATTTATGTATATATTTCACAATCAAGTCTGATGGTCCAAGTGCAATCTTTGAAGACAGGATTACTATGAAAAAGAGTTTAGATTCTGGCTTATGATTCATTTGCATATGGTTAGTGATGAAGAATTGAAATTTTCTAGGTTATTTTACTGTGCTGGTACATCAAGGAAGGGGTGGAATCTTATCTACAAGTAAATACCCTTATACAGGGTTCTTCCATGTTGGCTGTGATAGACAAGTGAAATGTTGCAATGTCTTCAAAAATCTTGAAAAGACACTTAATTACAAATCACATGCAATTGGCAAGGAAAAGTGATTTTATTTTAAACAGCTATGGGAATTCAAAACAGCCTGGAGATTTTTTTAAGAAAAGTCATACTCATTCAAAAGTTTCAAAATTGAGGTATTGAATAACAAAGCACTCTGTCTTAAAGAAAAAGTAAGTTATACTGTTGGTAGTTCTAAAAACAATTAATACCCACTCATCTGGTGAATAAAATGAGATGCAGTTGGAGAAACTGTAAAAGGTCCCATTCTTAAACCAAATAAGTTAATGTAGTGATGAGATGAGACAATGTCACTTAATACTGAAGCAGTTTCATGTGATGATATTAAAAAGCAAGAGCCTATTCCCTAGATCAGTTAGCAAATAGATTTAGACAATAAATATTATGCTATCATACCTGTATCACCTACAAATGTTGGAGAAATTCAAATGTAAGTGTACTCTTACAATCAGTTGCTGAAAAGCAATAGTATTGTTGGCTTCTACGGAAGAAAAAGAAAACAACAACATTCTTCAAGAGACTGCCCTGGCATCTAGCCCAACCCTGCCTCATCAATGATTATAGACATGGAAGTTTCTTACGTTAATTATTTTAATCATCCTAACATGGCCTCCACCCCCACCCCCTGCTCTCTCCACAGGAAAGTTTTAATGAAATCAATCACTACCTGCCTGATGCTACAAAAATAATTAGCCTAAGCCAAGGTTACTTTAAAATGTTGGGGTTGGGGGGTGTTATAAAGCCCTAAACATAAAGCATAAAATGTTTCTCTCCATGCAGAAATCTTTAGCTGAGCACAGAAAAGTTGCCACTATGGTTTTTTATTTTAAAAAGCACTTCAAAAAATTACTTCCAAAACTAATTTATAAAAAAATTACCTTCAAAACAACTACTTCAAGAAATAGAAACTGCATCACCTTCAATGTTGTTTAAAAAAAAAGACACCAAAAACAGCTTACTGAAGTATTTTCTTCCCATGAACACAACTAAAAGAATCTTGACTGTAAAGGGAACTGAATTTTATGGGGAAATAATAGATTTAAAAAGTGTATGTCTCACCGTCTTGAGTAGAGTATGGGATGGAGCACAGAGGCCAGGGAGGGTAAGGGGATGTGAAGAGGAATAAGGGATGAGACAGTTTCAGAGCCTCCTTTTGTACTCCTTTCCTACTGTGCACAGTTCACATGGGTGGGACACATGTACAGGAACAAACAGCATCATGTTCTAACACTGTATTCTTAGGTAAGAAACCAGGGACTGTATCCAGAAGCTCCATCTCCATGATTTAATCTCTTATGGCCGACACCAAGTCATGTTACAGCATCTAAGCAGTTGCTTGAATCCAAAAAAGTCATTCACCAGAGGGCAATTATTAGCTTAAAGCATGGTTGCACAGTCTGTCCCATGTGAGACTATGAGCAAATTTCTATGGAAAAGAGAGAATTGGGGAGGGGGTATATATTGGAAGCAGAGCCCAGATTTTTAGTGGTGCCAAGAAGGGAATGCATATAATTTGTAAAGCACCCACAGGGCTCTAAAACATGATTAGTCAAACACACAGAAACATTTTCAAACCCTTTCTTAATTGTAACAGATGGCTGAGCAATAAATTTCTATTTCAAGCTGAAGGATGTGCTGTAAATATATCTGGCTGAAGCCCAGGCTTGCCAGGATAGTGTTTCATTGTTGGAAGAAGATTGAGTCTATATTAGGGAATTGTTAGAATTGGCCCCATTAGCTGCCTGGGTGGAACTCTAATTATTGAAATTGAAACCTTTAATATAATACAGTCACAGACCTGAAAGGAACAAGTCCTGTATTATAGTCATCTCATTTTACACAGAAAAAAATTAAACAAATTTAAAGCCTAGATAGGTTAAGTGATTTTCTTCTTACCACACAGCTGATTAATTACAAAACTGAAACCCAAACTTAAACACCTGGTTTTCCACTTACCATTATGTCACCTGTAATAATAACACTCATGGAAAAGAAGCAATAACTCACCCAAAGTCACACAGATAGCTGGTAGCAACGTTCTCTGTTCACCCAGAACATCTCACTGGAGAGTCTGATTTCTAAACTACTCTCTTCAGGACAGGTTGAAAAAGAATTCTCAGCTTTTAGCTTGTAAGAGAATTTCCTGTTGAGGAATGTATGGAATGGAGGAACAGGCATTGTGTCTGGAATGAAAAGGACCCACATTCTAATCCCAGCCCTGTCACTAGTTAGCTGTGTTCAGCTTGGCAATATGCAGATCTCATTAAACCTCTGCATATTCATTAACAGTCCAGAAAACGAGACAGTTGCACCAACAGCTTTCATGTGAGTTTCCAGTAGGAAAGTGTAAGCCAAGCACATGCCAAGCATTCTGCACATTAGCTGGGTCACTTTTGACGTCCACATCAAATGTCCAGATTCTTTAGGGTATATGCTGTCAGTATGCCATTAACTTGAAATAGGGTGAATAGATGAAGTTCTATTCTTTAAAACTACAACAGACACCCCCTTGTGTCTTCAAGTCAGTGGTTAGAAGCTAGAATAGAAAGAAGATGAAAGTGGTACATTCAGAAATTTTTTACCCATCCACAAGTGAATTTCAACTTGAGACATAGGAGGCTTTGAAAGCTTGTTGTTTCTGTTTCTGTTTTTGAGACATATTCTCTCACTGCGGCCCAGGTAGTCTGGAATTCATTGTGTAGCCTAAGATGACCTTGACCTCATGGTAATCCTCTTGTCTCCACTTACTAGTGCTTGGCTTAAAACTGCAAGCTCCCTTGTCTGATTTTAGGCTTCAAATTCTGATGCTCCATATTTCAACTTGCTATCACTATGATGGAGTCGTTCAAACACTGACTAGTCCCATGTCCTTCTTGCAGGAAATGCCTCATTCCTTCATTCTCCTCCCACTCACATATCTGAAAGAAATGTGGCTGTCCTCCTCAAATCAGACATAAAACCATGAGCTAGAGGGAGAGGAGATGATAGGAAGCCTTGTAGGCTGTCAGAGAGATTAGGTGACACTGGCCTTTCCTCTGGACCCTTCAGCTTGTTACTGGTGTACATCAAGAAGACCAAAATCAATCCACGATCCCTGAGCCAGAGAACCTGGAATTATTATTTTATTTTATGGCTAAGCAATTGACCTTCCAACATAGAAATCTGGATTGATTGTGTTCACACAGTTCCAGTAATGCAAGGACATTGCAAGAGGAGGAAGTCCAGAAGGGTCATCAGAGAAATGGCTGTAGAGAAAGATACATAAGCAAGAAGCAAAGTTTAGCAGGTCAAATGTCCCAGAAACAGAGTGTCAGGTATGGCTAGTGATAGGGCTTTGACTTCCATCAGGCTGGTGGATCTGGGGAACAGATATGGGGAGTGCCACCAACACTGGTGAAAAGCAAGCACCAAGGGCTTGGGAGGCTACTTCATCAGCTTCTAGAATGTGGGACTTTGTACAGCTAATTTACCCAGGACTCCCTTATTAACATTGTCTGAGAAATAATTAAATCTTAATCTTATAAGTTTCTGTCACATAAAAAAAAAGGTTGAAATTTTCTCAGTTTAAATGTGTAGACATGAGCACAGAGATTGTTCTACTACAAAATCTTGTTTGTGTAAATAACACAAAGTTATTGTGTTACATATAGCTCTGGAGGTTGGAAGTTTCAAATAATTTTTCTTTCCAAAATTTATTACATTTTTAGTGTATGTGTGTGTGTGTGTGTGTGTGTGTGTGTGTGTGTGTGTGTGTGTGGTGTTGCACATACACAGGTCAGAAGACAGCTTATGGGATCTGAGTCTCTCTCTTTCTGGCATGTGGGTTCCACATCCTCAGGCTTGGTGACATTTACCAACTAAGCCATCTCTATGGCCCTGAATTGAATCTTGTTTATTAAAATCAAGATGTCTGAAGCTCTAAGAGAAAAACAGTCTATTTTCCTACTGTTATGGTTTAGGTGTAAAATGTTCACTGACAGACTTGCATGTTTTAGAACTTGGTACCCTGCTGGGGGTGCTGTCTGGCAAGGTCTTGGTCAGAACCCTTAGGAAGTAGAGCCTTGCTGGAAGACATGGATCACAGTGAGCTAGTCTTGAGGTTTCATAGCTCAGTCCTGCTTCCTGTTCTGTTTTCTGAAGGCCAATGCAATGTGACCAGCAGTGTCTGGTCCCTGCTGCCTTGTCCTTCACCCCATTGGTGGACTAAAGCATATCCTTGAATTTTAACCAAGATAAGCCCTTCCTTATGTTGATTCCTCTCAGGTATTTTATTACAGTAATAAGAAAATTAAATCATACACTTATCTTTTCTAGTTTCGATGGCCAGCCTATAGTCTTTGCTTCTATCTTCAAAGCACAGCTCTATGATGTGCTCAGTCTGCCTTTGAGTCTCTTGCCTTCCTTACACCTGATTATTACATTGAACCCACCTGAGTAATCCAGGGTAACCACTCCATCACAGCTTCCTTAATCTCATCATAATTGTGAAATCCCCATAGAGGTGTTCTTAAGGACATGTAGTTAGGAGTCAGGCATTGTTAAATATGAGTAAGGATAATTTACTGAGTATGTATTGTGAGCACTCTTCCTGTAGATGAACAAAACTCTTGGAAACAGGACATTTAGCCCTTTATGACAACAGGAAGACCCTCCCCTTATGCCTCATTGCCTTGTACAGAAAGTGGCCACAAAGAGGTTCTCTCTTCGTCACAGTAACTTTGAGGAAAGTTTTTCAGCAGCAAACACCACTGAAACTATTTCTCCAGCTGTTGGAAGTCCTACTGGTTTCAGGGGGCCTTGCACTACTCTTGACCATTCCAAGTAAACTGTACTGGCATTGAAAGGCTCTTCTCCAGATAATACAAGGAAGACTCTACTCCAGGCATGGCAACTTCAGTCAACTCTAGATAACACTGCTCACCCTGCAGTTACTCTCACTGAGGACTGGAGAGAAAGCACCTCCCAGTAACTCAGAAAAAAACAACAGCAACAACTGTGCTTAGTGCAATATGAGGCTTGGGGTTGATGGACTAGAAGCCTCACACCATTGCCTTGTGATGAACAGAGATACTCTGAGCACAGGTTTACCAAACCCAATTCTAGCTGTACAAGCAGCCTATTTCTCAGTTTTGGTGAATCAGCCTGGTAGATTTCTCTCCTATGCATTATCCCCTGGTTCTGCAAGGTATGACTCCAATAAAGACTTTTCAAGAATTATTTTATCTACTTGTGGTCTTATTATAGGTAGAGTGGGCTGATGTAGCTGCTCAAAGAACAAAAGAACCCCTGGGACTTTTAGCCCCAAACCCCACCTAGAAGAAGAGGGAAGGGAGCTGAAGAGTTCCAGGGAGAAGCTGGGGACAGAAACTGCAGAGAGCTGAAAGGACAGATGGTGAGAGACTATAAACAACCAAGGATGAGAGCTCCAGGCTCCAGGTGCTGGAAGAGTTCCTGGGAACTACCAAGGGCTACAAGCTAAGAGTCCCAACACACAGTGATCGGAAATTATAACACTGGCTGCTGGCATTAAAAATCCACAGCAAAACGTCTCTGCCCTGAGTGCCAAGAGATCTACAAGCCTCTGGCTTTTAAAGCCTGGAAAGCCTTAAGCCTCTAGCTCTCACAACCTAGAGCATTAAGCCTCTGGTTCTGTAAGTCCAACCCATATCCATCTAGCCCTGCAGTCCTCAGCACTGCCAACACAAAGGAAGCTGTGCCTTGCCTATTCATGATTTTCATCCAAAAGGAGCCAAATGACCCTCAGCCAGCCGTTTGTGACTCTTTTACCGGGAACATTAATATATTCACAGCTTCCAGCAATTATAATGTGGTGGTATTTGAGAGGTCTCGCCACCAAATATCTAAAATTGTTTATCTGAAGTTTTAAAAACTAATGCACTCATCTCTATTCACCCTTGGTGTCTCTTTGACATAATATCCTATGTTGGAAATGATAAAAGTGCATTGATATCTCTCTCATTCTTTCTCTCACTCAAATTCTAAGATCCCTAAAAAAAATCCCTTATTTATTTCATTTTCATCTTTAATTCAGACCCTTCCAATCTAGTCCCTTGATTATTTCAAGGGCATGCAAACTTACCTCTATAGCTGAAATTTTCTCCAGTCCTGCCTGGCCCACGGTCAGGACAAATCTCTCTTACCTGCCAGTCCCACAGCTGCTTAGACCCAACCAAGTAAACACACAGAAACTTATATTGCTTACAAACTTGTTATCTAGTTCTTAAACCATAAATTAACCTATATCTATTAGTCTATAAGTTGCCATGTGGCTTGTGGCTTACCGGTACCTTACATCTCACTTTTCATGGCAGTGGCTGGCAGCATCTCTGGACTCAGCCTTCCTGTTCCCAGAATTCTCTTCTCTGCTTGTCCCGCCTATACTTCCTGCCTGGCTACTAGCCAATCACCATTTTATTTATACAGAGTGATATCCACAGCATACCTCCACTTTCTTTCTACTTAATTTCCAATACGCTTCCAGAGTTATGTCTTAACAACAACACATAAAGGAATGTATTTGAATAAAGGATAATTCATAAATTAGGAAGTAGCAAGATGAAAGGAGGTTGTGGACTACATTCCAGGAGTGTGAATGACAAGCTTTTCCTGTTTTGTTGAATATAGCAGCAAGGCAAAGGACTTCTCCCATTGGATGAAGCTAAGTACCCAGTTGTGTGGGTGTGAGTCTATAAAAGGGTCTGTAACCAAGCAGCTTCTTGGTTGTGTGCGAGATTTCTTTAACTGACTTAAAAAGAAGAAAAAGACGAAGCAAGCAAAGGAACATCTGGCTGATACTCAGCCTCTCACGCACAGCCAAGAAGCTGGTTGGTTATAGACCCTTTTATAGACTCACACCCACACAACTGGGTACTTAGCTTCATCCAATGGGAGAAGTCCTTTGCTGTGGAACAAGGATGACTGGACTGCTACTCACATCACCAGTGAGGCTACCTGGAAAACAGGACCCCAAGAAAGACACGGGGATCACCCAATGACGGAGAAATGGATGAGATCTACATGAACAGCCTGGACATGAGTGGGAGCAATGAACGGCGAGGGTCAAGGGAAAGAGAGCGGGAGATCCCAGCTGGATCAAGAACAGAGAGGGAGAACAAGGAATAGGAGACCATGGTAAATGAAGACCACATGAGAAAAGGAAGAAACAAAGTGCTAGAGAGGCCCACAGAAACCCACAAAAATACCCCCACAAAAAACTGCTGGAAATGGTCGAGAGACAGCCGGGACTGACCTACTCTGGTGATGGGATGGCCAAACACCCTAATAGTTGTGCCAGAAACCCCATCCAAGGACGAGGAATCTGGATGCAGACATCCACGGCTAGGCCCCGGGTGGAGCGCTGGGAGTCTAACTAGCGAGAAAGAGGAGGGTTTATATGAGCGAGAATTGTTGAAACCAAGATTGGATAAAGCACAGGGACAAATAGCCAAACGAATGGAAACACATGAACTGTGAACCAAAGGCTGAGGGGCCCCCAACTGGATCAGGCCCTCTGAATAGGTGAGACAGTTGATTGGCTTGATCTGTTTGGGAGGCATCTAGGCAGTGGTACCAGGTCCTGGGCTCGCTGCATGAGATAGCTGTTTGAAACCTGGGACTTATACAGGGACACTTGGCTCAATCTGGGAGGAGGGGACTGGACCTGCCTGGACTGAGTCTATCAGGTTGATCTCAGTCCTCAGGGGTGGCCTTGATCTGGAGGTGGTGGGAAAGGGGGGTGTGCTGAAGGGAAGGGGAGGGGGGCAGGAAGGGGGAGAACAAAGAAATCTGTAGCTGTTATGTAGAACTGAATAGTATTGTAAAATAAAATAAATAAAATTAAAAAAAAGAAAAGAAATGCCTTGAGGTTCACTTTCAGTTTGCTTACTTGTGAGTTCTGGGTACAGAGAAAGCCTTAAGCTAAGGACCTCATTTGTTAAAATCTAACAGTGTGTCAGACCCTTATTTAATAATCACTTACCATTTAACATGGTAAAAATCCAAGTACCTGAGTTTGAAATCAAAATCTGTAAACCTTCCTAACCCACTCTATTTCCCCTCTAATCCTGTTTCCTATCCCTAAGACCCTACCCACATAGAGTACTCAGTGTCTCCTACAGATGCCCTCACAACCAAAGAGTACTGTGACTTACCATATTTCTGGACCTCCCAGGTTTCTCTTATACCTTGATATTCAAGTTAACCTTTTTGTAAGCCCACCCAAGACACCAACTGTATCTGTCAATTTATCTATCTGTGCTCTGGGTGCTGTGCTCTAATGGAAAACAGCACCCAGAACGCAACTCATGAACGTAAAAAAAAAAAAAAAAAAAACTCCCGAGTTCTCTTTACTATTTAAATTCCACAACTCTCATTACTACTTGATACTTTTATGGTTGTACATAAATTCCCAAGTAAGGGCTCATTAAAAAGCAGAGACTAGTTCTCTGTTTGTTTTTGAAAAACTGACCCAGCATTTAATATGGTTTAGGTCATTCTAAGTGCTTTATATTTCTGTTGTTCTTGTTCTAAGTAAAAGAGGGACTCAGTCTGGTTCTTTACAGAATAGCAGATGAGCAACAGTCTGGGGAATCAATTGGAAAGTGCTGATAGGCATTTCAAATTTTACTTGGGATGGATAAAAAAGAAAAAGATTTCTTTTAGCTTTTTCTTTTCTTTACTTTTGTTTGCACTGGTATATGGGAAAATAAATTAAGGAAGTGGAAGGAAAGATATGAGCATTCTAACTCAGTTTCAGAACTAGACATGACATACACATAGCAACACCTGGAAGAAGCTGAAAGGGTCAGAACATGAAAAAAAATCTCAGGAAACAAAGTACAAATTCAAAAAAAAATCCTCATAGCAGAATTTCACTGAGGTCCTTGCAAAGCAATCATCCCACTACAGTTGATGAGATGATGCTCTTCAGAACAGAGAGTGGCTGGCCAGGTAGCAGAGGACTTAGTTGTCCAGCAAAGTTGCATTCTTACATAAATCCTTATTTAGTGGTCACACAAGCTTTGAACACCATACCTGTAGCAAAATATCAGAGCACACAATATGAAGGAATTAATTGTGCTATCTTATGAACTCCTTTGTGGTTCCCAGAAACCATTGTTTATGCCAGAAGCACTAACAGGCTATGATCACATCATGTAGATTACAGATAAGAGTCTTGGAAAAACTACTTATTAAAATCCATGTAACCTCATTTTTACCCAAGGCTTTGTAAGTGTGGCATCATTCATTTTAAATAAAAGATGTAATGAAAAAATAAATAAAAAGGAATAAAGGATAACTGCTTCTTTTTCATCTTTTCTAGAATGTATGTTTTATTTTAATGCTTTTTTTTCTTGAATAGAAAACTGCAAACTCACTTCTCTTGAGATCTGTTCAGATAGAATTAATTATTTTAAAATCTTAGTTCAGTGGCTGGCATATGTCCTTGTTGGATCCCTGAAACTATTATTCCTCCTGAAACAAACCACACACACACACACACACACACACACACACACACACACACACACACACACGTTTCTTTGTCTACAGAGTAGAATTCCAGTTTATTCATTACATAGCATGAAAGACAGTCAGATATGTAGGAAGATTTTACTAAAGCATAAAAACATGATGATCAACTTAGCCTTGCTGTTAACTGAAGGGAAGAACAAATAAAACAGAAAACGTTGTAAAAATAAATAAATAAGTAGGACATTGATATAGTGTATCTTTTCTGTTGCGTAACTGCCTATGAGATGTTAAGTTGAAATATTGTCTAGCATTTTGCCAGTAGGGAAAAAATAACAACAGATGGACCAAGCAGAAGGCAGAGCCAAACCATTTTGTATTCTTTTCATTGTAATTTTTTTTCAGTTTCATTACAGATATGACTGAGATAGACAATCTTACATCAGATAAGATGCATCAGACAGTCTTATAATCATGTAACATAAGTGTTTCTTTTAGGGTTATTTTTATAAATAGGGCATTACCAATAAGATCTTTTCCGGAAGAGACAGATGAGGCTAAGAGTGCTTCAGAAGTAAGATTATGTAAGGCTAGACAAAACTCGGAGATGGCTACAAGGAGAGTACACACATGATGTCACTGCCCTGCACTTGATATGAACTGATTTTTCTCATGAAGATATCTATTAATTACCATGCCCTAACTTTGATCTTGGTCAATTTGTCATCCGGAGCTAAGTGGTAGAACAGCAAAGGCAACAGATGTTGGGAATGACAAGCCAAATTACTGAAAACACTGCCAATAATTTCCCCTCAAAAGTAAATGGTCTGACTTTCTAATCTCCAAAATTCATTTCTTTCATAAACAGTTAGTTGATGGCTTTGTGTTGTCAAACTAGAATGCCATCTGTTTCCTAGATGCAAATAACCTTACTGCTGCCACACCTGCTAAGTCCATCCTCCCAGTTCATCTTCGGTTCTTTTGTCTGTGGGATCACTTCTTTCAGCTGTAACATAGTCAGACTCACAGTTGAAAGCCTGACATAATTTCCACAAGAAATCTGCATATTCTCTCAGGTATACCTCACACCTAAAGCTTTTACATAGCACATTGCCTGGCATATTTTATGTCATTTTTAATCATAATCATACAGAAGCATATTTATAAAATATATTCTTATAAATTATATATTGAGGTGCACTAATTAATTAGTGATAGGAACTAGCTTTGCTTAATAACTTATTATTTAGCCGGGCTGTGGTGGCGCACGCCTTTAATCCCAGCACTCGGGAGGCAGAGGCAGGCGGATCTCTGTGAGTTCGAGGCCAGCCTGGGCTACCAAGTGAGTTCCAGGAAAGGCGCAAAGCTACACAGAGAAACCCTGTCTCGAAAAACCAAAAAAAAAAAAAACTTATTATTTGTATAATGTGTATTAATCTATATGGATTGCATAATCCTTGCTAGTTATCTATTATTTCTGAAAAAAATAAATCAATATATTTGGAGTTTTTATCTTTTCTTTTTTTATTAAGTCTTTTCAGCTATTTTACATACCAACCACAGTTTTCCCTCCCCCATTCACTCCTTCTCCATTCAGAAAAGGGCAGGCTTCCATGGCAGTCAACAAAGCATGGCATATATATCACATTGAGGCAAGACCAAGCTCCTCCTCTTCCTGCATCAAGGCTGGGCAAGGCATCGCACCATGTGGAATAGGTTCCAATAAGCCAGATCATGTGCCAGGGACAGGTCCTGATCCCAGTGCTATGAGCCCCACAAACAGACCAAACTACACAACTGTCACCCACATGTGGAGGCCCCCTAGCTCGGTGAGTTGGTAAGTCAGCTCAGGTCAGCTGTCTCTATGGGTTCCCCTGTCATGACCTTGATCCCACCCTGGATCATAAAATCCCTCCTCCCTCTGTTCAACAGGACTCCTGGAGCTCCACCCAGTGCTTGGCTATGGATCCCTGAGTCTGTTTCCATCATTTATAGAATGAAGGCTCTCTGATGACAATTAGAGTAGTCACAGGGTTTCACTATGCACCCTAGACTGTCTTCCAACTCAATTGGCTGCTTTAGAGTGACAGGATGACAGACTAGGATAGCATGATGGGCTTCACTTTGTTGTTTCCAGCTGAGAGACCTAGAGTAGAACCAAACACAATTGGCAAAACAACAACAACAAAATGAAACTATTCCTAAAGATATTCTGCTGTACTCAGATCTGTGCTTTGTCCTGGCATCATCAGACAGGCCTCCTCGAGCAGCAGATGTGACGGGGTAAAGAGACCCACAGAAAGACATGATGTGGAGAGAGAACTTAAATTGGAGGTCTCCACCAGGTCCCTCCTGACAGAGATCGGGGATCACTACAGAAGAGAAGGAGCAAAGACTGCAAGATTGAGAGGGGATGGAAGAAACCAGGAGAACATGGTCCATTGAATCCACAAATCAGGGCTCACAGAAGACTAAAGCAGCAAGCACAGGGCCTGCATGGATCTGTACCAGGTTCTCTGGGTATATATTGTGCCTGTCAGTTTGGTATTTTTGTGGGACTCCTAACAGTTAGGAGCAGAAGTATCTTTGACTCTTTTGTCTGATCTTGGGACTCTTTTCCTCCTATTGAGTTGCCTTGCCCAACCTCAATATAAGGGCTTTTGCCTTGTCTTATTGTATCTTGTTTTGTCCTGTTTGGTTGTCATATCTTGGAGGCCTACTCTGTTCTGAAGAGGAAACATAGGGGGAGTTGATCTGGGGAAGAGAGGAGGTTGAGGGGAGCTAGGAGGATTGGAGGGAAAGGAAACTGTGGTCAGGATATACTGTATGAGAGAAGAATTCACTTTCAACTAAAAAAAGAAAAGAAAATTTCCCAGGTTCTGTGCCAGATTGGCAGCAAGGATACAGAAATGATAGAACACATGTGGCTTTTGCCCTCATGAGGATTACATCTAGCAGAAGAGAGGGAATTTACATGTATTATTAACTATGACAAATGCTGTGAAGAAACAAGGGCTGCAAGCAGAGTCATGCTACAATTCAGGTGAGAATGACAGAAAATAAACCTTTTCTCCAAAGAGGAGACTTCACAAAGATGACTGTGAGAAACTTGAACACGAAGTAGATGGAAGAGTGGACTAGACAGTCCTTTAGGGTGGCTTTGGGTGGAAAAGAGGGTAACTCTTGCCAAGGATGGATGGAAAACAAGTGAGCTGCTTGCCTGATTACATGATTGCTGGCTTTATTGAACTGCTTTTAAAGCCAACCAAGGGAAGGCTGGAATGAAGCAAACACAGACTGGAAAACTGTAGGTGTTTACAAAGTCACATTTAAGATCTTCCTGACTCCCCTGTGTCACTCAAATGGAAAATACTTTGCTGGGCTAAGTCATCTACTGACTTCTACTCCACTGGTTTTCCTACTTGATCACTATGGGGTCTTTTGTTACTACTTTATTTTGAAGTTATGGCTTCGAAAGACATTCTTCAAAATACCCAATAGAATAGTGAGTTCCTGCTTCCAACTTTGGGCTACATCAGTGTTTTATTCTGGAGACTGTTTACATTTGTTATATTAAAATGTTAGTTATAGTAAGGCTGATTGCCTGCCTCCCATGTCCCAAGCTTCAAGTCTCCTGCTTTTCCTAAATATTATTTATAACTAAGTTTAATCCTCACAAAATTCTGACTTTATAAATATTAATGTTCTGGAAATGTAAGCACCTTTCCAAAAGCCCCACAAGTGGAGAATACTGTGCCTATGAATTAGGAAGAATATTCTCTAACTCAAACCAGTTCTTATTGTTCCACATCTTTTCAACAACCTGGAAAAAAATGAAAGCACCCATAGTCAGTTGAATAATCCTTCTCCACAGTGCTTTTTTTCCTTAAAAACACAAGGTACTAATGACATGATATACGTGTGTTGATGAACAGATGTTGCTATGGAAACAAATAAGAAACTCACTGCTCCTTCACATGAGCAGAAAACATGGTTGTTGACACTGTCTTTGCTTAGTTTAGGTTGACAGAAGGCTAAAGTGAGCTGGGTCATGGCGCAATGGAGAACAGCCTGCTCTTCTTGTCAAGGTAGTCATCATATATTTAATGGCTGCCTGAATGGTTACTCATCCTAGGTCAAATGCTTATTATATGGTTAAATCATCTTCATACATTGAATGATTATCTAAACTTCACTGTTACTTAGGAAAAAAATGTGGCTATTCTGCAATAATTCCATATTATATCGGACCAACTTTGTGAAATAGTGTACCTTTCTATGAAATGTAATATTTGGTAGTAATTCTTAAGAATTTCACACATGTGTTATCATATTCACATATACAAATCAGTAATAACTATAAAGGAATAATTATAATTTTAGGTCAGTTTGCATATAGTTTTACAAATCAAAATTCATTTAAAATTCATCAAATAATGTTCATACAAACCAAAACTATATTTTCCTATAGTTTTCATGAGATGTATATAGGACATTTTTCATAGAAGATTTATTAAAACATCATTACTGATCTTTATTACAAACTATAAATTTTGTCAACATAGAACACTTGTTTCATCAATTAAAATATAATCTGCCGGGCGGTGGTGGCGCACGCCTTTAATCCCAGCACTCGGGAGGCAGAGCCAGGCGGATCTCTGTGAGTTCGAGGCCAGCCTGGTCTCCAAAGTGAGTTCCAGGAAAGGCGCAAAGCTACACAGAGAAACCCTGTCTCGAAAAACCAAAAAAAAAAAAAAAAAAAAAAAAAAAAAAAAAAAATATAATCTACACAAAAACAGGATTTCATTACTTGACCTCATCATATGTCACATCCCCAACACTCAAAGCCATACCTTATACATGTTGACATATAAAAATGTTTGAATTAATAAACTAGCCAATAAAAGCAGCAATAAAAGTTTGTTATGTGTTTTGAGCTCATGCAATTCTTGAATTCTGATTCTCTGTGTCAGCCTATTTATACATGGAAGAGCAGTTTATCCTATGACTCTATCAATTGTTATCAAGAATTATCTGTCAATCACGGGGATCATCCTTAAGATATAAGTGCCCTATAAATAAAAGGCTATAAGAAAGAAAGCAAACCTTTCTGATAGTGTCCACCATCCACCAGTTTCAAAGTTTATTCTCTCTCTCTGCTTTGTGTAATAAGAACTTGAAAATAATCATATTATCATTTTAATTATGACTATTTGAGGTGAATCTCTCTATTCATGGTTGAAATCATTCAGATGTCTTCCTTTTCTTCGTAACATGGATTTGTGGTTCTATGGTATGTGTTCTACTGTATTCTGGACTTAATACAAATGTCAAAGTCACATTTTTAATCATATGAAGCATCTAAAATTTGTTCTATACAAAGATTAGCAAGGCATGGCCTTTTCCATAGAGGAGCATAGAAAAGTGAATGGAAACATAATCAACCACAAATACCAATTAAAGCAAAGGCAGAGAGAGTGTGTGCTTACAAACATATGAATCATGATCCCATTTTGCTCCATTTACTCACTTTTCATATATTCATTGTTGATGCTGACAATTCTTAAGCGGCTAAAACTGCATCTGTATTCAATCTATAGATATTTGAAGGGAAAGGTATTTGGATTGTGTTGTATATAAATATATACATTGAACTATGAATATCTTAATCAAGGTTTCAATTGCTGTGATAAAACACAATGATCACAGCAACTATGGGAGAAAAGAGTTTACTACAGCTTAACATTCTCAGGTCACACTCTATCAACAAGGGAAAACAGAGTAGAAATTCAAGGCAGGAACTGAAGCAGAAGCCATGGATGAGTACTGCTTACTGTTCTGTTCGTTTGGCTTGCTCAGTCTGGTTTCTTGTACTCCGCAGGACCATCTGTCTAGGGATATCACCATCCACAATGGGCTGGGCCCTCCCTCATTGATTACTAGTTAAGAAAATGCCCCATTGGCTTGCCTACAGTCTGTTTTTAGGGGGGCATTTTCTCAATTATTGTTCCTTCTCAGGTAGCTCTAGGTAGTGGCAAGTTGGCAAATCAAACAACAAAAACCCAAGATGTTGGAGTAGATAAAATTTAGATTCGCTCTTTCCATATGTACTGTGATTTTCTTCTGCTTCATAAACTTTACTGGGTTGAATAGTGTCTTTCAAATAATCATGTCCACCAAGAACCTGAGAAAGCAACATTATTTGGAAAATAGATACTTCAGAGGCCATGTCAATGGCATGGATGGAAATGAGTATATGCTGGATTCAGATGACCCTAATCCAGTATTATGCTTGTTAGAGACAAGGGACTTGTAGAAAATAAAATGCAAAGACATTTGCTGGAGGCAGAGATTACAATGGCATGTGGGATGCTAGAGCAGAAAAGCATCTAAACTGAAGCACTGGAGAGTGTGTTCTTGCAGTGGAAAGGGACTATGTTTATACAAGGACAAGGGGATTGTCTTACATTTTGTTTGTTTCTTTTTCACAAGTTTAGCCTCTGACTGGGCAAAATGGTGACCACTTGTAAGAAATGGCAATCCATAAAAAATAACAGTTATCAGAAATAATGGGGTTGACATGACTAGCATCCAGAAGGTTGGATTGAGGTATATATAAGTCTACCTCACAATTTATCCTTCCCTATGTCCAGCAGTGTTTGAAATTACAATCCAGATAATAACATCGATAGCACAAATATCTGCTCAAATTAACTAGGATTCAAACTATACAATACTGAGTCAGGAAAGGTGGTCAATACTAGCTCTAGGTCAGTGTGAGAAATGAGGAGGTTAACTGAGGAAAGAGAGCCATTTGGTTGTCAACTTGATTATATCTGGAATGAACTATAATCCATAAATGGAGGATACACTTGTGATCTGTATCTTGAGGCAAAAAGACAACATGCCTTTGATCCATATCTTGAGGCTGGATGACACATGCCCTTAATCCAGACTCTGAGGCTGAAAGGCACTCCTTTAATCTGAATCACACATTCTGCTGGAAAGACAATGGAAGAAGGAAGGGAGTGTGTTTGTTCTTTGCTTGTTTGCCTTCACCTCATCAGCATATTCACTTCTTCACTGGAGTTAGAGCCTATGTCTTATACAGAAAACCAGCTGATATTCACAGATATCCATTGTTGGACTGCAGCCTGTAAGTCATTTCAATAAATTCACACACACACACACACACACACACACACACACACACACACACACACGACCCTAATCCGGTGGTACTATGCTTGTTAAAGACAAGGGACTTGTAGAAAATAAAATGCAAAGACATTTGCTGGAGGCAGAGATTACAATGGCATGTGGGATGCTAGAGCAGAAAAGCATCTAAACTGAAGCACTAGAGTGTGTGTGTGTGTGTGTGTGTGTGTGTGTGTGTGTGTGTGTGTGTAGGTAGGTAGATAGATGATAGATAATAGATAGATAGATAGATAGATAGATAGATAGATAGATAGATAGATAGATAGATTCATTCCATAAATCTGTGACTCTAGAGAACCCTGACTAAAACAAAATGTCTCTCAAAAGCACCATAGACAACCAAAGAGTAGGCTTGATATATATATATAAGAACCCTCAGCAGATACTAGATAACAAGATTCACCCAGGACTCTAACTTTCAGTGGCCACTAGCTTGTGTACCCAATAACCTTCTCTTGTTATCCTGATGTTATATATGTACCTATCCTTATCCCCAGAGTTCCTTCAACACTGAAACATAGTTATAGGAAGAACTGAGGGGGAGAAGAAAAAGTATCAATTATTAGTACAACTCTGATTGGCTGGAAACAACTAAATCCATTGATTTCCCCCCCTAGATTTGCCCTAAATAAGTATTTCAACAATTAGGTGAAACTGTAGCTTAAGACAAAGACCAAATTTAGCTATAAACCTAGCATCAAATCTCCTTCTGATATCCATAGCCTGTGAACTTCCTAATCATTTACAAGATGCATAAAGTGTGAAAATAAAGTAGTTGTAGGAAAACAAATGTGTTTAGATTTACTGTACCAGGGCTTGCTCAGTTCTGAAACCATGTTTTGGGAAGAAATTAACTGAGCTGCTGTGAATTCCCATGCAGCATGTCTTCTATGTGGTTTTCTTCTCCAGTGTGTAGTGAGAGCCACAACATTCTGTAAGCAATTTTTCTTGCACAGACTCACACCTGGTTTCTTTTCCTCACTTCCAAAGGTGAGATAGTTGTAAACAGAACTTTAGAAAGTTGTACACAATAGTTGTTTTGAAGACTGTTGCTGGAGAGCTTCTCTCCAGGTTCCACCAAACCCTGCAGTCCCACAATCCACGTATAAAATAATCACTCAGATGCTTATAATACTTATAAACTGTATGGCCATGGCAGGCTTCTTGCTAACTGTTCTTATATCTTAAATTAACCCATTTCTATAAATCTATACCTTGCCATGTGGCTGGTGGCTTACCGGGGTCTTTACATGCTGCTTGTCCTGGCGGTGGCTGCAGTGTCCCTCCTCCTTCTTCCATTTTCCCCAATTCTCCTCTCTCTTTGTCCTGCCTATACTTCCTGCCTGGTCACTGGCCATCAGTGTTTTATTTATATAGAGTGATATCCACAGCACTTCCCCTTTTCTTCTTTTTTTAAAAAGGAAGGTTTGGGATTGAAGACTAGCAGTTAGAGTTATAATTTAGTATATATAATATCTTAGATAGAACATATTAAGTATTAGATTCAGGTTCTTTAGGATAGGACACCTTTTGGAATGATCTTTATAACATGCCATTTACCTATGCTCTATACTTCTCTGGATTTTAGTATGTGTTTCTTGCTTGACATTGTTTGCATTGGTTGTAGTTCCATCTTATCTAGGTCATTATCCCTCATTATTCCTGAATGATAACCATTCCTTTGTATATAGTCTTGTACTAGTTTAGAACCTTCTTATTTAGACAAAAAGGGGGAGATGTAGTGGGTAGCCATTCCAGCTTGGATCTGGAAGTTCCAACCCCCATTGAGACTCTGGCAACTGTCACGCCTATGAGGCGGGGCCAAGGGAGGCGACTGGAGACCTGAGACCTGGATGGGCGAGTGCTCTCTAAGTTCCTGGACCCTAGACGGAGCGGTTGACTGAGCAGAGCTCCAGAGAACACCGCTGGACTGTGATACACCTTCCCCAGACCCCCGCAATCTATCTATTCCTTCATTTGTAAGTCACCCACTAAATAAATCTTCCTTTTAACTACGTGGAGTGGCCTTAATAATTTCACCAATAGAAGACAAAAAATGCCCTAAACATTTCAGCAGAGAAAAATAGTCAGGTAAGATAATATATTGTGAATTGTTATCAATTACTAAATAAGAATCTCAAAAAATAACTTGTGAAGTGAAAAACAAAACCCAGGATCCATCAATCTAGTTATGTTGTAAAGTGTAAAGATATACTATTCTCTGCAAAGTCATGAGCTACTACTTCTCAGTTTGAGGATATTTACACCTTTATTGTCTGGGACTAGAACATCTGTTCATCTCCCACATATAAAAGTCAGCTGTTTTCTGATGTGAAGGCTTCTCTGTTTATCAATCAGGATGGATCAACATCATAGCCTTTTTGTATCACCCCCAGTCTCTATATGGATTGCATTGGCCCTCAGGGAACCAACTTATTTCTTATGTCTCTGGAATCAAAAATTAGATCACGTTTGCTGAATGCATAAGAAATGAAAAGAGCCTTGATTCAAGGCAGCACCCTCAAAACAAGCTTCCTTGTTAATTGAAGAGCTTACACCTTAAATAGGAATTGTCAAGACTGACAAACTCCAAAAAGAAGAAAGAGACAGGGGAAAAGAAAATTGACACTGATTTCAACCATCACATACACACATTGCCTGAACATTCATATAAATGAAAGTTTTAGAAACATGCCATGGAAATTCAGAACATGTTTGTTGGCAGTGAGGTTTCTCTCTTGGATCCTATCAAGAGGTCAACTGGTCAATTACAAACTCATCACACCAACAATTATCTTTAAAGTAGACTGTCCTTATCAGCCATTTTTGATTAACATGAAAGGCAAAGGGCCAAGTCTATATTTCACTTGAATCATTTTTTTTCTTTTGTCAGTTTTAGAAGAGAGTAAATTAACTGAAAGAGGTAGGAGTGAACAAAAACAAATTACCAGCCAGTCATTTTACTCAAAATGTCATTCATTCCCGTTGTTTGTCAGATATATCAATTTGGTCATTCATTAACAACTCACCTCAAAAATCTAATAAAGTGAATGTCCTAGTTGCAGTGAATGCCACCTAGCAGTCTGTTCAGATTCTCTATATGTATCACTGTTGGCTGTTTTGTAAAGACCATTTTTAGTTGTTATTTTAAATGCCTGCTGATAAAACAACTCTGTGCTTTGCCAAATCTGAGTCAGGTCTTTCAGCATTTTCAAGAATCTCACTAAAGAACTCTCTAAAGCTCCTGTATTAGGCTGAGGAGTACTGAGGAAGCAATAAAGCTGGACGTCCCTTTGCTTTACAAATCTATTGTGAAAATGCATGCCGTGCACCATTACATTATATCTAACCAATAATGCAAACCAGTCATCTAGCTACTTTAAGAGAGGTCTGAAGCAGAAGGAGCAATAGCCTGGGGCATTGAGAGGTGCAATTTATCCCTGCTTCCCTTTACCCCTTCCATTCCTGTTGGTTCAGCTACACTTTAAAACTACAAAGGTGTGGCCAGATATGTGTTTGAAAAAACACTGTTGTAATCTCACTAAACACCAAGTTATTAGTTTGTCTATAATTCTATTGGCTCTTCAAAGTTCCTGCTGCCTTCATGAACACTGCTGGTGTTCATGCCCAGCTTCTCAATCCCTGAACATGGCATAAGGGCAGGTGGCATGTGGCTAAGAAGTTTTCAATGATGCTGGCACTGCTGGACCATTCACTAGGAACTTAAACTTTACAGCACAGAGGTACAAAAACCTATTTGTAATTATCTGAATCCTAAATGAGTTCCATCCTGTGTGCATGTTTTAGTATTACTGAGTAATATTTTAGTATTATAGTATTGTAGCTACCATATAGTTTAAGAGACTTCCATTTTCTTGTATTTAAATTCTAATGAGGGTTGTTTAATATTTTACAAAATCACATTTACCAGTAAAAACTCATCCCCAGCGACAATCTAAGCACCAGTAACCCACAATTCTATCTGCCTGTGTTTATGCAAGTATATAACAGACAAGGTTGAAACTCCTTTTATAAGCTTAAGTATTAAATTAATAATAAATATGAAAATAAAAAGTATCTATATATTTCATTAATGTTAGTTGTTTCAAAGATATTAATACCATTATTGTCCTATTACAGCACAGGCATAAAGTACTCATTGAAATTATTGACTTGTTTTGACTGTTGGTGTTCACTCTCAGTCTGATATTCTCTAAGATCTACCACACAGCTTCTCTATATCCTGTTCATTACTGCTTACTGTTATATACCATTCACATTGCCTATCAGAGAATCTGCTTTATAGTTTCATATATATATATATATATATATATATATATAATATATATATATATATATATATATGACTGTGCAGGCTAATTTTATGTCACCTTGACACAGGCTAGAGGTGTTTGAGAGTAGGGAACCCCAATTGAGAAAATTGATTGGGCTATACGCAAGCCTGTAAAACATTTTACTAATTAGTGATAGATGTGGGAGGGTGCAGCCTATTGTGGATGCGGACCTGGGTTCTATAAGGAGTAGGCTGAACAAGTCATAGGGATCAAGCCAGTAAGCAGCATCCCTCCATGGCCTCTGCATCAGCTCCTATCTCCAGGTTCTTATCCCATTTGAGTTCTTATCCTGACTTCCTTCAGTGATAGGGAAGCATAAGCCAAATAAACCCTTTCCTCCTCAACTTGCTTTTGGTCATGGTGTTTCATCATTGCAAAAGTAACCCAAACTGAGACAGAGATCCATGAAAGGATTTCAAAATAAAACATTGCTTCCTACTCTCACCCTTTCTTATATCATACTACATTTTAAAATGTTACTCTCGGCCTTAATCTGAGAAACAGCCATCTCCAGTGAATAGTGATGAATGAAAAGATTCCGGGTGCATAGATACTGAGAGTAAAGGATGTATGAGTGCCCATTCCTGAACAAGTTATTTATACCACCCCCTCTATGGCTCAAGAAGAGTGCAGAAGAGTGTAGAAGATGTAAAAGCCAAAATATACAGAGGAGGACTGCAAAATACCATCTTCTGCAGAAGACACAGCCATTGTGATGTGGAACCCACAGCACCTCTGGATGCCTGAGTGGGTTTGCACATAAATGGGTCTTCAACACTCATGCAAGGATGGAGGAGACCAAGAGGCCCTGAACCTCAGTGCTGAATGACTTGCTACTGATACATTCAGGGAGAGGATCAATGACTGCTGTCAGCTGTGTACCCACTGGTGACCTTACCAGCCTCCAATGGCTAATCCCAACCCAATGGTCACACAAATCCTAGTCAAACCAAATGGGTCACAAAATAAAATCAAAAGTGATGAGTCAGGGAAAGAAAATGGGAAGGAAGAGTTACAGGAGGTGTGAGGGAGGGGTCCATAAAAATACAGATATGGAGAGTAATCGATACACATTGCATACACGTATGAAAATGTAAAAAAGTTAATTTAAATAAGGACCTACTTCATATGCAATCATACTCCACCTCTCCATCCTTTTTTGTCTTTGCACATTGACATGCTTTTAATTAAGTTTATTTATCTCCTTTTCCTAACACTTACAAATTGATTTATTTCTATTGACTCTTACACTGTTTTTCTTGTTTTGATTATGCTCATATGTCTGTTTTGTTTTCATAATTTTCTATGAACTGATTTCTGAACACGTGGTATGAATTAAATCTAAAAATTCATTGTAAAATAGTATAATTATCATACCATTTCAGTACTTCAAGATACCCTTTCATGGAGTCATAAGTAAACATTTGTCTACCTTAACATATATAATTTTAATACATGTCCTCTTTCTAATTGATCTTAGTATAGCCCCCAGTCCTGGTGATTGCTCAACAGTTAAGAACACTTGCTGTGCAATCCTGAAAACAGGAGTTAGCTACCAACACCCATATAACAAGTAACAAGTAGTGTGGTTATAAGAGGCTTGTTGGGCTGTGTTGGCTTCCAGCTTAGCTGAGAAAAATTTCCAGCTTCAGGTTCAGGAAGAGACCCTGCCTCAAATGAATAAATAGAGGGTAATATAAAGAGGACACTTGACACCCTCTTCTGGCATTCATGTGCACAGGGACACACATTTATGTGCTCATATACTCATAAACAAACATATAAAGGCACAAATAAATAAATCTTCAAAAAAGGAAAGAAAATGGAAATATTTGTTATAGAGGAGCTGTTCTCCCTGATAACGTTGAGACCCACTGATCTATTCAAATGCCACCAGCCAATTTTGAGAAATAGGAGTTTGTAGAAATAAAAGGGGGATGGAGAAACTATTTGCTGAAGAAAAATTTAGAGACACTCAGTCTTCTACAATCAGGGTTCAGCATTTCCCATTTCAGCGACCCTACATCTAGAATAAAACTGTTATAATTATTTTTTCCTATTTTGATATAGAAGGTAAGAAGTCAAGCAGTTATGTAATTTCTGGCTCGATTATAATAGCAAGTGAATTTTCTTCATGGCTTCAAGTATCATTTTTCTGTAGAAAATTTCATGTATTGGTTTTTCCATCTAAAATCTATAAATCCAGAGGTTCTTGTTTGGGCCAAAGAAATTGTGCTATAGATGATCTCTTTTCATGGTAGCATACCTTTATCCTGCCTCCACATGCTAAGAAATTGGTTCAGGCAGCATTTGAAAAAGATACATTTGCCAAGGAAAAGCACAGAAATGGAGGCAATCATCTCCAACTGACAGAAAAGAGTAGTGAGCTAGTGAGCACAGGAAAGTTGAGAATGTAATCAATACCGAATCAAACTAGTACAGTGAAGTAACAGATGATTAGACCGCAGCCTCTAAAGGTATGATACTTACAACCTTGGAAGGGCATGGGCACACCGAACGCTGGTCTCGGCATTTGTTAGCACTCTCATTGCACACATCACAAACTGATGGAAACTTATCAAAAGTTTTCTACCACAAGACACAGGAATTGAGTATGTGTTACTGCGTGACCTGGAAAAAGGAATCACTCCCACCAGCACCTATATTTTAAAGTTACTACTATAGCTGTCCACAGAATCAATGCCGCTACATTGGTTTTATTGCTGTTATTATTGTTGTTATTGTTTTATGATTATAGATTTTGTGGCTGGTTCTTTTATATCACACAGCAATAAGGTCACTGTAAGAAACAGCAATAAGAGATTACTGCACTAAAAAAGCTTTAATTATCCTCTAGAATCTCAGGATGGTTTTTTGTTTTGTTTTGTTTTGTTTTGCTTTGTTTTGTTTTGTTTTGTTTTGTTTCTTTCTCTCTAATCACAGGAAGTATGTAACATATCCTGTCTCTGTTTCTATCTCTTTTTGCCAGAAATTTCTAAGTTACTTGGGAGTATAACTATAGAAAATATATGGGTATATAGTGGCCTTTTTTTGAGACAGGATCTCACTATGTAGCTCTCGCTGTCCTGAATCTCACTATGTGGACCAGGCTGGCCTTGAACTCAAGAGAGGCGCCTACATTAAGGGTATACATAACCATGCCCAGCTATGAGCTCTTGATACAAGCATACTTCCATTTTCTTTCTCATGGATGATTGTTAGTCTTTATTATCATTTTGAGGAATCAGAATCATGTAGGATATTGAGGTTCTCTTCTCATGTCTCTAAAAGCTTTTCAGGGTGGCTTGATTAAGAGAAATGACCCACCCTAAATTTGGAGAGCACTGAACAAGGAGCTGGGGGTGTTTATGAAATAAAGGGGGAAGAGGAGAGAACAAGTTGAGCACCGGCTTTCTCTCTCTACTTCCTGATCAGTCCAGATGTGAACAAATTCCCTGGCCATGTCAATGTCTTCTTTACTATGATGGAGTTTATCTTTGCAAAACAGGAGCCAAACAAAATCCTCACCTAAATTGCTTCTTGTCAAATATTTCATACAAATTATGAGAAATGTAAAAAAAAAAAAAACCTCTATATTTTCCTGTTTTCACATTTTTTGTAAGTTTTAGAGTAAGACTCCTTTTAATCATGTGTACAATGTAAACAATGGAAAATACATTTGTGTAACTTGGATTGTGATGATAGAGCAGTCAGGTGAGGCTGTAGTTGATTTTTAAAGTTTCCCATTTGCCTTAACCTAAGAAATATAAGTCTGGAGAAAAGCCAGTACCTGAGCTACATATGCTGCCAAGGGCTTCATAAAGAAGACTCATTAAACAACTCAAAGAATTTTTACATATAATGAAAAACATTCCAGAATGAAATTACAACAAATTCACCAAACTAATTCAGCACTTAGGTTACCATAGGAAAAAGGAAATGTGAGGTAAACTAGTTGAGGCTCCTACCTATATCCAAGCAAGAAAAATGACAAGTAAAGGTATGAAGTTACTGTGAAATTGGTAAATTCAGAAGTAAACCAATAAAGACTCTTAGAATGCATGACAGAGACTCAGATCTACAGAGTGAGTTCCTGGACAGCCAAGGCTACACAGAGAAGCACTGTCTTGAAAAAAAAAACAAAATAATAATGACAATAAATAAGTAGTAAAAGGAGACTATCTGCAATTAGGAAGAGGAAAACATAGCACTAGATTATCAAGCAAGAAAAGAATGTCAATAATTTGAATGACAGAACATACAAAGAGGGCAGAAGTGTAGTCAAAAGTTTTTCTGTGTCCTGCCTGGCCCACAGTTGGGACAAATCTCTCACCCACAGTCACAAGCCTTTTATAAAATAATCACACAGAAGCTCAGTCTTAATTATAACTGCTTGGCCATTTGCTTAGGCTTATTACTGACTAGCTCCTACACTTAAATTAAACCATAATTCTTACTTATGTTTAGCCATGTGGCTTGGTACCTTTTCTCAGTTCTGCCTTCACATCTTGCTTCCTCTGTGTCTGGCTGGCAAATTCTGACTTTGCTCTTCCTCTTCCCAGCATTTCTTTAGTCTGCTCACCCTGCCTATACTTCCTGGCTGGCTACTGGCCAATCAGTGTTTTATTAAACCAGTGTACAACAACATTATCCCACAGTACAGAAGTGAAAAAGAAAATGTGTTCATTGGTTTGTCCACCTGTGTGATGAAATAACTGATAAAAATGAGGCAGTAAATATTAAATGTTTTTCCTCAGTTTGGTGCTTTTAAACTACAGTTGGCTGACACCTTTGCTCATGGGCTGTTCTGAAGTATGGTAAGAAGTGTGTGGAGAAACAAAGCTGGTTACAACACAACAGCTAAGAATCAGAGAGAAAGAGAAGGAGAATGGAGAAGAGGATGAAGAAGATGAACCAAATACATACTATATCCTTCCAAAGCATGCCCTACCTTTTAATAGTGCATTTAGCAAGATTTCAATTGTGGGAAGCTCACTGACAAAGTTGGAGTCTCATGCTCTGGTCATATATCAATACTCCATCTCCGAACAGTGCTGCGTTGATGACTAAACCTTGAATAGATGAGTTTTTGAAAGGACTTTTCATATGCAAACCAGAAAAAGTGAAAACTCGGGCCAAGATAAGGTTTAAAAATATGGCCTAATCTCAGACTGTATTTTTCAAGTTTTCAAGTGAAATTTAGCTTCCATGTATAGTATAAATTTTGTATGTGCTAAAAATATTTTTTCATATATATATATATATATATATATATATATATATCAGTATATATACATACATATATGTGTGTATGTATATATATCAGTATATACATACATATGTGTGTATGTATATATATGTATATATGTATGTATGTATATATATATGTGTGTGTGTGTGTGTGTATATATATATACCAGGATGGCCTAAAATTTAGAGATCTACCCATCTCTGCCCTATGAGTACTGGAATTAATGGTGTGTGGTACCATACCTAGCATGGATTGTGTTATTTAATTTGCTAGGAAGACTGAGAAAAAGACGGTCATAGGATAGAATGACAGGTTTTATATTACTATTTTTGACATGAGACATCTAAGACTTAATAGACAGTTAACAGGTGCATATCTTTGAGTTTCAGATCTGGAGTAAAATTATATATTGCAGAGCTAATGACAGATACATATGTTTAAAATCATAGGGAAAAAAAACCAAGGACACAGGCCCATATATCTCTGTCTTGTCATCTTTCAACATCTTCACTCTGAAGAGTGGACCATTTAAAGAAATGTAAGAATTTTGATTGAGTAGATAATTCTTTACCACACAGCTGTTGGTTATGCTAATTTTGTTTGTTTAATGAATAATCTGATTGACAGCGTCTATTCTAACAATGTTATCTCTCTTAGGGGAGTTATATTTTTATGTTGTGTTGTGGTTTTGTTGTTGCCTTATATTCTCTGATAATTTGAGCATTGAAAATACCAAAATCTTCCTGAATTTCCCATTATTGTCGTCATTGTAATTGATATAAATGAATGAAAACCATGGAGTCAAGAGTTAGATTGAATGAGTCCTAATTATACAAAGGAAGCAGAAAGAAAATAAAATTTTTGTAGGATCTAAATATTTACTGAGTATGTTCATGTGTGCCTTTTTCTACAGTGAATAATTGAGGGGAGGTACCTAACCCAGTTCTAGATACCAGGTAACAGACAACATCCTTGGTGCCATGTAGACTAGAAATGGGGGTAAGTCCACAGAGAGCTTACCCTGTGCTTTATAGTGCACTGTATTTCATGAACTTTTAGAATAGTAAATAATAATGATTTGTAGGCTTTTTTGTCATACACTCCCACTTTACATAGTAAGTAAGGTTAATATGTCCTGAAATATAGAAAAATAGGGGGAAAATCAGTGTAATAGCTAGACTTAATGATTGGATGATTAGTGGTGTATCCACATGTGCAAGGGCACACATGGCAGAATTTGAAGCTATTTTATAGAATGAAGTCTTATTTTTGTACAACTAAACAGATTTCTCAGTTATAACCAGAGTCGTTACAAACTAATATCCATAACTGTTTTAAAATGAGCCCAGAAGGTTGAATCACAAAGTGTTTTTAATCTTTCCTAAAGATATCAAGAGTTTCATTTACATCTTCAAGAGATTTTAAATGAGAATTCATACCAAATTCATAATTGAAAAAATTCTTCTATTTAGACAGAGTATAAAACCTGTTTATGTAAAGAGGCTCCTATACAATTAAGTTCAGTATATCAGCTGACTGTGTGGTTAAAGTTATCTTTTAATAAAAATGCAAAAATAGAAATATAGGCTGGTTTTAAAATAATGGCTAAGTGTTCAGTAGGGATGGATGTTAAGTACTCTGGTTTATTACATTTTGAGTATCTTAAAATGGCAACTTAATACAGTTGAAATTATAAGGAGCATATTTTCTGCCTGCTACTTTTTAATGAAAGTTGGTGAGATATGACCAGAGATCAGAGGCTAAATCTTTATTGCACTTATGGAAACAAGAAGGAATTTCTAAAATTGAAAGGGTAACTCCCAGCTGTGAAAACTTTATATTTGTTTTTAACAGATTTCCCCCATGCCATGACACACATGTCAAGTTCCCCCCCTCCAAAGCAGACCTTTAAGGCAGAAAGTGTTAAATCACAAACACAATTGATGTGTTGAAACTTCTATAGGCATAAATATAGCCTTATGTGACCTTAATGGAGACATTGATCAACCATGGAACACAGATTTACTAGAGGGCAAAAACCATCATTAGAATATCAGAGCCAAGAAAAACATTCATAGGTTGAGAGTTTTTTGTGTTTTCTCTTAAGAAGAATAAGTACAAATTATTGTTTTCCTCTGGCTTTGAAAATAAGAGCAGAAATACAAAACCTGTGTTTTTAAACTCTCATTGTGATAAAAACAATTCAACGTAAATAAGCTTGTTGTTATTATTTCTTTTCAAGGCAAAGAGGGAGGGACAGAAAGAAAGAAATAGAGAGAGAATAAATTAAAGTTGCATGGTGGATAAAAACAAATAACAAAGAGCAATGAAGAAACTGAGAAGGGGAAATGAGTACCTGCTTACCACTAAAATAACATCTTTATTATGTAGAAACAAGTGTTCCCAGAGACAACAGACCAAACCCAGAAAATAGCTTTAACTTGAACAATATAGATGTTGATTTCCTCTTGCACATAAAAGCTCAATCAGAACACCCCCAGCACAAGAACCCCATAACTTTGGAAACAGTGGCTCATCTGTTATGTTGTCCTACACACAAGCCTGTGATGTACTGAACCCCAAGACAGCTGTTCATGTGCTCTCTTAAACCAAGACAGTATCAAATGAAAAGCCTACCTTTTTTATTGGTGAAACTTTCCCAAAATTGCTATAATGTAGCCATTTCTTCCTCCA
Source organism: Peromyscus maniculatus bairdii (assembly GCF_049852395.1). Lineage (NCBI taxonomy): Eukaryota > Metazoa > Chordata > Mammalia > Rodentia > Cricetidae > Peromyscus > Peromyscus maniculatus. The sequence goes on from NC_134853.1 coordinate 76,270,332, forward strand.
CACTGAGAAATTCTCTTCAGGAGAGACAAGGGATACACAAAGTCAAAGAAGTTCAAGAAGCATACAGGACCCAGGAAGCTCATGAAAGTTTCAAAAGTCACATGCCCCATCTCAACATCACACAGCAGTAAATGACTATTGAAGAGGAGACTGCCCTGTGGGTGATGCCTACAGGTTGGAATTCCAGTGACAAATTTTTCATCCTGCTGATATCCATGCTGAACTGGGTTGAGCAGGGTTTTGTTGTTAACACAGTTGCCTTTCAGATACCCAAACTCCTGGAAATTCAATTTACTGATTGTTTCAGTAAGATAGACTTGGGTAGAACCGATTCATTTGTCTGTCGTCATCAGTGCTATCATGCATGAACAGAAGTCCATTCCTATCTCCCAAGGAAAAGTCACACAACAGATTCATTCTCCCTTTAGTTAACACATACCAAAACATAAATGTAAGGGAGTCCATTGAATATAAATTTTATTCCAAGTTAAGTTGGAATTTGTGTTAAGATCTTTAAAAAATGTGCATATCATTATATGTGAGCAGTATTCATTTTCAAGTTAACTATGCCTCTTCAGATCTTTAGCATTTTATTCTTTCCACAATTCCAATCTAGAGTGGAAATCTATTAATGTTGTAAGCTATGGCATCTGAATTTTATATACTATTTTAGTAAATACAAAGTGTTACATGTAATACTGGAAAACACTATATAAAAATATTTTAAAATATTATCTTAATTCATATGCTTCTACTAGACATTTAGAAAATGGGGTTGTTGTAATTTGATTTCTGCTGCTGTGATCAAACTTTTTGACCAAAAGCAACTTTGAGAAGAAAGAGTTTATTGGGTTTAGACTCCAGGCCATGGTCCTTCATTAAGAGACTTTGGGATGGAAGTTCAAGAGACGAACTATCAGCAGAAACCATGGAGAATCACTACTTGCGGGTTCCCTTGCTGGCTAACTCACAATGCTTTCCCAGCTTTTTCCACAGCCCTGGACAACCTGTCTAGGGTTAATGCTACCCACAGTTGGCTGGGCCCCTCCTGTGCCAATTAGTGATCAAGACAAGCTGCCACAGTTTTGCCCACAGGCCAATCTGATCTAGGCAATTCTACAATTCAAGCTTTCCTCTTAGGTGAGTCTAGGCTGTGTCAATTTGACAATTAAAACTAACAAGAACAGAGGCTATTATATCTAATTCAGAAAACTGTAAAGTTATTTGATTTATATTTATATAATATGAAATACATGGCTAACTTCTGAAAAAAATGACATGCCTTTTGACAACAAAGTTAGTGTCCTGACTAGTTTATGTCAACTTGACACAAGCTAGAGTCGTCAGAGAGGAGGAAGCCTCAATTAAAAAAATGCCTCCGAGGAGCCTCGCAGGCCGGGGTTGGCTGAAGACACCCACTGGCCCACCCAGTGCTTCTCAGTCCAGACAGGCAGAAGACACCCCCCCCCCAGGCCCGCTTTCGATGCCTTGAGGCACTGGGTGGGCTGACACCACTAGGATGAGCAAATATATGGTGGGGAAATGGGAAAGAAAGAGAAGTGGAGCGGTTCACGTGCCATGGAGAAAGGCATAACTGAAGAAGCAAAGGTGTCGAGGAACATGTTGACCTGGGTGGCCTCCACTGCCTCCCATGGCCATGGTAATGTTTGGACCGATGGGACTGCTGCTGAGCGCCATGTCTGGGTCCATGGCCCTGCTGCAGCTGGGCCCTGTGTTGATGTCTGTGGCTCCTGTTACCACCAAAAAACATGCAAATGCCCAGAGTCTGGGCCTTCACCTGGGGACATATTAGTGCCCAAGGATCATGCCGCTGCCTAGGGATATGCCTATCTGAGTGGCCTGTGCTGCCACACAGGGCCATGGTGACATCTGGGCCTGGGCAGCTGCTGAGGACTATGTCTGGGTCCATGATCCTGTTGAAATCTGAGGGCCTTGTTGAGCAGGGCCCCACCCTTCACTGGCCGTGGGAGATCTGGTCCTGTCCCTTGTTGAACCTATACAGTTGGAAAATTGGCCCGCTCCACCCAAGAGAGATGCCCCTAATGACAGGGACTTGGGAAACCTGATCCTGCCCCTCATTTAAGAGCTGGCCCTGCATTCGGGAAACCTGGTCCCAGTCCTCATCTCAGGCGACCAACTCAGCTAACACACAGGCCTACATACATTTAGTCAGTGCTTTGAGTTGGACCACCCCATGTATCACCTGCTGAAGTGCATGAAGGGATTGGTCCTGTGGAGCCATAGCCACAAGATCTCCATGATTGGGGCAACAGGAGAATATCCTAGAGGAGTTTCGATGAAGGTCCAATATTCATGGTGTACCAGAAGCCAGAGGCCTTGAACCAGACCAACAACTTATTATAATGAACATTTGTAAGTAAAGCTGTTTGGACAAAAGGCTGTACTTCATGACACACCGCAACTCCCAATGCAGCTAAGACAAATGAAGAGGGGATGGAGAGGTGGGAAAGATGGAGGGTGAAGTGGGCTTTTTTGTTGTTGTTTTGTTTTTGTTCAACTAATATTTTTATTTTCTTTTTGTGGGGGATGCTGCAAGGGTGAAGGGCATATATGGAGGGATGAGAAATGAGTAGGATTAGGGTGCATGATGTGAAATTCCCAAAGCATCAATAAAAAAATTACATTAAAAAATGCCTCCATAAGATGGGCTATGGGCAAGTCTGTGGGATATTTTCTTAATTAGTAATTGATGGGGGAGGGCTCAGCCCATTGTGGATGGGGCCACCCTGGGCTGGATTCTATTAAAAAAGCAGGCTGAGCAAGCCATATGATCAAGCCATTAAGCAGCATCCATCCATGACCTTTGCACCAGCTCCTACCTCCAGGCTCTTGCCCTGTTTGAGTTCCTGTCCTGACTTCCTTCTATGATGGACTACAGTGTGGCAGTGTAAGCCAAATAAACCCTTTCCTCCCCAAGTTGCTTTTGGTCATGGTGTTTCATCATAGCAACAGTAACCCTGACTAAGACAGCTAGGCTGTGGCATGACTCTTTGTAGCCCTGAGGTGCTATTTAAGAAGTCCAGCTAGCTACAACACCATTCTCCGGTGGCAAGGAGAGAAGACAAGAGACAAAGAGAGATGTCCAACCATCTGTAATGGTGACATATGAGAAGATGAGGTGGGTTGAGATACCTTTACCTTTTCCAGAAACATGTGTCATCTAAGAGGGATAGCACTACAGTTTGATCTTGAGTGTTCCTAGGCATGTGTGTTACAGGATTGGTCCAGAAGGCATATTATTGGGATGTAAATTACAGGCAGTCAGTGCCATTGGAAAGCCTTTAGGTTGTGCCTTTAAAGATTTTTGTGAGACACTGATCCTTTCTCTTATTTCCTAGCCATAGGGTGAGTGGTTCTGTCCCACTGTACATTCCCAACAGAGTAAGCTGTTTCACCCAAGTCAGATGGCAAACCAATCCTGGACTAGAACTTTTAATATTGTGAGCCATCCTGTGCACACAAAATAAAATTATAAGTTAATTATTCCAGGCATTATTTATTTATTTATGCCTGTTTCTGAGAGTTGGTTCTGTCTTTCCACCGTATGTATCCAGGAGACCCAACTCAGGTCATCAGGCTCGATGCCAAGCACCCTTACCCACAGAGCCATCTCACAGGCCCCAGGCTCAGTAACTGGAGGTATCCATTACTGTCTTCATTTTTCTGTTCTCAAGATACATACTGACCCTGGATGATGTAATCTGAATGTTGGATACTGAATACTTTCCCTGTGCTAACTTTCAAATATGTATTTTTTACCTTGTTCCCCTCCATAGTAATCCTTTCCCTTGTGCCCCATTTATGTGTCTTTGTGAGTTTTTTTTATATGAGAACTGTCTCATGTATACCTACTACTGGCTTTTCCACTGACATTTTAATTTAGTATGTATAAGCAGAATGATTGATCCTTTGCCATAAATTTCCATAGTTGATAGGTGTTTCTTCTTCTCAGTAAATGATACCATCATTTTTTTCAAACCCCTGAAACAAGAATCTGGGAAGTTGTGCTATATTTCTATAGAATACTCACTCCATTCCATCTGACTGTATTCATTAAATTACCCAAAAATATAGCTTCTGTGCAGTGACATCCCATAGCAATGTTATATGAATGCGCAGACCTCATCTATTTGCCTTCTGTCAGCCATTTTCCCCATGACTTTTCTTCTATATAGTTGGTACAGTTTCCAAGGTGACTTGCTGACCATAAAATCATTCTGTGAATTCCAATACATTCTAGGATTATGAAACTGTAAAGACATATATGGCTTGCACTTGGCTTACCCCCTGGTCACCTTTACCCTTTCTTTCACTCAACGGGATTGTCATACACACATTAGCTACCAGAGGCATTCTGCATAAGATTTGTCACACTGGCCCTTTCCAGAAAATGATATGCAACTACTGGCATTTCCAATGAATGCTAAAGAAGACTAATTCATTAGTCAGTATTTTCACAACTTAATCATCTGCTGTCATCTTCCATTTCAAAATAGCATATGATTCTCTAGCCTCTTCAGACAAATAACAAAGGTCATGAGAGCATGAATTGCATATTATACTTAATTGTTTTTTCTCTACAGCACTTTGTGTGGCTTTAGGAAACACACACACACACACACACACACACACACACACACAAATGAATGAATGAGTAAAAATGCTATCTTTGAAACAAACCTCCATTTTAATGATTTGTTAGTGATTATCAGTTTCTGATGACTTCAGTTTAAACACCTGAATTGTAGCATTAAAAAAAAAAGTGAGGAAATAGAGAGATGGCTCAGTGGTAAGTTTGTTTCCCAGAACTCATATCAGATGGTTCACAATTCCATGATTCACAACTCCAGATCCAGGTCATCCAACTTTCCCTCTGACCTCTTTGGGCACTTGCACTCACACACACACACACACACACACACTTTTAAAAAGAAATTTAAATAAATTAAAAGTCTTGTAAGATTCTTTGATTTGACCATAAATAGCCATGAAAAAAAAAAACAACTCATTTCTAAACATTTGAAAAACTAGGTATTTGAAGTCTATATTCACTTCTATGATCTGGTACTTTTTATATATTATCACATTGCTATTGCTGAGTATGGCAATTAATTTATTTATAAACTGCTACTAAATACAGATAACCAACAAGACATGTAGGATGTGCTAGGGATTATAAGAGTTAACAAAAGCTGGGCAATGTTGGCGCACATCTTTAATCCCAGCACTGAGGAGGCAGAGGCAGATGGATCTCTGAGTTTTGAGTTCAAGGTCAGCCTGGTCTACAGAATGAGTTCCAGGGCAGTCAGGGTTACCCAAAAAGTCTTTCCTTGAAAAGCCAAAAAAAAAAAGAAATTAAAAAGTAAACAAAAGCAGACACAGCCCATGCTGTACGCAAATCTCATGAAGTCAAATTTAATATTTAACTATACCATATAACCAAGTGTAAATATTTTAAGCACCATAATGGAATGGAACTAGGTATAACAGAAACACATGAAAATAAGGCAAAATGAGACAGCTATTGAAGACCATGTAGTCAAAAGAGGATTTCTTTACTTTTATATGCAGAACTAACGTATGTCACATTCTGCTTAGTACAAAGTAGTAGGAAGCCATTTCTGTAACAAGATTCCTGAACAACTGGGACTAGACAAGGTCTAAATTTCAAGTAGAGATTCTTGTTTCAAATAAAGCTATAAAACAGAAAGAAGGCAGCGGTAAATATGAGTCCACAGAGGACATCCCTGCCTCACGTTCTTGGTGTCCTCAATAAAGTTGATGGCCCAGCAGAAAGCACTTGGCAGTAACTAAACAACAATGGGAGAAATAGGTTGGTAGGGAAGAAACACAAAGCTTTGTGGAAGGGACAATGGGGTACACAGGATGTGGATCTTCTACTTATGGTGTTGGGCAATTTGACCATCAATCATGGTGGAGAGAGCACACCAGCAAAAGTGTGAGGTGTGAGTCTTGGAAACTGTCTTGAGGCTGGATTTGAAAGCCTTGTTTACTCCTTGGGAAGACCAGAGTGTACTGTAGGAAGGTGTTTTGGTCAACTAAGCCAGTGAGCACAAAAGAGCCTTAGGATGCTGGTTGTCTAACAAACTACATAGGATTCATTTTGTTGCTTTAGCAATTGGTGCAGCCCTGTTTGTAAATATTGACTGAATACCAGCCTCTGGTGTTGGCCGAGTATCACAAAGTGAATTGGGCCTACAGGTGAGGGTTATGATCTGTTTTCTCAGCCTATGAGCAGAGACACTTGGACAGTGGTAGGTAAGTTGGTATTTGTGTCCTTTTTCTACTATACCATGCCAGTAACTATTTCCCACATTACTCATTCTTTCAAAGTCCCTACCTTCTTATTTTAATTTGATGCATTTATTTCTCACTTCCTTGATAACTCAATAAGCATGGAAGAAATTTCCTAGAGGCAAACAATATCCAAAGTTTTCTTGTAAATTTCCACACTGGGAATGGCTACACACTCCCCTTAAAAAATCTGATATGAGCAGTTTTTCTCCAACATAAAAATTCTTTCATTTAGTAACAACTATAGTCTGCATTCACAGTCTATATAATACCCCAAATGTCTATATTTATCTTTTCCACTGCTTAATCATCATGCCATGAGAGACATATGGGAACTTATATTGAGTGATCTCACATTCACTCAGAGGCATCAGCTCATTGGAGGGAATAGTAGGATAAATACTTGTAGTATATAAATTCATATTTATACCTTTAGTTTCTCATTTTTGGATAATGAGAGCTGGCAGATATGAAGTGCTAATATGCATTATAGTACAGATGCATTATGTGAGCCTACTGGAAAATATGATGCAATTTTCTACTTATTAAATTTGATAGTCCATTTAACATGCTTAGCATAGTGCAGGGCACAGTGTAAACAATAAGCATTGGCTATTACTAGCAATACTTTTAGTATTAGTGCTAATATTTAAAAGTTTACACTACAGCCAAGTGGAAAAGACAAATGTATATAAAAATAAATAGCGGTGTGGTAAGTGCTAAATAACATCGTGGGTGCTCAGAGCAGAAGAGGGCACCATCAGCCCCAGCCTCAATGATTAGCCTTGAAATGTTATGCATAAAAATGCCCGAACTTACAAGAAGAAAGCCAGCAGCTGTGAGACGACAGTTCAGATAAAATATAGGACAAAATTGGAGGTAATGTTCAGGGCATTCCCAAAACAATTAAACCACAAAATCAAAGTTTACATGCATGTGATTTATGGTTTATAAAACACACTCACTTTCCTTACCTCATTGAGTAGCATGGAATTTAACCACTAGAAGATTAGGTAATCCTAATCTCGATCCACTAGCGAAGCTGTCCCTTTGGCATATGGTGAGTAGCACGAGCTCCTTCTGCACACAGGCAAAGTGATGGGACCTGAAGAAGAGCTCTGAGCCCAGCACCCTCTTGTTGTATTCTTCCTGTTTCACCTGAAACAATAATTCACAGAAAATAAAATGTACTATGGTAGTAAGTGCCAAAGTTAATATATTGTTTAAAGTATTTTGTTGTGTTGACAAAGTCCATTTAAAAAACAATGAGAAAACCTTTAAAAGTGGTGCAAGCATCAATACTGTTTTTCCATTAACCAGACACACTGGTATCATCTTAATTCAAATATTTGTAAGCAGAATGAGGGGCTCATTTTTATTCACAATGCCTTTCCTATCCCATCTGGCATAAGCAATTTCCTTTTGTTTGCCTTTAAACTCTGTTATAAAGAAATTAATTTTACCCTACGGGCTTTCACTACAAATTTCACAACTTTCATTCTGCTTATTTCTCAATTTCATCATCAGTAACAAATTGTTCTTGTGGATGGAATTGTACTTGTCAATTTTTCTACTTTAACCCATCAGATTTTTCATTAGGTCTTACCACTAGCAAAATTCTTTGTTTTCTTCTGAAAGTTGTCAACAGCTATTATAATTATTTTATCATAGGAACACATACTACATTGGTGTATACATGCTAATTGGAAAATTACTTTTCTAAATTGGTTTCTAATGAGAATGATTATGAGCCCTGTCACTTAGACAAGTGGTCCAGTGAAAACAGAACCAATTTAGCCAAATATATATGATTAATAACTGAAAACATAAGCATGTACCTTGTAATTATTTAACCATCCTTCTTGCAGTGTTCTTTATGATTTCAGTAAGTGTCTAGTACAGATGATATTGTTTGAATATTTCAAACAATCCCTACAAGTATGTATCAAAAATAGTCTTAGAGAGGCATCCCTTAAAAATACATACAAAACTTTAATTATATCAGTGGAAAACATGTACAATTTTTTTTAGACTAAACTTCCTCATCTGAAAATGATAGTACTAATTACATTCTACTTTTCGTGTACTTGATGCTTGGATGAGATAATGTGTGTTAAGGGCTTAGGACACTATCTTTTCATGTGTTACTTGGAACTTAAATTTGCTGGACAAATGCAGTCCACCTTTGGACATTCTGAATGAGTGTGAAATATGAGGTATGAGGCTATGGAGCAGCACTTGGGATGGACAGAGCCAGTTCTTTTGCGTAGGAAAGGAAGTATAGCATCAGGAAGTCTATATATGATCCCATGGTTGATGAAGTGTCAGAAGATGCTAACTTGGGTAGTGTGATTCAAGTGAGTATCATGGGTTTGTTTTGAATAGTGGGAGCTCACAAGTCTGTAGCCTGGGAGAAGATGACAAATTTTAATTTTTTATGAATGTCTTAGGGTTTCTAGTGCTGTGATGAAACACTATGACCAAAGCAACTTGAGGAGAAAAGGGTGTATTTGGCTTACACTTCCACATCATTGTTCATCATTGAAGGAAGTCAGGATAGGAACTCAGACACAGCAGGAACCTGGAGACAGGAGCTGATGTAGAGGCTATGGAAGGGAACTGCTTACTGCCTTGCTCCTCATGGCTTGTTCAACCTGCTTTCCTATAAAACCCAGGACTACTATACTAGCCCATAAGTGGCCCTACCCACAATGGACTGCCCCGACCCCATCAATCACTAATTAAGAAAATGCACTAAAGGCTTGCCTTAAGCCCAATCTTATGGAGGCATTTTCTCAACAGAGGCTCCTTCCTTACCAGTGTGACTCTAGTTTATGTCAAGTTGACATAAAACTATTTAGAACAAGCCAGGCAGCAGTAGCGAACACTTTTGATCCCAGCACTTGGGAGGCAGAGCCAGGCAGATCTCTGTGAGTTTGAGGCCAGCCTGGTCTACAGAGTAAGATCCAAGATAGGCACCAAAACTACATGGAGAAACCCTGTCTCGAAAAACAAAAACAAAACAAAACAAAAACAAAAACAAAACTCTCCAGAACAAAGAATGATGCAGTGAGTGAACCAGGAAGTATGGGGGGTGATGATGTCAACACCCAAGATCACTGTTGCCTGCTTTTCTTGGGGGTCTGGCCACCAGCCACTGGTCTTCATGGAACACTGACACAGGTCAGAGCTTCCTAGTTGGTGATCCAGCCCTAGGCCTCCATGCAGGGGTCATGGGAAGCAACTAATATGAAACTCTAGCTGGTAGGTGCCCTGGAACAGGCAAGAAGGAGAGAAAAAGGGAGGGGTCTTGCGGAGTCATTGGTAGCCGCTCAGACCATATAACTTTGCTTTGGCTATGCTTACAAGGCATGTACTGCTTTCAGTACAGCTAGTGTTTAAGCTGAGTCTTCTCAAGTTTTAAGTACTAAAATTTCAGCCCCTCTGTGAGTTATAAAGAGGGTAAGAACTTAAACCAGCTAAGGTGTTCACAGGTGAGTGGTTTGGAAAAGGTGATTTGAACTGGATAAAGTTACTAGGGTGGGGTCCCCATGACTGAGCACAATGCATATACATGCTCCAGATCGCTTGTCCTGGACTGCCCTGTATAATCTTGGGACTCAGCAAGTAGCCTGTCACCAGCCTTGGCCCCTCAACTTTGCTCTTTCAGAATAGAAGCTCAAACAAACTTCTTCACGTCTTTTCTGCTTTGCCAACAGAAAACAAACTGCTGGAAGGCAGGAACAGGAAATACAGGGATAATAAATCTGTCATGTGTATGAGTGGAGTGTGAATTCAGATGACCTAGCTCTGGGTCAAAGAAACTTCTGTTTCATGGTGTGTATTGTCGCAGAAAGAAAGAAAGTGGACAATTGACTGTACAGGGACCTCAAAGTCCCACGCAATGAAAGCCATCTCTTCCTGAGGTCTTTTTAACCACCCTAGACCCTTCCTCACCTCCCTCACTCCCAAGGAGAGAACAGGTCTCCACCCCTCTAGCACAGGGCTGCTTGTGAATGCAAGCCATTCACAGTGCAGATGTGGGTGGCTTACCTTGATGGGGCTTTCTGCTGGAACAGGTTGAAGGAAGCTCTTGTCTGTGGAAGGTGGACTGAGTGGGGTTTTGCTTGCCCTACCACCCACTCCTCTGCTCTCCCTGGGCCAGCAGAGGCCCTACAGCCTCTATAATGTGTTTTCCCAGCCAGCAACTTTCCTTCAGGCAGCCTTCTGAACTCTTGTTTGTTTGTATTCATTCATTCATTCATTCACTCACTCATTTATTCATTAATAAATTCTAAATGAGTACCTATCCTATGCCAGGCAGACTGCTAGGAGCTAAGATGTAGATACAAACAGACATTGTCTCTGTCTGGCTCTCTGGCAATTGGCCATCTTGAAATGTGCAAATACACATATATATTGAGCATTTACACATGTTGTTCCAAACATTTCATGTAATAATTCAATGAATTGTCACAGAAACCCTCTCAACAAATAGTATTATCATCTCTGTCTGACACAAGAGGAACTACAGCCCAGATGGGCGAAGAGGCTTGCCCTCCATCACACAGCTCCTAGAAGAACCAGGAATCAGACCAGACATCTTGGCCTTTGACTGTGGTGAGATCTTACCCACTTTGACTAAAGTAGCTGAAGTTTTCCTGGTCCTGTCAGGCTCCCGTGGCCCTGTGGCCACTTGGATCCAAGTAAACACACAGAGGCTTATATTAATTAAAACTGCTCAGCTATTAGCTAGGCCTACCACTGACTAGCTCTTATATTTAAACTAACCCATAATTCTTATTTATGTTTTGCCACATGACTTGGTACCTTTACTCAGTTCTGCCTTCATATCTTGCTTCGTCTGTGTCTGGCTGGTGACTCCTGACTCAGCCTTCCTGTTTCCAGAATTCTCCTCTCTGCTCACTCCACCTATACTTCCTGCCTGGCTACTGGCCAATCAGCATTTTATTTATCAACCAAATCAGAGCAGAACGATATCCACAGTACTTCCCCTTTTCTTTTTTTTCAAAAAGGAAGGTTTTAACTTTAACATTGTAAAATTACATATAAAAACAATTATCAAGCAATAATTATAGTTATAATATCTAGTCTATTTGTATTTGGCAAAATTAAAGAAGTTCTAGGACAAGCTAGGGACATGAGTAACAGAGCACAGCGAAACTTGTAAAATGACTTCTTCCTAAAGTCCTCTGAAACAGAACAAAGGGTGGTGACACAGTGTTTGGCAGCACTAGGCAGAGGCAGCTTCAGTCCCTCTTCAGTCCCTACGACAGACACTTCAAGAAACACACACTCACATACACACACACACACACACACACACACACACACACACACACACACACAAGCATGTGTGAGCACTCCACTTCCTAAGATTGTTATGCCTTCTTCATTGGCCCAGGATGGTGTTATATGAAATCACATTTAACTTAAAAAGAAAAAAGTGAACTTACAGATGTAATACCTTTAAATGTATAAATGGAGGAACAGGCCTGGTGGTGTCTGACTAGGGGGAGCCAGATTTACATAAATAAGTAAATGTTCAGAATGGCTACTTTGCTTTCTTCCCTGTTTGTTTTTTTCCCCTGCCATTAGGTATAGTTTTGTGATTTGGGTTCCTTTTAGATCTGGGGTTCTGGGTGTGTGTATGTGTATATGTGTGTTTGTGTATGTGTGTGTCCAAACCAGTCCAAGCTGGTCCATACATTCAAACCAGATTCAAGTACTTTTACACTAAAACACATGAACATGGACATGGTGGTAGGATCATATCAGATTAGGAAGATTAGGAAGAAAAATCAAGTCTACGGGTTTGCAGAAGAGAGAGACAGACTCTGAGATGTAATCTTTTTCTTTTCTTTTTTTTTTTTTTGTTTTGTTTTTTTGTTTTTCAAGACAGGGTTTCTCTGTGTAGCTTTGTGCTTTTCCTGGAACTCACTTTAGAGACCAGGCTGGCCTCGAACTCACAGAGATCCACCTGCCTCTGCCTCCCGAGGGCTGGGATTAAAGGCGTGTGCCACCACCACCTGGCAATCTTTTTCTTTTTTCTTTTCCACAGCATGCTGGAAAGGTTTAAAGAATGAAAATATGAGATACTACAGAAGTTCTTAAGGAATTCAGTACATGGAATAAGCAAAAATAAGGAAATGGCTTAAAAAGACTATGAGGAGTCAATGTTACTGTTAACGATATTGTGCACGGGGGACCAGGGCCAGGGTATTCCAAGAGTGCAGGGAAAACATGCCAGGCAGATGCAGCAGCAGGCTGCTAGGTGTGAACAGTCACTCACAGCCAGGCACTGCATCCACGTGAAGATAAGTTTATTATAATAGAGAGATAAAGAGAAAGATGGGGAAAGAGAGAGACAGAAAGAGAGAAAGAGGGGAGGAGAAGGGTCAAGGGTGCACACCTCATGGGAGTGGAGAGAAAGAAGGAAGAAGGGAGGAAAGGGGGGCAGTTGTCTTTTTTAAGGGGGACTTTGCATCAGGACGCTGGGCAGGTCTTCAAGGGGCAGGTTTCCAAGGGGGTAGCATTTACTCCCGACACATCCTGCCTGTGACAATATATCCTGTTCCTAGAGAACCAGAACCAGGTTGTGGGTACTTAGACATGTTGTGGTGGAGGAAACAATGAATAGGCAAGGTTAACACAAACACATGTGCCTGAATTGCGTCGCTCAGCTGTTGGAATTTAGAGTCTCCATAATAAATTCCTACCCTAGAGTCCCATTTCAGGCTCTCAGTCCATTAGTATTCCCACAACAGCTTTCAATTTCCCACCTGCCTTGAATTTGCAACAATTTTCTCTGTAGGATAAAAATATTGTGACAATAGAAAACTTGTGCAAATAACTATTATTAAATAGAAGATACAGTCCTTGAATCCATACACCAAACGGTTGCGCTACATAGTTACATCACAGTTAACAAAAGTCCAGGCGACCATACCCCGTACTCCTAAGAGAAACAGTAAAGACACGTTCAAGTTGTTTCTCCAAACAATGTGTCATGTGAGGCATAAATATGGATGATTTCTGGTTGAAGTGGGGGCAGAAACATGATGGGTGGTAGAAACAGCTCACAAAAATAAAAGTTATTGGCTATTGTCTAGCACTTCTTATAAAGAAGATGAGACACTAGCATTTGCAGTGTAAAGAAGCAATGAAAATATTGTCCCTGGTGAAAGGCATCCAAAGGCATGCTCTTGTTTTTCTACATCTGAAGACATGGGGTCCTTATAAAGCTTTGCTTTCCCTGAAGCAGAAATGCAGCCACTGTGATATAACCCATGACTGGGCTCTGCAATTACCAGCTTACACGGTGCTGTTTCTTTTCAAACAACTTTATAAATAAACCTGGCATTTCTTGAGATTGACACTAATAATTGGTCTGCAGCATTTTAATCAGACATTGCTGTTTCATGGCTGATGAGGACATAACTGGCAAACCTCACTCTTTGAGTAGCAGGATAATTGGAGATGAATCGAAAGTATTGAATACAGTGTTTTTAAAAACCATACTGTTTTACTTCTAAGGAAACTTGAAGTTAGAATATGAAAATTCCAGTCTAAAAGAATGCTTTGGGGGAAATGGTCTCAATGAATAAATAAAAACAATTGTAATTAGCCTATCATCTAAGGTATTTATATGCAAATGATGCCTCTAAAGCACTTGAGGTTGCCTGCAAGTAATTTCTTCTCTTAGTCATAAACTTTAAGCATTGTGCTCACTGTGGTTTTGCTCTATTAATTCACCTAATAAACCATTTCTTTATCATTAGTGCAAAGGTAAACTTCAACACAATTTAAAAAATTTAACAAAGTGTTGTAATCTATATAAATCTCCAATAAATGCAAATTTAAATGTCAGAAGCAGACCTTGAAAATTATCACACAAACCTTTTTTATTGTATGTCTGTCTGATCACACAAGGTCTTAGATTAATTGACAGTTGTAACTGAAAAGAACCTAATCTCACTTTTAAGACTATATATGATGCAGAATAGTCTTAAGACTGCTGATGTCGAAAGCCTGAGTCTGCCTATATAGACAGCAGATTTTATACTTGCTATGTGCATTCTCATAAAGGGATCCTGTGACATGCTAAAACACAAGGCAGTCCCCAGGAGAGCAGCTTTCTGAATCTAGTTTTGATGTTGGGGTACTGTGGAGGAGGTAGGAGCCACAAAGCAGAATAAGCTCCCGTGACAGAGACTCTCAGTTCAAAGAGGTAAATGCAAAAATATGAGAGAAATCGCATCTCAGCACAAAAGCTAGGAGGCTCTTGAGGATAGATGATGCCAGAAAAATGTGAGATTATTGTGGCTGCCAGAGTATATTAATACTATAAATATAGATGATTTCCTGAGGAAAAAGGTCCTTGAAAATGTACCAAATGTATGATGCTGAATATCAAGTTCAACAGCCAAGACGCAGAGCTCCAACAGAGTGCCGGTCTCCCTGCCCATCCTTTCATGGGGTCCTGAATTATGCCTGCATGACTCACATGCAACTGGGAAGCAACAAGGTGCCAAGCAGAAAACCTTAATTCTTTTCAGATTTTTCTCCTCTTTTGAGATTCTCCAGCTTTAAGGGTTCAAGTTCTCAAGCCAGGCCCAGTGCCTCTCTTTCTTCCTGCTGCCTGAGGATCTGGATGTAGAACTCTCGGCTCTTTCTCCAGTACCATGTCTAACCATCTGCTGCCATGCTTCCCACCAGGATGATAATGGACTAAGCCTTTGAACTATGAGCCAGCCCCAATTAAATGTTTCCCTTTATAAGAATTACTGTGCTCATGGTGTCTCTTCACAGCAATAGAAACCCTAATGAAGACAGAAGTTGGTACCAGGGACTGAGGTACTGCTGTGATAGGCCTCACCATGCTTTTGTTTGATGTGATGTGGACTTTGGGATTTTGGATTAGAAAAGCAGTTGAATGCTTTAAGTGGGGCTTAATGGGCCATACTTGTAAGAACATGGAAGACATTGGTGCTGAGGGTTTTTTGAACTGTGGGGGCCTGGCTCAAGAGGTTTCAGAGGAGAAGAATTCTAGTATGTGGCCTAGAGACTGTTTTTGTTATATTTTGGCAAAGAATGTGGTTGTTTTCTGTCCTTGGTCAAAAAATATGCCTGAGACTAAATTGAAGAGTATGGATTAACAACTTTATCAGGAGAGATTTCAAAACAGCCCAGCATTGACTGTGTTGTGTGGCTTAGTGGCCAGTCTTACGCAGATCTATAATGAAAAGGAGCGGGACAAATTCAAAATATATGGTTTGAGGAGAAAAGGGGCACCAGGAAGTTTAAGGGCGCTGAATCCTGTGCCCAAGGAGATAAAAAGATTACAGTCTGATGCTAAATGGAATAAAGGGAGTGGTGGTTTTTAGGGTAAGATCCCACCCAGCTAAGCTTCTAACTACTGAAAAGGAATTTTTTAAAAAGCTTAGGACGGTGTGCAGTGGTACATACCTTAAATCTCAGCACTGGGGAGGCAGAGGCAGGCAGATTTCAGAGTTCAAGGCCAGCCTGGTCTACAGGGAGAGTGCCAGGACAGCCAAGTTTAGAACATGAAGGAAACCTTCAAAAACAGAAAACTGTTAAAAGTGTATTTGAACAAGGGAGTCATTTTCCAGCCCCAGTAAGCAGCAGAACTTGTCAGCTTTGGTCATGTGGGTCTGGCTTTAGAGCCAAGGATACAAGAAAGTGGTTATAAAATCTCTGTCCATGACTAAGGAAGGCTGCTGAGTGTTATTTATTAATCAGTGCAATGTTATTCATTAAGTGGCACTGTTTACCATGCGAGAAAAGCCACGAGGTACAACAAAACCCACTGTAAGAGCTTATTAAGGGAAGGGAAGAAGAAGGGGTGCTTAGGCCTATGGAAAAATTGTACAGGAAGAGAAAACGGAGAGATAAGTGGGTCCCGCTTTTATAGATTCCCCCCCCACACTTGTACATATGGGCTTATGTAGCTACACCATGCATGCACATAGATTATGTGATCACCCTGTGATCAAATTACATGATCACACAGTGCATGATTATGTAGGCCCTGTGCCTGATGTAAGGCACTAGGATGACTAAGCATCTTGCCAATGCCTACACATTTATGTGGCAGGGGATGGCTAGGAATTCTAACACTGAGGCCATTGCATGAAGCAGTAATAGTAAAGCCTGAATTGCCTTGGAGATCCCAAGATATTGGAGATGCCAGAGCTGTGGGATGCCTGCTAAGGAGACCTGCTAACTGAGAATGGAACCAGCCCAACAGAGAGAAATGAGTCACAGTCAACAAAGCTGAAAGGAGTTGGAGATCTAAAGAGAACTTTGACACCAGACATGGAGATGCAGTTTGGAGTTTGCCCAGCTGTTTTTTGGTCTTGCTTTAGTACAGTATTTCCTCATTATGTTCTCTTTCCTCCCTTTTGCAATGGTAATGTATATCCTGTGCCATTATATATTGGAAATATGTGATCTGTTTTTTATTTTGACTTTACAGAGGTTACAGTCAAGAGAGTGCCATAAGTCACCAAAGAAACTTTGGACCTTTAAACAGGGTTGAGAACGTTGAAAACTATGGAGACTTTGGAAGTTGGACTAAATGCTTTTACATTACAATATGGCTACGAGCCTATGGGGGTCAGGGAGTTAAATATGGTAGGTTGAATGAAAATGTCCTCCATAGACTCATAAGGAGTGGTGTAATTGGAGGTATCGCCTTGTTGGAGGAAGTGTGTCACAGGGGGTGGGCTTTGATGCTTCAGCAGTGTGGTGATATTTTATTTGGGCTGAAAATGTGATTTTATTCATATGTTAATAAATAAAGTTGCCTGGGGGTCAGAGCTAATAGCAAGCCATTTAGCAGAAGTCTAGCAGTGGTAGCACATGCCCTTAATCCGATCACATGGCAGGCAGAGTCTGTGTGTTCAAGGACATAGCCAGCTTGGTGATACATGTCTTTAATCCAAGTACCAACCATAGAGACCTGGAGGTCTGAATAGACAGTCAGTGATGAAGAAGTCATGTGGTTGGGTTTAGAACCAATGAGAAGGCAGAACAGAAAGTCAATAAAAAATACAGACCCACAGGAAGTAGGTCTCTTTTCTCAGGGGAAGAACAGCAGCATCTGGTAAGCTAAAGGCTATTTGCTAGTGCTCTGACCTCTTGGGCTTTTTGTTTGTTTGTTTTTGTTTTTGTTTTTGAGACAGGGTTTCTCTGTGTAGCTTTGCAACCCGTCCTGGATCTCACTTTGTAGACCAGGCTGGACTCGAACTCACAAAGATTCGACTGGCTCTGCTTCCCGAGTGCTAGGATTAAAGGCGTGTGTCACCACTGCCTTCCTCTTGGGCTTTTAACTCTTTATTTGGCTCTGTATTTCTTATTTAATAAGACTGTTTAGAATTACATCTATACAGAAGCTTAAGCCAGGCCCAGTGGCTCACTCTCTCTTCCTGCTGCCTGATGATCAAGATGTAGAACTCTAAGCTACTTCTCCAGCAACATGTCTGCCTGCATGCTGCCATGATTCCCAACATGATGATAATGGACTAAACCTCTGAACTGTAAGCCAGCCCCAATTAAATGCTTTCCTTTATAGGAGTTGCCATGATCATGGCATCTATTCACAGCAATGAAACCCTAACAAGACAAATATCTATACAGTTGGTAAAGGTAGCCTAGGCTTAGCTATCTAGTTTCCTGGCTTCAAAGTTTGGCTCAGTCATTGAATATTGATATTAGTGGTCATGATTCTATTTCTGACTTCTAAGGGAAATGTAGGCTGGGTATTTAATTAAACTGGAAATGATAGTATTCACCATGAGTGATTGTTCTGACAATGATGGGTCTGAGCATGATGACTGACTAGTCTGAGCCACTCTGATCTATGTAAACACAGGAATTTTAGCAAGAAAAGTATAATTGGTAACAACATGTTTCCTTTTCTTCTTATTTCCTTTAATTCAACAATGAGATTTTGTTATTAAATAACATTTTAAAATATTAACATTTATTTGTTGTCTCTATCTGTCTCTGTGGGGTGGGGAGGCAGAGGTCAAAGGATACTTTGCAGGAGTGCATCTCACCTTCTATCATGTGGGCACCAGGGACTGAACTGAGGTCATCAACTTTGGTGGTGAGTGCCTATATGATCCTTCCTAAATCAGTTACTGACCAAATGAATGAGATGTCCATCCATATTGGCTAAAGAATTCATGTATACTACTAAATCAGACTGAGTAGGAATGTATGACAGAAAAAAGGCTTTTCTTTTATAAATGGGAGAAATGATTGTTAAGTAGGCAATTAATGCAATTAGTAGATTCTGTCACAATTAGCAGTCCATGAACCCTTTTTGTTCCTACTTATGTTCCAGGGTAGGAATAGTGTTTCTTTCACTCTTTTTTTTTTTTTTTTTGGTTTTTGAGACAGGGTTTCTCTGTGTAGCTTTGCGCCTTCTTTCACTCTTAAAAGCCTGTCTATTGACACTTAATTACATGACTAATACAACTAAAATAGTGCTAGTCATGAATAATTAGAATACAGAATATATGATTTAGTAATTAACTAGTTAATAGTGTTGTCAAGGATGTTCATAGATGGACTCAGGAAGACAGCTTCTGTCAGTAAAGTGCTTGACACACCAGCATGAGAATCAAAATTCATTCCCTAGAACACTTGTGGGGGGGGGGGAAACAGGCTTTAGCATGGTGGCACATACTTGTAATCACAATGGTGGGGAAGAGGGGACAGCTGGTCCCTTGGGCTTGCCACTTAGGCTTGCCAGGCTAGACAGCCTAGCCTAAACAACAAGCTCGAGGCCAGTGAGGGAGCATGCACCCCCACTAAAAAGACAAGGTGGAGAGCAGTTGAGGAATGGCACTTCCTGCTAACCTTTTGCTTCTGTATGCATGCACTCACATGCAAGTACAGACACACACGTGCTCACTCCCCCTGACCCCCACCCCCCACCCCCCAATCCACACACATACAGAAGTAAAGGCCACTGAGAAAAGGTTTAGAAGTGACTTGAGCAATGATGACTGAAGCACTGTCATGGTTATGGGCAGAGAAAGAAAGACAATATTCTCACAGAAGTAGAAATTCAAAATTGAGCATCTGTTGATATAAGATATGACAATAATATACACTGAAAAGTGAGAAGAAGCTTAAATATTTGAAATTTCATGACTGGGGACTAGTCACTAATGGAAACCATAAAGTTAGAGAGTTCAGTGAGTACAATGATGAATTCAGGCTTAACATGTTAAATTCATTTCTTCTGTGAAATTTGGGTGAAAAATATCAAGCAGGTGTTTTGAGGCTTCTATCAGAGGCCTCTGTGGTAATTTAATTAGCTATATAATCTTATTGGTAGATTCTCATAAAGCTTTGAAGCCAAAAAAGAAGTTATTATGTATTTTAGATCTACTATCTACTCAGCAAATAATTACTGTGTCAAAATGTTCTAAGAACTGTAGAATCAGAAGTGAACAAAGTGGGTCAAGTCCTCACTCTTTTGGAACTAATGTGGGAAATCATATCAGACAAAAAAATATATCGTTGTAGCATATTTTACTGAAGGCTGTGGAAGAAAAATAAAATTATTCAGTTGTTCAGGGTGGTCCCTTTTGACAAGGAGACATTTGAGCAAAGAGCTGAGGGAAATAAACTCTCCAGGGCAGAACACTTAGTCTAAGGGATAACTCAGACACAGATTCTTACTGGAAGTCTCTCATCATCTGTAGAAACAACAGTGAGACCAGTCTGGCACCTAGGGAAAAGGGAGGCTAGAGGATGTTACAAGATCAGACAGGCAGCCAGAGGGGAGAGAGAGAGGGAGAAGGGGAGAGACAGAGAGAGAGAGAGAGAGAGAGAGAGAGAGAGAGAGAGAGAGAGAGAGAGAGAGAGAGAGAGAGAGAGAATAATGCAAATGTTCAGTTTCAAAACATTATGTTTCTAGTGTGGTGGCACAGGTTTTTAATCCCAACATTCAGCATGCAAAGGCAGGTAGATATCTGAGTTCCAGGCCAGCCTGGTCTACAGAGTGAGCCCCAGGACAGCCAGGGCTACACAGAGAAACTCTGTTTCCAAAACAAAACAAACAAACATAAAATGGAATATTATGTTTAAATGCTTAGATTAATACTTGATTGGAGACATTCACTTAATAGTTGAAAAGATAGAATTTGAAGTTTGAGGAAAGGTTTGGAATAGAGCTATGAACTTCGAGGTTATGAGAAAAAAACATATATTTAAAATATGGGGTCTTCCCTAGAGAATAAACACAGATGAAAGAGAAAAACTGTCTAGCAACTGATAGCCCCGGGATATTTCAGTGTTGGAAGATCAAGGAGATGTTTTTGAAAGGTAAGGGATCTCTAAAATATGATTGAACTGATTCAGCAGTGTTCTGATAAATGTTTAACAAATGGTTCTCAAAACTTAAAATCCTTAGTTCTCAGTGCTTGTCAAGTTTAGTGATATATTTTTACCATGATCATTGTTCAATAAACTGTACTAAATGGTCCTTAAAGAACAAACCAGAACAAGATTACTAAATGATCATTAGGGAATAGAGAGATGGCTCAGAAGTTAAATCATGAGGACCAGAGTTCCAATCCCAGAATCCATGCAAGAAGCTAAGAGGGCTAGAAGTGGGAATAAGGGTAAGAGGGGGCATGGATGACTGTCAAGTCTATTCCAGTCTAAACCAGTCTGGTCTTGTCTAAACTAGCAATGAATTTTATAATCTGAGCTTTACCTAATTCTTTTCTGGACTGCACTGCCCTGGCATTTAAAGACATGTTTAATCTTATATTTTATCAATCTCAGTTAACAGCCTACCTTGTGTTGTTTTTTATGTCAGAAACTTCAATGCCATCTTCAACAACTGATCCTCACCACATCAATCTCAAACCCATCATGAATCTCATCAATTTCACCCACAACTGTCTCCAAAATCTATTCCATCTACTTTTCCCACCACTGCATTTCTTTGGTTTAGACCTGCACAGAAATCATTTACTCACCAATGACTCTTCTTGCCTCCAATCTACTGCTCTAGCACCAGATTTATAATTTTTTTTTATCATCTGGTTTTTGGAGAACACGTTTGAGTCAAGAAAGTACCTTTGATAGTTAATCTTGATTGTCAACTTGACTACATCTGGAATCAACTAAAACCCGAGCTGCTGAGTGTCCCTGTGAGTTATTTTCTTAACTGGGATTATTTGAAGCAAGAAGACCCACCCTAAATCTGGACCACACCTTCTGGTGGCAGCCCACATAACAGGACATGTGTCACTCTTGATGGCAAGTTCATCTTTCCTATTGCTGCCACCAGTTTGACATGCAGCTTCTTCAGGATGCAGCTCTCCTGCAACACTCTGGGACATGGGCACCACACTGGCACTGCAGAGACATCCAGCATCACGAACTGAAAAACTACTGCATTCTCAGCCTTTCTGCTGTAAGATAGCTGTTGTTGAACTACCTGGACCAAAGCCTGTAACAAATCTAATAAATTCTCCCTTTACTATTCATTCTATCTGTTCTATTCCTTTCGAGGACCCTGACTAATTCAGTTCCACCTTGTTTTCTGCTCTCCAGTCACAAATATATTCAAAGAAGACCTGTCTGCCAGGCAATCCATTCCTTCATGAATCATGACTATAGAAGAGAGAGTTTAACTTAACGACATTAACTCAGCCTACCACTTTCTACTTCAAATGAAACTCTTGTTTAAATAAAGGTCTTCTTTAACAGAAGAAAAATTGAGAGTGGAAAAGGACCATGGTAGTTAGGCAGCTAACAAACTATCCACAAATCATGATAGGGCAAAATGGTAGCTTTTATCCAGGTATTACTTCTTTTTTTAGGCAGAAAAAGAAATTCTTAAATGTAATGGTTAAACTGTGATATGTATCACTTTATTTTTAGGAATGTTTTCTCAACACTCACATGGAAATATATATATATAATTTATATATAATATATATTATATTTATACTGAAATTCTTTTTTTTTTTTTTTTTTTTTTTTTTGGTTTTTTCGAGACAGGGTTTCTCTGTGTAGCTTTGCGCCTTTCCTGGGACTCACTTGGTAGCCCAGGCTGGCCTCGAACTCACAGAGATCAGCCTGGCTCTGCCTCCCGAGTGCTGGGATTAAAGGCGTGCACCACCACTGCCCGGCTTATACTGAAATTCTAACAATCATATTTGTACAAAATATAGCACAATGGATTCAGATAGTAATACATTTTATCTCAATAAATATAATTACTACATCTGCACATGACAAGTTGTATACAAACTTTGTACAAGTTCAAAAGCATGGCCAAGCTCATCTAATTTACGTCCTGTCAATATCTGCCAATTTAATGGCAACACAGAGATTGCAAAACGTTAGTCAATGGTACTATGTAAAAGATGATGTAGACATATGAGAACGGGAAAAACTTATCAGGGTTTTTAAAACCTCAAGTTTTGGCAGGCAAATGCATCACTACATAAGGTGCCTGCTGCCAAGCCTGAAACATAAGTGTGATCCTGAGAAACCACATAGTGGAAAGAGAAAATCAATTCCTCACAATGTCCTGTGTCCTCTGACCTCCACACATGCACAATCACACACACACACACACACACACACACACACACACACACACACACACACGTACACACACATACACAGAGAGAGAGAAAGAGAGAGAATAAATAAATATAATGTTTAAAAAACACTTTTATCAGCTATGTTCATAGCAGCACTATTTGTAATAGCTAGAACCTGGAAACAACCTAGATGCCCATCAACGGAAGAATGGATGAAAAAAATGTGGTACATATACACAATGGAGTACTACTCAGCAGAGAAAAACAATGAAAGCATGAAATTTGCAGGCAAATGGATGGAACTAGAAAAAATCATCCTGAGTGAGGTAACCCAAACCCAGAAAGACAGTCATTGTATGTACCACTCATAAGTGGATTCTAGATATAAAATAAAGAACAATCAGACCACAACCCATAGAACCATGGAGACTATATAGCATGGAGGTCCCTAGGATGACTGTGGCTTATAATAAATTTCGGTTTTACTCAATTATTGAAAAAAATAGCCAAATGAATGGAAACACATGAACTATGAACCAAAGGCTGAGGGGCCCCCAGCTGGATCAGGCCCTCTGAATAGGTGTGACAGTTGATTGGCTTGATCAGTTTGGGAGGCAACTAGACAGTGGGACCAAGTCCTGTGCTCATTGCATGTGTTGGTTGTTTGAAACCTGGAGCTTATGCAGGGACACTTGGCTCAGTCTTGGAGGAAGGGACTGGACCTGCCTGGACTGAGTCTACCAGGTTGATTGCAGTCCTCGGGGGAGGCTTTGCCCTGGAGGAAGTGGGAATGAGGGGTGGGCTGGGGGTAAGGGGAGGGTGTGGGAGGGGGGAGAATAGGGGAACCCGTGGCTGATATGTAGAACTGAATGGTATTGTAAAATAAAATAAAAAATAAATAAATAAAACACCTTTATTTCAAAATACATCACCCTTGTGACACATTTTGAGTGCCATCTGTTTCAGCTTGGCCCTATGCTATAACTCAGTTCATGTTTTTCATCAATACACTACCTCATTAATTATTTTACTTTCATGTGAAGCTTTGAACATGTTCCACACCTTTGCAGGTAGATTGTAAACAACAATTGACAACTATTACCCCAAAAGGCTTACATTTCTTGTAGCAAGTTAACAGTGCAATCCACTAAATGCTCATTATTCACAGTCATTTCTCTTTATGCACATTCCTCTTGGGTTTGTCTATTCTAGAATTTATGCTGATAATGAGCTTTTGAACACTGATTCTGTATGACATGGGGTCATATTTGAAAGCATTTTATCAAAATAACTGGAAATGTAATTTTAAATTCACCTCACTAATACAGCTGTCTTTAATCTCTGGGGATAAATAGTGACAAATGAGGCTTGGTTTTTGACCAGTTTAGCTCCATCTGAAAGAGAGTGGGTGTTTTATTGGAGCTTTTAAGTGGATAATAGGCATGCAGTGAGCATTCTGAGGTATGATAATGAGCTCTATGTATGGATACAGAATTATTTTCCACTATGCTTCTGCACAAGAAAGTATTTGCAATTTATAAAAGAATCAGAAGACTATTTACATGGCCACTGGGATATGTGCTAAATTTCCTTATGCATTTAAATATCCCTATTTTCACACCCACTACAACCATTATTTAGTTTGCAGATTCATTAAACTTCACAATGTGTACTTATTAGCTGCCAAAGAAATCATGCCAAATTAGGTGTGCATTTTTATTACTGAAAAAAAAAAGAAAGAAAAGTATACAATAATGCAACATGCTCAAAAATGTTTGAATCACAAAATAGTAATAAGGACAAAAAATGTTTGGATAAAAATCTTTCAACCAAGTCTTAAAACTAATGTATTTAGTGCGAATGTACTCCAATT
Organism: Peromyscus maniculatus bairdii; assembly: GCF_049852395.1. Taxonomy (NCBI): domain Eukaryota; kingdom Metazoa; phylum Chordata; class Mammalia; order Rodentia; family Cricetidae; genus Peromyscus; species Peromyscus maniculatus. The sequence goes on from NC_134853.1 coordinate 76,295,193, forward strand.
AAAGAAAATAATAGCTGTGATTTCAGCGTTGACTTGATGAAAGTAAATGTAATTATCTACTTGCTAAAATGTGACAGACCACAGAAATGGTCTGTGACTATGGCCAGAATATAGGAACCATGAAATCATTGCACAAAGCAGAAACTTTCAGTTTTGCAGATCTAAATGTGGTTAGCTCAAATATATATAAAGGGTTTGTGCCCTCCTCACAATAGAGAGTCCTAATTTCTAATATAACCAACAAGAGGTTTTCACAAAATAGGCTAATATGAACACATCTACAAGAAGGAGAAATGTCATTATACCTTATATTTATACTCATCTGTACCCTATAGAAAATAGAAATATGGTTTTAGGGAAACAGCCTGGACTGTGATACAGACAACTCTAGATTCATACCCTATCTCTGGCACTTCTTAGACATATAGTTGTAGGCAGACTACATATCCCCTTTATTCATTTTTTTCACTACTAAAACATATCAAGGAGGGCCTAGGATATTCAACTGGTGCATTGCTTGCCTAACATGCATAAAGCCCTGGATTCCATACCTAGCACTTCATAAGCCAGGTATGGTAGGTATAACATGTCTGAAAACCCAGTAAGTTGGAGGTAGAGGCAAAAGAAAAGACAGTCAAAGTTGTTCTCAGCTTTTTTAATAAGTTCAAGGCTAAGCCAGGATACCTGAGACCAAGGCTCAATTTAAAATGACAAATGATAAAACTTCTAACTCAAATGATGAACTAACTTTAAAGCTCCATAGAGTCAAAATATTCTGGAGTTTTTTAAGTACTAACTAAATAGATCTTGTGTGTGTGTGTGTGTGTATGGTATTTCTAGAATTATAGCAATAAAGTTTAATAATCATGCAGCATGTCACTAAAATAGATTGTATTCCCATAATAAGGCATGAACAGGCCCTGTATTTAGGTTCTTATCTGAAGACTTTACCTTAGATCAGCTATGTAGTACAAGCATTAAAATGAAGAATTGTATTAGGCTAAGAAGTTGAAAAGCAAGCAGAATTGGCTACTTATTGAGTAGCGGCATCAAGTTCCACACAAAGGCACCTGTCAAGTGTTTTTGAAGGAAGGCTTATCATGCATAAGCCCTCCGGATTTCCATGAGCTAAAGTCAAACAGAAGCAAACTCACACTCAAAAGAGAGCAAAACGAAAGCCTACATGAATGTGGGGAAGGAAGAACAACACATTCTCAAACTCATTTGAGGCCAGCATCATGTTTGTAACAAAACTGCAAAACAGACGTTAAAAGAGAACAAAACTACAAATTGATATTCCTTAACACATAATTAAAACTATTAACAAAACATCTGTAAACAGAATCCAACAATGTCCTCATATAAATAAATGCAGATACATTCATAAACATAGATACATAAATACATAATGTATACATATCTAGGTGTGCAAAAGGATAATAAATCATGAGCCAATGACCAGCTATATTATACAGATAAAAGCTATTCATATAGCTTATGAATTATCTCTTATAATTATCTCTTAAATGTAGATGAAGCCTTTTCCAAAACTCAACATCTCTTCATGATGCAACCAAAACAATTAAAAATTTAAAAAAAAAAATTGGGGGGGGGGTCGAGACAGGGTTTCTCTGCCTAGCCCTGTCTGTCCTGGAACTCAGTCTACAGACCAGGATGACCTTGAACACACAGAGATCTGCCTCTCAAGTGCTGGGATTAAAGATGTGCACCATCACCGCCCAGCAAAGAAAAAAAATTTAATAAGCTAAAAATCATCTGAAGGTGAAAAAAAGGCTGTTGAGATGGCTCAGTGGACAAAGCACTGGCTGAGTGAAATCCTTCAACCCATAGTGGAAGGAGAGGGAAGATTCCCAGAAACTGACTTCCGGTCTCCACATGCACACTGGTGTACATGTAACAACAACAACCATAATAAAATTATAAAAGTAAAACCTGCGAGTAGTATGCTTAGTTATAGATAGCTGACTATTTTCCCCCTAAGAATGTACTTCTTGGAATATTTTAACCAACATGGTACCCATTAACATTGACTAGTTCAGTAAGGCAAGAACTATAAATAAGAGCATCCTGTTAATGAAGATTATTCTTTCAAATGTTCACTACATAGCTTTGCATTAGCTTTTTGTCTCTGATCAAAACCCCTGAGGAAAGGAAAAACTCATTTGTGTTCATGGCTGCAGAGGTTTCAGTCATTCATGGTGGGGGAGGCAGGGCAAGGCAGGGCAAGGTTGGGCACTCATCTCATGGTGGCTAGGAAGTAGAGAGAGAGAATGCCTACGCTAACTGGGTTCCTCCTCTTGTTATTCTATCAAGGTCCTCAGCAGACTGGGTGGTCCTGCTCACGTACGAGGAGCATATCTTCCCTCCCAATAGAATAATCCTCCTAAAAACACCCCCACATCATGACTAGAAGTGTGCTTTACAAATCTCCTAGGTGCCTCTCAACCCAGTCAAGTTGCCAATCAGGATTAGCCACCAAAAAGTCCTTACATGAAATTAATTGAAAAAGAGGATAAATGAGGAAAAGTATAATATATGTAAATGAAGCTTAGTGGATAAATTATATAACTAGATGAAATCCATTTACCTAATATTATTAAGAGAAAGTATTTTTATTTCTCAAAAAAGACTGATGTTGAAATCATTAGAAATCGTAATTTTTACAAAATTTGTTTCTTTGCTCTGTCCAAAATGAAGTACTGGGGAAGAAACTGGTTAGGAATTATTCTATCATTCATTATAATTTTACTTAATTCAGACTACAGTCTATAGTCAAGCTAATTATTCTTGTAGGATTAATTTCAGGTTGATATTAGTTTACTGTTTCTAGAACATTTAATTGAATGTTCAATAAGGAAGATAAAGCATTTCTGTAGATGGGTGATTACACTGATATTGGAAAACTAAAGAAAACATGGAGGTAATAATTCTGTATATTAATTTATCATTGTCTTCTATTTTAGCACAAGAAGCATTCTATCAACAAGGAATAAAATGAACTAGAAAGAACAGACTGGGGCTACAATTCCACTTAGTGGTAGAGTCCATGATTAGCATGATGAAGCACTGGGTTCAGTTCCCAGTACTGCAAACAGAAGAAACAAAGAGGGAAAGGCAGAGATGGACAGACAAAGAGAGACAGAAAGAGAGAAAAGGAGGGAAGTGGGGTTCTCCTAACAAGTTCATTGTTTGCTCTTTTTCATAAATAGGTCTGTTTTATCCATTGCAGGTGCACAATACACTTTGATGTATTTTTCCTTACCCTTATGTTATGGATTTTCCCCATTTTTCCATGTTGCGTTTTCCACAGCAAAAAAAAAAAAAAAAAAAAAAAAAAAAAAAAATTAATGGATAATTTTCAGTCTACAAACTGATACCTTGTTATTTACTAAATTATTTCCCAGTTTCTAAATTTTTATATTTCAACTTATCAGCATTATATGTAAATTAATGAACATTTTGCATGTGATCCCTCCCTCCGCCCCATTCCTTAAAACTAATGAAGAATTTTGGCAATAGCCACAAGTCAGACAGAAAACTTGAACATTTTCAGTTTTGTTGTTGGTTTGAAAAGTTTACTATAATTTATATTCGCAGCCATGTACATGAAGATAACACTTTCAAGAAAAGCTTATTTATGATACATAACAGTTGTAATGGTAAGTTGTTGGTTTGACTCAGGGAGGGGGTATGCTGAGGAAAAAACCCAGGGTATTATACCTGCTAAGTAAGCACTCTGCCACCAAAGTGCATCCTGGCCTATGACATCTGGTTCTACTTCTTTAGTTAGCATATTAAATTTGTGTTTCATATTTGTATATTCGGTAGTATATGAGAGGAATTTAGTCTTTGGAGTCATATAAATGTGATTCAATATTCAGTTCTAGTTACATCTAATTTTCTAAAGATTGGTATGTTTGTTAATGACTGTTGTATCAAAAATTACTTCATATATGTATATACATATCCATATATTTTTGTACATAATAGCAATTAGTGAAGAAAGAGGCCGTGAATTGGAAAGAAGGCAAAGAGAGTATATGTGAGGGTTTGGAGGGAGAAAATTATGCAATTTCAATCTCAAATAAATAATAGGTTTTTTTGAATAGAATAAAGTAAAATAAAACTCAAACTCAGTGGCTTAAAACATAGTTGTATTTATTTATCTATGGGTCAGTCACATGATTCTTCTAGTTTTGTCTGGGGTCATTCAAAGAACTATAAATACATGCCATTCAGAAGGTACCTTGGAGAAGATGGGGAGGAAGAATTGTAGGAGCTAGAAGTGTTGAAGACACCACAAGAAAAAAGCCAAGAGAATAAACTAAGAAAGGCTCATAGGGGCTCACAGAGACGGAAGTGACAGTCATGCAGCCTGTATGGGTCTGGGCTAGGTCTTCTGCATGCATATTATGATTATTAATTTAGTGTTCTTGTGGGACTCCTAAACAGTGGGAGCAGGGAGGTGTCTCTGACTCTTTTGCCTACTCTTGGGGACCCTTTTCCTCCTACTGGGTCACCTTGTCTAGCCTTGATAGGAGGGTTTGTGCCTAGTCTTACTGAAACTTGATATGCCATGGAGGCTGATTTGAATTTGGTTGATATCTCTTGGAGGCCTGTTCTTTTCTGAAGGAAAATGGAGGAGGAGTGGATCTTGGGGAGAGGGGAGGTGTGGAGGGAACTAGGAGGAATGCAGGAAGGGGAAACTGTGGCCAGGATGTAACGTGTGAGAGAAGAATGAATAAATTTCTTTTTAAAAGGTAGCTTGGAAAATCTTGTGGGGGTGGTGCTGGCTCTTTTGTTTTATTTTGGTTTGGTTTGGTGGTTTTTTGTTGTGTTTGTTTGCTTGCTTGTTTGCTTGCTTGCTTGCTTGTTTTGTTTTTGTGAACTTTATACAAGCTAGAGTCATTTGGAAAAAGGAACCTCAACTGAGAAAAATGCCCCCATCAATTGGCTTGTAGACAATCTTGTGGTGCATTTTTGATTGATGACTGGTATGGGAGGGTTCAGTTCAATATGGGTGATTTCACCCCTGGGCTGGTGGTCCTGGGTGCTGTAAGGAAGCAGGCTAAGCAAGCTATAAGGAGCAAACCAGTAAGAAGCACTCCTCCATGGCCTCTGCATCAGCCCCTGACTCCATATTCCTGCCCTGCTTGAGTTTCTGTGCTAATCTTCAGTGATAGGATGAGATGTGGTGCTGTATGCTGAAATAAGCCCTTTACTTTCCAAGTTGCTTTTGGTTGTGGTATTTTATTGCAGAAGTAGAGACCCTAACTAAGACAGGGAAGCTCTTTTATGTACTTGATGGTTAGGTAGAAATAAAATGATCTAGGATAATTCCACATAGAAGAACCAGGCTGTCTACCCACATAGAATCTTATTCAGTCAGGGACCAGTAAAGATTTTTGTTTTTATTTGTTTTTGGTTTTTGTTGTTTGTTTTTCACAGAGCAAATAATTATGTTCTAAGAGTAAGCAAGTGGAAGGCCTCTTAAGGTTTTACTGGGGCTGGTTCTAATGTCAACTTGCCACAAATTAGAATTCCCTAAGTAGGGAGCCTCATCGAAAGAAGTGTCCTGATTGCCTTGATTGATGTAGAAAGACCCAGTCCAGTTGTGGGCAGCAACTTGTGGTAGCAGCCCAGATAAAAAGGGTACAGCAGAAGGAACATCATCTCACCCTTTGCTTACTTGGCCTTCCTCTTGCCCTGAGTTAATTTGCCTGTTGCTGATGTTGCTGCTGCTTCCTATGCTGATATTAAAACTAGCACTTCCAAATTTTCATTCTGATTGAGGACCAGCAGTTTTCTGGGCTTCTGGCACTATATAGCCTTGTGGACTGAGCAACTACCAGTCATTGTCCCTCACCCCACCCCCGGTGAGAGACACCGTATTGAGACTATTCTGACTACTGAGGCATCTAGCCCCTAGACCAAGTAACTCCTAGATTCTCGGCTCTTGGGTGTGATTATGCTGTTACCATTTTACTATTTTAAAGCTGAATTAGTACATATTCATATTCATCCCATTGGGTTTGTGCCTCTAGAGTACTCTAATACAGGCTTAAGCTAAAAATAACAATAATGATGATGATGATGATGACATTCACACTCAACATTCTCTTGTTCAAACACTAATCACATGTGCAGCTCAAATTCAAGCAGCAAAAAGCAAACTTGCACTTCACACAGCTTCAAAATTCTCATGATGGAATGTGTGCTCTTCAAGCTTATTACAAAATTAGGCAGAATTTTGGTTATAAAGACCTTAGCAATAGCTGTGTGTTTAATGCATTCTCAATATGTGCTAAACTTGTAACCTTTGTATGGTTTTGCCACCAAAACCCTGCCCATAGTAGGTATCTTACTGGGGTTACTATTGCTGTGATGAAACACTGTGACAAAAAACAAGTTGAGGAAGAAAAGGTTTATCCAACTTACACTACCACATCAGTGTTCATCATTGGAAGAAGTCAGGACAAGAACCTAGAGGCAGGAACTGATATTTATACTGGCTTGTTCCTGCCTTGCTTGCTCACCCTGCCTTCTTATAATACCCAGAACCACAAGCCCAGGAATGGCTCCACCCAAAATGGGCTGGACCCACTTACATCAATCACTAATTAAGGAAATGCCCTACAGGCTTACCTACAGCCTGAACTTATGGAGGCATTTTCTCATTTGAGTCTCCCTCATCTCTAATGACTGAAGTTGACACAAAACTTGACAGTATAATAGGTCTAAAAGGAATATTAAGTAAATATATTATAATAAAATCTTTGGAATGTGTTCTGAAAACAGATTTTAAAGATTCTTTGTTATAAAAACATAGTTAATTAAATGCAATTTTGCCACAAAAGTATATTTAATTCATGTCCTATAAAATATTCAGCCAAATAAATACTGGTGCTAAAATCTATGGCAACTTAGCTATTTTTCTTCAACTCCTAAGTTTCCTAATTTATATTTTCAGACACATAAGAAGTGGGAATTTTAAGAGGAAATATTGGATCATACTCAATATGTAATTTGTGCAGTACCATTATTTTAGGCAATAGATTTTCTTTATAGTAGGAAAATAGAGTATATAAATTCTACATCGTGTGCTGGGAAAGAATCAGTGTGGCTACATACTTCTCATGCTTCAAGGATTTTTGCTGTAATAGAAATCTATAGGAACATGACACATTCGAACTTCACTGCCTCAGCGTGCCAGCAACAGACATGGTAAGAATACATTCCCATGAGTTCTACTTGCTGAAATAAAGCACATATGCTGTGTAATAGCTAAACAAATATTACTACTTTGTTTACAATTTTAGAAGCCATTTTTCCTTGTCAAAGAACTTTGAAACAATATGTGCATTTTTTTTTTTTTTTTTTTTTTTTTTTTGGTTTTTCGAGACAGGGTTTCTCTGTGTAGCTTTGCGCCTTTCCTGGAACTCGCTTTGGAGACCAGGCTGGACTCGAACTCACAGAGATCCGCCTGCCTCTGCCTCCCGAGTGCTGGGATTAAAGGTGTGCGCCACCACCGCCCAGCCAATATGTGCATTTTTAAAATGAGTAGATTAAATCAGTTTGAAGATACTTATGTTTCTATATGTAATAATGCTCAGAGCTGAAATTTGAGACGATGGGAGAATATAATCATCTACAATAGCAAAATGTGCTACCTCCCTAATCAATCTACTACAGGTTATGGTGTTCTATGGAATGCTGAAATGCCCCTTCAGCCAGGGATAGTCATACACACCTGCAATCCAGCACTCTGAAGGCAGAGGCAGGCAGACCATTGTGAGTGCAAGGCCAGTTCAGTCTAAAGAGTGAGTCCAGGCCAGCCTAGACTAAAGAGTTTTCACTCAAAGAGAAGACAGTCTTTAAACATGTGAAACTATACCCAGGCTTGAACATACGATGAAGAAGAGCACAGCTTGAGCATTTGAGCCTTTTGAGTCACCCCTTCAAAATCATGCAGTAGTTAAAAAAGCTGAGACAAGACATTGGAATAATAAAAATCATGAGCTCAGCTGTTTCCTACTCTATTTTCCTTGTTCTATTCTTATATTTATATATAAAATATCTTATATTCATTTAAAATATAGTTGTTCCAAAAACCTTCATGTCTCCACAATCTTTGCTTCTTCTCAAAGATAATCTTTCATTAACCAAATGCTTATCATTTATTTTTGTTTCTAATATTTAACATCTATAAATAGATGAGTGGTATATTGATCTTTAAGTATTAATAATATATAAATGATATCATACTGTAACTTATTTATCCTTACAGTGAACATTTTAAATATTTCCAGTTCTTCCCCTTTTTCAGCAATGATGCCATAAAGTTTTAAACAAATCTTCTTTTGTATGGAAAAGTTTCTCTGCAAAAAAAAAATGTTATGAGGATTATGTGTCTTCAGCTTTACTGCATATTTTTATAGTTCATCAGCTATATCTGAAAATATCTGGGTTTTTGACAAATTTTCTTTCTAACAGAAGTTAGGTTGTACCTCTTTGTCGTGGTAGAATGACACCTCTAGCCTCTTTCATCCTCTGTACTAAGAACTCAGGCTAGGACTCCACTATGACACTTGTCCACCTATCTCATCAGAACTGTGAACCATGCTGACACTACAAGGAGGAACCATAGCAGCAATGACCCCTTGTTTCACAGCAAGGAAAGAGTTTATTTTGTGCTAGCTTGATGTAAGTAATGTGAGAATGGGCACTTCTTTGTATGGAGAAAATATCTGATTAAAGGCTGATTTTATCCCAGTAAGACTTACTCAAATGAGTTTACAGAGGTCCAAAGATCACAGAGCAAAACTTTTATCTTCTTTTGTAGCCTAGAATTATTGTTGAGAACCTCTTCCCCCATTGTGTGTGTGTGTGTGTGTGTGTGTGTGTGTGTGTGTGTGTGTGTGTCTATGTGTCTGTGTGTGTGTCTGTGTGTGTGTGTTTGTGCATGCGTGCACAGAGGGGGGGAGGGAGGGGAAGAGGGAGGGAGAGAATGCACTTGGGTGTTATCCATCTTCACTTAGTTCACATGGAGTCTTCATTGGCCCAGCACTCTTGGATTAAGCTAGGCTGGCTAGCCATCAGCTCCAGAGATCTGCCCATCTCTATCTCCCTGGGATTTTGACTACAAACACATGCTAACATGCCTGGTTTTTTTGTTTGGCATGTGTTTACTGTGCATGTGTATCTGCATGTTCATGTGTGTATGGGTACACTTATAGCTGCAAGTGCACCCATGTGAAAGTCAGATATTGATATTGGGTGTTCTCCTCAGTCATTTCTCTCACTTGAACCCAGAACTTGCCAATTTGGCGAGTTTAAGCACGCAGCTTGCTACAGGGACTCCGTGTCTTTGTCTCCTGTGTCCTAGGGTGACAGGTAGATCTCCAAACATCATTTTTGTGAACCCTGGGATCCAAACTGTGGTCTCCAGTGTACATGGAAAGCACTTTACCCATTGATGCATCTCCTCAGCCCACACATGGCTTTTTGTGTCAGTTCTGAGGTTCAAACTCAGGTCTTTATACTTGTGAAGCAAACCTGTTACCAATTGAGTCATCTCCCAGCCTTTGTTAAGCATAGTTAATCTGCTGTCCTGAGTTCTCTTAGAAAGCCTATTTACTGGGAAGCGTTTCTTGTTTTGGAAAGAGACATCTTTAATTTTCTCTGTATTACAGCTCAAGATCCAACACCCCAATTTCTGACATTCCCCACAAAGTGATAGGCTTATTTGTGTCTTAGCTCTGGTGCTGATCTTTCAAATAGTATCATATTTGTCTCATAAGTAGCATGATCATAACCTCATCACTCCCAGATGATCCATTTATTATAGGTAAGGCAACTGAGAATAAGGGAATAAAAGCAATCCCTCAAAACAGCTGTAAAGTAGTGAAGGTTGGGACACAGCTCACTCTTTCTGCTTCTTAGCAAAATGATGTTTCTACTACACAATTTACCCAAAATGATTCCCTTTGGTTCTTATAGCTTTTCTCCTGAAATTCTATTGATGTTGCTAAACAAATTAAGTTTTGAAATGTATTCTTAGTAATGTTCTGTAAGTATGAACTTTAACCTCAACCTTATGTAACACTGCAGGCAATAGCCTAGTCAGAAACATTCTTTCAACCTATTGATTTACAGCAACAGTTACAGAGCAGAAACAGATCCCCATAAAGTTAGCTCAACATTCTTAATTTTCAGATGAGATAATGTGACTGAACTCTAAAGAGGTTATGTTTCTTGCTCAGTGTCATGAGTTTTATAGTTAAGTAGAATAAATAACTAATAATAAATAAATAATACAAATTCTAGTATTCACACTCAAGATGTGAAAGACATGAATCAAAGATGAGTGGCTGTACCACATAACGTAGAGGCAAGAGAGTTTCACAAGAAGTCCAAATTAGGCATTGGGTTTTAGGCAAAGTAAATTTGGAGATACTGACAAGATAGCGGAAATAATGATTAGGCAGTTGGACCCAGTAGCCTGAAGTTTGATGGATATGTTGAAGTATAGCAGGGTCTCCACTATAACAAGCATGGAATGAGGGGGTGGGCAAATTGATAGAGCATCCTGTAATAAAGAGGCTAGCAGATAGAGACTGCTTGGCTTGACCTATAGTCTATATGCCAACTCTTACTACTAGAGTTGTGTGAAGACAGGCTAAATTAATAGTTATTGAATATCTATAGACAAATAATGTTAGTAGAAACATTGTGATATAATAGGATGATCTGGATTTTAAACTAGAACATGGTAGTCTTTCACAGAAGAAAATATTGTGGAATATTACTTTAACTACATAATGGCGTTACATTTGTTTACCCTGCATTTGTTTAATTATGTAAAGATATATTGCTTTTACCTTGCCTGCCTAAGGCACCTGACTGGTCTAATAAAAAGCTGAATGGCCAATATCTAGGGAGTAGGTGGATAGGCGGAGCTGTCAGGCAGAGAGAATAAGTAGGAGGAGGAATCTAGGCTCAGGAGAGAGAACAAGGAAGGAGAGAATGAGGGAGAAAAAAAAGGGAGACACCCAGGATCAGCCAGGCAGGCAGCCACCAGACAGACAGACACAGAGGAAGCAGCAACATAGGACATACAGAATGAAAGAAAGATAAAAAGTCCCAAGCAAAATTTGATAAAGAGAAACAGGTTAAAGAGCTAGTGGGACAAGCATAAGATAAGGCCAAACATTCATAATTAATAATACATCACTGGGCACTGCTAGTCTGAGAAGGCCTGCTACAGAATACAGCTTCAATTGATGTGAGTCATGAGTCAAATGGGCAGACAACCTTCTCCTGCCTGCACACTGAAGGACTGACTCAGCTATGGTTACCATGTTTTAAAGAGTTACTTAATTTTTTTTTTTTTTTTTTTTTGGTTTTTCGAGACAGGGTTTCTCTGCGTAGCTTTGCGCCTTTCCTGGAGCTCACTTGGTAGCCCAGGCTGGCCTCGAACTCACAGAGATCCGCCTGGCTCTGCCTCCCGAGTGCTGGGATTAAAGGCGTGCGCCACCACCGCCCGGCTAAAATTTTTTTTAAGATTTATTTATTTATTATGTATACAGAAGAGGTCGCCAGATCTCATTACAGATGGTTGTGAGCCACCATGTGGTTGCTGGAAATAGAACTCAGGACCTCTGGAAGAGCAGTCGGTGCTCTTAACCTCTGAGCCATATCTCCAGCCCTAGTTACTTAATTTTTAAAACATATATGAATGTTTTGCCTACATGTATAGTTGTGCACCACCATGCCTGTCAAGTTCAGAAGAGGGTGTTGGAGTTCCTGGTACTGAAGTTAGAGATGGTTGTGAAATACTTTGGTGGTTGCTGGTAATCAAACTCTGATCGTCTACAAGAGCAACAAATTTCTTAACCACTGTGTATCTCCAGCCCCTATATGCTGCGTCCACCTCAACCAGCAAGAAAGATGCAACACCGAGCTCTTCTTTCAGCAGTTTATTCAGGAACCTTGAACAATCTTCTGATTTTGGGGAGAAGCCTCCCTCAGCCTAAATAGCCTTTGGGTAGCCAACCCTAGCTTGCCACGGGGGCATCACGGATAGGTCCAGGTATGCAGAAGCAAGCCAGATCCAAGAGCCAAGCCAAATATGGAGTTGTTTACAACAGAGAGCACTCACCGTCGGGAGGGTGGAGGGCAGAACCCAGGGCCATCTTAGGGTGTGGCACGCAGCTCTACACCTATAGTCACATTTCTTAAGGTCATACTCCTTGCACTGGCTCACATTCCATGAATGATTTATGAAAGAATAAAAATGCTGGAGTCTTAGCTTTTTTAACTTGACACATGCTTGAGTCATCTGAGAAGAAGCATCAAATATGAAATTGCCTAGATCTGACTAACCGGTAAGCAGTCTCTACAGGATTGTCTTGATTGGTAATTGATGTAGGATAGCCCACCCACTGAAGGCAGCACCATTCTATAGGCACATGGTCTTAGGCTATATTAGGAGAATAGCCAACATGAGCATGAGTCACCAAGCTGTGTTCCTCCATGGTTTCTGTTTCAAGTTCCAGCTTGAGTTCTTGCCCTAACTTCTCACATTGATGGACTGTTCCCTGGAAGTATAAGCCAAATAAACTTTTCCTCTCCTAAATAGTTTTTGGTCAGAGGGTTTTATCACTGCATCAGAAATCAAACTAGAGCAAGCATCTAGACCTAGTTCAGTATGATGCTGTAGAGAACTCTGTAGAATTTATCCTGGTAGAGTTTCTTATCATTAGGATTTCTTGTAGCCCAGCTTTTCCTCATGCTCAGTACTGCTACTCTTCCTCTCTTCACAGATGTTGATGTCAAAGACAGTTTTTAATAAGCAGTGCACGTATTAAAATATATCCTGGTATCAGCTCTCTAGAGTACCCAACTCACAACAGTCCATGTTATTTTTCAACTCCATTATTTACCATATAAATATATTTGTGGTTGGTTGAAAACCTATTAACCAAGTTTTTGATACTATTACTAAATGGCAGATTCTCCTTCTCAACCTGTAAAACTAACTGGCTATGGCTGCTTCAGTGAACTAAGGAACATAGTAGGAAAGGCTTTAGTGTGATGTATGACTTTGACACGGGAGTAAAGGACATGGGGCTTCTGTTATTTGCTCTTGGGACGTTCATTCTGAAAGTCTTTTGCTACCATGTGAGAAATTTAACTTCCATGAAGCTGCCATGGTGACAGATCAAGTAATGAGACCATAAGGAAACCCATATCTAAAGAACTCTAACTGTTCTTAGCTCCCAGATGTTTGCATTGTCCTTGAACAGTGACTGAATGTGCAAATAAAGCCTTTGAGGTAAACTCAGTTCCAGCTTATATGAAGTTGCAATTGCATGAGAGTCCATATCTAAAGAATAGCAAAGAAATTACGCTAAATGGGTATCATATGCTACTAAATAAAACCCACAGTGACAGAAATGGGTTACATCTTTTTGAGTTGTTGATCAAAGGAGTCTTATAGACTGCCCCCCAAACCTTACATGCTGTTGTCAATGACATTGATTACCTTCTTCATCCTGAAAGTCAAGTCACTAGTGAGGAGAAAGGAAATCATCAATTTCACTCAGCTATAGACCCTTGAGTTACAATAGCAACTTGCCTACAACATGCCCCCTAGTGCAATAGTAGCACAAATGTTACAGAAGTACCCAGCTACTTTCTAAAATTGGATTTAAGGCCTGCTCTGAGATATAATCCATACATGACACTATTAATGAGGCCAAGAACCTAAGACTAAATAGGTCATGGGCCCTAGGGTTCTTCCCATAAGTTCTGTCCCCCTACTTCTGATAAATGAACATAACGATAAAAGTGACTCCTAATGATATATTAATATACCCAAAAATCACTGCATTGTTCAACGATTAGCAGAGATTTTTCTTGCTGTAAATGGTAATTAATATAAAGACCCACACTGAACAATGTGCAGAGAGTGATAGACTTTGGAGCACTCAGCACTAAATGGAATGTCTTTATCATACTCTTCCCCTCAAGGCTCAGGGAACTAGGCAGAAGAGGAGGTGGAAAGAATGTAAGAGCCAGAGGTGGTGGACAACTCCAGAGAAACAGCAATTTTCAGACATAACAGAGCTGAGGCACATATGAACTGTGACAGCATGCACAAGACCTTCACAAGTTCAAGCCAGACAAAATCCCAGCATGGAAAAAAGGAAGTTGGCACAAAGTCCAAACCCTAGCCAAAAAGCTATTTGAAATTGATAGCTACTAGGGGAGAGAAAATCTGTTTTCTCTAACGGAGTGCCACTGGGTATATCAACCACACCTCAGGGTAGGCATCATGTTTAGGAACAGTTGGGTAACACAAAATAGCTTTCATTTTGGTGTGTGTGTGTGTGTGTGTGTGTGTGTGTGTGTGTGTGTGTGTGTGTGTACTTTCTTCTTCATTTTTATTGTAGGGCTTTTAGTTTAGTTTTGTTTGTTGGTTGGTTTTTTTGTTGTTGTTTGCTTGTTTGTTTTAAGAGGGAGAAAAGTATCAAGTAGAATCGGAGGACCTGGAAGGAGCTGGGAGGGAAAATTATCAAAATATGTTGTTGTTGTTTTTTAAAAAAAAGATAAATTGAACCAAGGCAAATCTCCAGTGAGCAAAATAAGTGAATTATTGTGTTAAGCAATTGTTTCAGGGTAGACTGTTTCTAGATACAAAATAGCTGCAAGAATAACTTAATGAAATTAATCCTCTCATTCTCAATTTCTTGATTTATTACATGAGAATATTTTCTAAGCCCCCTGAACTCATCTTACATCTAACCATATTGAGGAAATAACATTAATAGTATGTGTAAACTTGTTTTACAAGCTGTAAGAGGCATTAAAGGAACGATTTATTATAATTATCACTATAAATCCTCATTAGCTAGGAGCTGATTGTACAGAATACCAAAAAAGCAAGTTGCTAACCTCAAGGAGAATGATATTAGCTCTCAGTTTACAATTATTTATCGTAGCTACAAAAATTTAAATAGAAATTTCTTGAATGGAAAATAAAAAAACAAGTGGATTTAAAAAGAATAATGCGATATTTGCTTTTCTTAATCTACTCCTTTTGTATAGCGCAGACTAAAGGGCATTTTCAAGTACGTCTGTGAGAAGTGTAACTTCATGTGCTCCTGCTGTTCCTGTGTTATTCCCATTGAACTGCCCACTGCCATCCACTCTTTATCCTTGCCCTACATATTTTGAATGTCCATATCTTTAACTAGATGTAAATGTCTTTAAACAGAAAGTGTAGGAATTCAAAGTCATGCACTGAAAGTGTGATATTTTGTAAATAAAAGGTACATAACATATTAAATTCAAAACATACAAGTATGATTTGATTAATATGGGAGATCAGTGGTTATTTATTACTAATCTCCTGTTTATTTAATTGAGAATTCAACTACCTGTTTACCCTAGTTTCTCCTCAGTTTTTCTGTTTTCCAACAATCTGCCAAATACTCTAGTCCTAGCCCCCTCCCTCCTATTCAGGCACATATGGGATTTGGATTTCTGAGCTCCATGTGATGAATAGCTATTAATCACAGTGAATTATAAGTTGAGTAATGTGTGTTACATTGGGTGGAGCATTTAACTTCTGGTCCAAAAGCCTCCCAGAATTCTTGTTCCCTGTAATAGACTCACAGGATCCTCGGTGGCTAATCCATTAGCCCTGCTTCTTTAGTGTTTAACCAGAAATACCGTCATCCTCTTATGACCTGAAACACAAATGTAGCATCAATAGAAAACAAATGATTGTTACCTTTTAATCCCTTGATATTTAGTCATCTGTTTTCCCCCTGCAGCACTTCCTGAAATAGCCTTGCTGATACATTTAGTGACCACAGTTGATGGATGAGTTTGGCAAAGCTTGATAGCAGACAAATCACAGCTCAGGTACAATTTCTCTCCATTACATTTCCTTATCAGTGGAATCTAAATTGCTTTAGCAATTCAGCACAGAAGTTGGGATGCCAAATTGTTACTATAGAGACCACATAACGCTTCTAATGACTGAATCACATGAACTCTTTAGGCTTTCCAAACTCTACATTAAATTATGTTAAAATTGTGTTCCAAATTACATATGGAGTTGTCTTTGATAATTTCCTCAGGGTAAACACTTGATGAGAAAATTTTATTTAGAAAGATTTTTAGGGAGAGCCATCCAAAATATTTGTGCCCAAGTGAAGAAGATAGAATTGGTCAGCAGAATTTGAACTGTGGTGGGGTCAGAACAAAGGCCTCACCTGATGGAGACAGGGGCTGTTCAGAGGACGCTTGAGTATTGCAGTGTGTGAAGCAGAGCTTGTACATGCTTACATCAAACAGTCTCAGATATGGATCACCACAGAGAAGGAGGGGTAATCCCAGTTGGACAGCCTCTCTCAGTGAAGGCAAGGTCTGGGGAAGGGTGCTCAGTGGTCCCGTGTCAGTAGTTACTACATGTTCAACTTGAAGGATCCTGTCCCAACAGTGTTTCTGAATGCTGCAACACGCCTCTACTATATGAGTAATATCAATTTTTTCCATTTTATCATTTTTTAAAAGTGTGTACAAATGTATGTGTGGGTACATGTGCACATGTGTACAAATGGGGGTGACAAAGATTAACACTGGGTTGTAGCTAGAGTTTTCCTGCCTTGCCCACAGTCAGGACAAATCTTTGTCACCCGTCAGTCCCACAGCCGCTCAGACCCAACCAAGTAAACACAGAGACTTATATTGCTTACAAACTATATGGCCGTTGCAGGCTTCTTGCTAACTGTTCTTATATCCTAAATTAATCCATTTCCATAAATCTATACCTTGCCATGTAGCTCGTGGCTTACCACGCTTTACATTTTGCTTGTCCTGGCAGCAGCTGGCAGTGACTCCTTCTGCCTTCCTGGTCTTTCTTTTCTCCTCTCTGTTAGTCCCACCTATACTTCCTGCCTAGCCACTGGCCAGTCAGTGTTTTATTTATTGACCAATCAGAGCAATTTGACATACAGACCATCCCACAGCAAAGCCAAGTGCAGACCATCTCAGACACCTGCACTCAGGCCCGTGGTCCTAATCATCCTCTATGTGGACCTGCTGGGTAAAGCCACGAAGAACCCGAGGACGGGCTCCCACAGGACATACAGAACATCCCACAGCACTGGGTAGTGTTCTCTATTGCCCTATACTTTATTTTCATATATATATATATATTTCTTTATGCCACTGAACCTGACTTTTTACATGGGTGCTGGAGAATCTAACTCAAATGTTCATGCCTGCACAGCAGACATTTGCAATATCCCCAACCCCAAACACTTCTAATAGGATGGGCAACTCAACACCACATCATTTCCTATTAAAAGTATTTCTTCAGTTTTTGCCTACTATGGTATGTATGTTTGGCTATTATTTCTGTCTCCAACTAGAAAAAGTATAACTCCCATAAAGATATAGCTCAACTATGACCTGGGAAAACCATTCCAGGAAACTTATTCTTGTGGACATTCTTGTGCTCTATACTAATCCCATAGTAGAGGTTTGTTTTGATTGAGGAAAAGGCTCTGTAAGCAGATGATGGTAGAATCAACTGCTCCTCAGCTATGAGAAAAAAAAAATCCAAAATGACAGACTGGAGCAGTGTAATAATTAAGGAATGAATAAGAACATTCTAGGTCTTATGTGTTTTTTAGGGTCTTATACAGATAACACCAATCCTGTGCATCCCAGATTATTTTGTCAACAGATACAAAGTGTTTTGTAAGCTAGATTATGTTCTCTTTTCATCTTCTTCTACAAACTGTTCCCCATTAGTCACAAAGCTTTAGCAAAGGCTTGTTTAGTCTTATTCTTTACTTCAGTGCTTTAAACAGAATAGATCATTTCAACTCCTTTTCAGACTTTTGGTCTGCCATCATTGACTTAATCCCTAGCCATGGCTGCAGTTTGGTCATGGTATCAATTATTGAGAACCTTTACCAAAGAAGAAGGCAAAACTGGGAGGTAACTCTGGGCTACTATGTCTCCTTTTCCTATTCCAAACCCTTTCTAGGCTCAACCTTGGGTTATTTGTCTTAAGTTTTATTTTCTAGGAAAGCAATTTCTTTACACTTACAATTAAAATTATTTGTATACAAGTTTTACTGCCTCATTAGACCTGAAGTTACTAGAGATAAAAAGTAAATTTGGGGAAATCACCAGAAGCCTTATTTTCCCCATTTGTAGAAATGAGTGGCTATAATTCTTCAAAGGCTCTTCCATCTGCACGACTTGCTCATTTTGTGTGAATCAGCCTGAAATGGTAGGATGTCAGGGTTCTAGAAAGGCTAAGAATGCCTTATCTGTGCTTCCCACATTAGTTTGCTGGCGGACAGACTGCCTACATCATTTTTGCTGCTGTCAGGCCAAATAACAGCTCTGGAAAAACAAAGTAAAAGAAGGCAACCTCACAAGAGCCATCATTAGAAACTCAGGGGGCAATCTGACTTAGAGCGGCTTGAAATTTCAAAGGAAAAGCAGAAACCACAGTCTGTTTTCTCATTTGCTTCTTGCTTCCTCTTTAATCACGCAGGCTCTGTCTCCCCAAAGATCTTCCTCTAAACAGCAAACACATTGCACAGCTTGACCTGTAATTTAAATCACAATTAAGCTTCCAGTTAGAATGTATCTTCATCATAAATCTGCTATGGATCTCCCAGTGTTTTGTTTAATTCCCTTATCCTCTTAAGCAGCATGACCCTGGTTTTATTTTCCCTTGACATAAAATGCTGAATTATAGCTTATTTATGAGTTTCATGAATAAGACTAACTTTGTTGCCATTTGCAGAAAAAATTCTCACCAGGTTATTATACTCCTAGATCCCATTAACTCATAAAATATACAAAATAAAAATTACTCCAAATTAGTCTTCCAAGCAGAATTGAAGACAACATTTCTTTGTATAAAAAGATGCCACCAACCAGCACTAATGGGAACATCTCCTCTTTTCTCCCTTGCTCAGCACTGTACCTATACTACATTCAATTGGGTTTTTATAAAGATTTGTAAAGTTGCCTATTAACTTGTTATGGTTTTTATTCTTAATGAACATTGCTTTTACAATAAGAATTCTACACTGTTTACAATGATTCCAATTTTATGTTCTTGTCTGAAACCTGGGCACCAACTATAAACACATACTAGATTGGAAATGTTGGACCAGCTGGTGAGCTAAAATAGTTGGGGTTTCAATGACTTGAGGACTTTGGGAGTCACATGGGAAGAGCAGTGGCCTCAAGTATTAAAGTTAATAACCACTGCAAGGGTAGCCTAAGATTACTGTAAACATTTGTGCTTTAAATCAATAAGAACTGATATCCACCAGGATGTAAAATGTATGTGGCAGAAATTGTTAAGGTTCATTGACAATGTAAGGTTTCAGATACTTTGTGAATGAATGGATGGCCTTTTAGTCTAGGCAGTGCTTATGTTCAAAGTCTAGACCAGAGACTTCCCTCCCTCATCTATAAAACAGAGATGATAACAATAAAATAGTGCTTCATGAAGTGGCTTAGGAAAAGTGATTGGGACTTAGTGAAGCACAAGTCATGATTTTGAGCAATAAGATTACTATTAACAATAATCTTAAATAACATAAGTCCAAAAATAACGTTATTTAAATTTCCCAAAGAGGGACAGCAAGGGAAAAATGTTTAAAAGTGCAAACATTAAAACAAACAAACAAAAAAAAGTGCAAACATTATTCTTTATCCTAGAGTGTGGAAACTTTTACTTTTAGCCTCAAAAAGATTTTGTTTTTGTAAAAATCATCTGAACACCATTTATAACAACATTCTGGTTGCAAAACAAATGCTTTACACATGTAGGCAAATAAATGAATTGCCTTAATATTATAATGTATTGGCCTTTATGTGTACCTAGGTCATACTAGGTCTATACGTCACTTATTTTCATAAAAACCTGTGTTTTTCCCCAAGCAATTGCCCAAGGAAGACTAGGAGAGGATTTCTTGAAGTGCCAGAAAGAACACAGAGACATGATTTTTATTAACTATTCAAAAGGGATATCAGAACTAAGCACTGATGCTGATACCTCACCTGAACTGCACTATGTCATACAAATGGCAACAGTTTAAAAAAAAAAAATCTCAAGACTCCAAAAAAATGTCTTGATGGTATCTAATCATATTCTGAAGACCATCAAAGTCCAAAGGGCAAAACCACTCTCTATCTGATTAAGAGTAGAGGTTTAAAGGCAACCAACTGAAGTGTAGGAGTCCCAATCTGTCATCTACCCACAGTTGGATAGAGGTGAAGCAGAAATCAATGTGTAGATATGGTCAGAATGAGAAAGAGAGGGGAAGTAGTGACCAACATGACTTCTAACTTCCCATGCACTTTATTTTTTGATGAATTGTGGAGATAATCATTAAGAAATTTAAATGTGGGAAGAAACTGAAAAATATGGACAAGAAATGGATGCTCTGTAGCCTGGAAAGACTGGCCATCTTTATGTGTATGTTTATATAGTTGCTTGCCCACTCAACAAACATTCATTAGTAATTCTGAAAGGAACTGGCTGTATTCTATATTTCCAGAACTAACACCAATAACAGTGTACTTACAGGTGGACGTCCAGGAATGCCAATAGGGAATTATCTTGGTTATTTTCAAAGGAAGTGGGATGATTGACCCAGAGCAGACAACATTTCCAGGTTGTTGTCATTGACTACGCAAATGTTCTAGAAAAGGAACTTAGCAGCAATAGGTACTCGTCTCTGTGTTTCCTGATTGTGGATAGCATGTGACCACCTTCTTCAAGCCTCTGTTGCCTGGACTTCCCTACCATAGTTGACTTTACACTTGTACTCTGGGTGAAATAAGACCCTTTATCCTTGGAGTTGCTTTTGTCGTGTAATTTATAAAAAAAAAAAACAACATGAGAGAAACTGAGATAGTGGGAAATAACCTAGAGAACATTTAACAGGAGTCTGTCTACATAATAAAGGGCACAAAGAAGGGGTAGTCATGCAGTGACAGCTGCTAAGGAGGTAAGCCTTGGATTCCAGTCTTACTGATTTTTATTTATTTTTAAGACAAGATCATGTGTATACCAGGCTGACTTCAAACTCACTCAATTATCACAGAGAATGACCTTGAACTTCTGAACCTGTTTCTACCTAAGGGCTGGGATTGCAGGTGTCTACAATGCCTGCTTTAGAATTTTAGTCTTTTGTTATGAAACCACAGCTGTCCTACAGCATAGGAAAGGCTTGTTTCTAGCTCCCCCCAACAAACGACACGTGGAGAAGGATGTGATGCTGAGAGTTCTCTGAAGCATACGTTGGCAGATTCATCTACAGTAGATGCAACTTTATGAATGCTGCGGTAGCCAGTGATGGCATTACACAGTCTGTTCATTTAGCCAGCAAAGAGCTTTCAAGGCCTTCAATATGAGATCTAAGAAAAATGACCACTATTACTAAGCTTCAGAACCTTCAAAGATTGTATATTTTGTGGGCCATACTGTATATTTCAGTATTCAGTGCATTTTAAGTCTTTACATTTTGCACATTCTTAAATTGGACCCCAAAGTAGCAGTGCCAATGACAATGTCCTAAATGGCAGTCTGGCCTAGCTCAGGCTGCACTCTGATTGGGTAAATACAATTACTAGCAAGTAAACAAATCCTAAATCTTAGCATTCCTCAGAAGTCTTCTGAAGTGAGTTTATGTTTGTCAGGAAAAGCCATTACTTCACTTATCTGCCCCCAACAGCCAACTACTGGCAATGGGCATCTAGTTTCCAGCCAACTCAAACAAGACTGTAACAGATCAAAGGCCCAACACTAGCCCTCAGGCTGTTCTGGCCTGCACCCCACCTCCCACTGCTCTAACTCCCAAGCTATTCAAGCTCCCATGAACCCCTCTTCTTAAAATAGACAAGGTTTTCCCTTCTTTTGCTGTTCTTTCTACCCACACTCCAAGAGACAGCCTGGTGGTTTGATTCCCCAATAAGACTTTCTCTCTACCCAAAGAGTGGTCTAATTCAGTGATTTTACTGAACCCTGGCTCACACAAATACTATGAACCTGTTCATATTAACCAATGTTTGGTATATTCCTACTAAGTGTTTGACACTGAGGTGTGTCAAAACGGTCTACCACAAAAGGAATATATATCAGAAGAAAGTGTGGATAAAGAGTTAAAAGAATAAACAAGTGCCTATAAGAAGATAGATGGAAGCCAGGTGGTGATGGCACATGCCTTTAATATCCCAGAAGTTGGGAGAAAGAGGCAGGCAGATTTCTATAAGTTCAAGACCAGCCTGGTCGACAGAGCAAGTTCTAGGACAGCCAAGTCTACAGAGAGAAATCCTGTCTCAAACCCCTCCCCCCACAAAAAGAAAAGAAAAAGATGGAGATACAAACAATCCATCAGTAATATCAAAGTTAAAAATAAGATGGTACATTAACTATTTCATAACTGACTTCTAAATTTACTCACTAATTCATCTATTCATTAGAAAAACTATGAAGCACTTCTTTTTTTGTCTTCAGTTGGTGCTTGGTTACAGTCATGAACAGATGATAATCAGAAGAAACAGACAACAAATACAGTTTGAGAAGAGATAATAAAAAGTATTTCAGCCAAAGAGGTCAGGGTTAATTAAAATGTTCACCAAAAATGTTTACAGGAGAGGACCAGTCTGCCTCCCTTTTTAGGCATAAAGACCACCTTATAGTAAAGACAAAGTAGGTTCATTCCTGTTTATGATTAAACCGCTTTTTTCAAGGATTGGTCATTGCTCCACCTGTAATCTTACCTACAAATACATTTGTACAGTCTGTTCCAGTAATAGCAAGCATGTCTTTGTTTCAAAAAGTTATTTATAACAATCTTACAATCCTACCTTTGTTTTAAAAGGTTATATGATCACCTATCACTACATGTTATTTTGACTACCTTGCTATGCCCACCTTGCAACCATGTCTTTGTTTCAGGAGGTCATTAAAAATAGCTTGTTATGCCTATGTTCTGCCCCTGTTACCCCACCTATTTTTTGCCCACCAAATATCCTATTTGGAAACCTCCTACCCCTGAGCCATAAAGCCTTGTCTCTCACATCCAATGCTGATCTCTCAAACCCCATCCTAATGGGAGGCAGCCTATGTACACAAATAAAAAAAGCTCACTTGAATTAATTTGGCCATGATGTTTTTGGTCTGTGGTCTTTCTCCTCCTATCATTGGGATTAACAAAACAAATACTAGGACCACAGAAAGGGCAGAGACAGGCTGCTACCCTGTCTTAGATTTTAAAAACAAGAATGAAACTAGAATGTGAAGAAGAGCTATTTTGACCATGGAGGCCCATAAAATTGTGTAACAAATAGAGGGGAAAAAATTGCACATCTTGTGGGAATAATCACGTGTGCAGATCTCTTTTGAATCTGATAAGAATTGAGCTAACAGAAAGAAACCAACTGTTGGAAGGACAGGTAGGTCTGCCATTGATTTAAAATAAAAACCAATCAAAGAAACATAGCAAGGGGCCACCATGGCAGGGAGAATAATTAAGAGAAAGAAACTTGTGGAAGAGGCAATAAAAGGAAAGAGTATGACAAAGTAAAGAGGGATGATATGATAGCTCTGCTTATAAGCTAACAAAAAGTGGAAAGATGGAATGATAAATATGACATGTGTAAGATTAGACTAGATTTTGTTAGTAATGCTTAAAAATATTTTCTTACGAGATGGTACCAGACTTCTTTAGTAATCACTGGGTTTTAGGAATAGCTATGTTGAACACAGAATTGTAGTGGGTAGCCTTAATAATTTCACCAATACAGAATGTGAGAATCTGTAAGTTGGAGTCAGTAAAAGCAAAGTAATGAATGACCCCTGATATCTTCAGGAACACAAGACTCACCCAACATTTGATTGGTCCCTTTGTGAGGGATCTGATCAATGAGCCACAGTAAAAAGTCATAACAAAAGAATGGGCAATTAAAACACAAACAAACAAAGAGTTTTTAAATGAATGCCATCATTGAAATTATAATACATTTATTTGTCTAGCCATAAGTGACAGAATAAGGGTAACAGGGAAGATGGCAAAACTCCACTCTGTCACCCTCAGCAACCTGAGAAGTCCCACTACCTTTTAGGGACCTAAACTCAGGCCAAATTGGTATTTGAATGAAATGGAGACATGACCACTCCCAGGTATGTTTGAGGAGGTTTTTATTGTAGATATGAGGAAGAATACAGTCAGAAGCATCTGGTAGAGCACAGAGAAGGAGAGAAAACAGCAGACTGAACATGGCCAATAAACTGAACCAGGCCATGAAAGGAGAGGGAGGGGAGAAAGGAGGGACCAATAGAGCATCTAGGGAAACTAAGTGAACCAATAGGACCAACAGGACAAAAGAGAGCATGTGGCCAAAATGGCAGATTTTTATAGGAAAGAGAAGCTGGGGAAAGGAAGCCAAGCCACTGGGCTGGAGAGGTTTAGCATAGGGGTGTGGTGAGAAGAGCTGAGAGGTGTCAGGGTATTGAGTAACCCTGGTGGCCAGTCAGTGCATTGGTATGCTAATCAGCACCTCAGTTAGCCATTTGTCCTGAGTTCTTTGGAACCTGAAAGTATTCATGCTACTGCTTCCCACAAAATGACTAAAGTCTACCAGCTCTTTAGGCTTCTACAGTTTAAAGCATCCACCAGTTTTTAGCTCACAGTGATGTAACAAGACATTTACATTGTATCTACTCAATAGTCTGTTCCCAGCCGTCTCCTCTACAAATGAGGGAGTGTCATTGGCTTGTACCTTTTCATTCTTTACTTGTGATCTCAGAAGGCAGAGCCATAAGCTTTTCACCCCTTAATCAAGTTCCTCTGAACCACATTTAGGAGGAATTCTTATTTCTGGAATGAACCAAGACTAAAACTGACAGAGATCACAAGTTTTGTGAGCAATTTTAATAAGTAGTTAGGATGGGCATTAAACACCTCAATGTCCTTATCCAGAAAAAGTGCATTCAGAGCACCACAATAAACAGATGCCCAAGTCTCTTTTGTATGTTGACTTAGATTTCTTCATGCACAAGAAAAAAGAATCATGTCATTTGCATGAAAATAGATGGAACATGAGATCATCTTGTTAAGTGAAGTAGACTCAGAAAGAAAACTATTATATTTTCTTATATCCTTATATGTGGAATCTAGATCTAAAAAGAAAGAAAGAAAGAAAGAAAGAAAGAAAGAAAGAAAGAAAGAAAGAAAGAAAGAAAGAAAGAAAGAAAGGAAGGAAGAAAGGAAGAAAGGAAGAAAGGAAGAAAGGAAGAAAGGAAGAAAGAAAGCTAGCTCTTGGGAAGAAGGAGTTTAACACCAGGGCAGAGGAATAGACAAGAGACATTAAGGGAGGGGAAATATGAACAAAATACATACTATACATGTATGAACATATCATAATGAAATCCATCATTTTATGTGATAAATATAGCCTAATAAAAAAGTACACCTACCTATAATTTTTTATTCATTTGACCTAAGGATATCTCTTAGCTATTAATCTATTAAAATAGCCAAAATACTGATGTCTATTTGTCTTGATACTTAAATTTTTATCCCTCAAATAGATTATGCAATTTGGAAAAATCAACATTACATTATCCATTCAAAAATTAAAATTCCTTATTCATAAAAAAAGTGATTCAAGTAATACAGCAGAGCTGAAGGTAAAAATTTATAATTCAACAGAGTACGTGAAGTGAACTCATTGGAGTTCAGTAGCTATAGGAATTACAGTGGACAAAATATCTTTATTAAAGTGATTTTAGCTAATTCCACAGGACAAATTAGCTGATACCACAGGAAGGTAGGTAGCATGCTAGTATAGATAAATGTACTATTTCTTAAACAAAAATCCATAAAACTTAACTAAAGTTGAAAAACAATTTCAAAACAAAAGACCTACTCTTGGTCATTTAAAATTGGTTCAAAATTGCTGTAAGACCAAGAAGACAATATTAAAATACATACCCCAAAATGCCATGATTTAAACTTCTTGCCTCAATGTTCACATTCTCAAATCCTAAATCCAAAGCAACAGTATTAACAGGTGGAGTTTGTGGGGCAGTTGATTAGGGATTTATTGGCCTTTATAAAATAGGTCTTGCAAAACTTGTATCTTTACCAGTGGTTCTCAACCTTCTTAATGCTGCAACCCTCTAATATACCTCATGTTGTGGTGACCCGCAACCATAAAATTATTTTTGTTGCTACGTCATAACTTTAATTCTGCTACTGCTATAAATCATAATGTAAGTATCTGATATGCAACTCCTATCAAAGGGTTGTTCAACCTCCCAATGGGGTTGCTACTCACAGGTTGAGAATTGTTGCTTCAAACAATAAGGATGCAGCTAAGTATGAACTGCCACCCAGAAAGTAGCCTTGACTCTGCTAGTACTTTGTCATTGGACTTCCCAGATTCCACAAACCAGGGGCAGTAAATTCCTATTGTTCATGAGATGTCTGTAGTACTATATTAAAATAGCACACATGCCTCACGTTTTTATACCTCACTGTATTGGCTAGTTTTTATATCAACTTGGCATAAGCTAGTCATGTGAAAAGAGGGAACCCTAACTGAGAAAATACCTCCATAAGGTCTGGCTGCTGGCAATTATTTTCTTAATCAGCAATTGCTATGGGAGTGCCAAGCCCATGGTGGCTGATACCACCGCTGGGCTGGTGGTTCTGAGTTCTCTAAGAAAGCAGACTAGGCCAGCCACAGCAAGCCAGTAAGCAGCGCTCCTTTGTTGCCTTTGCATCAGCTCCTGCCTCCAGGTTCCTGCCCTGTTTGAGTTCCTGCCCTGACCGCCTTTGATGATGACTATTATATGGAAATGCAAGTGAAATAAACTCTTTCCTCCCCAAGTTCCTTTTGGTCATGGTGTTTGAAAACAGCACAAGAAACCCCAAAAGACAGTCACCTACAACAGAAGCCCCATTATAAAGCTAAACCCCAGCAGACCACGTGCAGAGGCCCATATTCCCGAGCTGCCTCCATCCCCTAGGGACTCCACAGACCCTAACCAAACTTAGCTGCACCCCATCCTTGTGTAAGCCTCCACTACCCAGGACACTCTACCTGAGAACCCACTGGACAAGGCTGGCTTGGGAATCAAGTAGGTGATGGTCAATTTCCTCCCTTTTCACCACTGGAAATTCTCCAGTCTTGTCCCCAGCCTGAGAGCAGACCACCTGCAAGGACCTGCCTTCCCTCTCTGACTGCACTCCCTGGGGAGGGAATCCACAGACTCTCTAGGCAGGCCCAACTTTTCTCCTCATGTGGATCCTCTTACACACACCCCACTCTAGCCAATCCTCCTTATCCCTTCCTGTCAGACCCTAACACCTAGAAACACATTCTACTAGGGACCCCCCAGTAGCCACACCTGGCAAGGACTCTGGCAACCCACACCTACCATACTCTTTTAAGATCCAGAAAGGGAAACAAAAACCAAGGAATAGAAAATCCCCACAACAAAGACAAAGCCAGGTATCAACACCTAGAATTACAATCATCCCAAACCCAGATGTCTAGACACCAACATAAAAACACTGACAATAACCACTAGAACAGTACGTCTTCACCAGAAGCCAGAAACCATACTCCAGGAGGCCCCGAGAAATGCAACACAGCTGAAGCACAAGACAAGGACTTCAAGTAGCTATTACGAATATAGTCAAAGATCTCAAAGAGGAAATGAATAAATCCATTAATGAATTCTATGAAAACACAAGCAAACAGTGAAATTAAAGGAAGAAAACAACTTAACATGTGAAAGTAGAAATAGAATCATTAATAAAACCCAAACTGAGGAAATCTAGAAATTAAAAATTTAGAAGCTCAAACAGGAACCTCAGAGGCAAGCCTTACGAATACATGAGATGAACAAGAGAATCTCAGGCACTAAAGATACAACAGGAAAAAAAAGGATCCCTCAGTCAAAGAAAATATTCAATCTAAAAAAATCTTGGCACAAAACATCCAGGAAATCTTTGACACTATGAAAAGAACAAATCTAAGAATAATAGAAATAGAGGAAGGAAAAGAAACACAAGTCAAAGGCACACAAAATATTTTTTAAAAAAATCATAAAAAAAATTCCCCTAACCTAAAGAAGTATTTCAAGGTACAAGAAGCATACAAAACACCAAATAGACTGGACTAGAAAAGAAAGTCCCCTTGGCAAATAATAAAACACTAAATATAAAACAAAGAAAGAACATTAAAAGCTGCAATGGAAAAAGACCAAGAAACATATAAAGGCAGACCTATTAGAATTATACTGGACTTTTCAATGGAGACTAAAAACTGGAAGGGCCTGGACAGATGTGCTACAGACTCTAAGAGATCACAAATGCCAGCCCAGACTATTATACCCAACAAAACTTTCATTCACTATAGATGAAAATAAGACAGTCCATGATAAAGCCAAATTTAAGCACTTTGTACTAGTCTAACTCAATTATGTTCATTGCTGCTCTAGTCATAGGAGTCAGAAATTGGAAACACCCTAGATGTTCTTGAACTGATTAATGAATAAAGAAAATGTGGTACCTTTATAAAATGGAATATCAATCAGCTGTTTAAAAGTGTAATCATTAATTTGGCAGGCAAATGGATGGAGTTAGATAAAGTCATCCTGAGTGAGGTAACGCAGACCAATATGGTATGTATTCCCTTATATGTGGATGTTAATTGTGAAGTTCTTGGTAAAGAAACTACAATCCATATAAGCACAGAGGTTAAGTATAGACTAAGGGACTAGATGGGAGGGAAGGGTTTCTCTCGGGAAGAAAAAGAGAATAGATAGTTACAGATGAACAGGGGGTGGAGGAGCACTGGAACGGGAGTATCAAACAGGGACGAAGCAAGAAGGGAGTAAGGGAGGGATAAAGGGTGGGACAGCTAAAACACAGGGCCATTTGGGGGGTCTTGAGGAAACCTGATACATTAGAAGCTCCTTTAACAAATATATTTCAGATATATAAGAGGCTGGAAAGACGGCTCAGTGGTTAAGAGCACTGGCTGCTCTTCCAAAGAACCTGGGTTCAATTCCCAGCACTTGTCTGTAACTTCAATTCCAAGGCTTCTGACAACCTCACATAGACATGTATGCAGACAAAACACCAATGAACATAAAATAAAAATAAATTATATATAAAAAAGATATCTAAATTGGAATCACCTAATAATGAGGGAGACAAAGCGCCAATTAGACATCTCTCACCAACAAATGAAACCTCTAGTGCTGGGAATGGGTTCCATCAAATTATGAAGTTGGTCAAAGATGCCCTATAGAAACCTCCAAGTAACACAGGCTATTGTTTGCTCTCTAAAAACTGATGGTAAGGTCCAAATACTGAAGACAACACCAACACAACTCACCAATCACAGAGAAGTCAAGCTGGTGCCTACCTAGGGCCTTCACCTCTACTGAACAGTATTCATGGTATGGAAAGGTACTCTGCACACTAAAAGATCAGAAAGGTAAACACTAACACAGCTACAAAACTTTGGTCTAAAATAGTGACCTGCCTCTAAGATAAGTTGGTACAGTAGTGGTATAAAAGTTGTGGGAGTAACCAACTACTGTCTGATTGGAATTAAAGTCCACTCCATGAGACAGAATTCATGGTCAATATTGCCTGAGTGGCCAAGAACCTGAGACTAGATAGAAAATGGATCTAGGAGACAACCAAATATTACTGTCCTGCTAAAGGACTGTAGCAACAAGGCTCCTAACAACATTCTGCTATACTTAAGATGAGTATATTGCTCAGCCATCATCAAGAGAAGCATCCTCCTGCAGGAGATAGGAACAAATACAGAAACTCACAACTGGACAATGTGCAGTGAGACCTTGGAACACTCAGTTCTAAATGGAATGTCTCCATCAAATCCCTCTCCTCAGGGTTCAGGGAAGAGAAAGCAGAAAGATTCTTTGAGCCATGGAAGGCACCAAGGAAAACAATGTCTCTAAGACAGACCAGGACTGATGCAAATATGAACTCATAGGACTGAGGCAGCATGCACAGGGCCTGTATAGATCTAAGCCAGATGGGGTCCCAGTGCTGAAAGAGGAAGTAGAAACAATCTCCTATCCCTAACTGAGAAACTATATCCAATTGAAAACTGCCTGCAAAGGACAGATTATTTTTTCAGTGAAGTCTCACTGGGCATAAAAACCACACATAAGGGCAGTCCCCATGACCAGCAATAAATGGACAACACAAAACAAATTCAATGGTATTCCTAAAGAGTTTTTCTCTCAGCCGGGCGGTGGTGGAGAGGCACAAAGCTACACAGAGAAACCCTGTCTCGAAAAACCAAAAAAAAAAGAGTTTTTCTCTCACAATGTTTGTCTGGACAGCTTTTTTTTTTTTTTTTTTTTTTAATCTTACAGATCTTTTGCTTATATATTATGGTTTCTGCTTGTGTGTGTGTGTGTGTGTGTGTGTGTGTGTGTGTTCGAATGTGTCACAACATATGATGTTTCTGGTGCCTTTTCTTTGGCTCTTTTTTCCTGTTTATTTTTTCCTATTCTGGCTTGTTTTCATCATTTTATTATTATCATTATTATTTTAGAATCCTGTTTGTATTCTAATGAGAAAAGAAAGGGTGTGGGTTTGGGTGAGTGAGGCTCTGAGAGGAGTTGGGGCCTCTCTATATATAATCAGAATATACGGCATGAAAAAAAATATTTTCAATAAAAACAACAAAGCCAAGCCCTTCCCAACTTAGTATTACCGTAACACCATGTTGTTTTTTTTTAAAAAAAAAACTATACACTCTGTTGACGGGATCAGCTATTACTAGCACTGTAAAATTAGCAATTGTAGATAATGCTTTAAGAACACATGCTCTGCAGTTAGGCTGCCTGGGAACAAAATCTGTCACTTGATTTAGAAGTCGTTTAACCTAGTGACTCAGAGTACTCATCTGAACCAAACGAAACGAAAACCAACGAGAACACTAGGATGATACCATGTTTGTGGAGGAATTGTTGACAGCCTTTGAAACACAGCTACCCAATACACAGAACTATGTAAATGTCAACTGTCGTAAGAAGCTTCTGCAAGAGTTCCTGAACCGTTAGGTTAGCCACGGCTTGTCAATAAACAGCTTTTCGGCACAGGGAATCGTAACAGCCATTTGCCCAGCAGCTGCTCCCCAACTTCACGTTATTGCAGGCGAAGGGTCCCCTCTGGAAACTTGAGACTTCTCCCCAAAGCCAGCGCCTTCCTGATTCAACTAATTACAGCCTCCATTTCCCAGGGATCGTAGTAATCCGAAGAAAAAGAAGCCTCAGAAGTCAGTTTTGGGCAACCTGTGTTTCTACAGCGTAACCTCCTCCTAAAAATCGACCTGGCGGAGGCGGAGCCTGAGGACAGAAGCCGGTGGCCGGAAAGGGCAAGAAAGTGGGCGGGGCCGGGGACGCGCGAGGCCCCGACCGGGGAGACGTGCTGCCCGAGCATGCCTGGCACGAATGTCAGCGCGACCCTTCTTCCTTTGCACTTTCCATGCCCACAGCATTGTAGCCCCTACCATCCACTGTCGAAAACGTTATTTACTATCGCCATGTTGTTTCCGTATTTTTACTGGGGTCAAAAGATGAAGCGCTTCAGTCAGGCATATACTAGGCACCAACAGAGGACGGACGCCTCGGAGGCGGGGTCCTTTGCTCGCGCCGAAATTCAAAGGAACAGTTCCGGCACGGTTGTTGGGCTGCGGCGGATGCTGTCCCCGCCATGGTGGCGTTCGCCCCGTAGCACCCCAATACAGGTCGGGTGTCCTCGCTCTCCGCCTTCGCCTTGTGCAGGAACTTTGCTGCTCTCCTCGGCCGCCCAGGGCGGCTTTGTGGCCGGTGCGTTGTGCGGCCTTTGGCTGGGCCTGGTGTCTAGGCGGGAGATGGGGTCCGGGGGCGGGGGAGGGTTCAAGGAGGGACTTCTAGCGATAATTAGAGGTCTTGACGGTTGTTTATCCTTAAAGTGGGTCGGGAAATACTTGGGGGAAGCGAGGAAACACTGAATTTTTAAAAAGAGGCTGTAGAATGGATTCACCTTGTCCTTAAGGTCCGCTAACTACCCGGGTCCTGAGTGCCTTGCGTTCAGAGATTCATGGACGTCTGCAGGCACAGAGCATAGCGGAACTTAGGACGAGTTGGACAGACAGGCAAATGCTGCTTAGTGTCGTCTTTTACTGCCATGGAGGAAATCGGAAGGAGAGGGTGCGTGTGCTTTTGCTTAGGGAGAGCCAGAGAGATTCATCTGAGGTGACATTTATGCCAGGACGTCTGCGGTAAAAGTGGTATCGATTCCAGTACCAAGAAAGCACATTTGTGCCGAGGAGAATGAAATGTGAAATTACCAGTAGTCTTTATCAACTACACTGTTACTAGAGTGCAGCACAAGCCTAGGAAAGTGGGCAGTAGTGATAAAGATGGTGACTTCCAGGCAGTGGCTAACTGCTGGTCATTTTTAAATCCGAGGAAGCCCTTTTTAGAAATAGAAGTAGTTTGCAGTTTGGCAAGTGTATTTTTCCAGTGTTCTACATCCCTATGTATTCTGTCATATTTACTGTGATTTGTTTGTTTGTTTGTTTGTTTTATCTACTTATGGGCTGTTATTTCTGTTTTACACAGACCTGGCTTGTAGCTTGTTGTCCAACAGAGGCTTACTGGCCCAAGACAGTATAGAAAATGTATGTGAAGTCAATCATTCTCGAAGGATTCAAGTCCTATGCACAAAGGACTGAAGTCAATGGATTTGACCCCCTCTTCAATGCTATCACTGGTTTAAATGGTAGTGGAAAATCCAATATATTGGACTCCATCTGCTTTCTCCTAGGCATCTCCAACCTGTCTCAGGTAAAGTGTAAACTTTCTGGTTTCTGTAAAGTTTGGCTGGGGCATCTTTGTTACTCTTTGGAGACTATTGAATTTTTTTTTTATTTGCATGTTTGGACTTCATGGAGATTATGGTATATCACAGTGCAGCCATTTAAGCAAGTACTATTATTATTCCATCCTTTAGATGAAAAGGTAGAAACTTTGAGGCCTTGCCTCAGTTTCCCCCTCTTAAACTGTTGTAGTAATGCCCACACCAGCGCTATTCAGTGTAGTCTCAGCTTAGAGTTGTGTACCTTTTAGGCTGTACTAATGGATAGGGTAGCTAGTAAAGTTCATAGACACGACTTACTTGAGTTTTGCAAATTAACTTTTACTACATTAGTAAAAATCAGTTCAAAATATAATCAAAGTTTTATTGAAAAAGGTAACTATTATAGGTTATTTATTGTCTGCACTCCTTGTTTTTCTTGCTGATGGATGTGACTGCCTGTGTTTTACTTAATACTACATAGGTGGGTTTTCCAAAAAAAAAAAACCATGTATTTTTAATGCTGCTTTTGTACAATATGAAGTTTTGTCAATGAACTTTTCTTCTTTAATTATAGGTGCGGGCTTCTAATTTACAAGATCTAGTTTATAAAAATGGGCAGGCAGGAATTACCAAAGCCTCTGTTTCAATCACTTTTGATAATTCTGACAAAAAGCAAAGCCCTTTAGGATTTGAAGCTCATGATGAAATCACAGTAACAAGACAGGTAAGTAGATGTCAAATATTTGGATACCTTATATCGTGTAACACTATTTCTGGGGAGGTTTACACATCCCAGATAGGGAACCAACAACATCAACAACAGTTGTGCATACCACCAGAGTTCAACATGATGGACCAGTGAATTATACTAGGGATACTCACAGGATTTGGGCAAGGGATTACTACTTAGAGGGTTGGAAATGACTCAAAGACAGCTGTATCATCCAACATGGGTGGCAGCTCGCAAAGCTAGGAACCTGAAGCATATTGCATAGCTTGTAGGCAGCTCAACAGATTGGAAAGTATCTTTTCCAGGTATCTTATTTGATCTAAACCTCTTCCAGGCAGCTGGTCTGGTCTCAGTCGCCTTTGCAACTTTTCTCCTCTCAGAGTCTTCTTTGCAGCTCAGCATCCTTCCTTCTGAGGGCACTCAGCTTCTATTGCTTACTCTCACAGGGAGGGGCTTAGTGAGTCTGGTCAATTTTAAGGAGTTCCCGAAGCTATCATGAGTTGTTTATGTTCCTGTTTAAAGAGCTTCCCTGTAGAGTGGGACATTTCATTCAGCCTTGGAGGAAACTTATACAACACTGCACCATGGCATATTAGAGCAGGGGTTCTCAACCTGGAGGTCAGATGACCCTTTCACAGGGTTGCCTAAAAACATTGGAAAACACAAATATTTATGTTACAATTCATAACAGCAAAATTACAGTTAGGAAATAGCAATGAAATAATTTCATGGTTGGGGTCACCACAGCATGAGAAACTATATTAAGTGGACGCAGCATTAGGAAGGTTGAGAACCACTGCATTAGAGAGTTTCTCTTCAAGGCAGCTCAGCTGATCTGAACATCTTTCAGACAGTTTCTGGTCTTAGGTGAGAGTGTCTCTTAACAGTGCTTCTTATGTTAGATTAATGGAGTGTAGAGGTGGGCCGTGAGTCTTCTCAGTTCCAGGGATTTCCTGAAGGTTTTAAGTTGTTTATGTCCTCAGTTTTAAGGAGCTTTCCTGCAGGATGGAATGTTTTCATCTCTAGTTAGAAAGAACAGTCTGTGTCTCAAGGAGTGTCTCACAGATAGAATGTTCTTTCTTGGAGGAAATTGCAACCTAACACCTTCTAAACGTTTCAAGTCTAATGTGTTGCTTGGCAGTACCGTTCAGTAAAAGCTGCCTGGGACTGTGTTGATGAACACAACTTAGGAATACTGACTAGAACCGTAGAATATCTTTCTTAGAGTCTTGAACTGCAGAATGGTGCTTCTGTCAATAATGAACTGTATATTTGATAGTGCCCCTGTAAGATGTAAATGTATCATCTGTAAGAGAATGGAAAGACATGTTGAGAGTCTTCATCTCATGTAAGCACTCAGTTATGATGAGAACTTAAGCTTTGCCAGGTCTTTCTTCCCTGTGAGCACCTCCAGTTACTTCAGATCTTGCTTTCTAGTCTAGTTTTGTAAAGAAATTATTAAAAACTAATCTTAAGTTCAGCAGACATCTGCTAACTTAGTTTTATGTATTAATCTTGGTTCTCTTGATAGTTTAAAGATGAAATTGGACTTTTTTTGTATATTTCATTATTTAGATTGTCTACAGGTCTAAATATTTTCTAAGTGGAACCTTATCAGAGCTGTCACTTAAACCTCTTTCCGGATCCTTCATTAGCCTAATCACCCCCCACCCCCGCCATATAAATTTTTTAACCTATGTGGCCTCAGATATAGTGAGACAAAGAAGGGTAGTAAAACAGATATGAACAGAATTAGCCTTTCTTCATTTTAGATACTCCACTGGTTTTCTTAGGTTTTCATTTCAATATCTACATGACTTGAAGCTGCTCTGAATTTGTTATGTTATTACTTAGCTTCATTACTGACATTTCTTTTAAAATCATTACAGATCTTTCATTAGTCCTTAATTTTTTTTCTTATAGTCAATGCTTTCAGCTTCTTAGTTTTTAAAAATTCTATTAGTTCTCACTTTCTGTTTTAACTTTTGTTAATACAGGTTTTCTTTTTATTTTTATCAAGCTTCTGATTTATTCATTCATTTGTTTATTTATTTGGCTAGGGCAGGATAGAATTCAGCTCTTTGTTAGGTTTTTAGTAGCCATAACAGCTACTTTTTGGGAATTGTCTCTACATACCTATTTAATCTACATAATTTTTTTTCTATCTTTATTTGGGTCATGAGACTGTATTCTTACCAATTTTTTTTTTTTTTGGTATAAAATTCTTGTTTTATATATGGATATACCTCCCAACCTAGTAATCCTGTTAAAAAAAGTAAACTAACTTTATTCAGTATTTATTAATTACTGGTGTGTATTGGGGATTCTTGAATACAGTTAGGTGTATATTTTGAGAAGCAAGTCTCTCAAACTTGGTAACTGTGACAGTCATACCCTAAATGGAGATTTTGGAATTATAGTAAAATGTGAACAAGACAGGATCTAGAATGTTGTGACGAGCCCAATCTGAAGTGCTATTACTCTCTTTCTTTGAAGTTGTCAGATGCCATCTTAATGAACTCCTTTTAGAGTTTGGCCAAGAATTCATACCAAAATCCATGTGTTTAGCTTTTAGTATCTTCTGTTCCCATTAAAAAGTGAAAGACAGATAATAACCTCCAAGTGTAGTCAATTTCAGAACATGATCAGGAAAGAAAAATACATTTTATACATACTGGAAAAGTCAAGTTAGATGTGACCTAGATGAGATACTTAGTCCAGTGCAGGTTAACAGGCTTGTGCAGTTACATGAACTAGTAGTTAGTCAAAGTACCTGAGTTGTCCTAACCTGAGTTAGTGTTCCTTTTGACTGTTACACACATCTTCCACTATTTACTCAGGATTGGGTATGCCATTACATGTAGAATAGTGCAAGGTAATAGATCTTGTCATTTATTATTTTGGCACAAAAACGTTCCTTTATCCTAAAGATTGTTAAATACTTCCTTTTTAGGTGGTTATTGGTGGCAGAAATAAATATCTAATCAATGGAGTGAATGCCAATAACACCAGAGTCCAGGATCTCTTTTGTTCTGTGGGCCTGAATGTTAACAACCCTCACTTCCTCATCATGCAGGTATCTTGTTGGGATCGTTTCGTATCTTTCATAATGGTTTTACTTTTGTTTTTCATTTGTTACATAAGAGAATCATGAGATTTTTTTAATATCTGTTTTCTGTGTCTATTTTTATTTGCATTTTCTGTTACGTGATGCTTTTTTGCAGTTAATTTTATAAGTGAAGCTAATATTAGATAAGTTTTAAAAAAAGTGTGTCAGGTTTTTATAGCTGACAGAATGGAACACTCCTCCCCCCAAAAAAGTCAGAGGAAGAAAGATTTTTCATTGAGGTTTCCAGGGTTTCTTGCCCATTGTTGACTAGCTCCATTGCTGTTTGCCTAAGGTGAGGCTGAAGTGTCACAAGTGGAGCCCCATGGCAGAGTCAAGTTGCTTACCTCATGGGTTCAAGGAGCAAAGAGAGATGTGCCTTAGAAACCCAGTTTCTTGGGGCTCGAGAGATGGCTCGGAAGTTAAGAGCTGGCTTCTCTTCCACAGGTCCTGAGTTCAGTTCTCAGCAACCACATGGTGGCTCAAAACCATCTATAATTCAATCTGGTGCTCTTTTTTGGCATGTAGGCAGAACACTGTATACATAATAAATAAATAAATTTTAAAAAGAGAGAGAGAAACCCAGTTTCTCAAGTGAGACCTCCACTTCCATAGTTTCTGACCTCACAGTCTAGTGATGGCTACATCAGTGGACTAGACCATTGATTAGATCAGTGTTTTCATGATTGAATCTTGTCCCTAAAGCCCCACCTCTGAATGTTACATTGAGGATGACATCTTCAGCTCTTGAACCCTGTGGAGGAATACTTGATATCAACATCATAGAATCGTTATCTTATAAATGATTAGTTTTAAAGCATTTTAATATTTCAAGGATAAACTGAATAATGTCCTTCAGAGACTTAAGCAAATGAAAAGTAAAGTTACATGCTAGCATTATTTTATTTGGTTCATCTAACCATCCATTAAGAAAGTCAAAGCAAGTGCCAAAGTCAGGATCCTGATGGGACCATGGGGTTGTCCATTTTATGTTGCTATAAGGGAATAGCACAGACTGGGTGATTTCTAAACAATAGAATTTTTTTTTAATTGGTTCATGGTTATTGCAGGACAGTGAACATGGCACAGGTATACAAGGGCAAGAGAATGGGGGAGCAAGCATGGACGAACTCACTTTTTATTATGTGCTTAGTAAACAGCAGCCCACTCTAAATATCATTCATCTCTTCCCTAGCCACCTATTACTACATCCCACCTCCCAACATCATCGCTTGGTGATTAAGTCCGTAATGCATGAATTATGAGGAATATATCCAAACTAACTAAAATAAAAATGTATTTACTACAATCTGGCTTCAAAGCTGACAGCTTACTTTCAACCAACTCTAAATTATGACTTGTAATCTGAGGCCTGGATAAATTAGTTTTGGTTTGGGAAGTGAATATAGTTGATGATTTCCTGCCACTGGGAAAAATAAAGTTCCACTTTAGGCCTGGAGTCAGATGATCTGCTTTCAGAAGATAGATTGCAGGGCTTAAAAAATAATCAAGAAATGCTTAATAAGCCCACATGTCTAGTTTAGAATCTCTACTTATACATTATACTGACCCTTTCAGAAGTAAATGTCCTGAATTAACCTTGTGTAATTTGTATCACTTAGTAACTTAATTTGTGTCACTCTGATGAGTGAGTTCCAACAGCTTCCATTGAATGACCTACTTAGTTGACATTTTTTTATAGCTCATTGTAGTTAAACTAAATTTGTTGTTTTCTTTTTAGGGCAGAATTACAAAAGTATTAAATATGAAACCACCAGAGGTAAGAGTACTATTTATAAACATCAGTCTGTTTATTCTAGGCAGTCTGATTTTAAAAGTAGTTTCTTATTAGAAAAACAGCTTAATATTTAGCACTGTGTCCATAGTTAAAAGATCTTGACTGTATAACACAGTATAGCTAATAGTGTTCTATGTTGGGATGAATTACCAAGGGAAAACCTGATGGAAAAAAAGTATATGAAATTAGTTTCTTTTCTAGAAAACATGAGGTGGGGCGAGGGACTTGTAACCCACCGCCTTGAAAGTAGTTGGTGCGATGAGATGAGCTCTTTACTCCTTAAGAGTCTGTCACCGACATCACTACTCTATTTAAATAAGGTCAAGTGTACTCTCACTAAGGTCATGTCTTAGTGAGAATTGCTAATTTAAAGCCTGGTGAACGTGTACACATCATAGTGAATTCCAGGAAAGGAATGATCCTCTGCAGATGGGGATTGAAGATAATTAGGAACTTTGTAAAAGGTGCTGGCATGCATTTGCATTGCTTTGTTTAGTTACTAGTGGTGGCACAAGACACTGCCCTCGCTCTGAATAGAGAAACGGAAGCATAAAGTTACTTGTCAGAACTTGTCACTAATGCATGTGCCATAGTCATTAAGCATATATGCCATGCTTCGGCCTCGAAGTAAAATTGTTGAAGTCAAGCTTAAAACATAAAAAAAACTTTCTTTTTTTTTTTTAATTGCCTTTTTTAGACTTGTATCAGGAAAATAGGAAAAATCAGTAGCTTTTTTAGAAGAGATAAATATTGGGAAATTAGTATAGCAGAAGGCTTGATTCAGAAAATAAGAGTGAAGCCATAAATATTTCTTTAAGTGCCATGGTCATATATATGTTTTAATCTGGTTAACTTTTATAGGGGAGTTATATATTACTTAGTAAAATTCTGTTGAGGTCAATGTAGTGGTATAATTAATGTTAAATTCTAGTGAGACACATTGCTTTGAATTCTTAATACAATTGTCATTCCAGATATTATCCATGATTGAAGAAGCTGCTGGAACTAGGATGTATGAGTACAAAAAAATAGCTGCCCAGAAAACTATAGAAAAAAAGGAGGCTAAGCTGAAAGAAATAAAAACGGTAATTAAATAGACATGAAACAGTTTTGGAGAAGAATCTTGCATTTGGAGTTTATGCTGTAAAGCGAGTAAACATTGCTCTTCTTGGTTCTCTTCTCCATAGTCTTTCATGTACCATGTCTTAAAACCAGAATGCTTAGATATATTTTCTATTTGTACTTGACCTACTGAAAATATTGCCTGCCTTTTGTTTTCCAGATATTGGAAGAAGAGATTACTCCAACTATCCAAAAATTAAAAGAGGTATATGCTATATGTTTGATACATAGTTTGGATGGTTCTCAATATTGCCGACAGATCCTAAGTTACATAAATACTGCAGAAGTTTCTACCATTTCTTGGGAATTTTTCTGAGATAAAATACATTCAAATTAGTACTCTATAAGCAGCCTTCTACTTGCATAGATATGCATTTCCTATCTAAGTAAAAATGATATTAGAGAATAATCTTCATAATCTTGGATATAATATTTGCAGCCCCAGGCATAAAACTTTAAATGGGAAAAAAAAGTGTTTGTAAAGCACATTGTTTTTGAAGATGTGCCTACTTAAGACTTACTAAGTACTCATTTAAATTTGGTATTGCTTAACTCTTGATAGTGTAGATAATTTGGAAAAGCTGAAAAATTGTGGTCCGAAGGCACCCCCCTTTTCATCAGTAGCAAACAATAGATTAGAAATATAAACCTAGCCTTTGGACCCCTATTTGACACATTCTTCTTAAATCTGGTAGGAGGGAGAGACAGTGAAGTACTGTGAATTTTTCTTTATCTGCAGCTTCTGGAGTTTAGTTGCTATGTTGCTTCAGTGGGTCCACATGTGAATCAGTTGTGTCACTAATATGCAAGCAAGTTGTTGTAGTACTTGAAAGTTCTGTAGGAATCATAGTGACACTGTCGCCAAATACATTTAACAGTGTGTCCCAGTGGGTATATGCACTTTATAGACTTATACCACCAGTTTATAAACCTTGGAGACACTTCCTTGTTAATCTCAACTGCTTGACGTAATTAAAAAAAAACAAAAATAAAAATGGGCATATAGGATTCTTTAGAGATGTAATAATGCTGTCTTAAAAGTCAAAGTTCTGAGGTTAAAGTCTCTAAAAATTTAAAGTGATGTCATTAAAGACAAAAAACTATCAGATCATATAAAGAGAAATTTGATCCAAGTTTGCTATAGTGAGGTTCTTCCTAAGTTTGTTTAAGAGTATGAAATTTGAATTATTATTTACTATAATTTTTCTTTCAGGAAAGATCTTCATACTTGGAGTACCAAAAAGTCATGCGAGAAATAGAGCACCTGAGTCGTTTATATATTGCTTACCAGTTTTTGCTGGCTGAAGATACCAAGGAGCGCTCAGCTGAGGAACTAAAGGAAATGCAGAATAAAATATTAAAGCTTCAAGAAGTACTATCAGAGAATGAAAAAAAAATAAAGGCTCTCAATTGTGAGATAGAAGAGTTGGAGAAAAGAAAAGATAAGGTCAGAACAATTAGATAAACCCTCTAGAAAAACTATGGCATAACTAGGATTCACTGGGCAATATTTTCCACATTGGTTTGTTAATCTGAAAACAGTGATATAGCTTGTAAAAGGTTAGTATATCATAGAAATCACAGGAGAAAATTGTAACATTAGCACATTAAGTGATGTGAGTTGTGTACATTTGATTGTAGGAAACTGGCGGCATACTCCGATCTTTGGAGGATGCCTTTGCAGAGGCTCAGCGAGTTAATACTAAGTCTCAAAGTGCATTTGACCTCAAGAAGAAAAACTTGGCCAGTGAAGAAACCAAACGCAAAGAGCTAGAAAAAAACATGGTTGAGGTAAGCAAATAGAACTTATTTCCAGTAATGCTCATTTGTCTATGTTATGAATTATGCACAGGGTCCCCGAGGGTATTCTGCTGTGCAGGGAAACATGCTGGCATGCTGAGTAGATGGAGTGGCGGGCTGGTGGGTGATCTACACCATGTGGGCATGGTGGCAGGGCAGCGGGTGGACATTCACAACCCAGACCATGCAGAAATGGTTTATTGTAATAGAGAGATGAAGAGAAGATAGGAAAGGGGTGTGTGCCCAGGGGCGCACACCTCATGGGAGTGGAGGGGGTGTGGGAGAGGAAGGGGAGGGATTTTACGTCAGTCAGGACACAGGGCGGCCCCAAGGGGTAGGTCAGAATATTAACAGTCTAGTCTGTTCATATTTAGTGTCTGCTACCAGGTAAGTGAAGTTGTTTGAGTCAGGAATACAAAAGTGGGGAAAAATGATTTAAAAAGAAAAAAATATCTCCCTTTTGGGTCCAGTTGGGGAAATGGTAAGTAAAATATAAAGCTTGTTGTACAGTGATAACTGATGTGGTATAAACAAACGAACAAATAAAGTGAGGAAAGACTAGGTGTAAGGGAAGTGTGCCAGTAAATGTTCTGAAGGCCAAATGAGATCCTAATTATAATGTGGTCACATGGTATAGATTGACAGCAGAAAACTACATGAGTGAGACTAAAGGATTTCTTTTCCTCTTTTGTGAGGCGAGGTCTTAACTTCCTAGCACAGACTACTCAAAGGATCTTGAACTTCTGGTCTCCTAACTGTACCTCCCAAATGATAGGATTACAGGAGTACACTGTCATGGCAAGTATGTGGGCCTCGTTCCATGCTAAGGCAGAACTCTACCAACTGAGCTGCATTCCTCGTAACTTCCATCTCCTTCCTTATTCATTTTATTTGTTTTCAAAGGCTCTCACTTTGTACTCCAGGCTATTCTGAAATTCCCTTTGTACTGAAGACTGATCTCAAATCTGTTGTGATTCTACTACATTAGCCTAGTGATTACTGAGATGTGATGCATCATGCCCAGTGAATAAAAATTATTCTTAACATACATTTCCTTGAAAAGAAAAAAATGGAGGTACTGACCGGTAATATAGGAGAATTTGGAAGAGGTGCTTGGCTTTACTTGGAACAATTAATAGAATATACAAAATAATTAATAAAATGTACACTGGTGGTAAAAACCCAGTGGTTGGATATAGTAGCTCAGACTTCTAATCCCAGCGTTCAGGAGGCTGAGATACAAATTTGAGGTCAGTTTTGGCTTCAATATGAGACACTGTCTGAAGAAAAACAAAGCAAAACAAAAAAAAAACAAAAAAGGCGGGGGGAACATTGATGATTCAGAAACAGATGGGAGAAGGTGAGAATAGGGTGAATGAGTGTAAAGTTAGAGGAGGCGGACTTTGCAATGGCTAGTAAAGAATAGATCATCCATGTAACAAGAAGTCAAGTATCTGATCTCAATAGGGGATGTGTGTGATGGAGCACATGAGTTTTTCAAGGATGATCCCACTAGGTGACTAAAAGTAGACACTTTAAAGTATGAAAACAAAATATTCATACTGTTCTATCAGATACTGTTATATATAATCTATAAATACAAGTAATAATAATTTTTAAGTAAAATACCAAAACAGGGTTAGTGTGTTATAACAGTTATGTTTGTGGTACCCAAATGCAGAAATCCATTTTTGAGTTCAGTTCTTTTTTTTTTTTTTTTTTTTTTAATCAGGTTTATTAAGAATTAAATGTGTGGTCCTCTGCCTTGGTCTTAGCTCATTTTCCCCTTATTTTTGCATGGTTCTTTAGCTTCAACACAAGAGTTATTGATTGTTACATTTATTTTTGTCTCCTTCTCTGTATCCTTTATTTTTGATCTGTAAATATTAGCATGCCCCAGGCTGGTGCATAGACATCTTCTGTTTACACTTGTTTCTTAGGAGAATTCTATTCCTATAGCTTTAAATATAGTCAAAAATTTCACGCTTTCAAATCCAAGCCCGACTTGACTCCTTCCATGAACTCTGAAACAGTTTGACTGTGTACTGGTTGTCTGGTTATCAGCTTGTTTGAAAAGTCTATTAAGACAAAGAACACAGACACAAGATAATTTGTGGAGCTGGCTCAGGTTTATTACTTTAAAGAAGGTCAACAACAGTCTAGAATTTGTGAGCTGATTCCTCAAGCTCAGATAAATTTCCCCAGGGGAGGTAGAACCCCTTCTGCATCATAGTCACTGGACCTCAGAAAGCCGCCTGCCCTGGGTTTTATGTCCTAAGATTATTTGAGGTGCTACACTAGATTGAGGATGGCCAGTGGCTGGAGGAGGACTGGAATACCAGTTCCTTTATAAGTCAGGATGTTACATTACCAGCAAATTCTACAGCCATCCACTGGGTCCATAAGCTAGAAGAGGAAATTTTAGTTAGTTCAGGGCAGGCTAGAAAGCTGTTCTGTGTTCTCTCCTGATTCCTACATAAATCCCCTTAGCAAAGCTAGTACATTTCCTTTGCCTAAGGCCAGCTGGAAGTCTGGAGGAAGAGGTTTGTCTCATTAGGTGTAACACTTTACTAGATACACAGTGCAACTTTGTTGAGCCTCAGCCAGAACACACCTAAAGAGACCCAGGAGAACCACCGCCATATGCAAGCTAGAAACCATCCTGCCTGCCTGGAGCAATGACCTGGCCCAGATGCTGGTGTCCAAGTACTGTTACAGAAGAGATCAGAAAGCAAGTTGGAGGGCTGGCTTCAAAGCTAGAGGTG
Organism: Peromyscus maniculatus bairdii; assembly: GCF_049852395.1. Classification (NCBI taxonomy): domain Eukaryota; kingdom Metazoa; phylum Chordata; class Mammalia; order Rodentia; family Cricetidae; genus Peromyscus; species Peromyscus maniculatus. The sequence continues at coordinate 76,339,507 of NC_134853.1, forward strand.
CTGGTAGTTGTTGATTTAAAAACTATAGCACTCATCATTTCTTTGGGAGGGTGGATGGTGGGTAGGTGGGGTTCCTTCTGTGTAGCCCTGGTTGTCCTAGAACTGGCTCATTATAACAGACTGACCTCCAACTCGGGGATCCACCTTTCTCTACCTCCCAAGTGCCGCCACACCCTGTCACAGCTCTCATTTTTAAAGGGAATACAAAATAATTTATTCTGGAGGTATTTTAAGTGACCATGGCCTGGGAACACAGATATAGGTTACCCCAGACTCCATGTTCCAACGTGGAAGCAGTTTCATGGGATTTTTATAGTTTTACAGAACAAAGAAGTCATTAATCAAGACAAGTTTAAAATACATTGGGGGGTACACTAGGGAGGCAGGTATAATGACATTGGGGAGCTGTTTAGGATGCTATCCGAAGACACTTAGCTCTTGGATTGGCAGAATCTAGTGTTCTGCTACGTTAATAGCTTCTAAGAGGTTCTTAATTATTCTCAGAGGTGTTAGTTCAGATAGAGTGGGGCAAGGTGTGGCTGTTCCAGAGGCTAAAACTAGCCCAAGATAAAGCAATCAGTCTCTGAACCTACCAAATTCTAATCTCTCCTCTGTACTGAAATTCCAATCAATCCATTAGTCTCTGCAAACTCAGACTCCTTCCAGGGTTTTTTTCATTGTTGTTGTTCACAGCCAGACATAGCTTCTTTTCAGGGATTTCCAGGCACACATCACTCCTTTCAGTTGGGCTAGCAGGAAGTTTACAGGAGCGCTGTTGTTGTAAATGTAGGTTTTGAGGAAACTGAAAGATTGTAATGGGCTACCAAGACTATGAGAGTGGTGAAAAATCAGCTGCTATGATCTGCCACAAGTATTTTACCATTCTTTTAAGAACACTGACTGCTTTGTATAGCAAACTGATTTATACCTCTAGGTAGGTCCCCAGTATACCTAGCATACAGCTGTAGGCTCCAAACCTAGTGGTGCATCACACTCTTAGGGGTCAGACCTTGAGATACCTCTTACATACCCAGTGTACAGGATTCCAGCTCTCCAGGCATGACATAGGCCATCCCCCGGTTTGCACAGGCTCCAGTCAGCATGCATAGAGGTTGAAGAAACATCTAATTCCATTGGGCTTATCAGACTCACAAGGTTTTAAAAGCAGTGTCCATACCCTAACTTGTTCAGTGCTTTGAACAGCCCTATTCAAAATTGACAGCTTTACTAAGAGGACCAAGACACCAGTTTTATGAATAGATTCCACCAATGCCAACACTTTTGTTTAGACTGAATCTAGGATACTTCTTAGAGATTTGACCCGAGTGGTGTTGGCAGTCAGCCTGTTGGATAGTATAGTCCCCATGCCTCGAAGGCCTTTCTGACTAGAGGGGTTGTCCTGATGTTATTGTAGCAGGGTGTCTTGTAACCGTGTAGCTAAGTATGGCCTTGGACTTTGACCTTGTCTTCACTTTCCCAAATGCGGAGATATAGGTGTGTTTCACCATTCCTGGTTATGTGGCCTGGGGATTAGTGTCTGTCTGTTTGATCATGGTTTTTGTTGAGTAGCCTATTGGGCCATGGGAAATTTATGTGGCATGAAGTGAGTATATGCCACTGTTGTGGTGTGAATCCTTAGCTGTGAGGGGACATACCCTTTCAGACTGTGATGGTGTTCTGTTCCATAAGCAGCCAAAATGAAGGTGCAAATAATATATTCTGCAGTGGGAACCAGGGTCACTGGCACCCAAAATGGCCTAAAGGGCTCCACTCAAAACAAAGAAGCACTGTAGATCACTGCACTCATCTCATGATCTGGTGTTATCATCGTAACTTTCTTTCTAAGAAAACCTTGAAAAGTGAATTCCTTTCTTTTTGTATCTCATCTTGACAGAGGTAACAGTGCCAGTGTCCACTGTCTTAGTTTCTTACTGTTCTTTATAGACTATCCCGAGAAAGCAACCTAAAGGAAAAGGGTTTTATTCTGGCTCACAGTTGAAGGGAAGTTCCACAGCAAGAGGTTGAGTTGGCTGCTCTCATTGCTCTCAGTCATGGATATTGGTTTAAATATTAAGGCAACTCCACATAGTTAAAAGGGAGGTTTGTTTTGTGGGGTAACTTACAAGTGAAGGGATAGGTAACAGAGTCTGGGAAAGGTGTGGCACAGTCCAGCAGTGTTCCCTGGAGAACTCTGCTTGGTCTACCTCCAGCGTCCAGGATCCAGGAACCAAGAGAGCCAGCCCATCCGGATCTCGGGTCTTCAGGGTCCTCTCGGCTCCTCTGCCTTGTAGGCATGACAGTTACCGAAGCCTCAATGGGGGTGGGGCTGTGTGACACTTCCAGGTCAAAGCTGCAATGGCTACCCACTACACATGAAGCAACTAGTGTTGAATGCTGTGCTCATCTCACTTTTCCCTCTTTGTGCAGTTCAGAATGCCAGCTCAGGGAATGGCGCCACCCTCGGTGGGTGGGCCTTCCCACCTCATTTAACCTAATCAAGATAACCCACAGGCACATCCTGAGGCCCATCTCCCAGCTGATTCTAGATCTCATCAGGTGGTGGTTGAGGTGAACACCAGAACAGCCCTGTGGGTCTGCAGTAGCCCTTTAGCAAACAGATACCTTAGCAGGCTGTATAAATCATCCCTAGCCTTTCCCTGTCTCTCTTCTAGGTAGTCTGTTTCTCTGGAGGCCTATACTGCGTGTTAACTTCCCTCTCACATGGCTCAGGGCCTATAACCTATTTTCTGAGAATTCTAACCTTTGGGATGTGAAGTTACATTTTCCCCAAACTGGATCTTGTGCTGAACTCCCACATTTGTACATCCCCCCACCCCTCTACATCAGATGTGTGTAGCCAACTCATTATTGTGTGGAGAGAGTAGCCTAGTTCCAGTTTACTGTGTCTTTCTTCCTAAAATATCAGGCCATGTCTGTCCACAAAGTGTGAGACAAGTCTACTCTGTGCTGCTTATTGGGCTAAAGCCACTTTTGCTTTTTCAGTAAAGCAAACGGGATCCCCAGTCTTGTGAAGCATATTCATTTGCTGTGCACTGGTTACCAGCCTGGCAGTGACACAGCAAGTTATGGGAAGCAGATTGATTTCTGTCCTACAGGTGGTGATTATGTAGGAGCCGGGATTATATTGCGGGCCTTTCCCACATGACCCTCGAAATTTGTCATGGGTGAATGGAGTCACATCTGTGTATATCCATTTGACCTGCAACTGAGGGACCTCAGGAAGCACCCTGATGAGGGACTTATACACTGAGTGAAGTGGGATTTACCTAGAGTGATGTGAGAGGCTGTGTTAAAGCATTAAAAGATATATTCCTAACGGGGAAAGGGATTAGAACATACCCTTGGGAAGTTGCATTACCCGCACATTCTGCAGTTATTTTTAAGAACTTCATCTAAGTGGGGAATGAACTGGGTCAGTTCAAAGCTGTCTGGAGAATTGTCCTTTAATTATATTTTCATTTTTCCAGCACTTAATATTTTTACCTGAGTAACTAACAAAGTGTATAACTACCATATCCGCAATGGAAGTCATAAATTTTTCCTACCAATGCTGAATTTTCCACATCAGTAAATGATACGACCACACTCTTCATTATTTAGGCCAGAAAGCCTCAAGTTGGTCGTGATCTCACGTCCATCACTGAAAGTTCACTTGAGCTACTCCTTCCCATTGGGGCTGTTGCAGTACTGGCTTATTAGTGCTCTGCTTTTACTCTAGCCACTCGATAGTTTGTTCTTTACAGAAACTAAATATAAGTTGTCTAATATCAAACATTTCAGAGTCATATCTGATTCAGTCAGATGTTTATCATAGCCTCCTGTATGCTTCACACTATGACATCTGGTTCCTTTTATATTCTCTCTACTCCAACCACAGTTACTCAAAGTCTTGTCTCCAGGACGGTGCTGACTGTTGACATGTTCAGCCTTCATTTAGACTTCTGCTCATACAGGTTTTTGTTCCTAAAATAGCGCCTTCTACTACTTCATGCCTCCTGACCTTCCCTTATTTTACCATATTTTCTGCCTTAGAATATAGACTCCCTAAACACAGGGTTTAATCTGTGTCTTTTAAAGCCATGGAACAGTATCCAAATATGTAGTAAGTACCTGGTAAATATTAGGTGAATCACAAATAATCAAGTGGCCCAAAATATCTGGCCATATTTATGTAGAAAGATCTTTTTTTCCTTAGTTGGTATCTTGTCTACTGTGAGATAGCTAATTAATATTCCTTAAAAGGTGTTACGTATTAGCAGTACTTATTCTGCAGTGCTTGAATCTTACGCCACTGTGTAAAATATTTTTTATGTATTTTCTTAATCACAAAACTTTTAAGCTTGGTGTGGGGTGGCTATTGTTTTACTTTTATGGATTTCAGAACTGACTTTTAGCTTTCTTAAGTGATTTACTTAATATATAGTAATTTATCCCATTTTCTCCTGGATTTATTGTCCCATATGGAAAGAAAATATTATATAGGTGTCACCCAAAACAGTGAGTTACAAAGTAAGAATTTGAAGTAATGACAGTTAAATTACGTTTTTTATTATGCCCCCTCAAAATGCCATGAACTTTAATAACCACGTAAATTGAATTTTTTTAAAAAATACTTTTTCATTTTAACATTTTTCCCAAAGGACTCTAAAACATTAGCAGCAAAGGAAAAAGAAGTTAAAAAGATAACAGATGGGCTGCACAGCCTTCAAGAAGCGAGTCATAAAGATGCTGACGCCTTGGCCGCTGCACAGCAGCACTTCAATGCTGTTTCTGCTGGCTTGTCCAGTAATGAAGATGGAGCAGAAGCCACTCTGGCCGGTCAGATGATAACCTGTAAAAATGACATAAGTAAAGCTCAGACCGAGGCCAAACAGGTACACGCAGACACTGAGCATGGGTGGGGACGGCTGCAGTGTGTGAGAAGCTACTTTTCACAAGTGTGCTTTGGGTTGCTGCAAAATCTTGAAAATAATTAGTTGAATGTGAAGGATTTTTTTAAAATGTACATGTCTAGTCTCTAATATGGTAAATCTCACTTTGTTCATTGTTAAATATTGGTAACCTTTGATTGTCAAGAGCTGTAATTCGATAAATACTTTGCTGTTTTTAGCAGTGCTTGGAATTATGCATGAATGCTTTTTTATTAAGAAGGGGCCACCTTTAAAAAATTTACTTGGAAACATTTGTTTTATTAATTAATTCTAATCAGCTTAAAACATTTGTATTTGCAAATATTTGTATTTTTCATTCAGAAATGACAGGCATGAAGTTTGTAAGAACTCAATACTATAAAATTAAAAAAAAATTTTTTTTTATAAACTTCCTGTCACCATTCAATATCAGATTTTTGGCATTACATTTCTGTTAGTGTACCTTCCCTTTTCCAGATTGTCTTGTTCAGCTTCTTTGCTGTTGACAGACAGGATTCACAAAGATATGCAAATAAGGTTAGAAACACGTGAGTTGAAAAGGAAGAGATCCAAATAGTGGTATGCAACTGTCAGGTGTATTTTTAAGTAGCTACTGAGAGTTACTCTCATCAAATTTCTCAGCTTTGTTAATAATGTCATACTTTATGAATATTAAAAGCACTTTTGTACTAAATTACTCATAGTAATGTTTTTAAGACAAGAATATGGAGAAATGATTCCCTTTTTAAGTATTAATCCAGGAAACTACCCAGTTCTATTTTCAGTTCTGATGTCTCCATGTTAAATTAATTTGAATCTCTAACTGTTTAGTTGCTAAGGCTGTGTGCCTTCATAGTCCGTTATACCCTTCTGTCACAGGCACAGATGAAGTTGAAACATGCCCAACAAGAACTAAAGAGTAAGCAAGCAGAAGTTAGGAAGATGGATAGTGGCTACAAGAAGGATCAAGAAGCTTTTGAAGCTGTAAAGAAAGCTAAGGAAAAACTTGAAACTGAAATGAAGAAACTAAATTATGAAGGTTTGTTTTAAGTGATTTAAGGTCAAATCATTAGGAGGTTTTTATGCATAGAAACTAACAAAGGAAATAAGGTTTTTTTTAACCTACTCATAGACATTAGAGAAGTGTTTATAAATACAATGAAATTATCTAAAATAGTCCAGTTAACTTTTGATATTTCTTGCTTGATCCCTTCCTTGAAAGTTTAAAACTGGCATTTATCTGTTTTCACTTCAATAGGCATCCAGTTATATATTGTTTCTTGGATTGAAAATTGTATGATTTTGAAGTTGGAAACATGTCCATTTGATGCTTGATAGGAATTTAGTAGGACACCTGCCTTTTCCTTAGTATTAGCTAGAGATTTACATTTTGCTCCTGAGTACTTCAGAAGGAGAGGTTGAAGCCCTACTTGCCTTAAGTGGAAATGTTTTTAAGACTTGCTTTCAAGCTCCTTGTGATTACCCCTCAGAAAACAAAGAGGAAAGGCTTCTGGAAAAGCATAGACAGCTCTCTCGAGACATCAGTAATCTGAAAGGAACTTACGAAGCTCTCTTGGCCAGATTTCCCAACCTTCGGTTTGCATACAAGTAAGAGATTTAAACCTTACATTTTCAAACAGTAAATAACCCACACACAGTTTTACTTACACTGGAAGGCAAGCTGGAAATTTTTCACACAATTTTTAAGTTACATTTCTTTATTTCGTATTTTTTCCTTAAATATTAATTGATGGACATCAAATATTGGGTGTGGGGGATTCTTGTGAAAATAATAGTGACTGGTATCACTCATCTTAAGGCAGATGGGGTGATTTAGTCTCCCTCTGCTCAGACTGCCTTCAGAGGTGTCTCGCATCACTGTTGCATTTTCCAGTTTGGATCTTTGTTCAGTTTTCATCTTTTTTCAATGTAGTACTGAACATTGAATCCTGGGTGTCAGGCATGGGAGGGAGCCAACCCCTGAGCTCGAGCTCCAGCCTTGTTATGGCAATCCTAATCATAATTGCAGTGGAGAGATTAGAACACCAACGTTGTTTCATTACATTGAAAATTGGAGGCCGGGCAGTGGTGGCGCAAGCCTTTAATCCCAGCACTCGGGAGGCAGAGCCAGGTGGATCTCTGTGAGTTCGAGGCCAGCCTGGGCTACCAAGTGAGTTCCAGGAAAGGCGCAAAGCTACACAGAGAAACCCTGTCTCGGAAAATCAAGAAAAGAAAAAAAAAAAAATTGGCTGAAAGGGACTGGAAAGATGGCTTAGTAGTTAAGGGAACATGTGGCTTTTTCAGAGGGCCCAAGTTCTGTTTTCATCACCCACATGGGTGAGGGAGGCTTATCTTCAACTCTTGGGCACATAGTACCCTCTTCTGGCCTCCATGAGGAATTGCACTCACATGCATTTACCCCCACATAGACACATGCATGCACATAATTATAACTTAAACAATAAATGTGTTTTGACTTAAATGAAATATTTTACTTTTCAAACAGTAGCTGACATTTTTAAATTTTGGTTTTCGTAAAACTACTAATTTGTTTGTTTAGAGGTCTTAACTAAGGTACTACAATATTTACCTGAAATTAATTTTTGGTAATTTCTCTATTTTTAGGGATCCAGAGAAGAACTGGAATAGGAATTGTGTGAAAGGACTTGTAGCTTCTCTGATAAGTGTGAAAGATAATTCTGCCGCCACAGCTTTGGAATTGGTAGCTGGGGAACGACTTTACAATGTTGTAGTAGACACAGAGGTAAATTAATTTAAATTAAAGAAAATTTAAAAATTAATATTTAGCCTGAAAATTTATATACTACTAGAGAAATTTGGTGCTTTTTAAATTTTTTTTTAACTCCAAGCCGCTTAATCATATCATGGAATTAATCAGTTAATGATTTTTTGATAACGTTAGTTCCAATTTATTTTTTATTTTCTGTTTTGCCTTGCCAATTTATATTTAAATTTGTAAAGGAATCTGAATGCCAATTTTCCTACTACTGTCACATTGGATTTGTCTATATTTATTAGTTCCCACTATTCTTGTTCTTGTAAACTAACCAGAGCCCATCATCTTACATTTTATTTTTTAGCTTTAATTTGTGTGTGTTATGTGTCTGCACAAGCACCACATATGTGTGGGTACCTGCAGAGGCCAGAAGAAGGCATCCTATACATTTTATCTCTAGATTCATTCAACTTTTCAAATTACAAATATGTATCCCTTTCCCTGCGTCTATGCGTTTGCCCTCCTCCATGCTGCTTCTCACCTTCTGGTCTACTCTGTAACAGTTTTTCCTTCTAGGATTCTGTGTGTACATGGTATTATGCGATATTTTTTCTGACTTACATCACCTAGCAAAAATACCTCCCAAGTTCATTCAAAATGTCCACAAAGGCCGGGCGTTGGTGGCACACTCCTTTAATTCCAGCACTCGGGAGGCAGAGGCAGGTGGATCTCTGTGAGTTTGAGGCCAGCCTGGGCTACCAAGTGAGCTCCAGGAAAGGCACAAAGCTACACAGAGAAACCCTGTCTCGAAAAAAAACCAAAAAAAAAAAAATGTCCACAAAGGTCAACATCTCCTTTAGTAAGGCTGAATTATAATCTGTTTTATATACTTTAAGTCTACTTCTTTGAGATAAACACACCATCGATATATTTGATAATGTATTCCTAAACTTTTATACATTTCCATTTTGCTGTTTTTAGTTACCATTAGTAATTTTTCTTCAAATTTCAAATGCATGTTTTTAGGTTACTGGTAAGAAGCTGCTAGAAAAGGGGGAATTGAAGCGTCGATACACAATAATCCCTCTCAATAAAATTTCAGCCAGATGTATTGCTCCTGAAACTCTGAGGGTCGCTCAGAATCTTGTAAGTCTCATTTTGTCTAAATTAAATGTTTAATCTCTTTTAATAATAGGAAACACTAATTGTAAGGGACATACTCATGTTGAATTCCAATCAACTGATGAGGTAGCCCTATTATAGTGTATCTGCTAGTAAGAAAATAGTTATGTACAAGGAAATACATTTTAAATTTACCATGCATTTTTATTTTTAAAAGATTTTCTGCCGGGCAGTGTAGCATATGCCCTTAATCCCAGCACTTGGCAGGCAGAGGCAGGTGGATCTCTGAGTTCAAGGCCAGCCTGGTCTACAAATCTAGTTCCAGGACAATATTATTTGTATTATTTATGTATGTGTATGACTATATGTCATATGCCCGTGCTCTTGGAGGCCAGAAGAGGATGTTGGATCCCCTGAGGCTGGGGTTCCAAGCTTCCTGATGTGGGTGCTGAGAACTGAACTGTGCTCTGGAAGAGCAGCTAGTGTTCTCAACAGCTGTCTCTCAAGCCCCGTACATGGGTGTTGAATGCTGATTAAAAACATGAAGCTAATGACATTTATCAATAAAATTAGCTTGTTAGTAAGCAGAGTGTTTGAGTTGAAAAAGTTAGGTGAAACCCAGAAATAACACTTGTAGTTAAGGTACTGAGCAGATAGCCAGTGTATTTAGTATTACTGAGAAAATTTCAAAATGTCCTGGAGGTTAAAAGTGCTTGTTTGGGTTAGTTTGTGTAAGTGATGTTCACACACTTAATTTGCCTGTAGTTCAGCCCTGGTTTAGGGAGCAGGAATTTCCCACACCAGCAGAGGTACTTAGAGTTTGTAGCCAGGCCTGTTTAATGGTGTCCACTGCCTCAGAAGATAAACCTGAACAACAGCTGTTGCTGTGCTTTGCTGTTGCCATAACAATGCTTGGTTCTTCTAAAAAGATGGGAAAGTTGGACATTGTAAACAGAGTTCAGGAAGAGGCCATGGGTCGGGTGAAAGACTGGGGCTTGCCCTGCCTTTTTATTCTTTCAGTGTTTATTTCTGTCATTTCAAAGTGGCTGCTCTCGTACAGTTTGAATGAAAAAGCATTCACTGAAACAGATTACTAATAATTGAAACAAGACAATTTCTTTAAGTGTGCTAATGAAGAGATAGTTGTATTTATATAGCCCACGTAGATGTGCAAACTTGGTATTGCCTTCTTGATAAAAACTGATAGCACTTTGTACTTAAAACTCTTTTAGTTAGTAATAGATCTTTCAGTATTTGAAGTTATATTTTAAATAAAAAAATTAATAGTAGGTATATATGATTTAAATATATATTGTAGCAGACCTTACTACTTTATATAATAATACTTCAAAGAAAATAGTATGTCCTGTGGTACGCATTTTGTTTTTGCAGGTTGGTCCTAACAACGTTCATGTAGCTCTTTCCTTGGTTGAATACAAACCAGAACTTCAGAAAGCAATGGAATTTGTCTTTGGAACAACATTTGTTTGTAACAATATGGATAATGCCAAAAAAGTGGCCTTTGATAAAAGGATAATGACTAGAACTGTAACTCTTGGGGGTGATGTATTTGATCCTCATGGGACATTGAGTGGAGGTATGTTGTGTATGTGCTTGTGTAACAGTTCTGTAGTAAACAGTTTGTGCCTCTGTAGCAGTTCCTCTCTGTCTCTATATCCCAGTTTCTTTTTAAAAAAAGAGTAGTGCCCAGCCCTCCAGTGGCTTATGGCACTATCATGAGTCAATTCAGTAAGTAGCTTCTTCCTCTACAGCTTGCCCCTGTTTGTGCTTAGGCTGTTCCAGTAACTTAGGTGGTGATGTTAGTATATAGTCTTGCTTGTGCATACTTTTTGCTCAGTTGCAGTCACCAAAAAAAAGGACTTTTTTTTTTTAATTTTTTAATTTCTTAGTCTAACTACCTATTTTCTTAGCAAATTTAGTAACTCACACAATGATTATGTTCTAATGCTGTGTCCCAATAATATAACAACAATAAATAATATTTATTCTGTGTCAGGAATATTGAAGACAATGTTGTCTAGTACAATGGCCATTAGCCACATGTGACTCTTCACATTTGATAAAATGAGAGTAATTTTCTTACTTGTACTAGCAGCTTTTCAGGGGCTCAATAATCACAAATAGTAATTGGATTATACATGTATAGTACATTCTGTAAAGCCTATTCTATGGGTCTTAAATACAAAATTAATCCTTATAACAACTTTAAGATAGGAATATATTATCATCACTAATGTGCAGTTTTAGAAATTTAAAAAGCACTAGTTAAGTAACTTAGTAATTTGCAAAGTTTGGATTTGAAATCCTAGCAGTCGGGTTGCACCTTGTGTTCTTAACCCATTTTAATATTTTTTTAAATATTATTTTGTAAGATTTGTTGTTACTTATATGTCTGATAATGTGAATGTTTGTGTTTGTGTGTCAGGCCAGAAGCAGGCACAAGATTCCCAGGAGCATGTAGTTAGTTGTGAGCTGCCCGACTTGGGTGCTAGGAACTGAACTCTAGTCCTCTGGAAGAGCAGGAAACACTGTTAACCACAGAGCCATTTCTCCAGCCAAAGACTTATGTCTTTTTAGGCAAGGTGAATTAATTAAGTGATCAAGTGTCACACTCCTCAGTACATTATCACGAGTACTGCCTGCATGGAAGATAAACTAAATATTTTTAAATATCTCAAGCAGAAGAAATTCTTGAGATTTAATTGATTCAGATGTACTTGGAGTTTCTGTTTAAGAAGTGTCATATAAATGATACTGTAGTTTATTAGCTCTAATGGCATTGTTAATTAACCTTAGCATTCTTGCATCAAACCTACAGAGCTTCCTTGTTAGCGTAGTATCTCAGGCTGTCACTGCTGGATAAGTACAGGTATGTGAAGGCAGTTGATTCTGATGGTTTTGCTGCATCTTCAGAGCCTATGACAAATTATGAGGTAGTATATAATAGCTCTACTAGCTTGAGCTAGTTTATTTCAGTTATATTACAATTACTACACGTCAGTTGCCTCTGGTCCCTGTTCTCATACTGTAACTCAGTCTGAAGAAATCCTCTTTTCAGTATGCTTTCCTTAGGGCAAATGGTGAATTATATACTGATGTTCAGGGGAGTTTGTTTTCCTTTCATTGGTCAGAACAAATTACATGACTAAGTTCAATGTCTGGAGTGGAAAATTTGCCTTAGCAAGATAGACCCAATGGGTTGGGCAGTGATTTTTTTGAATCAGTAAACTATTGACATATACAAAGCTTTTTGGGTTTTGGTTTTTTTTTGTTTTTGTTTTTTTTTTTGTTTTTTTTTTTTTTTTGTTTTTTTTTGGTTTGTTTGTTTTTTGGTCAGTTTCTTCTTTGTTAAGCCTTGGTTAGTGGAATAAATTCCTTTTCGTCTTTAGTTCACCGGAAGATTTGATTTTGCATCATTTCTAGTATAATTCCCTTAGAAAAGATTGTTTAATAAATGTGTGTTAACATAATATCTAAAGCCTCTGTTAATTTGCTTCTATCCAGGTGCTAGATCCCAGGCAGCTTCTATTTTAACCAAGTTTCAAGAACTCAAAGATGTTCAAGATGAGCTGAGGATCAAGGAGAATGAACTACATGCTCTAGAAGAAGAATTAGCGGGTCTTAAAAATGTTGCTGAAAAGTAAGACTTCTGCTGGACCAAACTACACATGTTCTGTGGGATAGAAAACTATTAGAAGTTGACTGACTTTATTTTTAATTTTAGAGTAAATTTTGAGTCTAATTTTTTATCTACTTTTTTTCTGATTTAAAATAATGTCTGTGTTAAAAGAAGTTAACAGAGTCTAATTAAGCAAATAGGAAAAGAAACAAGACACCTCTTTTCTTGAACAACTCCGTGGCATCGGTGTCCCCCGGACTTGGTGGGGAATGCTTTGATACTCTGGATCGACTCCAGAGGATACTTGAGATCTTGATTTGAATTTCCTCAGTGTAGCAGGCTTGATCAGGTGTCAGCACTAAGTGAGCAGTACTCTGTCTGTCCTTCGATACTGAGATCATTGTGTTGCCTGAGGAGGAGGTCAAAGAGTAAGAGTAAAATTATTCTATCTCTTACTAGCATACTATGTAGCAGGTCTTTTTTATGACACTTTCATTCATACTTTGTTTTGGTGGTTCTGCCCATCTTTCTCCCCACAAAGTTCTCACCCCCATCTCTGACCCACTCCTTATGTGTGCTCTTCTGTCCCGAGTATTCCCCTTCCACATTCATGTCACCTGTAGTCTGTTATTCTTCAGCACACTTTCCTTAAAACCTTGTTTTCCATCCTCATGGAACCCTTCATAGTCTCAGGACACACACCTCGACTCCTCACACAAATACACATACACAGAATTTAGAAGCTAGAATCTACATATGAGACACTGGAGTATTTATCTCTGTAATCCTGGAGTCACCTCACTTAATATTTCCAGGTCCATCAATTTGCTTATAAATTTTATAATATCATTTTTTATGGCTAAATAAAATTCTATTGTATATATACATCACATGGGTGGACATCGAGGTTGTTTCTATTTTCTTGCTGTTGTGAATAAAGCAGCAATAAAACATGGATGTGCAAATATTCTGATTCTGAGTATGTGCCCAGGAATGTTCTCTTAGAGTGTTTCTTTTATGTAGGTATAGGATAGTTGTGTATACTTTGGATTTGTTTGTTTGTTTTTTGAGACAGGGTCTCATGATGTTGTAGATGAAATTCTAAACGGTCTTATTAAATAAGAAACACAGAGCCAAATAGTTAAAAGCCCAGAGATCAGAGCAAGACCACCTTGTCTTACCACTAGCTCTTGTGCTTCCCCTGAGAAAAGAGACTTTCTTCCTGTGTCCTTTCTTTTTATTGCCTTTCTGTTCTGCCTTCTCATTGGTTCTGAACACAACCATATGACTGCCTCGTCAATGCCTGTCTATACAGACCTCCAGGTCTCTATGGTTCTTAACTGAGATTAAAGGTTCGGGTCACCAGCTTGGCTGTGTCCTTGAACACACAGAGACTGCCTGCCATGTGATCGGATTAAGGGCGTGTGCCACCAACACTGGATTTCTGCTAAATGGCTTGCTTTTAGCTCTGATCCCCAGGCAAATTTATTTATTAACATACAAATAAAAATCACATTTCAGCACAAATAAAATAACACCATATGATATAACTAGCTGACCAGAACTCAGAGATCCACTTGGCTTTGCCTCTCAGGTGCTGGAGTTAAAGTTGTGCCATCATGCCTGGCATGCATGTCTACTTTTGAACCTCAGTTGTTTATAATTCAGTTATCAGATTTTTTTCCAAAATTGCAATAATAGATTTCACCTCTGTTTCTCTTGGCATTATATACTCAAATACATATTGATTGAGTGCTTTGTGTGGGCCAGATACTCTTCATATGAAAGTGACTAAAATATTTTTGCCTTCCTGGTTTTTATATCTCAGAAAAAGACATAAACTGGTAAAAGTATGTTAAATAGTTCATAGTTCTGTAAAGCAAAAGGTAAATCTGGAAAGGAAGTAGGAACTGTCCAGGAAATAGGAGGTACTGAAATTTTAGTAGGATGACCATGAACAGCTTTACTAAATACAACTACTGAGCAAAGCAAACACCTTAATAGTGTGTAAATGGCCCTATAGTCACCTCAAAGTCTGTGCTTGCCATAAAGCTTCAGCACTGAGTGCTGCAAAGTTATAAGCATTGTTTAAAATGTAATTGTAATTTTCCCATTCCCTTTGAAAATGATAAACAGGGATTGATAAAAACACTGTTCAGAATTTACGATACTGAATGAAAGTAATCTAAATTTGTGTAAGTCAGTAGCATTTAATTTTTGAAGTTTAAAATTGCACCAAGACTTGAGATCCTCTGTATATATTGAAGAGATCTCCATATTCCATTAGAGTGGCCATTCTAGTACAAAAATACCCATTTTTCCTCCACATCTTCATTTACCTTGATTGGTTGTAGAACAACTGACTTGTTTTTCTGTAAAAAGGCACAACAAAGTTTTTCTGTTCTGTGGAAGCTCTATCAAGGTACTGCTGAGTTTGTAGTGCTTTGGACTTCGCAGTCCTCATTTCTTTCAGGTGCAGGAGATTATTTATTCTTCAGACTTGGTTAGTGACTAACAATAGCACTGAGGTAAAACAAACTGATTTTGAAAATTTAGAAATGTAACGATCAGCAAAAGCCATTCTTGTATATTGTATCAGAACATTGGTACGGTTTTCTTCAAAATTTCTGTGTTAACATTTTTTTAATGACTTGGAGTAGAAAGTGCTCTTTTATTGACTGTCAAGCAGTTTCAAGTAAGAATATTCAAGAGTATTTATATTTGGGTTAATCCTTTTCTCCTCAAAGCTCATGAATTTCTAGTAACTAGGGTATGTTGTGAATTTATATGAACTTGAAATTTCATTGCAACTGAGCTAGCTGAATACTTTGTTTGCAAAGAGATAAGGAGCCAGAACATGGGTAGAAGTATAGCATTGATAAAATGCATATTACAGATGCTTAAGGTGAATACACGACTACTTAAGCTGTCAGTTTCCCTATGAAGAGTGGGTAGTAGTATTATTGCTGACATTTGAAAATGGGAACTAATAAGTAGGTGCCAGATTTGGGGGATTTTTTATGTAATTGTCATTAATTTTATTTTTATAGTAATTAGTGATTGAGTCTAGGTATTTATAGGTATATTTAAACATTTAAATAAACTTAATTTATTCAAAGATTACTTTTAATGTTTTCTGAAATTAAAGGTATTTTGAGAATAGTTATTTGATCATTTACAGTTTACCTTCAGTGATAGCTCTCCATGCTAACCATTGGCATGTCGTTCTATTTATTTTACATGAGTTCATTTTATTTGTATTACATATGAGTTCATTTCAGGTAAGAGCCTCAAGTTTGAATGCATGTCTCAAATGCCAAGAAGATTTATAAACTTGTCTTTTTAAGGTATCGGCAACTGAAACAGCAATGGGAGATGAAGACAGAGGAGGGAGATTTGTTGCAAACCAAACTTCAGCAAAGCTCTTATCATAAACAACAAGAAGAATTAGATGCCCTTAAAAAAACCATTGGTGAGATGCCCACTGTGCCTAATCTCTGTGCTGTTCTCTCCCTGATACTCAGAAGATTTAAAGAGTTCGAGCACATGTGGGTGTTTTTCTGCAGGACAAGTTCAAGTGTGGGACTTTTAGAACTTAGGGTGTGATCATCCTTGTCTTTATTTTGCAACACCAAAATTTGTCTCCTTTTAACCAATATTCACATCAATATAGGAAAATCTTCATTTCTTTAAGTTCTTTTCCAGACATTTTAGGATTCTCTAATCTTACAGTTGTGAAGAGGTCGCATAGCATTCAAGCTAGGATTTAATTTGCATTTTGCTCATCATATATAAGGTTTGGTATACTTTTTGTATGTTTATTGGAGCTTTATGTTTCTATTCCTGTAAGCTTTTCATTTGCCCATTTTTCCTGTAAGTAACTTGTTTTCTCTCATTGTTTACATACAAAAGTTTTTAATGTTCAGTACAATTCAATTTATAGCTACTTACCTGTTGCCTAGGAGAGTGATCCTAAAAATGAGGCAAACTAAACTCTCATACAATAGCTAACTTTATTCAGAGCATCAGACAATTTATAGTCTGAGAGTATTCTTGAGGCTTAAGCAAGGTCATGTGAGCAAAAGTCACAAGTTTGGGCTATATACAGTCAGGAGGGCAAGGTCACATTAGTTCACACTGTATACAGTCAGGAGGACAATCCATGCTTGGAAACATCATTCTGAATAGTAATGGGTAAGATGATGGGTAATCTAAAGTAAAACTCACTCCTGGAAGGGGCACAAAAGCACATTCCAAGAAGAACCCATGTTATGGAGGAACAGGGATTACTAAACTCTTACCTTGTTTACTTGGAGCTTTCTCAAAGGTCTCAGAAAGCTCACACAGCTTCATTCATGAACATGTTTCGATGCTTTCCTATGCAAATTCCTGAACTGTTCTATATTTATTTTCCCTCTTCATTATAATTTGATTGTATATAGCAGTTTGTTTTGTTTTTGTCATTCATTGTGACAAAAATCTGTGTGTGTATTTTTCTACTAATATTTTATTCTGTACTAAAAAGTAATGGAAAATTATCCAGTGTTAGCTTCTGGAATTACATTTGCATAACGGGTCCTAGCTCTGACTGATGTCGCCCATGATAGGAGACTATCCATTTTTCCTTGTTTGCTTATGTTTAATACCTCAGCTTCAATCTAAACATGTTCTCATCGTCCTTCTCTCTCATCGTAGAAGGCTGTTTGGTGGCTATAAGTAGATAGAATCACTGTAAGCTCATGCTAACTATAAAATCATGGAAAATAGTATGGTACCAGTGTTGATTTGAGCTGTAAGATAGGAGGCATAATTCAGTAGTGTACCATGTGCTTTATATATGCAAGGTTGAGTTTCATACTTAGCATTTTAAAAACAAAAGCACTCTCTCACATACAAATAAAACTGTGATCTTTCAGTAGAAATAATTTCACAGATCTCAAATACAGCTTTTAGTGGGATTCATGTTTCATTATTGCATTTCTAAAACAGCCACAATGCTTATATTAATTTGATTTATAAGCTTTTATCTGTGTTATTAAATTAGCCATGTTTAACTACCTTGTGATTCAGAGGAAAGTGAGGAGACATTAAAAAACACCAAAGAAATCCAAAAGAAAGCTGAAGAAAAGTATGAAGCATTGGAGAATAAAATGAAAAATGCAGAAGCTGAAAGAGAGAAAGAACTGAAGGATGCTCAGAAAAAACTGGATTGTGCCAAAACAAAGGCAGATGCATCTAACAGGAAAATGAAAGAAAAACAACAGGTAAGAACCTCCCTTCAAATGGTGGCAGTCTTTTTAAATCGGCATAGAATGGAAGGTGAGGAAATGTCATTGGCTGGCCTTACTCATTAGTGCTGATTCCAAATAAGCACCTTGTTAAATTGTAAATTATGCATCTTACAAGCCAAACACTGTAAACCCTGCAATTGAGAGTCTCACAAATCAGGAGCAAATCGTAATGTGGCATGTGTCTTACCAGGTTATGTTCCTGTTTATCACTACATTTGTGGATGTGCACTGTCAGAAACTGAAGAAAAAACATGCTATATTTACAAAGTGTCTTAGGATTGTAGACTTACCTTTAATATCTTTTGTAGAGTGCCAGAGCTTTTTGAATAGTGCCATGAACTTTTTTACATCTCCAAAGACTATACCCTACACTCTAAATTTTGCCTCTTTACCCAGCTTAAAATTCTTTCATTAAATAGTTTCACAATAATTTTTTAGTGAACTAAAAGTATATTGGAAAACAAAATCAAGAAACCTAAGTTTTTTTTTTGTTTTTTTTTTTTTGGTTTTTTTTTTTTTTTTTTTTTTTTTTTTTGGTTTTTCGACACAGGGTTTCTCTGTGTAGCTCTGTGCCTTTCCTGGAACTCACTTGGTAGTCCAGGCTGGCCTTGAACTCACAGAGATCCGTCTGGCTCTGCCTCCCGAGTGCTGGGATTAAAGGCATGCGCCACCACCGCCCGGCAAGAAACCTAAGTTTTTGCATGCTGAAATACTTTTGTCAATAAAGCTCACTAGTGCATAGGTTATGTAGAATTTTATTACTTTGCTTTAGTATAACTAATGGTAAAGGAAATAATTTATGCAGTTTCCTAACCTCATAAAACTTATACATTTTTAAGGGGAAATAAGCTTCTGTTTTCTTTTTCTTCTGAGGAAACAACTTGGTTTGTTGATATTTTAATACTAAATGGTTAGTCTTATTTAAATGGGAATACTGTTAATGTTTATCTCTGAAGCTAAATTCTTGGCTAGCAGTTAACCTTCACTGCCATGTTTCTGTAGGAAGTTGAAGCAATTACTCTGGAGCTAGAAGAGCTCAAAAGAGAGCATGCATCTAATAAACAGCAGCTTGACGCTGTGAATGAAGCCATCAAAGCCTACGAAGGTCAGATTGAAATGATGGCAGCTGAGGTAGCTAAAAATAAGGTAAGGATTATTTATCAAATTAGAAAAATTAAAAACCACTCAGAAAGGTTTTGGGTTTGGGTTCAAAGAGCACACTGAAGCAGATTGCCTTTGGGCTTAGAGATTTATTAACACCATAGAGACTGCATGCTGGAGGATCTTAGAGGCCAGGCCACCAAGGGTAGAGGTAGAAGGCTCCCAGGAGAGCTAGGTCCCAGATGTCAGAGAAAGGGAGAGTTCCCTTGCTAAGTGGATGCTGAGTAATTCACAGGAATAGCTTTCAGTCAGGCTGGCTAGACTTGGGTGTCTGGGGAAGTGAGGCTTACAGTGTGAGGAAGAAAGGAAGGCATCTTGTTAATGGACTTGCAGGATGTGGGGAATAGAGAGAGAAGGAGCATACCTAGTTAAGGTATATCATTATCAAAGTGAAAGATGGGTCGAGGTCATTCTCTGTCTCTTAGAATCTCATAACCTGAGCCTATACATTTCTTAAGAAAGTGAGAATTATGCTATTTTCCTGGAATTGGTCACTTGGAGTGTCTGTTATTGATAGGCTCTTGTGTGTGTGTGTGTGGGGGTGCCATTTGTTGCATAGCAGCTTTGAGAGGGGGGCTGCTGTGGGTGGACAGGGCCTAATTAGTTCCTAGCCTGAAACTTAACACTCATCTACTTAGGAAATGTTGAACTAAGATAACTGACAAGTACTTTAGGTCTTTTCACTTATGATCAGAGCATGAGGTGAAATGGGGATTCCAGAAAATTATGAAATGACATCAGGGGTTCAGCCTTGTAAGTAAAATTGTTGCAACTCTGTGGGTTTGGTCCTAGATTTCGGCACCAAAACATGAATTTTGCAACTCTGGGGAGAGGTGTCCTGGCTACCTGGGAGTCAGGCAACACCTTGAGCTGCTTAGGACAGCTCTGGTGGCTGGAGCTGCAAAGAGACAGCCCAACCCTAGAGGGGAAGTTTTTCTGACTTTTCTCACGAAATTCAGGCCTGGAACTGCTTCAGGAAAGTCAGGGCTATACCTGATGTGATGGGGGAGATCTCCCCACAGATACAGCAGTCTTGTTTCTCTCCTGGGAAGCCACTACAGCTGAGCTTTGCTCAGCCCCCACTTAAGGGGCCTTCCTAGCAGAGCTCTTCTTCTCCTGCCTAAGAAATTGCAAAAATGTAGCAAATCTCAGGCTCAGGAGAAAAGTGTTACTTTTCAGTAACTGTCCACTGAGGGACATCTCAGCAAGGATCTTCTATTTAGTTCCTCCTTGCTCTGTCCACTGAGGGATGTCTCAGCAAGCTTCTTCTGTTCAGTAGTGAATGAAAGTCTTCACACCCAAAACTCTTTTGAGAAAGAGATTTATTTGGGGAGGAGGAGTCCAGGAGAGTAGCTGCCTATACCAGGGTGGAGAGAACAGCTCACAACTGACCAGGCAGGGCAGTTTATATACGATGGCCTGTGGGGGGAGTCAATCCATGATTGGTTAGTTTTTCTTCTCAGGGATTGGTCAGTTTTGTGGGCTAGAGACAGAGATGGCCCTGATTTCAGGGCCAAACTGTGTTTTTTTCACTGGCCTTTCTTAGCTTTTTGACACTACCTCTAAGACCAGGGCACATTTCTTTCACTGACTCTGATTCTAGGAACCAAGAGTGTTATTTTGGCACTAGTTTCAGAGTCAGGACATGTATCCTTGGTTCTGGGTTTGGGGATAAAGTGTTCATTTCTCTGGCTCAGGTCCCAAACCCAGGCTGTATTTCTTTCCCTGGTCCTGGGCTCCAGGGCCAGGATTCTACTGTCCTGCTCTGTGATTGGTTGGTTTCACAAGTCAGGTGGCCAGGGGCAGAGATGCCTCTGATTTGAGCCAAACTGTTTCTTTCATTGGCCTTATCTGAGCCATCCTTCCCTATTTCTGGGCCCCAGGGTCAGGGTGGGTTTCTTTAACCAGCCCCTTTTTCCTACAAGACTGAGTCTACTGAAACAAATCCATACAGGAAAATGAACCAAGTTTAAAGAAAAAATAATAACTGTGTGAAAGGGTTGATCACAGGGGTTGAGCGAAATCTAAGGCATATAAGAACAACAGAGAGAAATAGGTGTTACCCCCAGGACTGAGGTGATGGCCCTCAGAAGTAGCAGCAAATCTGCCTTGGAGCCCTGCTCCTCCTATAGGGCTGAACACCAGGTAGGTCTCACTGCAGAGGTGTGACTGACTTGGTAAGTAAAGATTTAAGTTTGCCAGAAAAAACTATTCACAAAAAGACTGCATATGTATGGTGCCTACTGGGAAATTTTCTGTGAACACTGGTCATTGGATGGTATTCACCTGGAACTAAATAAAACCCTGTGCTCAGATGCCAGGTAGAGCCATGCATGGTACTGTCCCCTATACATAGTAAGTCTACCTTTGAGATAAGCACACCGGCCAGCAAGCACTACACATCTTTATAGTGATGCAGCATTGTAATGAAGCAATATTGTTGCAACTGGCAAGGAAGACATGACCAGTTCTCAGAAGAAGGACTGTGAAAGTTAAGATTCAGAGAGTCTTATGAATATTCCCTACTCATACCTATTTTTAATTTATCCTAAATTCTCTTGTATTTTTACTCCTTCTGTAATGCAACCTTAATTTTTCAAGTATGTGAGTTTATCACTGAGATGTATTCTTATTAGTGGCATGAGTTTCGTATTAATTACATACACATTTTATGAAAACATTACATACTGCATTGGTGGCAGAATAACAATTTTTAACTACTCCTTTTCTGACTAAGAATTTATAATTTGTCTCAGCTTTATGGTTCGTGTTGATTGGATGTTTTACAGTTTCTGTTCAATTTTTCTTTCTAGCTTCCAAGGTAAATTTCACTTTTTGTTGTTCTGATATCCCTCATTTTGAACATGTATTTTTTTCATCTTAGTTCCTTCCTCTGTCTTCTACTATGCCCTATCAACATCATGTTTTTCTTTTAATAGGAAACTGTAAGATAGATGAATTGGTCTTTAAAGTTTATTCAATCGGGCTTTACCTTAAAAATTGTTTCCTTTTGCTGATAGGGCAGATTAGCATGCTCCCTGGGAGCTGTTGACTAATTGGCTTGATACAAACAAGATTAAAACTCTATTCCTGCTCAATCTGAAGTGACAGAGCTCCTGTGTGTTTTCTACCAGTGCAGAACAGACTGACAGTCACACCTACCGTGCACCTGTATGTTGGCATGAGAGTCTTCATAAGCATGCTCTGTCAGACATACCTAAGGCTAAGAGGACTATATAGTATTTCCCTTTTAATGTATCAGAATTTTACGCACTTTCGTTCTTTTCTTTGAAGGATTTTGAGATGTAAAATATCTTTAGATTTTATGTTAAGTCTTGAATGTCGTTCCTCCTGCAGAAGACAGTTAACAAACACAGCTAGGTACTGTAAGAAGATTAGGTCACTCACTCTGAGCACAGTCTGACGTAGAACACTGGCTCAGAATTATGTTGTTTTCCAAATTCTCTCCCCCCACCCCCATCTAAATTGTTGTTTGTTTGTGATTACTTAAGGAGATCATTTCTTAGAGTCTCTCTTAGTTAGGGTTTCTATTGCTGTGAAGAGACACCATGACCTCGGCAATTCTTATAAGGGAAAAACATTTAATTGGGTAGCTTCCATTTTCAGAGGTTTAGTCCATTGTCATCATGGTGCGACAATGTGGTGTGCAGGCAGACATGGTGCTGGAGAAGACAGAATGTCCTACATCCTAAAAACCATGCTGAAATTAGTACTTGGGAAGTTAGGTAGCCTCCACCCTAGAGACCAGGTAGGTAGTGAAACTCAGGGTAAGAAAATTTCTTTTCAACAGGTCTTTCAACAGAAGGGTTCTCTTCATTTCTGATTTGACTGCTGTGTTGAAATCAAGAGCTGTAACATTCTGTTGTCACTGGTCATCTCCATCACCTTACATCTGCGGAAGGGGAAAGTCATAAATCAACCTCCCTTGTCTTGAGCCCTTATCTTTGTCCTTACTAGATTTATGTTCTTCAGGGATCTGTCAGCTTGTCTTCTTGTTAGCTGCTCAGACTGCACTTTTTAAACTAGAGACAGCAGGTCAGCTTTAAGTAGTCCCTCCTCCCAGGCATTTCAATCCAGCAACACTACATACAGTAAAAGCCTGGTTTGTTTAGGTGTAAGCTGAGATTTACCTTGTGTTTGGATTCATGACTTATTTTACATGGGTTTAAACTGTGAAGCTTTAGACAGCCATTTACCTGTAGTCACATTGACATGTTTTCTAGAAGTCTGTCAGACAAACTTGGAGCAGAGTTAAAATATTTACCTATTTACCTTACCTTGTGCTTTTTAATTTTTGTTGTTGTTTTAGGAATCAGTAAATAAAGCTCAAGAAGAGCTGACAAAGCAAAAAGAAATAATAACGGCCCAAGACAATATAATTAAAGAAAAATGTGCGGAAGTGGCGAAGCACAATTTGCAAAACAATGATTCTCAGCTTAAAATTAAGGAGTTAGACCACAGCATCAGCAAACATAAGCGGGAAGCTGATGATGCTGCTGCCAAGGTATGGTTATGTTCAGTTTTACAACCTGGATGAGGTTTTATTTCTGAGCTCTTAAAAAAATTCTAGTAACTGTTCAATAGGAAACTTGGTACAAATGGCAGAACCATAGCCTAAAGTCTATTTGAGTTTATTGCTGTGTTAACTGTTTCTCACTAAGAATTAAGTTTTCAGTAACCCAAATGATTTGTTTTTAAATTTAATTATAGACATTTATTCCTCATTATGAGATGTATTTCTATAATATTGATATCCAATAGGATTGGTATTTTTATCCATACTCATTGATAGAACTTAGTAATGATAATATACATTCTTATTTTATTACAAGTTGAATTTGAAGAACTCACGAAAATATGTATATAGATCTCATTTTAAAAGACATTGGTTTTCGGGTATCCTTATACATTGTCAACGCTATTTATACAACTTTATTGAAAATATATTGTTCATTGCAGTTATTTTAAAGTTATTCCAAGTTTTAATTGCATTTGAAATCTTCTTTTGCTATGTCACAGTACCTTAAGTATTTTAAAGAGTATAAGGTTGATGTTGTAAAAATTATTGTATCAGACCCTACGCTGAAGATGCAGGGAAAAGTAACATGTCCACGCAGTACCTTCAGAGATCTTACAGATCATCTCAGAAGCTAGACTTTAAATTGGGATCTGTCAATTTAATGTCATTAAAATGGGATCTCAATTTAAATTAAATTGAGAGTTTACTTTGTGGTTTAGAGGTACCATTGCAGTGGAAGTGGTGAGGGCAAATAGATTGGCAATATTACATTCAACTGATCGGAGTGAATCTCACCCAGGTGTAGAGAACAACCATTAAGGATTATAATTTTAAGTTTGAATTGGTTGTATTATATGAAAAGGTTACATTTTACTTTGTCAGAAGGGGTGGAAGTAGGGATAGTCAACATTTGAGGTTTTTTTTTTTTCTTAGATTATAATTCTGAGACAATTATTAAGTAGTCACAATTAGGCTTCTATGATTTCATCAAATATATAACTGTTCCTAAGGAAGTTTCCCTACATACAGATTACTTTTTGCCATATTAGATTGGATTTAGTAAAATCTGAATGAGCCTCATCTAACTTATATTTTAATGGAGATGTTTTGAGTATACAAATGAAGCATCTTCAATCTGGAAATCCTAAGTGCTCCATAATTCAAAACATTTTGTGTGCCAACATGCCATAAGGAGAAAATGTAACACCTGGTCTCATGTACCAGGTCAGAATGAAAGTAAAGAAGCAGTAAAAATGTCAAGTAAAATTGTCTTCAGATACTGTGTGAATTTTCTGTTTTGACTTAGATCCTATCTCTAAGATAGCTTACTCTATATATGTGAATATTCCAAAATTGAAATAACAGCAAAAATCCAAAGCATTTCTGGACCAAAGTGTTTTGGAACAAAGGACACTCAACTTTGTAAAACTTTCTCTTTCACTCATTGTTATTTATTAAGCTATGCAATGTTATTTATTAAGCTGTGCTGTTTACCGTGCGAGAAAAGCCAGGGGGTACCACAAAACCCACTATAAGAGTTTATTAAGGAAAGAGAACAGAAGGAGTGTACATAGGCCTATGAAATGACCATGCAGGAAGAGAGGGGAGGAATAGATGGAACCGGCTTTTATGGTTCCCCCCTACACATGTGCATATGGGCTTATGTAGCTACATGATTACTACATATATAGATTGTGTGACCACGCTGTGCGTAGATTACATGATCACGAGGTGCCCAGATTATGGGATTATGTAGAACGTAAGGCCCTAGGATGACTAAGCATCTTGCCTGGCTACTGGACAGTGCATGTATGGTCATGTAGCTAGTGGGGGTGGCTAGGAATTCTAACACTCCTCCCTGCTCCTGCATGGTGGGAAGATCCTTCTCTATGAAGTCTGTGCTTGGGTCTGCGATCCCTGGCCAAGAATCCATCCTTATTGCTGTAAATGAGCTGCCCTAGCTTTCTTTGTCTATGTTATTGTGATTCTTTTTTTTTCCCTCCCAAATATTTGATTTAAAAGTAGTAAGCATTCGGGAAACATTTTTGAATATGATTTTAGTTCTTTCCTTTTTCACATGTGACCAGGTATCCAAAATGTTGAATGATTATGACTGGATTAATGCTGAGAAACACCTATTTGGTCAACCTAATAGTGCCTATGATTTCAAAACAAACAACCCAAAAGAAGCTGGTCAGAGACTTCAGAAGTTACAAGAAGTAAAAGAGAAACTAGGAAGAAGTGTCAATATGAGAGCTATGAATGTACTGACAGAAGCTGAAGAGCGGGTAGGTCTGCTTCCTATCACTGTTCAGCCATAATAGAACAACGTAGCCATCTGTGATGATATATGACCTCTAAGCTGTTATTAGATTCAGCCCTTTGCCTAACTTAGTAGGTTCTTATATTTAAGCTGCATAGCATGGTAGGACTTGTTTATTTTTATTAGATTGTGATAATTGAGCTCTAATACCATTTTTTAAAACAAATGTTAAAAGAGAAATATTGAAAGAATTAGAAGGTTGTCCTGGTTAGGGTTACTCTTGCTGTGATAAACTCCACTACAAAAAGCAACTCGGGGAGGATAGGGCTTATTTGCCTTCCGGTCATGGTTGCAGTCCATCATTGAGGGAAGCCAGTGCAGCACCTCAGTCAGGGCAGGAAGCTGGAGGCGGGAGCTGAAGCAGAGGCCACCGAGGAATGCTGTTTACTGGCTTGCTCAGCCTGCTTTCCTAGAGAACCCAGGACAATGTGCCCAAAAGTGGCACTGCTCACAATGGGGTGAGCTCTCTTGCTTAATCAAGAAATTGCTCCACGGACTTCCCTTTAGGCCAGTGTGATAGACATTTTCTAACTGAAGTTCCCTCTTCCCAGACGACTCTAGCTTAGGCAAGCTGACACAACGAAAAAACGGTAAACCCGTAAGAAGCACTAAGGTTCTCTGTTGATGAAGAGCTGACCTCTTCCCCTCATGTTTTGTGTCTGCTTATATAAGAACTGAACTTATGGAATAAATAAGGTAGAAATGTGGAGGTCACAGGACTGGCTCAAGTTAATAGGGGAGGTATGAAGACTTCTTGAACTGTAGAACTGTAAGGAGAAATGGGTCAGGAAGGGTAGTAGAAAGTTCTGTACTGTCAGTCATGCATGCAGCTTTCCCACTGCAGCCCTCAGCAGAAAGCTAGTGTGAAGCAGTAGATGAGAGCTGAAACTGAGGGACTACTTACTCAGATACAGAGAGAGTGCCTTCCAGGAAGACAGAGGAGTGCAGGGAACATAGACCACAAGTGGGTTTATTATGTCCAAGGGACTGAACGAGACCCAGATTGCAGAATCCAATGAAGACCCAGATTCTGTAGTCAGAAAGATAAAGGCCAATTACTGTATTACACAGGACATACACAGCACAGTGAAGAATTAAAAGCTTATTCGTGGTGCTACTGAATCTGGCCCCTTGTACTATAGTTTTCATGTAACATTTTCCAGTTTGCCTCGGTTACTAGAAGAAAAGGGCTATTAGTATAGTCTAAATACTCTTAAGACTTCTAAATTCTTGGTTCTGGTAGTTGAATTTACCTATATATTGGTAATATATTTATTTTTCTCATAATTTGGTTTTTATTATAGTTCTGGTACATTGAATCTTTCTAGTAAATAAAATTGTGTTATGTTTAAAACAATGAAACTTCTTTTTGACTGACTAAATGCCAGAATGTGGAAGACATTTTGTGTTTTACAAATTAAGTATCTTATTTTCCTTACAGTATAATGATTTGATGAAGAAGAAAAGAATTGTAGAAAATGACAAATCCAAAATCCTTGCAACTATAGAAGATCTTGATCAGAAGAAAAACCAAGCCCTAAATATTGCTTGGCAAAAGGTACTTTAATCTCAAAATGTAACCTCAGGTCAAGGATGAAGGATCACATCAGTAGGTTTACACAGTAAGAGCAGTTCAGTGTGGCTTGAATGAGCCATGTGCTCACACCTGAGCCTTCTAGACTTTGTAAATGTGTTTTTGTCTTGACTTTACTACAAGACTTAGAGAAGCAAGTTTATGTCACATCAGCATTTATCATGACTGTTACTTTTAAAAGGAACACTGTTTATTCTCCTTCCTCTGTGAGACTGCAGTTTCTCATATTGGAAGAAACTCAGTACTCTCCAGTGTCTGCTACACCCTGCACAGCTGCTTAACTCTGAAAGCAGCGCATCTCACTCAGACAGCTAGCTAGAAATAAGGACCTTCCAAGGACTCAGTTTCACCATTGTTTATTTCTCTTGCTATTTCCAAAACATTTCTGTACCCCAAATCTATATAGCTCAATAAACTCCTGTGCCAAAATACAGATTTGGGGTATGGTTAGTGTTGCTATAATAATAACAATGACTTGCAAGTTCTGTAAATTGAAGTTTAAAAAAATAAACAGCCTGGTGGTGGTGGCGCACGCCTTTAATCCAAGCACTTGGGAGGCAGAGCCAGGCGGATCTCAGTGAGTTCAAGGCCAGCCTGGTTTACAGAGCGAGATTCAGGACAGGCTCCAAAACTACACAGAGAAATCCTGTCTTGAAAAATTAAAAAAAAAAAAAAAAAGTAGAAAGACTTTAAGAAATACCTTTTTAATTGCCATATAGTAACTATACATGTTTAAAGGGTATGCTGTGACATTTCAGTATATGCAATTTGTAATAATGAGGCATAGGCACTCAACATACTCGCTTCAAACATTTAATACTTCCTTGTACTAAGATAATCAAAATCCGGTTTTTGTTTGTGTTTTTTAGCTAGTTTGAATTTTCCATTAATTGCAGTTAACAATAGTTATCATCCTGTGATATAAAACAGGGGAATTGATTGCTCTTATCCAAAGGCATGCCTACACCTGTTAACAACTATCTTCTCTTCATTCTCCTTACCCAGGGGTACCCTTCCTGGCCTCATAATGCCTCTTTCCTTCTAATGCTTTATCTTTCATATAGGTGTTAGCTAACTTTTCTCATGCTGTGACACAGAAGGCTATTTTGGCTCACATTTTGGGAATGTACTTCATCACAGCAGGAACATCCTGAGGCAGGAGTAGCAGGCCACTGATCACATTGTACCCACAGACAGGAAGCAGAGAGAGGTCGCTGTGGGGTGGTCTGCTCACTCTTGAACTCAGTCTGGCACTCTACCCCCTGAGATGGTGAACACCCACATTTAGGATAGGCCTTCTTGTTTCAGTTAGACCTCTTTGAAACAGACTTACAGATAGAACCAGGGAATTGTCTCCAGGGTGATTGTAAATCTTGTCAGGTGTCAGTCAAGATTAAGTGTTCCGTATACTTATCAGCTATATCCCATTTCATTGTGTACTTCTTTATCAGTAGCCCCACAGTTGGTTTCATCTTGTGACTCCCTGCATCTTTGCTGGCAGAAACTTGTCTTTTTCACGTTGATCATTTTAACTTGAGTGAGATGGTAGGTCACTGTGGTTTTGATTTGCATTAGTGATGTTGAACATTGTTCCTTTCCTTGTTGGTCTTTTGTATAGCTATTTTGAAGAAATTTCTATTCAAGTCATTTACCCATTTTTAAATCATGTTTTGTTCCTAAGTTTGTTACATGTATATTCAGCATAGTAATGCTTTGTAAGTTTACAGTTGTTTCTCTCCATTCTTCAGATTCTTTCTTAACTCCTCATCATTCTTAAGTTTTAGTTTTTAAGATTATTTTCCAAATATCTGTCTTTTACTTTTCTATTTAAAGTCTATTATATCTGATTTAAGTATGGTTGCTGCTGCTTACTTTGGATTTCTGCTTGCATGCTATATCTTTTCATTTCAATCTTCATATATATTTTACGGGTAAACTGAGTTTCCTCTAGGCATTAGATCATTGTATCTAGCTTTTGTCTTTACCCATCAGCTAGTCTGTAGCTTAAAGAAATTTAACCCCTTTGCCTTCAGAGATATTAATAGTAAAGATGTACTGCTTCATTCTGTTATTTCATATCTTCTTCATTTCTTTATTCCTCTTTGTTCATCTTTGTTGTTTGGTGATTTTCTGTGATAGTAGAATTTTATTCTCTTATTTGTCTATTATTTGTATCTGTTCTGTTGTGTTGTAAACTTTTGTGTTTGTTTTGTCTGGTTATATTCAGCATCTGTTTACTTATAGTGTAGAACTCTAAAGCAGGACCAGTTGGGTGATAATAAATTCCCTTAGTTCATTTTACCTCAGAAAGTCTTTTTTTTTTTCCCTGATGGAAGCTTTGCAGGCTAGCTTTGTGTTGATTGACAGTTTTCACAAGTTTGAATACCACTCCATATTTAGCAAAATTGAAATCATTTCTTGTATTTTATCTGAATATACAATAAAATAAAAGTATTGAAGTAGCCAGAGAAACTTCAGAACATACAAAAATTTGTAGACTAAGGACCCAGCTACTGAATCATGAATGGGTCATTGGAAAACTTAAAGAAACTTTTGTTTTTTTCTTTTTGGCTTTTCAAGACAGGGTTTCTTTGTGTAGTCCTGGCTATTCTGGAACTTGCTCTGTAGACTAGGCTGGCCTCGAACTAAGAGAGATCTGCCTGCCTTTGCCTACCTAGTGCTATGATTAAAAGCATGTGCCACCACTGTCCAACTAACAAAACTTTCAACTTAGAATTGAATGAGATACAATATACAAAAATGTAAGGGGCATAATAAAAAACAGTACTGTGATGGAAATTTTGACCTAAAAAAAAACCCCTACATTTGAAAAAGTCAGAGAGGTACAATATAAGTAATATGTATTACTGATGCCACTTGGGGTTTTAGAAAAACAAGAGAAAGTCAAAGGCCAAATCAGTAGATGCAATATCAATGTTAGGGCACAAATTAATGAATTAGAAATGAAAAAGAAAATATAACAATCAAGGAAGAATAGAGTCATTACAACAGCTACCAGTATAACTCTGAAAGTAATTGGGGTCTGTTTTAATAAAATATATTCTAATAAATTAGAAAATGTAAAAGAAATGAACTTCTAGACTCATGGCCTACTGTCTTAGTTACTATTCTATTGTTGTGAAGAAACATCATGACCAAAGCAATTTATAAAAGGAAGTATTTAATTGGGGGCTCACAGTTTCAGAGGGTCCATGATCATCATGATAGGAGGCATAGTGGCACATAGGCAGGCTTGGCAGTGGAGAAGTAGCTGAAAGCTTATATCCTGATATAAGCTGCCTGGTATGGGCTTTTGAAACCTCAAAGCCCACCCCCAGTGACATACCTCCTCTAACAAGACCACACTTCCTAATTCCTCCCAAATAGTTCCAACTGGGGACCAATGTATGAGCCTGTGGGGGCTGTTCTCATTCAAACTACCACACCTACCAAAATTAAATCAAAGTGAGATAAACAACCAGACATACAACAAGCAGTAGAATTGAAGAAATGATGCTCATTTTGCTCTTTCCTAATTCCCAAGGTTTACCAGTGCAACTTTGAGTATTCAGCATCCAAGTCATCATTCTTCTTTTTCCCAATATTCAATGATAACCTACTTGGTAGAATCTATTAATATTGGCATATGTAGCTTTTTGCTGGAGATAATGTAAGTTCCTTAGTTAGGTTCATATTCAAGAATACTGCTGGTCTTAAGCTGCATCTTTAAGGTACTTATATAATATCTAAACAATTATATAATTTGTAGAACCATTCCATGCCCGGAGGGAATCACTGCTGAATCCCACCAAACTTTTAAAGAACTGATCCCAGTGCTTCAGAAATGATTCTGTAAAATCAGATGGATGGAGTGCTGCCAACCTATCTTTATCAAGTCACTGTTGATCATATCAAATCCTGTGAAACACACACACACACACACACTGAAAACAAAAAGAAAATTATAGGTCAATTTCCTTGTGTGCAGAAACTTGATTCAAGTATTCTTATAATACATATAGAGTTAATAATGGGTCCTAAGAGATGCCCCCAGTGGTTCCCAAATTTAGTACAAATGAGAATATTTTGTAAATTGATTTTTCTCTTTCCTAATTCCCAAGGTTCTTGCATTGCAACTGATGTTTATTGGTTATTCAGAATGGGATTCATCATTCCTCATTTTCTCAATTTTCAACTAGCCTAATGTAGTAGAAGCTATTAATATTGGCATATATATTTCTTTTGGCTGAGGTAGCATGTTATCTAGTTACTTCCATATCCAGGAATACTGCTTGCCTCTTAAGAGATTTCCTAATTATATTTACTTGTTTATTTTGCGTGCCTACCACTGAATCTGAAGATTTCCCTAGAGACCATGGCTATCAAATCCTAGAGGACATGGATTTGACAAGGAGCAATGCTGGTTTCTCTGTGGTATACTCACATTTGTCTTCTGAATGCTGAAGTTATTTGTCATATTTATAGACAGATGGCTAAATGCTGATCAGGTGTACATGTATATGCACTGAACCATTCTGTATGCCATGAATTTGGGCCTAATCTCTGTGTAATCAGGCAATTCAGACAGGCCAAACAGTTTCCTGAGACCTTTTCTTTCTGACAGTGGACCTACTGAGTTGCATGTATGTATATTAATAATTGGAAAGCATTCTGATGATTTAATGTGATTTTTTTTTAATCTTATTTGATCTAGGTAAACAAAGACTTTGGCTCTATTTTTTCTACCCTTTTGCCTGGTGCCAATGCTATGCTTGCACCACCAGAAGGGCAGACAGTTTTAGATGGTCTGGAGTTCAAGGTTGCCTTAGGAAATACATGGAAAGAAAATCTAACTGAGCTTAGTGGTGGTCAGAGGTAAGTAATCTCTTTGCAATTTATAATTTCTTATGGCTATTTAATATAATTCATCATTTCATTACTCTGTAATTCTCTTTCAATTTTGATTTGTTTGGCTGCCTTTGTAGAATTTGAGAAGCCTAATATATAGAACTATTTGTTTGAAATATTTGTTTAAATTAGTAGACAATAACAACTAGAGCTAGGGATATAGCTCAGTGTTGGGTATAACTCAGTGTTGGTGTGCCTGCCTGGCATATACAGGGCCCTGAGTTTGATTCCCTAACACTGTAAAAAAAGAATAAACAACCAGATAACTAAACAAAATATAGGAGAAACACTCATTAAACATTTAAAAATGAGCAAGTCATATAGTCTCTGAATACCCAAAAGTAAAATGGAAATGTCAATCCTGTGTTTACCCAGCATACTCCTTAGTGACAATTACTGGTCATCAAAAGCAGGGAGGGAAGCCAACTGGCTTTTAATAGTCTCAGTACATTTAGGACAATTGGACTTTTGTTTGAGGAAGCCACAGAGAACTAAGTGTTAGGTTTGCATGGTCCTGAAGTGAACACTGCTTTAGACAAACCTTGGAAAACTGAACAGTGGACCCTGACCTCAGTTTTATCACACACATACACAGTAGTGCTCTTTAAAGAAGATAGCAAAGCAGACACTAAACATGGTGTCCAGCCTTTAATAAGAATTCTAAGACACCAGTGTGCTGCCTCACTCCTGTGATCCCAAAATGCCAAAAGCAAAGGAAAAAGACTACATAATTTTATTTTATTAGTAGTAATAGCAGTAGTATTTTGATTTTTTTCAAGACAGAGGTTCTCTGTAGCTTTGGAGCCTGTCTTTGCTCTGTAGACCAGGCTAGCCTCACAGAGATTCTCCTGTCTCTGCCTCCCAAGTGCTGGGATTAAAGGTGTGCACCACCACTGCCTGGCTCAGATTCCACAAATTTGAGACCATCTTGCCTGGCTCAGATTACACAAATTTGAGACCATCTTGATATACAACAGTGAGCTAGCTCAACCTAGGCTACACAGCAAAGTCCTCTATTTAAAATAATAATAATAATATCAGTAAATTTGCAAGAGAAAATTCAGTTTGCTGATCTAGAGAAGAATAATTCCTTAAAAGAAACAGTCCTAGAAATGGTGAGATTAATAGATGTGAAATTTAAAGTAACTGTTTTCAGGAATTACGCAGGAAAAAAATACTAACAAATAATTAGATAAAACCTGTTTTAAAAAAATCAAGTGAAACTGTAGATATAAAATATAACTGAATGTAAAGTTCGCAAAATTAATGAATTAGGCACCATAAAATGAAGAAGAGTTAACTTGATGTAGCAGTCAAATCTACTGAACCTAAACTGAGGAGGGAAAAAAAACAACTCAAAACCAGTTTGGTGTCCTGTGGAAGCTGCCTGGTACACATGACATTAGTGTTTGAAAATTAGAGGAAAACAAGAAACAGAAATACTTAAAAAAATAATGACAGCAGATCTCCCAGATATGATGAATTCTGCGAAGACCACCATTTGAGCTAGTAAGATAAGCACATAGACATACTGATACAGCAAGGCATATACAAAATTATTGGAAACCTGTATAGTTATAAAACTTTGAAAGCCAGCAAAAAAGCACATAGCATAGATGTTAGGATGATTTGAGACTTCAGACTTCTTATCCTAAACTTCCAGCTGGTGGAAGTATTAGAGCATTTAGAAGTGCCAAAAGAAAATGAGTCAACCTACAATTACGTATCTAAGAAAAGCATTCATATTGAAGCCAATAAACTTTTGTAGACAAAAGCCAAAAGACTTTGATAATTCAGAAAATTATTTAAAAAAAATGAGACCTGTTTTTTCTTATGAAGCCCTTTGTCATTTTTGAATAGAGATATAATCTATACATACATATGTATATGTATATAATGAGTATAGTATATATGTATTTGTGTGGGTATGTGTATAATAAAAATTTTAAAGGGGTAACCAAGTTGTTATTGCTTCCTTAATAAATATATAGCCACTCTCTTACCTATTGTCTAGGCTTTAAGTAAGCAATTGAGATAAGGATAAATGTCACTTGATAAAAAGGTGCAAGATCTAGGGCTGGAAAGATATCTCATAGGTAAGAGCACTGGCTGCTCTTGTAGAGAACCTGGGTTTAATTGCCAGCACCCACGTGGCAACTCATAACCATTTGTGCCTCCAATCGCAGCAGTTAAGATACCCTCTTCTGGCCTGTGAGGGCAGTAGGTATGCATGTGGTGCACAAACATTCATGCAGACAAAACACCAATACATGTAATAAATTTATTTTCAAAAAGTGACATGTTCTTCATGTTAATGAAGTATAAATGCCAAATGTAATGAGAGTGTTAAAATTGTCTCATGGAAATTGTATGCTTGTAAAGAGAGCTTTGGAACCCAGATTCCTTACGACTTTCAGATGAGTCTACACTATATATCATCTTAAGGACATTGCAGATTTGCTTTAGTGTTTTGGTAGAATGTCTATAAATGTCTATGACTTTATTTCCCCCAACCTGTTCTCAGGTCTCTAGTGGCTCTGTCACTAATATTGTCCATGCTCCTCTTCAAACCTGCTCCAATTTATATCTTGGATGAGGTGGATGCTGCCTTGGATCTTTCTCATACCCAGAATATTGGACAGATGCTGCGTACTCACTTCACACATTCTCAGGTAAGGACCACTCCAAAAAATGTCTCAGTAGAAGTGAAATGGTCTTTGTGTTTATTTTATGAAACCAAGTCTTTTTATTAGTAATCATTGTTGAGTTAGATATTTGGGATTGGATTGGACTGTAGCTCAATGCTGGAGTCCTTGCCCATTATGCAAATTGTCAAAAAAAGGGGTCAGTCTCCCTTGAAGGAAAGAACCAGACATTAACACTCTTGATTTAAGCATGATGGAGAACACAACGTATAATTGATTTAGTGATGATGTAACTGCTTTCTCTAGCTGTTTGCCACAAGGATGCCAATCAACTAAAGCTGCTTCAAGAATATACTTAAGGTATCAGAAACATGTAGCACATAATAGGGGACTGTGGTTTCGCTCGGCTAACAGAAAACCCTTCAAGCTAAAAAGACCTTTAAAAAAATTAATTGTTGCTGTAGAGCTTTAGCTGCCATATACGGTTGAATAAAACTACATGTTGTACAGTTCTGGAGTCTCTACTCATTCTAGAATATGTGTTTATTATGGCAGATTTTGGGTACCTGCAGTGAAGTGGTGCCTTTTCCTAAGTATGTGAAGGTGGTGTTTGGACTCAGGTAGAACTGTAAGAATTTATAATCTTCTTTGGTATTATTAAATTCATCACATAGAAAATTATTTCACTAAATGATTAGAGTTAATAATAAAATATGGAATGCTAGCCACAAGAGTCAGCTACTGGGAAATAATAACCTTAAGTAATGAAACACTGAAGGTAAAATGAAGAAACTTCTAAGATAAAAGAACATTACTATCTATTTGGGTGCATAGGACCATAACTGTTTTCAGTTAGCATTTGAGGTTGTGCATTTTTTTGGTGGTATGTGTTTAAGGAAAGAACAGAATGACCTCCAGATAATTCTCTTTTTAAATTCAAATATAATTACATCATTTCTCCCTTCCTTTTACTCTCTTCTCCCTTATCATGTAACCCTCTATCTTGCGCTCTCAAATTGATGGTCTCTTTTTTAATTATTACACACCACAAACTTATATTCCTAAATATGTAAATGTAGCCTGCTTAGTCCATATGAGAAGGCTTACTACTTGGTATTGAACAGACAATTATTGCAGAGGTTCTTTTTTAGTTACCTGTAGTTCTTTGTCTGCTGTGGATTCCCATGATGGTTCCCTCTTCTGTATAAGCACATCTGTTGGTGTTGCCCTTATTTAGATCTTGTTTAGGCAGTCATGTTACTGAGACTTTATGGGTGTAGCTTCTTAGACATTTCTAAGGGACACACTCTCATAGCAGCCTTTCTGTTCTTTTGGCTCTAACAGTCTTCCCTCCCCTTCCTCAGTATTGTCTGACCTTTGATGCAAGACTTGTGTTACAGATGCATCACAGCTGTGCACCATAAGTCACTTGTTCTCTGCATTGTGATCAGTTGTGGTTTTCTAAGAGAAATTTTGTTGATGAGTGCTGAGAGGTACACTTATCTGTGGATATAAGGATAACCATTCAGAATCAGGAATTATGCTAGTTTAGTAAATGGCAGTTGTAGGTTCTCTGGAGATCCACGACCTCATTAGCCCTGTTTAGTTGGCCAGGTTCCCACTGCCATACGTGATTTCCCTCTTGTTGTGGGCCTTAAGTATAATTAGAGAGTTGTTGATTACTGCCAAGATATGCATGCCACTATTGTATCCATTGCCATGCTGGGTAGGACTGTTGGTTGCTTCTTTTCCTTGGAAACTTGGATAGCACCTTCTGACACCATGAAAGCTAAGCCTCAAGGAACAGGTTTTCAGGTCAAAACCATCGAGTATCTTCAGATCCTGTGTCCAAAGTGCATGGTGTCCTTAGCAGTAGGGTACCTTCCACCAGGGGCAACAACAATAGCCTATATAATGTTTTAGGAGTTTCTTAGACAATCCTGACCAACAACTCGAAAATATTAGTTTATTGGTCCTTAGCTCTAAGGAGAGGAGCGCATTGTCAGCCCAGTTGGGATAATTTCATTTAATGTGTATATTTATGTCTGTGTATAGATTTGTGTATGTGTGTGTGTGTGTATACAATATTGAACTTGTATTGAACTTCCTTCCTAATTAAAGCCTACCACCACCCACAGTTTACCATTTATCCTGCTGTGCTGTCCTCCCACTACTGTACCCCATCCTGTCCCCCACGTTGTTTTGACATCTTGATTTCTGTGTCCCATTCAATTTCTAAATCCTCTTTAAGAGAGTAAACTTCTTTAAGAATATTCTCTTTTAATGTTTTTGCTTTCTTTCTGTTCCCTTAAGTTCATTGTGGTGTCCCTCAAAGAAGGTATGAGTAAACTTCTTTAAGAATATTCTCTTTTAATGTTTTTGCTTTCTTTCTGTTCCCTTAAGTTCATTGTGGTGTCCCTCAAAGAAGGTATGTTCAACAACGCAAACGTTCTCTTCAAAACTAAGTTCGTGGATGGTGTTTCTACAGTAGCCAGATTTACTCAGAGTCAAAATGGGAGGATTCCAAAGGAAGCAAAGTCCAAGGGAAAAGGACCCAAATGAGCACGTGCTAGAAGTTCAGACTACAGACTGCTCCCATTGACCTGTTTTTTACTCATGAACTTTCAAGAATTTGAAGTCTAAGTTGTTTATATGGTAATATTATCATTATTTTCTTACTTAATTCCTTTTATCACTTGTAAAAGAAGAATCCTCTTTCCTTACCTAGTGTGATTGTGGTCCAATTATTGTAGCTGTGATTACATGAATATCATCAATTTTTTTTCTTACAAAAATCTTTTATGTATTAAGGAACCTGAGATCTGCCTAGTTGGTAAATTCTGTATGCAAAAGCCAAAATACAAAGAAACAGATGAAGTTATAGGAAAAAATATAGCTGATGTCAGCTTTTAACTAGTTTAATTTCTAAGGACGGTATTGATGAATTTTCTTTTGCTTATAAAATCATTTGAGTATGGATATGTATAAAGCATGTCCTTGGACCAACAAAGGGAACACAGCAATTATGCATGCACTGAGCTGTTTGAGGCCAGTCCTGGTCCAGTCCTGTAGGGATGGATACCATGCCAGATTCTCAGATGGGAAATGGAACTTGAGAAACATTTTCACTTCAATGATGTTGGACTATCATGTTTGTGTGTGTGCAATAATTGGTTTTTGAGTATTTTAATAGAAGCTCGGGAAATGTGTTGCACCATATTACACTTGTATTGCTCTATCTAAAGTCCTCTAATATTTTTTAAGGTTTTTATCAGACTTCTCATAATCTAATCATTAACCTTTTGGTGATTATAGGACCTAGCAGATTAAGTGAAAAGTATATTTTCTAAGAATCTGATAAACCTAAACAAATCTACCTTTTCTACCAAAATAGCTCAAAGGCTTGATGATTGATGTAATTCTTAGTGCCTTCTGCTTGTCCAGGTCAAAGGGTGACACTCCTTTAGAAAGCAGGAGGCAGAGCTAATACTCGCCCTGAGATCCTCATCTGCAGTTCTTAGTCTCTCTCGATAACATTTCCACATCAACACCTCCACACTTGGAATTCTCAGAGCTCTGATGTGATCTAATATGATTTTACATGTTTGGGCCCATATTTCTTCCTGATACTTAAGCATTTGTTCCTTGGTGTTCTACTTTTTCTGATACATTATCCAGGCCCTGAGTTGGATATTTCTCCAACTTCATTTGCCATACATATCTGTGATTTTTAAGTAATTTTTACCCTGTGACATATTGGAAATGATTTCATCTGTGGGAGGGAAGAGACACTAAACTGTAAATACTGACCTACAGACAGTGTGGAGCACAGATAATGGACCTACACAGTGTTTTGTTTCCCACGGTGTTATAAGCTGTTGGTCAAGACAGTTGTATCTATTCACACTGTCACTGATACAGTATTCTACTTTGGTCACAATCTAATCAACGTCAGCTGTTAATATTTTGGATTAGGCAGTTATAAAATAGCATTGAATTGCTATTTTAGCCAGCATTTTTAAAATGACTTATAAGGTTAACCATTTTGTGTGATTTCCTTTCTTTGGCTATAAATTATTTCCTTGTATGCTTTTCTGTTGTTGTTTTTTTTTTTTTTTGTATTATGTATAATTTTGCTCTTTGAAAATTCTTGTGCATATATTAAATTTCTGTAAGGCATATATTAACTTTTTGCAGTAGTGTTTTTTCAATATAAGAAAGTTGCGGCATTTCATATATCCATAAGACGTT
Organism: Peromyscus maniculatus bairdii; assembly: GCF_049852395.1. Lineage (NCBI taxonomy): Eukaryota > Metazoa > Chordata > Mammalia > Rodentia > Cricetidae > Peromyscus > Peromyscus maniculatus. Next base: position 76,378,650 of record NC_134853.1, read on the forward strand.
GAGCTAACAATACCTTAAGCCAGACGCTTTTCATTTGTATGTATTTTCTTACTTAGTCCTTATGTAACTCAGTGAGGTAATCTTTATCACTGAGGAAACTGAAGAGAGGTTAAGTAACTTGCACACAGTAATAACACTTAGTGGATGGCTAACTCTAGAAGCACTGGATACTTAGAATGACCATGCCTCATCCAAAAATGCTTGGGGCCAGAAGTGTATCAGATTTGGGAGATGCCTTATTTATTTTTCTAATACTGTGATAGAACTCTATGACCAAGGCAACTAATACATGAAAGTATTTAATTTGGAGCCCATAGTTCAAGAGAGTTAGAGTTCATGACTGTCATGGCAGGGAACATGGCTGTAAGTGGGCAGGCATGACATAGGAGTAGAAGCTATGAGCTCACATTTTGATCCAGAGTAACTGCCAGTTTTTGAAAAAACTATAGTGACAAACTTTATATTGATGAATGTTGTAAGGTTACATTTTATACTTTCTATTGCCAAGGAGGAAACAGTACCTTCTAGGCCTAATCTGATTCTGAAGGCAGCAGATTGAACAGCTGGGAATACTATTTGACCTATGTACCATGTAACAGAAAGAAAAGGCTTGGTAAAAAGGTAAAGCATCTTTATCCCTTAAGAACATTTGACAAGGCAGAGACTCCATGGTGTGAGTACCATTGTAAAGGGCACTGTGTAGAATTTACAGTAAACTCTAGTGGGATATTCACAACACAGATCCATCCCTAAGGCAAGACCATGCCATGCCATCTACAGTAGTAACTTCACTATCTTCTGAAGGACACTGATGTGTTACCAGACCCCTGTAGAGGAGGAGCACCTAACCATGGGGTAGAAAATGATCATATAGCCCCAAAGTCCATTTTTAGCTCTATTTTGCCAGATTTGCCAACTCATAATAGTCAATATGTCAAATAGTCAAAACAATAGATTTGAGGATGAAGTTGGTGCATTAAGAATAAGTCCCCTCAGTGGGCCTAATATTCCCAGGTAATCCACCATTGCCTGTCACACTCAGGACTTGGGAATCCTATCCTGCCGGTTGACAAGAGGAGAAAGCATGAGCTCCAGTCACAGATGAAAACACTGCTTATGGATGAAATTTACAGTAAATGCCTGAGATATGAATGTGTTGAAAGATGTTGGCAAGTGGAAGTTCAATGGGGAGATTTAAATACTGCACCTAGTAGTGTACATTGTGTGAAAACAAGACCTGAAATTAGAATGTACAAAGACTCCTAGGTAATGGTGAATGGCTTGTCTGGCTATGTAGAGACTAGGAGGAGAAGTTTTGGCCAACTAAGTGCAATCCATCCTCCAAGGTACACAGATAGTATGTAAGTAGGTATAAGAATGGTAACAGATGTAAAAATATTTAACCACTACCACCACCAGAGACTCTACCAGGGAAGAGGCACCAAAGAGCTAAATGATCAGTGCGCTGGGCAGCTATCAGCAAGATGGTGCTTCCAGCCTCCCTAGTATGGAGATGGAGGTGCAGAATGCAATGGGATTTATGTTTTGCCCATTGGTGTGTGTTCACCTTTTTATCACAGCTCATGGTGCTGCTGAGGGGTGTCTACTGGAGATAATGGTCCAGCATGTGGAAGGAGATAAGCTTCACCCTTGGTTTGGAAACTAGCTACTATGGCTGTTGTTTGTCACTATGCTACAGAGTTTATACAATAAGAGGTTTGCTGTGACCTTTTAGAAACTTACCAGATTATAAATAAACTTGATTGGGATGGGATAGATTTGGTTTAGGGGACTATTTATCACAATTGTTGCAAATGCCACTGGTTGGAGTCTTCAGCTGTCATCTTGCAGGTTTTGGTTTAGCTCCCAAGAATTACTTTACCTACGATTGCATCTCTGCACGGGGAGGCCTACATCTAACAAATGGTAAATTAAAATGGACCCAGGAAACAAGCCATTGTAGCCATTTTAATATTTGACAAAATAGACTTGAAACCCAAACTAATCAGGAGAGATAGGGAAGGATAATACATACTCATCAAAGGAAAAATCTACCAAGAGGGTATTGCAATTCTTTACATCTATGCACCAAACACAAGGGCGCCCAAGTTCATAAGAAGCACGGCTACATCTTAAATCACATAGAGACCCTCACACAGTGATAGTGGGAGACTTCAATACCCCACTTTCACAAACAGGTCATCAAAACAGTGATGCTGGAGCTAAATTATGTCATAAACCCAGTGGACCTAACATATTTACAGAACATTTCACCCAAACACAAAAGAGTACACCTTTTCAGCACCTCATGGAACTTTTTCCAAAATTGACCACATACTCAGACACAAAGCAGTTCTCAACAAATACAAGAAAATTGAAAAAGCACCCTGCATCCTGTCTGGCCACCATAGATTAAAGCTGGATCTCAACAACAATAGAAAACTTACAAGCTCATGGAAACTGAACAACTCTAGTGAATGGAAAATGGGTCAAGATAGAAATGAAGAAAAAAAATTAACACTTTTTAGAATTGAATGAAAATGAATATAGCATAGTCAAACATGGGACATAAGGCAGTTCTAAGAGGCAAGTTCATTATACTATGTTTCTACATTTAAAAAAAGATCATATATTAGTAACTTCAAAGCACACATAAAGACTAGAACAAAAAGAACAAATAACACCAAAAATGAGTAGATGTCAAGAAATAAACTCAGGGCTGCAATCAGTAAAATAGAAACAAAAAGCCCAATACATATCATCAATGTAATACCAAGTTGGTTCTTTGAGAAAATCAATAGGATTTATAAACCCTTAGCCATAAAAGGCAGAAAGAAGATATCCAGATTAAGAAAATTAAAGATGAAAAGGGGACATAACAGATACTGAGGAAATCCAGAGACTCATAAGGACATACTTTAAAAACCTGTACTCCACAAGAAATGGATAATTTTCTCAATATATACTACTTATTATCAAAGTTAAATCAAGATCAGATGAGCAATTTAAACAGACCTCTAATCCCCAATAAAAAAGAAGCACTAATTCAAAATCTCTCTACCAAAAAAAAAAAAAAAAAAAAAAAAAGCCCGAGCCAGATGGTTTTAGCACAGAATTCTACCAGATTATTCAAAGAGTAACTGCCAGTACTCAAATCATTCTACAAAAAAGAAATAGGAGGAACATTGCCTAATTCTTTTTACAAAACCATAGTTATCTTGACACTCAAACCCCATAAAAACACAACAAAGAAAAATACAGATCAGTTTCCCTTATGAATATAGATGCAAAAATTCTCAGTAAAATATTTGCAAACCAGACCAAAGCATACATCAAAAAGATCATCCACCATGATCAAGTAGGCTTCATCCCAGAAATGAAGGAGTCATTCAACATATGTAAATTGATAAACATAATCCACCATATAAAGAAATTGAAAGAAAAAAAAAACATTAGCACCTCATTAGATGCAGAAAAGGCCTTTGACAAAATTCAACCAACACCCCTTCAAGATAAGAGTCCTAGAGATTCAGTGAAACAAGCCATAGTCAATATCAACACAAAAGTCATTCCACTAAAGTCAGGAACAAGACATGGTTATCTACTCTCTCCATACTTATTCAATACAGTATGTGAAGTCTTAGCTAGTGCAATAAGACAACTGAAGGAAATGACCCTAAAAATTGCAAGAAACTCAAGATACAAAATAAATATACAAAAATCAGTAGCCTGTGGTAGTTTTAGTATAATTAATTGGCCCCCATAATCTCATAGGGAGTGGCACTATTAGGAGATGTGCCTTTATTGGAGTGGGTATGGCCTTGTTGGAGGAAGTGTGTCACTATGGGGACTGGCTTTGAGGTTTCCTATGTTCAGGATACCGCCCAGCATTTAGTCAACTTCTGTTGCCTGCAAGCCAAGATGTATAACTAATACCATGTCTGCTCCCACTCTGCCATGCTCCCTGCCGTGATGATAATGGACTGAACCCTGAACTGTAAGGGAGTTCCATCAATTAAATGTTTTCTTTATAAGAGTTGTGGTCGTGGTGTCTCTTCACAGCAATGAAAATCCTAACTAAGACACCTTCCTATATGCAAAGAACAACAAACAGACTGAAAAAGAAATAAGGGAAACAAAACCTTTGACAATAGCTTCATTATCGTGGGGATAACTAACCAAGCAAGTGAAAGACTTGTATAATAAAAACTTCCAGATGTTGGAGGGAAAAAAAATGAAGATATCAGAAGATGGAAAGATATCCCATACTCATAGATTGGTAGGGTTAATATCGTAAAAATGGCCACTATACCAAAAGCAATCTACAGATTCAGTGAAATCCCCATCAAAATCCCAACACAACTCTTCACAGCTCTTGAAAGGACAATTCTCAACTTCATATGGAAAGATAAAAAACCCAGATAGATGTAACATTCCTGAACAATAAAAACTGGTGGAGATAGCACCATCCCTGATTTCAATTTGTACTGTGAAGCTATAATAATAAAAACAACATGGTATTGGCACAAAAACAGGCATGTTGAGAAATGTAATCAAATTGAAGACCTAGACATAAATCCAGACATCTATGGACACCTGGTTTTTGATAAAGAAGCCAGAAAATCACACTGGAAAAAAAATCTTAAACAAATGGTACTAGTCAAAGTGGATATCTGCATGAACAAGAATCCAAATTTATGGATTTGATCTAAATTAGATTCATACTTATCACTACACAAAACTCAAGTCCAAATGGATCAGAGACCTCAACATAAGGACAGCTACACTGGATCTCATAGAAGAGAAAGTGGGGTCTAGTATGGAACTCATTGGCACAAGAAAGAACTTTCTGAACTAAATACACTGTTAGCATAGACACTAAGAAAAACAATAAATGGGACTTCATGAAACTGAGAAGCTTCTGTATGGCAAAGGACTCTGTCATTCAGACAAAGTAACAGATCACATGCAGAATGGGAGAAGTCTGGTCTTAACACAACTCTCCAGCACTGAGAAGCAACTTTAAAAGAGTAGGTTTGACTGGACCCTCTATTTAATCTTATTTCCTTTTAACTCTTTTGTAGAGATTATTCCTAAGGGAACTCTTCAAATGACAGGAAGCAATCCAAACCCAGTGTTTGAGTTAGCTCAATCATTCCTCTCATGCTGCAACATTTTTAACATCTTATTCCATCTCTCCTATAAACTTGCTAGAATACTTTATCCTAGGGACACCTTATAGTTGTTTAGCCATTCTAGTATTGGCTTTCTAGAAAGGGTATAATTTTAAAATAAAAAATACATAAAGTAACTAGAAAGATACTGCTACGATTTATCTAATCTTCTCGAGAACTGCTTAAAGTATCCAAGTCTTTTGATTTAATCTTCTTTCTGCAATATAATGACTTGCCCATAAATGTAATACTGGGAATGCTGGTCTCTTTGTAGGGCTTCCATGATTTATTAGTGGTATTGTTACTTTGTGAAATGATTGGACAAATCTGGGGCGATTACACTTTTCATTTCTCTTGTTAAAAGTAAGTGGTTCCTGTTCTGATTGGCATCATTAATGACTGTGTGGGGTTTGGCAGTCTGTGCTCAGCGTCAAGGACAGCAAAAGGGTGAAGAAGCTGCCAGTTTGACTGGCATTCCAGGCAAAAGACATGGATCAATGCATCTCTTGCACGTGGCTCATTGAAAATTATAATTGTGTATTTAAAAATGCATATAAGCCATATTTTATGTTGAAAGCATGTGTTTTGTGGACCACGTAACATATGACAAGAAACAAACAACTTTACACTGCAGAGGAAATGAGGCCTCTATAATAAAGCACATGATTTTTCTGAGAATGGAAAGTGTCCACTTTAGTGAGAAATTTTAATTATTAAAGTCTGTATTTAACTAAGGCCCATAGAGGATTGTGATCCACATATTCTTTGATAACTTAACCGGTAATTTGGTTTGGAAACTGGAATGATATGAGGCTTGTGTCATTAAGAAGAAAAACTCATTAATTCCCAGTTTCTAATTTACTTTAGGAAATCATTAATGTTGAAAAGATTAGTTGGGAGGAAGATTGATGAGCTCAGTTTTCTCAGGGAACACCGAGGTTGTAAAAAGTCAACTGTGATTTATCATTTTTATATTGTTTGTACTTCGTGTCTTAATGAACAAGCTGACATTTGATGCACTCGATTTTTATTATTTTATAGCTCACTAAGAGAATAAACTTTGGTGGAGTTTCCATCTTCACTGAGATTTAATGGCATAATGGGTGTAAGCAAAGATGTGAGACTTGGAAATCCAAATCCCAACTCTGGCCTATTACCTACATGTGTAGATTTATCTTATTATTATTATTATTATTATTAGCCAAATTGCACTTATCTGTAAAATGAGAACAGTGATAGTAATCACTTAATGGAATTGCAAGGATTAAATGAGATACTACACCCACTCATGGTAAGTGTTCTCTTGTGGTAGCTAGTCATTATAATTTCAGTGGAGTCAAGACTGAGAAACAGTGCAATTAATGCTCTTTGCCTATCAGAGAAAAGTAACTCTAACACAGATGTTCATGAATCCCCAGAGACTAGTGACAAATAAATAATCCAGCTATTCTAAATTCCAATTTCATATCTTCCTACAAATTACCCCCAAATAGATTGTTTTGTGAAGAGAAGAATTTGAAAAGAAGATTTTGATAACTGTAAGTGAAATGTACAATATATATTTCTTTGGGGCTTTAGAGGGGAAGCCTGTAAGCATCATATACTGTAACTATTTGACATGAGATAATCACACGAAGTGAATATTGAGTTCTTACAGTATACCAAAGTATGCTAAGTATTTTTTCAAAATTAAGTATTAGCCTCATCTTTTTCCTCATGACAACTGACTATCATAAAAAAAACAGCACTTTTTTTAATGGATATATTTTACATATGCTATGCAATTTAATCCTCACATTGACTTTCACTGTTACTTTGTCTAATCTAGTATTATTTGGCTTAATCTCTTCTACCTAATCTAAATCAAGATGTAGAAAATTGAAGTTGTCCTGGACCACTTTGCTGGTGAATGTTCACACTAAACCAAATTCTCTTCAGCTAAGACCCATAGAAGGAAGAACCTTTCTCTTCCAAGTTGAGTTGTTTAGGTTTAGATCAGACAGAGCAGGAAAATGTGATGTATGGGTAGCACTGCAGAGGTCACAATGAGGGGTGCTGTGAGCTGTTAGCTGTGTCTGAACAGATAGCATATCACCTCCATGATTTCACAGATTCCTTGATTTCTTGTGTCCTGGCATCACTCTCCAACACACAGATACTGTCCTGACATAAAGCACTCACACCCCATTGTGATAATCCCAAGTTTGTCTTATCGGTACAAAACTCTCAGCTTCTTCTTGGAGAGACGTATTTTGCTGCACTGTCTGGTGGGGCAGGCGTGTGCTTCCACACAGCGGCTGGAGAGACTGGCTTGCGTAGCTAAAGCCTTGCCTTGGGATGTGTGTAGATGCCAGTTCTTTCATAGTAATCCTGCACCTTGGACTTGATCCTGTCGACAAACACTTGATGCAAGCCTTGCTGGCAGCAGGGCCTTCAGCTGTTACAGAGTTCACTTGGATTTTCTCCGCTGAGGACTGTCTAGAACCTACAGCCCCAACGTTCAGCTCATAACTCAAAATAATAGCCTATTTCCTCCTTACCATGTGGCCTCATAAATAAATTATAAAATTTCTGTTAGGAAATAAACCAAGTTAAAGTAGCGGCCTCATAGCCAAAAAGAAACATTTAATCAATTTTAGAGGTGCCAGGTAAATTTATAAACATAATCTGCAAAGCACCTTAGACTTGTGGCATGGACTGTCAGTGTGGATCTTTTGTATTAAATTTAGAAAGCTTCTATTCAAAGGCGCCAAGAGACACACAGAAGTCTCACAGGGGAAATTCTGTTGGAAGAAAGTAATATATTATGGGAATAATATCTTCTTGGGAAAAAAAAAAAGGCCTAAAGCACCTTAGATGGTTTCTTATCTGAGGCACTGAGATCTCAATTGTGGAAGAGTTTTCATTTGGGAACATGAAAAGAAAACATCCCAGAAGCTCTAGTGAGTTCAAAAGAAAGGTCACTGACTGAGACAATCAAGGTGAATGATGCTTGTATGATGCCCAAGGCCCCGATTGAGGACCAGAGGGACCCAACGTTTACTGATTTCAAGGATAATATAAAATCTTAGCCAGTGAGCTAGAAGGTCAGTGGAGACATCTAGTAAGTCAGACACAATTAGTTCAGTACCCAGTGCACGATATGGAAATTGAGGAAGAGAAAGGTCCGTGTGCCAGTGGCTTCATGGGCAGCGGTTTATGCCGAAATTGACATTGCAGCATTCCAAGTTCCCTCCTGGAGCCTTCATTACATCCTTGCTGCTGACCGTGGCTGGGATATTTAAAGACAGCAAAAGGCAGTCTTGGGGAGGGCTGCTGTTGTTGGTTCATGCCAGATTCATCATGAAGTTTGTGTGTAAAATATAGAAAATACAAGGTCATAACTGCCCTGCTCTGCAGGTAAGGTCATTATAAACCAGACAGGGTTATTCCATATCACAGCTGGCCTAGAAGCCTGTGTCTTTTCATTTCCACCACAGTATTATTTTCCTGTGCATGTCCCTCTCAATAAAAGAATGTCACAAGAAACAGGAAAAAAAAGTATATTATAAAAGAGACATTCAAGAACTCACTGGACATGCTGGCAGATTATTTCATGGCTGACTACTGTTTCTGCTGGTGTATTTTTTGTTTTAACAAATATCTATTATGTTCCAAAATATTCTTATTTAAACCTCACAATATTGGGGGGGGGAGGTAGTAATTATTCCACTTATGAATGATGAAACTGAGGCTTTATGAGGTTAAATAATTCTGTTCAAATGACCAAGGTAGTTTCCAAACCAGATTCCAATCCTCATGTCTTTTGATTACGAAGTCCACTGTGCTTTCCCTGGGGATTTAAATATGAGTTTTGCAAGTAAGTCTGACCTGGCCTTCAGCCTACTCTTCCACCAGTCAGTTCCCTGGAGAACTCTGAAGTTGAAATATGACTTCAGAGATATTTATTGATTGAGGAAATAGTTTTCAGGAGTTCATATCTTGGCATAGGCCAGTCCTTTCATTAAGTGCCAGCTACCATCACCTTTGGCCAGTAGTTATTCCCAAGAACATTAATCTGCAGAACAATGATTCTATATTTGTGCTGCTACTGAGGCATTTTTTTTTTAGCAATTAAACTAAACCAGGAGACTGGTGATTTATAAGTGTACAAAAGAGCAAGTATAGATCACCAAACTGAACAGCTAAAAGCGACTCCAGCAGGGACTGTTTCAGATGGGAACAGATTTTGTTTGTTTGTTTAACCAACATGTATTTTCTTAGTTTAGAGGCAGCTTCTGAGGCCCCTCTGGCTTGCAGATGGCTCTCTTCTTGCTGTGTTTTCACATGGGTACTGGAAATCTAAATGTTTCATACCCTGATTTCCATTTTTAAAATTATTGTTTAACAATTTGGCACAGATATATTATGTATTTTGCTCTTTGTGGTCCCCATTGGTATCTCTTACCCCTTCTTAACACTTCTTCCCAACAAGTCCCCCTGCTATTTTCTAGTCCTTTTATTAATTTGCCGTATTTTTAATGTTATCTGTTGAGCTTAATTAGGGTTGCCTAGCCAGGTGTGGTGGCACACTCATTTAATCCCAGCACCTAGGAGGCAGAGGCAGAGGCAGATAGATCTCTGTGAGTTCAAGGCCAGCCTGGTCTACATAGTGAGTTCCAGGACAGCCAGGTCTACATAGTGAGACCCTGTGTTGAAACAAAACAATACAAAAACAACAATTAGGCTTACTTGCATGTTCTTTCCTGGAGCATGGACAACCTCATAGTGCTATACCACCGAAGAAAATGCCCCCTCCCCCAGCAACCAGCAACTGCCAGTAACTCCTCCAGGGAGAGTGAGGTCTCATGTGCCACTCCTTCATCCATCATGGAATATTGACAGGTTCAGACTTTTTCGGGTTTTTATGCACATCACTACACTTGCTATGAGTTCATGAGTGCAATGGGCATGGCATGTCTAGTAGACAATGTTCCACATCCTCTGGCTTTTACTTTCTTTCCATCCCTCTTCCTTAATGTTCCTTGGTTCTTGAGGGTGACTAGACTAAAGTCATCTAGTTTAGGGTCAAATGCTGGAGAATAACTTATTCTCAGCACTTTGACCAGCTACCAGTGCATGAACCATCACTCATTACATATAGGAGCTCTCTGACCAAGATACACACTGAAAAATTATTTTAAATTGTGTACATGTCTCGTGTGTGTGCAGTTGCCTGTAAATACCAGAAGAGGGCATTGGATCCTGTGGAGCTGGAGCTGAAGCTGGACTTAGAGGTAGTTGTGAGCCACTTGAAGTAGGTGCTTGGAACTGAATGTAGGTCTTCTAAAAAGAAAAAAAAAAAGCAACAGTATCCAAGATGCACACTTGTTAAAACAAATGTTGACTTTGATAACACTGTTCTCTTCAGTCTGGAAGAAGAAGAAAAAAGTGAGATTACTCCACATCATTATCTGAATCATGCTGTTAGTAAAATATTAGTTGATAAATAAAAATGTTAATACTCAGTTTGATATGATTTGTTACCCATAGTTATTCTGTGTGTGAGGTGAAGATGCACAAAATCTAGTCTCCTGTTAAATTTCAAATAAACATTCAATATCGGTATTAAATAGGACCTATGGACATCATCCTGCCAGAACTCACTATAGAAGTGAAAATTTGTAGTCTTTTATCAGTCTCCCCATTTTCCCTAATTCCCCACCCTTAGCAGCCACAGTTCTCCCTATAGTTGCATGAAATCTTTGATTTCAGAATTCATATCAATGAATCACACAGAATATTCTTTGTCCTCTTATTTACTTAGCATAACATCCCTGAGGTTCCCCTGTGTTCTCACAAATGACAGAATCATGTTTTTATGACTGGATAATATTTATCATCTCTCTTCCTCTAAGTACCTACTCCCACACATGTGCACACACACGATCTTTATCCATTCATCTGTCATTGAACACTTAGGTTTGAATCTTCCCTATTATGGATCATTCTGCAATTATATAGCAAAGTGCAATTACTTCTTTGAGACACTAATTTCACTTCTTTTGAATATATCCCCCAAAGTGGGATTGTTGGGTTGTATGCTGATGCTGTTTTTAGTTTTCAAGGAACTTCTATTTTCCATCCTGGCTATTACCGTGTATCTTCCTCCAGCAATGTTAAAGGAAACCCTCATCAACACTTACTATCTCTCATCTTTTGTTTTAAATTGGCTTATAGAGTAACATGTTTCTGTGTGGCACTTTTCACAGTTTGCACTTTGGTAGACTGTCCCCACACTGCCTTCCCATCTCTGTGACGCCCATTTTGCTCCCCTTCTTCTGTTTCGCTCTATTGTCTTCCCCAACCCCTCTCTTAATGCCTCCTCTTTCCATTCTCATGGCCTCCGTTGTAGCTTTCTGGAATTTACCCACATTTCACTCCACCTGGACACACATAGTTAACAGTCCAGAGGCTAAGCTAAAACATAGGAGAAGACATGATATTTTTCTTTCTGAGCTTGGGTTACCACGCTTAATATAATATTTTCTGGTTCCACCTATTTCCCTAAAATTTCATTTTTCTTCACTGCAGACTAAAATTCCATTATGTATACCATCTCCTGTGTGCTTGATAGTGGCCATCTTAACAGGTGAGGTGTTAAAGGCATTGTGGCTTTGATTTCCACTTTGTTGGTAGTTAATAGGATCTTTTCACACACGTGTTTGTATGATTTCTTGGGGAAAGTGCCTACAAATACAGTAAAACTGTAAAAAAAACAGTCCAAAATTATTATATACTCACACATGTACACCCCCCTACACACACACACACACACACACACACACACACACACACACACTATGTGAGGAGTCAAAGTAGTCTTTAGAAAAGAATGCCAAGTGGTGGTGGCGCACACCTTTAATCTCAACACTTGGGAGGCAGAGGCAGGTGGATCTTTATGAGTTCAAGGCCAGCCTGGTCTCCAAAGCGAGTTCCAGGAAAGGCACAAAGCTACACATAGAAACCCTGTCTCGAAAAACCAAAAAGAAAAAAAAGAAAGAAAGAAAAGAAAAGAACAAAACTGAAGGAATAAGACTACCTGATTTCAAACTATATGATAAAGCTTTATTAATCAAAGAATATGATATTGTCATAAACACAGATACACAGAGTTAGAAGTACAGACTATGAATGCAAAACCAAACATTTAAATTCATCTCTGACAGAAGTTTCATGGCCTGGATTCAGTTTTACCTAACCACAACCATCTTGACTGGTAACCACAGTGATTGCCCTGGGTTAACACTGGGTGATTTCTCCTACACAATCTTACCAGACTATAGACAGGCAAAGGTGTTACAGCTGTATTTTGAGCTCTCCAATCAGAACCTGGTATCAGTTAACTGATATTAGCTTTAGCTACACCAGGTACATTTCAGTTTGGATAAAGTCACTTTTGTACCAAGCACTTCATAAATTGTTGTCTTCTGACTCAAATTAGTCTTGCTGTCTGTCACCCAGGACCACATGTCTGTCATTAAGTCCTCAGTGGATTTCACTACGTGAAAGTCTGGATATGTCTATTCTCTTCAGGTTCACAGTCCTTTACAGGTAAAATTTTATTGGAGGAGGTGAGTTTCCCTTGGCATGGTCAAACAAGCACAAGGGGAACATGTCTTAGATGTTGGGGAAACAAGACATCTACTTCTGAAAGAATATAGCAAAACTGTTTTATACTATCTATGTCTTAGTGAGGGTTATTATTATTGTGATAAAACACCATGATCAAAAACATCTTGGAGATAAAAGGGTTGAATTTCACTTACATATCCATTAAGAGAAACCAAGGTAGGAACTGGAAAGGAAAGGCAACTGGAGGCAGGAGCTGATGCAGAGGCCATGGAGGGGTGCTGCTTACTGGCCTGATACTTGTGGATTGCTCAGCCTCTTTCTTATAGAACCCAATACCACCAGCCCGAGGGTGGCATCACCCTCAATGTGCCCTACAGCCTGATTTTTGAAGGTATTTTTCTCAACTGAGTTTCCCTATCCTCAAATGACTCTTGCTGGTATCCAGTTGACATAAAAACTAGCCAACACAATTCACAAAAATCAAATCAAATGGATTAGAGATTAAAACTGAATAAAAACAAAAGAAATAAAAAAGGAAAGGACATGATTGGTCCCTGGTTTCAGCACCAGATAAATGAAAAAAAGAAATAAAAAGGAAGGACATGGCTGCTCCTAGGTATAGTGGAGAAGGTTTATTGTAGATTAAAAGGGAGAGCATAGCCAGAGGCAGGGACATCCGGGAGAGTCCAGAGTAGACATGACCCTGAGCCATGTGAGGAAAGCGAAGAGGGGAGAGGAGCTGCCAACAAAGAGGGGCAGCCTGGACTAAGAGACTGACCAAGAGAGTAAAGGGTAGACCAAAAAGCCAGGTACCAAAATGACTAGATTATATAGGGAAGGGCAGCCCAGTCCCTAGGCTGGAGAAGTTTATGGTAGGGGTGAGGTATGCCAGCCAGTGGGGGGGGGGGTCTTGTAAGAGGTAGGGCCTGTGGGGAGAAGGGACAACCTGGCAGCCAGCTTCAGCTTTGATATGATAATGAGCATTTCAGTTAGCCATTTGTGCTGGATTTGAGACATAACTGAAAACCATACATTTCCTTGAAGGAAACATGGGGAGGTCTTTGATATTGACCTTGCCAGTGACTTTTTCACTATGACTCCAAAAGCATAAGCAATGTAATAAGAGCAAGTGAGTAAGAACTACCAAAACCACAAAGCTTTCTTTCACACAGCAAAGAAAGCAATGCACGGCAAAGTAACCCATAAAAGGGAAGATTGTTTGCAGGGCCACGTGGAATATGCAATTAATGTACAAAACATATAAGGAAATCACACACCTCAATGAGAAGCAAACAAAACCAAACAACAAAAACAAAATTTAAGAAAAGAGACAACCAGTTCTGTCTTTTGCCTTTGGACAAGATCCACTCTCAAATCAGAAACTGAAATTCTTATATCTAAACACAGAAAGAAGGGTTTAAATTATTTTAAATATGCAGAAAATATTTCAAGGAGGAATCTTGAAATAAAATTTAGCAGTTTAGAATGTGGATAATCCTATGTAGGCACTGGTATAATTTATTATTGCCTCACCAGAATAAATTATGGGAAACAAACAAAATACCTCCAAAGAAGTTGTACCAAATATTACTACCAGCTCTGTGTAACCAAGTATTATCCCTGTAGCCTTTTGTATTTCTTCAGGGAAACAAACAAACAAAACAGATTAGGGGCCAGCACGATGTCTCAGTGGGTAAAGGTGCCTGCTGCCAAGCCTGACAACCTGAGTTCAATCACTAGGATCTTGTGGTGGTTTGAAAGAAAATGGCCCCCAAAGGGAGTGGTGCTAATGGGAGGCGTGGCTTTGTTGCAGTGGGTGTGGTCTTGTTGGAGGAAGTTTGTCACTGTGGGGTGGGCTTTGAGGTCGCCTATGCTCAAGCTACACCTAGTGAGACAGACCACTTCCTGTTGTCTGCCAATCAAGATATAGGACTCTTAGCTGCAGCACCATGTCTGCCTACATGCCACCATGTCCCACCATGTTGATAATGGACTAAAACTCAGAAATGTAAGGAATCCCCATTAAATGTTTTCCTTTATGAGAGTTGCTATGGTAATGGGGTCTCAGACTTGCATGGTGGGAAGGGGAGAACTGACTACCTCAATTTGTCCACTGAACTCCACACACAAGCTGTGTCATGCCTATAGATACACAGACACAAAAAAATAAAAAAATATAAAAAAAAGTGAGTTTGTAATTGAATGTATTGAATACTACATAATATAAAGGAGATATTAAAAATGTAACCAAATGTTAGAAGCTTTCTATCCATGTGAAGTATTTCTATTCCATATAGAAGTATTATAGATCCACACATTGTATCTTAATATGAAAATATTTAACTGGTAACAGCTCAGATATTATTCTTTGTTTCAAGAAAAGTTTGGAGAATAAAGTTATTAATATCTTCTTGTTGGTTTCTGTGCCCTATGATTCTCACAAAATTATTGGAGGTATTACTTTCACCTCCCACCTAATAATTTGTTAATGTAAAATCTGATGTCATGGATTTGTTAAATTTTGATTGAACATTACCTATACTAGTAATACCTTTTTAAAAAGCTTATTAAAAGTGGTTTACCTTGTCATCCTTCTGTTGTTTTGAGTCTCCTATAAGTCAAAACTTCTAGAGATAGAAAAGCAGTCGATCTGGAGTCAGGTATTCTCGTGTGGATGCTCTGAGCCCTCTGAAGGTAATGCAGCTATTCTCTACTCTCCAGAAATATGATTTCCACATGAATAGTAACAGAAATATTGCACTCACTTTATGTATAGTGACCATTGGAAGCATTGTGATGAGTTACTTCTGTTTGATGGACTTCTAGAACTTTGCAAAGGGGATGGCATGCTTGTCAACCACATGGAAACTTGGAAGGAAGGAAGTAGCATAGCTTTAGAGCATGGAGGACACATGGCTTTTCCATTGGATGTAATCTGATCATGTCTATTTTTTCTACTTCTCTCTACTTCAGTTCCTCTGAGTCTTATTTCATCTGACTGTCTGTAAGTAAAGCAGAAATCCCCCTGGCTCAGCACAGTAGCAGCTCAGTCCTTGCTTGTGGGTATGACATATTGGTGTAGGAATCTGTTCCCTGAGTTATTCAGAAGACCAGACTGAAGTTCTGCCATCTCTGTCAGTCCTATCAAGAATCATGCCTCTTTCATGATCGTAGCAAGCTAGTACCTGGGAAAGATGCACATTTATTATCAGTCTTTCCTTCAGAAAACAGCATGTGCCTATTTGCCTTTTTGTTGTTTTACTGACCAGACTGCAGACAAGTTTCCAGCCAGTGGCAATTGAGTCAGGAACTGTAAAGATTCAGAAAAAAAAATATTTGGTGAGTATACTATCTCTGTCTTAGTGAAGTGTATGGTGATATTTTATTTGTGCTGAAATGTGATTTTATTTGTATGTTAATAAATAAAAGTGCCTGGGAGTCAGAGCTAATAGCAAGCAATAGCAGAAGTCTGGCAGTGGTAGCACACGCCCTTAATCCCAGTCACATGACAAGCAGATCTCTGTGTGTTCAAGGATAGCACCACACGCCTTTTATCTCAATACCAACCATAGAAGACCTGGAGGCCTGTATAGACAGGCAGTGTTGAGGTCATGTGGTTGGATTTACAACCAATGAGAAGGCAGAACAGAAAATCAATAAAAAGACAGACACACAGGAAGTAGGTCTCTTTCTCAGGGGAAGGACGGCAGTGGCATTGGGTGGTAAGAAGGTGGTCTCAGCTTTTGGTTACTGCTCTCTGACCTCTGGGGCTTTTAACTCTGCATTGGGCTCTGTGTTTCTTATTTAATAAAACCGTTTAGAATTCCATCTATAGAAGTGTGTGCATGTGTATTGTGCATGTTGTGTTTGTGGGTGTGCTTGTCAGTACATAGAAGTGTAGAAGCTGGAGTTTGACATTTGGTGTATTTCTCTCTCACTCTCCACCTTACTGTTTGAGACAGGGTCCCTTATTGAGCCTGGAGCTCACTGTTTTGGCAAGATTGGCCAACCAGGAATTGCCCAGGATTCACTTGTGTGTACACCCATGCAATCCTGGAGTTACAGACTGCAGCACTATACCTAGCTTTTACATGGGTGCCATCAGACCTAAACCATACTTATACTTTCAAAGCAAGCACTTTGCCCACAGGGCCATGTGCCCAGCCCCCTTGGCGTATTTTGACAGAATTTTGAGAAGTGATTTTAGAGTAAGATAAAAATATAAACAAGAGGAGCCATATCTACAGGTTGGAAATGGTAGAATATCAGCAGTCTCATATAGCTCAGATAAATCCCTGAATGCAAATATGTAACAATAGCTTTGCCGTTTCAGCACAGCTCTGGGAAAGCAAAGACTGACAAATCAATGGAGCAGTTAGTTGAGATGATGCTCCAGTGTGATATAAATCACATTGTCATTGCTGCAACAAGCATCTGACATGAGGTTAATTTAAAAGAGGAAGGTTGCTTTGGTTTGAATTTCAGAGGTTTCAGCCCATGTTTGCTTGGTCTCATGTTTCTGCATCTGTGGTAAGACATGGTGGCGGGAAGCATAAGACAGCATGTCAGCTAGGAAACAGAAATAGACCAAAGAGGTCTGTAACAATATTTGCAACCCCCAGGACATAGCTCCAGTGACTTCCTCTGACTAGGCCCCACCTCCAAAGGTTTCAATCTCCCCAAATTACTGTCCAATTACAAATCTGTCTGCAGATAACCCATAGACCAGGCCAGAGCCACCGACTTGTAATGTCCTCTCAGTAATTGATCAGCAGGGAATGGAAGCTTTCAACACAGGAGCCTTCTGAAGAGATTCTTTATAGCCAAACATAACAGATACAGTAGGAAAGAAAATATGAAAGACAGTAAGAATCAGTTGTTTATTGCTATTGATCATTGTGGTAATTGGAATGTAATTGTCCCCATAATCTCATAGGGAGTGATACTGTTAGGAGGTGTGGCCTTGTTGGAGGAAGTATGTCTCTGTGAGGGCAGGCTTTGAGATCTCTTTTGCTGAAGCTTCATTCAGTGTGACACATAGTCCATTTCCTATTGCCAACAAGAAGTAGGATTGTCAACTACTTCCCCCAGCACCATGTCTGCCTGCACTCTGCCATGTCCCACCATAATGGACTAAACCTCTGAACTCGAAGTGAGCCAGCCCAATTAGATGTTTTCTTTATAAGAGTTACCATGGCCATGGTGTCTCTTCATAGCAACAGGAATCCTAACTAAGACAGAAGGTGGTACCAAGGACTGGGGTATTGTGATAGGCTGGATCAAGTTTTCATTTGGAGTAATATGGACTTTGGTACTTTGGATTAGGTAAGAAGTGGAATGGCTTTAGAGTTAAGGACAGAAGAAAGGGATTGTGAAATCTGCCCCTGAGATTAAGGAAAGCCGCTGAAATCAGTTCTGGATCAGGGGTGTACTTGAATCGATGCCTAGAGGCTATTACATGAAGCTGTGAAGTTGAAGCCTGGATTGCCTTGAAGAACCCAAGATGTCAGAGAAGCCAGAGTTGTGGGATACCTACCAAGGAAAACTGCTAACAGGGAGTGGAACCAGCCCAAGAGAAAGGAGTGTCTTACAGTCAACAAAGCTAAATGGAGCTGGAGATCTAAAGAGCCATTTGACATCACACATGGAGATGCAGAGTTTGGAGTTTGCCCAGCTGGTTTTGGTCTTGTTTGGGTCCAGCATTTCCTCACTATGCTCCCTTCCCTATGTTGGAAGTATGTGATTTGCTTTTTGCTTTTGCTTTTTTTTTTTCTTTTTTGGTTTTTCAAGACAGGGTTTCTCTGTGTAGCTTTGCACCTTCCCTGGAACTCACTCTGTAGACCAGGTTGGCCTCAAACTCACAGAGATCCACCTGCCTCTGCCTCCCAAGTGCTGGGATTAAAAGTGGGCACCACCACCACTCGGCCTTGATTTTGGCTTTTACAGGTGATTACAATTAAGAGATGGCATAAATCTCTGAAGAGACTTTGAACTTTAGACTTTTAAATAAGTTTGAGACTGTTAGAAACTATAGGGACTGTTGAAGTTGGACTAAATGCATTTTGCATTATGATATTGTTACAAGCTTATGGAGGACAGGAAGTAGAATGTGGTAGTTTGAATGTAATTGGACCCATTATCTCACAGGGAGTGGCACTATAGATATGGCCTGGTAGGAGTAGGTGTAGCCTTCTTGGAGGAAGTATGTCACTGTGGGGGCAGACTTTGAGGTCTCTTTCACTCAAGCTTCACTCAATGTGACACACAGACCATTTCCTGTTGCCTGCAAGATGTAGGACTCTCAGCTACTTCTCCAGCACCGTGTCTGCGTGCACTCTGCCATGCTCCTTGTCGTGATGATAATGGACCGAACCTCTGAACTGTAAATGTTTTCTGTATAAGAGTTGCCATGATCGTGGTTTCTCTTCACAGCAGTAGGAGCCCTAACTAAGACAGTCATCATGAAAAGAAAGACAGAAAATGGCTACCAATTGGCAAGAATGAAAGAAAATTGTCATATTTAGAAAACCCAGGAGGGTAGGATACCAAAAAGAAAAAAAAAAGGCTTGAAATGTAGTCAGCATGTAGAAAATGTAGAAAGTGTAGACCTGGAGACAATTTTGAGTCTCTTTTACCTTTCTACAGAAGATGGCTTTAAGCTACATCAGGGAAGACCTGGGATGATGGGTCCAGCTCTGGCTCTTGGGGAAAGAAGAAATTAACCTGTAAGAGATACTTGATATTTTAAAGAAGATAATTCCTTTTACAGTGTGAAGAGTTTCTTTACAGTTACAGTAAAGTTTTCCAGTCTCACAGTAGTCGATGAGTATAAAAATCTACAGAAGAGCTGTGAGTGCATAGGCCTGCTCTCCAGTGAGTGCTGAGGTAAATGGCTATAGTATGAAGGATTTATCACAGCTCTGGTGTGTCCCTTCAACTCCACATCCTGACATCTTTTAAGGTTCTGGTTATATACAACATAAAATATTATTTTAAAATCATAAGAGTGAGATGGGATCTCAAAGGTTCTGGGATCTAGACTTTCCTAATAGAGAATTTTGCCCAAGAAATACTCAATCATACCACAAGGACACATGCTCAGCTATATTCATCACAGCATTATTTGTAATAGCCAGAACCTGGAAACAACCTAGATGCCCCTCAACTGAAGAAAGAATTAAGAAAATGTGGTACATATACACAATGGAGTACTACTCAGCAGAGAAAAACAATGACATCATGAAGTTTGCAGACAAATGGATGGAACTAGAAAATACCATCTTGAGTGAGGTAACCCAGACTCAGAAAAACAAACATGGTATGTGATCATGCATAAGTGGATACTCGAAGTAAAGCAAAGAATAACCAGACTAGAGAAGCTAGCTAATAAGGAAGACCCAAAGAGGGATGCATAGATCACCCTGAGAAGGGGAAATAGATGAAATCTCCATGAGTGAACTGGTTGTCAGGGGTGGGCAATAGAGGGTAGGGGATGGGGGATGAGAACATAAGGGAATGGGATGGTCAAGCTGGAACAGGGATGGAGTGGGAAAGTAATGAGAGAGATACCATGATGGAGGAAGATATCATAGGGATAGAGACAGACCCAGTGCTAGGAAAGTTGCCAGGAATCCCCAAGGATGACCCCAGCTTGGACTACTAGAAATAGTGGAGAGGGTGCCTGAACTGAACTGGCTTGCCCCAGTGATCAGATTGGTGAATATCCTAACTGTCATCACAGAGCTTTTTTCCAATGACTGATGGAGGCAGATGCAGAAATCCACAGCCAAATACCAGGCAGACCTCCAGGAGTCCAGTTGGAGAGAAAGAGAGGAGGGATTCTATGAGCAAATGCATCAGGATCATGATGGGGAAACCTGCAGAGACAACCAAACCAAACTAGTGGGAATTCATGAAAGTTGGATTAATGACGTGGAACCTGCATGGGACTGGAGTAGGCCCTCTGCATGGTGAGACAATTGTGTAGCTTGCTTTGCTTAGGGGATCCCCAGGCGGTAGGATCAGAATCCATCCCTGGTGCATGATCAGGCTTTTTGGAGCCCACTTCTATGATGGGACACCTCGTGCCACCTTGAGGTGGGGGAAGGGCTTGGATTTGCCTCTACTGGATGTGCTTCCCCATGGGAGGCCTGGCCTTCTTGTGGGGGAGAATTGGGGAAGGAGGCTTAGGGGGGGCAGGAGGAGGGAAGAGGGGGATCTTTGGTGTGTAAAATGAATGAAAAAAATCTTAATTAAAAAAAAAGTGGTCTTTGTAAATGAGGGCACAGTGAAACCACTGAGCTAGACCACTCCATGTATAGAAAGAAAGGTCCACTGGGTATCAAACTGCCAAAGCTAACTCTTGGGGACAGAGAGAAACAAAATGGCAGAAAGCAGGTGGATTTTCTATAACAGTGGGCATGGGATCTCTGGGCTGATAAATCAGCAACTAGATGCCTTTGCGTGAGGCAGTTGACCTTTGGGGTGACTGAGGGAGGTTCCTGGTCAATCAGAAAGCCATTTTAAGGGGTTCCAGAGGAATGCTGAATTTGGGCTTCTATCCTCTGACAACCCTCAATACTTCCAATAGCAACACTTCTCTATACCTGTCTGTTCCTCCGCTTAGGACGCTGTCACCAGCACTGACATTCTGGGGTCCACTTTGCCTCTAACAGCCCTGAGCTTGAGTGGACCCTTGAGCATGGAGTTGTTCTCATGAAGGACCATTACATTTTAAAAAGGGAAAGTATGCTGTCTGCATGGTTGCCATTACCAAGACAAGAACTTGAAAAAAAAATAAATGGAAGAAGTAATGGAGAAGGAAGAAAGACTGGTAAATAACCACAGTGTTCTTTGGTTTTGGTTTTGTATTAAGCTAAAATGTCTATAAAGATAAATGGCTGAGCACAGTAGGGTTGTTTAAGTGATAATTACAATTACTATGACTACTTCAGCTTTCTAATTCCTTGGCACACTTAGAGGATATCCACGGAGTATGAGCATAAATCTCCCTGCTGACCTCCTCTATGGAGGACTGTAGCAGACAGAGAATGAATGACAGAATGATATTTGTCTTTAAAGTTCTCCAGTCTCCATTTCATCGGTGGTATAGGTGTTGGGATGCTGAACCAGGGTCCATTGCTGTGCACAATAAATTGGGGTACAGGGAAGGGATTTGGTGGAAGGAAATTTTATGAGGTGGCACAGTCCTGATTTCACTGTAGTCTGTATGCAAATGCCTTGTGTGAGGACAGTTTTAGAGCTTTTCAAACCAGTTCTATCAAGCTTGTAAAAATGGGAGAACTTCTCTCAGTATTTGGCAACAATATGAGCTAACTTCATGACATAATTTAAGGGATGATCACTAAGTATCTTAAAGTTAAACAGAAACTTTTTGAAAAGTAAATTAATGTGAAAGGATCCTCAAATCATATTTCAGTCTCTCTTCAAATTCTAAGTGGCATATGGGAACTGTATTTGTCCACAGCAGAAGAAACAATACACTGTCATCTCTACTGAAGGCATCAAGGAGTCCAGTGTAACATAGATGAGCACTTCATTCTATTTATGTATTTATTTAGTGGCTAAGGAGTCCAGTGTAATGTAGATAAGTGCTTCATTTTTATTTGTTTATTTGTTTACATTGAGAACAGGTCTCTTGTAGCCCAGGGTGTCTTTGTACTTACTTGGTAGTCTTGTAGCCAAGGCTGTCCTTGAACTTAGTTGGTAGTTGAGGATGACCTTGAACTTCTGACCCTTCTTTCTCAGTCTCCCCAGTGCTGGGATTACAGGCATGTGCCATCATACCCAGTTTATGTGGTAGTGAGGATTGATCCCAGAGCTCTTCTCATGCTAGGCCAGTCTCCAGTGACAGAGCTGTATTCCCAGCTCCTGCGTCCTTCTTTTACACTATGGCTCCCCACACAATCATATGCCCATAAGAAAATGGAAATTTGTCTATGGAAAAAATAACTTTCTCTTTTATTTATAGAGCACTAATATGCAGCACATAAGCTAATACATAGTAGATATAAATGAGTAACATTTCATGGAAAAATAACAAAAATAAATTCCAGAAAGGGTTCCTTACTGATTTTTGGCTCATTTGTGAGTTCCTCATCTTTTTACCAGTAAGCAGTTAGGTTTGTACTTAGAAACTCCTGTTATATTAAAGTATGTTGTGGTTTGAATGAGAATGGCTACTATAGACTCATGTTTGAATACTTGGTCCCCATTTGATGGAACTGTTTGGGAAGGATGAGGAGGTGTGGCCTTGTTGGAGGAGATGTAGCTCCTGGGGGAAGGCTTTGAGGCTTCAAAAGCCACCTGACAGACCTAGTGCACCCTCTGCCTCCTGCTTGTGGTGCAAGATCCAAACTCTCAGCTGCTGCTCCAGCCACCTGCAGCCTGCTACCTCTGCTCTCAACCTGTGGGTCTCAACCCCTTTGAGGGTCAAACAGCCCTTTCTCAGGTGTCACCTAAGACCATCACCTAAGACATCTGTCACCTAAGACAGATATTTACATTACAATTCATAACAGTAGCAAAATTATAGGTATGAGTAGCAACAAAAATAACTCTATGGTTGAGGGTCACCACAACATGAGGAACTGTATTAAAGGGTCACAGCATTAGGAAGGTTGAGAATCACTGTTTTAGGGAAAAAAAACTAATATATTTTCACTCATTATCAAAATAATTGATTCAAGCAATTTTGTTGTAAATTGATAAAGGATGAATAACACAAAAAGCAAGATGGCTCAAGACAAAATTATTCAAAGAAAAACAAATATAAAGGAGACATTGGTTAGCTAGTGCTGTGTGCCCTTTGCAGACTTAGGAGCAACTAAAGGAAGGAGTATGTTTGTGAGGGGAGGCCATACATTTTGCTCAGCAATCTTTATTTTAAATCTCTTTTTGTTCTGCCTCTAATACTTAGCCTAGTTCAATGTCAAGCCCCTACCCACTGCTTCCCTTAAAGAGTACACCCTTCACAGCCAGTTCTCATTTCCCTCTTTAATTCATTTAATGAATTTGCCAACTGATGTATATTTCCCAGACCATCTGTGGGACACAGAGAGCACATGGAAGCAAGGCATTTTCCTTGTATTCCAGGCAGGTGGCAAGTGTCACACAGAAATGGCTTGGAACTTAGCTTTGAAGCATGAAGAGGGGGATTTTTACATCAGGTAAAGAGGGAGGAGATAGAGCCTAGGTTCAAGGGCAGCATGTGCAAAAGCAGAAATTTAGGGACAGGGCTACATCTTCAGGACACCAGAATGACTGTCTGAACTACAGGATGGGGCAGAGGAACTCTTATGGGACCTCAGTTAAGAAGTACACTGTCAGATTCCTGGGAAAAGTGAACTTGTCCTTTTCCTCTGCTCTTGAACTTCAATCCTAAACAGTCATTTACTTACTTCCTAATCCTAATTAGCCTCTGGTATCTCTGGGGAGGAAAGTCATTTCTTTTGCATCAGCAAATAATTTCTGTAGTCAATTAACTTACATATGGAAAGACAATGCATACTTAATCACACCAACTATAGACCACATCCAAATAATTAATTATTGAAGCAAATATTTGGGGAGATACACAGTATGTCTAGGACATATAGCCATCAAACCATAGTGTTAGGAGTTGAATGAGTTGTTAACCATCTTTGAATATCAGCTTAGACTTCTAAAATGAGAATAGTTGCTTCTGTCTCATAAGTAAGTTTTGAAAGTTTAGTTACGTTTTATGCATGTCTGTTGGTTGCCTTCCCAATCTCTGCCTTCCTATAAGATCTGCTGTGTCCCAGAGCAGATTTCTATAGACATTGCCAACACTCCCTTGGCAGGCTGATTCCTATGGCTCTGGCAACCCTAATGTCCTAGGCTCAGCCACCTACCCTCTATAGGAAAATTAGTAGTGAAAAGCAAAAAAAAAAAAAAAAAAAAAAAAAAAGAGTTTTATGCAATATGGCCACAATGGGAAAAGAAAAATAGTCTATTGACTTGAAAGACTGTTTTCAAAGCTCTGCAGTGATATGCAACACATGATTAGTATGTGGTCTACCCGTCACTGACCCATCCATCATCTTCAGAGCTGTCTTCTCTCGTGCAAGGCCTTATGAAAGGTTGTTAGAAGTGTGCATTTTAAAAATCTACAAGACTACAGTAGTATCTCTGTCCCATCTGTTATCGCCTGTTGGTTCTCTTTTGTTGTTGAGATTTCCCTGGTCCTTGGTGTAATGGGTGATTTTTTTGAAGCCTGAACATTTTGTACACTGTGTTATGAGACAGCCTATGGCAGGGTATGGTAAGGGTAGGGCTGGATAATGGCTGGTGAATGATGGAGGGATCTGAGGCTCTCTGTGTTAAGTCTCTCCTGACCCATGGCTGGGAGAAAAGGAGACACAGTGTTTCCTCCTGTGTTCTCCACTACCAGCAAGGAAGGAAGAGGATGGCTTTGTCAATTGTGGGTGTGGGGACTCTGCCTTGTCTGATACTGGCAGTGAAGGAAAGAGCTGCCTTGTTGCCACCAGGCAGGGGGTGGGAGAGCAGGATCCCCACATGGCCTTCAGTGACATGATGAAGGAAGAGGACCTTGTGGTTAATGTGTGGGGATAAAAATCTCAGCTATCTCCACTTAATACTATCTTGGCTACACTGGAGGGCTGAAAACGTTCATGGCAATCTTGTGAAGGTATAGCTTACACTTTAACCTGGCCTCTGAATGGGATAGGAGTGGCTCTAATTTTTCTTTGTCTGGCATAAGGTGGTACTATCTAAACTTTCTGCCTCTTACATTTGCCTTTTTCCTGGTGTTGTGGCCATACACATATGGTTGGTCTTGACCTGGAGTTTTTTTATTTGCTTTTATTAGTGTTACCAGATTTCCAAGTTCATCATACAAGGTATAAACTCACCATTATTTTATTGAGTCATGTGGTCTCTAGCAGGTCTGTGTTTTTCTCTTAGCTTTCAGTCTAATATTTATTTTACACATAACACTCCCAGGGTTTTATGCTATTAGTGAGAGAAATAAGGAGAAGATGCATTTACGATGTTGATCAATGTTACTTTGGATGGGGGAAAAATATCTGTTGTCTGGACTCAAGGTCTGAATGAGCTCAATGTTTTATTTCTTTTTGTTTTTTGTTTTCTCTACAAATTGAATTTAGCTGTCTGCTCAGGAAGAGAGCAACTAGAATAATCTATGTCTTCCAGAGAGAAGAGGGTGTGTATAACCTTAGGGAGAGCAGGCCCTTGGAGAAGGGTGGTGACCTTCCTCTTAGTGATACCCTTGCATTGTTAAGACCTTCTGTCTGTAGGTGGCAAGCAAGGGGGAGAGAGCAGAGGATTTTCTTCTAATATGTTCAAGAAAGGAGAATCTCCTGTCCTAGAGTCAGCTGCAGGGCTCACAGGATAAGAGGAGGACTGTTCTTCCTATAGTCAGGAACTGGAGGTAAAGATTTCATTTGCCTCCAGTTACAACAAGAAAATGCTCTTTAGAAATCCAAGCTCATGGTATAGCAGTGCGCTGATGGCCAGCCACACTGTGCTGGAAATTGTTCTTTCAGCCCCGATTTAAAATGGTGTATAGCCCGGTTTCATGCAGTCCTTCTAGTGCATTAAAATGACCTCCCCCACCACTCGCACTTAACCTGGGACCCTGAGGCACTGTTCATGAACTACCTTGTGCCACCAGGCACAGGGGTGATCCTCTTTTCAGAATATGAAGGAGATGGTAGGGAGACTATTCTGCCCTTCAGGGAAAATGAAAGGGATTAAAGAATGACTCTGTTACTGAACAAAGATAAAGGTAAAAGAAGCCACCCGCAGCTCGGCGGCACTGCAGAAGTCCCCAGGGTGGCCTGGTGCTCTTCCTGGAGCATGGAGGCTTTTCTTGCACAGGTGCCTGTTCTGTGTGAGCAGGTGCACGTTTCAAATCCCGCCAATAAAGTGGATTCCTCTTGAAAACATAACTAAATAATAACTTCATTAAATTGAGGGGCTTAAAATAATAAGGGTCAGCTGTCTAATTTTGAAAAAATATTCTAATTTGATTTTTTTCATGTGCCTTTGCCCTCCTCCACTCCTTTTAGACCCTCCACACCCATCTTTATGTTCTCTCTCTCTTGCTCTCTCTTTCCCTTCCTCCTTTTCCCTCCCCCCCCCATATCTGCAAAACAAAACAAAGCAAAACAAAAAACGGAACAAGTTCGTTTGTGTGTGTTGCCACAGACTCTGTGAGTTCATATGTACTGTTGTATCTGAAAACCACTGTTTCCTTGGAGTTATCCTTCACTGCTAGCTCTTACAATCTTTCTGCTTCCCTCTTTTGCATAGATTGCTGAGCCTTGAGAGGAGGGCTTTAATGAAGACATCCCATTTGGGACTGAATACTCCAAAGTCTCTTCCTTACTGTATACTGTCCAGTTGTGGGCCTCTGTGTTAATTCCCATCTACTGCAAGAGGAAGCATCTCTGATGTGGTTTGAGCGAGGCACTGATCTGTGAGTGTAGCAACAAGTCATTAGGATCTGGTTTATTGTTCTGTGCCTTTAGCAGAGTAATAGCATTAGGTTTTTCCCTAGGCCCATCACCTATCTAGTCTCAAGTTCTTGGCCACTTAGCAGTATCAAGTACCAGTTCGATCTCATGGAGTGAAACTTAAATCCAATTTTAAAAAGTTGTTTGCTACTCTCATTATATTCATGCCATTATTATATTGCAGGTAGATCACTGTTGTAGGTCAAAGGATTTGTTGCTGGGTGATATTGATGATTACCTCTCTCCTCTGGTAGCATGCAGAGTACCTTCTAGTAAGTACTATGAATGCTAATCAGTAGGGGTGAAACTTCTAGTTAGGCATCATCTAACTTCTCCATGTCCAATAACAGAAGTAAATATTATCATCAGCAATAGGTCCTAACCATCAAATTGTAGAGAACAACCAATAGCTTTGGCCTGTGATGTTTGGGGGTTTCCATGGTAGAATTCTTAAAGATGTCTCTAATCTATCTTTTATGATGACTTTTTAACATCCTTTCAGGAAGCCCACAGTGAATTTTTGCAATCATTTTTCTATTTGAATTCACATTTATGTAAAGATTGTATGTGTTATTACCAAACCGAGACAACATTCTGTACAGATAGGTAAAGCTTTCGTATGGCAGCTTGCTTTAGAAGTTGGGTGGCTATGACAGAACATATCCTCTCTGCCTGACTGCAGAATCTTCTCATGTCTCTATGCTGGTCATCAATTGTGGTGCTGCTAAATAAAATGTAAAATTTACAAGTATATTTATTCTCTGTTGAAATGAAAAAATCAATATTTCAGGCCTGAAAACTCATGACAGTGACAAACAACTTGTTTTCTTGAAGCAGCGAAAATGTGAAAATTATTGGAAATTTATTATTATCTAACAATCTCAGGTTGAAGCCTTAATCGCTAAATATAACATCCCTATTTTACACCATATATTGATTCTGGCTATGTTTTATTCCTATTTGATTACTTAATTTACCCAATTATTTTGCAAAACAGTTAATTAAGTCACAACAAACAAAATATAAATTTAATTTTGAAGCATACACACAAAACTAAATATTACTGAATTAAAAACTCACATGTAATAGAGATAAATAAAATGAAAAGCTGAAATCTGCTATCTTCCAGTTCCTCTTCTCTGAAATAATTTCTTTCTCTGACTATAACCAGTTATTTTAGTATTATGTTAATATTACCTGTTTCTATATATACACACACACATATTATATTCATATGTTTATTCAAATTTTGTAAAAATATTGCTGTAATACATTGCTGTGTAAACTTGCTCTTTTGACAGTACACAGAAATCTTGCTGTGGTGGTATTGTGTTCCCCAAAATATTGTGTACCCTAATAAACTTATCTGGGGTCAGAGAACAGAAAAGCCACTAGATACTTAGGATAGGCAGTGGTAGGACACGCCTTTAATCCTAGCATTCCAGAGGCAGAAATCCATCTGTTCAAGGATACAGCCAAGCATGGTGACTCACACCTTTAATCCCAGAAAGCGAGCCTTTAATCTCAGGGAGTGATGTTAGAAAGGAAAGATATATAAGGCATGAAGACCAGAAACTAGAAGCATTTGGCTGGTTAAGCTTTTAGGTTTTGAGCAGCACAGTTCAGCTGACATTCATTCTAGATGAGGACTCAGAAGCTTCCAGTCTGAGGAAACAGGATCAGCTAAGAAGTTAGCCAGGTGAGGTTAGCTGTGGCCTGTTCTGTCTCTCTGATCTTCCAGTGTTCCCCAATAACTGGCCTTGGGTTTGATTTTATTAATATGACCCTCTAAGATTCATGCTACATCTTGCTCATCCTTATAAATAATTAATGCCTACTTGATACACAAAGCATGTCTTCACTGATGTCCACTTAAGTGTCATTTCATTTTTGTTGAGTGATTGATTCATTCATTTAGTGAGCTCACTGATTTCCTATTATGTACCTATTGTCTGTCTGGTACACAGGCTAAGTATAAAACAAATACATTTCCAGACCTCCAAGAGGAGAAACAGAAAACAAAGTTAATCTTCTCTTGTTAAATGCTGTGAAGTAAGCTGGGCATAGTGGCTCATACCTTTATTTCCAGCATTCTAGAGGCAGGTGGATTTCTGTGAGTTCAAGGCCAGCCTGGTCCACAAAGTGAATTCCAGGACAGCCAAAGCTTCACAGGGAAACCCTGTGTTGAAAAACCAAAGCCAAACAAAAACAAAAGGCTATGATGTAAAAATGAAGAAAGACAGAGAATAATGAGAAATCACATGTTAGATAAAGTGTTCAGTAAAACCTTGATAAGAGTAAATTTTGGAGACCCAAATACACAAATGCCCCATAAGAAATGTGGAGGAGAGAGAACTGTTTTGACTGGGCTAGCATCTGTAGATGACCCATGGCAAGAGCTTGTGGAGTGCAGAAAGATGAATGGTTGATGGTATAAGGTCCTAAGAGTATCAGTGAGAGCTATGAGCAGCTGCAAGGAACTCTGATCTTATCCTACATGAAACTGGAAGCCGGAAGCAATCAGTACAATCTTCAGTACAGTACAATCTTCAGCTGTGTGGAGAACTATCCAAAAGGAGATTCAGAGAGTAAAGCGAGAATCCGGGCTGTATTTTGTTGTGGAATATTTGTTTAACAAGGCGCAGATTTGTCACATTTGTTTATGTTGCATTTGTTTAATGATGTAAAGATGGGTTGCTGTTTCACCTTGCCTGCCTAAGGCACCTGTTTGGTCTAATAAAAAGCTGAGCCGCTAATAGCTAGGGAACAACAGAGGGTTAGCCAGGGCTGGTGGGCAGAGAGAATAAGTAGGAAAAAAGAATCTAGGCTCTGGGGAAAAGGAGAGAGAGGGAGAACGATGGAGAAAGAGGGGGAGACACATGGGGCCAGCCAGGCAGCCACCAGTCAGCCAGAAATGGAGTAGGACATACAGAATGAAAGAAAGGTAAAAAGCCCTGAGGCAAAATATAGATGAATAGAAACAGGTTAAATTAAGTTATAAGAGCTAGCTAGAAAGGATTGTAAGGCCAAGCATTGATAACTAATAGTAAGTCTCATGTCATGATTTGGGAGCTGGTTAGTGATCCAAAGAAAGCATGTTACAGTGTCTAACTGAGACATAATGAACTGGATTTGAGTAATAGGAATTGAGATAAAGAGAAGTGAATGGATATGAGATTTTTTTTTTTTCTTGGTTTTTCAAGACAAGGTTTCTCTGTATAGCTTTGGTGCCTGTCCTGGATCTCACTCTGTAGACCAGGATGGCCTCGAACTCACAGTGATTTGCCTGGCTCTGCCTCCTGAGTGCTGGGATTAAAGGTGTGTGCCACACCACCCGACTGAAATGCATTCTTCAGTTAAAGCCTGAAGTAGCGTTGGTGAAGCACAGAAGTTGACTTTTGCAACTAACTGAATAGGGCTCCAAATTACGGGATTTTTCATATCAAACAGAGGACAGACACATGCTGTCCTCATCCACCTGACAGCAGCTAGATTCACCACAGCTTGAGTTTGCTAGAGGGCTCTGTCATGGCTCAGAGCATTTGGAGAGCAAATAAAATAAATAATTGAAGATTTGTGTCTATTTTCTAATAAGACCAAATAATCACTAAATACCTCAGTTTACAAGTAAATAAAAGTACTAAAAGTAACTCATATATTTAAAAATTCATTGTGGTAAAAGACACACAATATTTGCAATTTTAGCTATTCTAAATTTAAAGTTCAATGACATTTTCCTTGTGTATTGATCACCACTATTTATCTCCAAAACTCTATTTTACCGAAGTAAAATTCAGTACCCATTCCTTGCTTTTTTAACTCCTGGAAACTAAAATTCTACTTTCTGTCCCTAATGTTCTTGACTCTTTTAAACATCTCAGGTAAAAGCAGAATAATTTATTTGCCCGTTTTTGATTGGCTTATCTTACTTAGTAGAATGTCCTCTAGGCTCCTTCACGTGGCAGCCCTTGGCAGAGTCGTCTTCTTCAAGGCTGGATTTTATTCTAGTCTATGCAAATATCCCATTTTTGCATTCATCCATGGTTGTTGCACTCAGCTATTGGGTCGCTTCCATCCTGTGGTATTTTAACTAATATAAATGCTGTGAATGTAAGTGAAAGGTACATATTTTGTAAAGCCCATGTTTTAGTTCTTCTAGATGACAACTTGGTATGCTTTGATAATGACTTTTTTTTTTTTACAATTATAGCTTTAATATCATTTTTTCCTTCTTTCTTTTTCTCTATGGAGCTCAAAGTCTCCCAGGCTGATCTTGAACTCACAATCCTCCCGCTCCAGTCCCTCTAGTGCTGGGATTATCAATATATGACACCACACCTCCCTGATAACTCCAAATTCATATACTGGCCAATACCTAGAGTAAAATTAGGGATTATGAAAAGAGGAGACAAAAGATATATTCATTTGGATATGATGTGTTGTAGAACTACCTAGAAGGTAAAAATTAAACCCAATGCTTTAAAACACCTTTTTACGTTTGCTTACTTACTTACTTACTTAGTTACTTAACTTAGAGGAAGGTGAGTGTATACTATATCAGAGGAGTGGAGGTCAGGACACAACCTGCTGGAAGTCTGTTATCTCTTTCCTCCATGTGGTCTTTGGGGATCAGTCTCAGATGTCAGACTTGGCTGCAAGCTCTATTTCCCACTGAGCCATCTTGCTTGTTTTTAAGCCCAGTTTTTGACAGATTTTGCTCCAGAAAGTTCATGTTCCTGAGTCTCAGTTTTCTCATCTGTATCTGTGAATAAGATGCCTACTTAACATATCACCAAGCTGTCATGAAAACAAAAAAATGGGAAATTGTGATTAAAATACTTTATACAGTAAAAAGCAAATTTTAATAGATAATAATTCAGCCACTATTTGAAAAGTCAATGAAAATTACTAATGTTTCTTCTTGGCTTGTTTTAACAGATTTATGATTGACAGATGATGTACGATATACAGATAATAACCTGTGGCATGTGTCATCACATTCATCACCTCCAAAGTCTCTCATCTCCATAATCTCCCCTCTGCCCCTCCTCATCTCCAGCCAAAACAAGGCTTCTGAATCCATAGATTTATTTGCATTTTGTGGCAATTTATGCACATGAAATTACTTACTTCTTACTCAGTTGTCTAGCAGTATTAGGTCTCCCTTACTCATTCTAATATTTAATGACCGCATCTGACCATGCTGGCTTCCTTACAAAAGAAAACCAAGGAGAAGAATAAGGACCAAAATGCCCTATGGGAGAATGTTAATATCATAAATATTTATTGCTGCCATCATCTGAATTTCAAGAGCAGCTGAACCATAACTTAAGAGAGAGCTACTATGATATAAAGGGCAGAAAAGGCGATAAACTGATGAGAACGTAAGGATGTCCCTCTGCAACTTAAACACACAAAAAAAAAAGTCACGGAAAAGTACTTAAGTGCTCAATATTAATTGACTAAATGACAAGTTTTAGCCATGGAAAGACCCTGCTACATCTTCACTGCCATTAAAAAATGTCATAACTAAAGATGCAAAATGCATCCTGGAAGGAAGTGCTCCTGAAAGTTAATAGTGACAAGATGGGTGTTGAGAGGCGTCTCTTGAGAACTCAGAGTCCTATAAAAACAACTATTTTCCTTAAAAATAGAAAAAATCAATACAAGCAAAGAAAAGCAGTAAGTGCTATTTTATGAAGCTAAGTCTACTTTTACTTAGCTGTGAAATTTAAAGCCATAAGCATACCAAAACTTTTATAAGGAGTCATATATAAAACATAAAAAAATAATATTTTTGATGAGATCATGGGTCACTTTAAAAAAATTATTTTTGAGACAGGGGCCTCAAGTATTCCAGAGTGATCTAGAACTTACTATGTATCTAAAAAATGACCTTGAACTTCAAGTTTCACCTCCTAAGTTGCACATACCACCACACTTGGTTTTTGTGGTATTGGTCGATAGAACCCAGGGACTGTGCATGGTGTAACATTATGCAAACCGATAAGCATCCCAAACCATGTTTTTATTGTTAAATTTCTATCTGTCAAAAATTTTAATTGTTACCCAGTATCAGCGAAAATAAATAGCAAAGCACCTTCCAAATTGAAAGTAAACAACTGTGAAAAGGTTTTTTACCTGTACTCAAGTAAGGAGGGAAAAGAATGCTTCTATAGCTTTAAATGATAAAGAAAATAGTTAACTACTTCTGGTAAAATAATTGGTATGTCTAGGTTTCAATCTTATATTTCTTTCTATTATTAACAATATTCTCAAAATATGGTAGTTATTTTTGTCACAGAAATGCCAGCAATTGTCAAAGCATAGGAAGTCATTGTCAAAAGCTCTAATTTTGCACTAAGAAACTCTCATTTATTGTAATAAATTCTCTGGTGTTATCGAAGAGCTTGGGGATTTAATCACAATATCTATTCATAGTCAGTTATTGACCCCAAACTGCCAAGTCATTTAAGACAAGATCCAGAGCAAATGAAGATAACTTGTTAGAGAAAGTCTTTGTATGAGCAGTCCTTTTCTGTTCAACTTCAATCCACAAGAGGATTTATTTTTTTTAATGTGTACTAGCCATGGGAAGACAAGTGACTAAAAACACCCAAGGCAAAGAATGGGAAAGGGGAGAAGGCAAGTGAGTAAATCAAACATCAGTACCAATCTTCACGGAGTAAAGGTATGGGGAAATGTTACATTTTTAATCCTTTTTTTTTTGGTAGAAATAAAACTGGACAATGGCATTAATTTGAATGATACATTCCTGGCCATTCTGAATTACCTAAAATAAAATATTTTCAAAGGCAGGGGCTATCTGTTAATTATCTTGAAGTTTCACGTCCAACTCATAGAGAATTGTCAAGTGGCTGACTGCATTGTGGAATTATTGGGTAGGGTTCTGACTTGCTGTGGATAGGAGGGTCAAATAGTGGCAGGGCTCAGTCTTCCAGACCCCAGAAGCACCCTGCTACCGTCACCTGCACACCACCTGCAAGCTTCAGTTTGTTAGATCTGATGGTCCCTACTCTTCAGCAGGTTTTTAAAGATTATTCACCCTGTGGCTCCTCTCTTCGCATCTTTGATGTAGATTTCCCTTCATCCAACCTCACTGTCTTTCCCCAGTCTCCACTGTTGGCTGCTCTTCTAGTGAATCTGTAAATGTTAATGGGCTGAAGCCATTGAGCTGGGCTGGCTCTCATCTTCTTTCCTCTGTTTCTTCATCTCACATTTCATTGTTCTCAGCTCCAGCTGATAGTATCCAAACACGTACAGTAGCCCTCTCCTGTCTCTAAATGTAGCTACCCAACTGTCATCTTCATCTAGATTTCTCGTAAACATTTCAAACTTAATGTACCCTAATAGAAGCTTTGAATTCTAATTCTGCCATCAACCGAACATCTGCCTACTCTCAACAAATGACTCTCATGCCCACTTCCTTTCTTAAGTCAAAATGTGAGTCATCTTTGATTCATTTTTTCCCTTCAGCATGTCACAAACAGCACCTTTAATTCCCATTAATGAGAATATGACTAGGTAATATATTGTCCTTGAGCTTCCAAATGATTTCTGTTTTTTTAATCACCATATTTTTCTTATATGAAGACAAAACCTCTCCTAATTGGTGCCTTATTTTCAAGCTTCCCACACATCTCATTTTATTCTATTTTCTTTAAAGGAAGAATGATAGTTTCAAGATGAAATAGAATACTGTTGTTCTGCTTAGCATTTATGACTCTCCACAAGTAACTCTTGTGCCGCCTACCTTCCTGGCTTCATTTTGTGGAATCAACTCTGTTACTCTCATCTGTGGACCCCCTGGATACCCTCCTCTTTGTCCTATCTTTCAAGATTGATTCCACCGTTTGCTTTTATTTCCACATTGAATGTTCCTTGCCCCAACCCCACTATTCAGGGCAGTTCTCTATTTTACCTACACCCTAGAGTGCCACATTCTCAAAGAAGTTTTTCCAAATTATCCAATAAAAAACCCCTCCCATCTCTTCACAGTTGTGCTCTATAATAATATATAGTTTTGGTTTACAGCCACATAAGCTTTGGTTTATACTCATGGTTATTATTGAAAATTACCTGATTTATTTATTTGTTGTCTGGCTCTCTGAGTACAGTTGATTCTTTCTACGTGTCCAACTAGATCATCTTCTGTTTCCATTAAACTAATGCATTTTATGATACTTATATACAAGAAGGTATAAAAAAGACAGTAGAAAATAATATTTATTTATTCAACACTTATTATTGCCATGTGTCTTACCTAGTGTTTTTATTGCTGTGAAGAGACACCATGACCACAGTAACTCTTACAAAGGAAAATATTTAATTGGGGTTGGCTTACAGTTCAGAGGTTTAGTTTATTATCATCATGGTGGGAAACATGTCAGTGTTTAGGCAGACATGATGCTGGAGCTAGAGCTGACAGTTCTACATCTTGCTCCACAGGCAACAGAAGGAGAGTGTGTGCCATACTGGGCAAGGCTTGAGCATATAAGAGATACATCAAAGTCTGCCCTCATAGTGACACACTTCCTCCAACAAGGTCACACCTACTCCAAAAGGCCACACCTCCTAATAGAGCTAGTCCCTATGAGCCAAGGATTTAAACACATGAGTCTGGGTCCATATTTATTCAAACACCATGTACTACATGAAAGTAAACAAGAACCAAAGTAACTGTAGATACATTAAGGAATGAATAATTGGAAGGTTAGGAAAGTCTATGATAATCTAAAAAAGAAGTAGGAGTCAGAAGAACAAGCTATTGGCATTCTAATAAAGTGATGATTGAATTTAAACAAATCTTATGACAAAATTTTACATTAAAGGCTATTGAAAAAATACTTAAGAGTCATATAAGTTAGAAGTGATGATAAATCATCACTTTTAATTATTAACTTTCTTTTCTGTATAATTTTAATTTTTACTGGAAATATATTTTTATATAGTATATTCTGATCACAGTTTCCTCTTCTCCAAGGCCTCGCAGATCCTCTCCATCCACCATCCACTCAAATCAACACCCTTTTTTTTCCCTCTTGTTAGAAAACAAACAGGCAACTAGAAACCAGGCAAGCAACCAACCAAGCAATCAACCAGAATAAAACAGGAAAAAAAAAATAGCCGAAGAAAAAGGACAAGAAACACATATAGAGCCAGGCAGTGGTGGAGCACATCTTTGATCCTAGAACCTGGGAGGCAGAGGCAGGCATATCTCTGTGAGTTTGAGGCCAGCCTGGTCTACAAAGCGAGTTCCAGGACAGCCAGATCTACATAAAGAAACCCTGCCTTAAAAGACCAAAAAAGAAAAGAAACACATGCAGATGCAGAAACACATACTCTGGTACATACAGAAATCCCAATAAAAAAACCAGAAAACATAATTTATAACCCAAAGACCTGTAATGTTTAAAAAAAAAAAATGCCCAGACAAAGCATTATGAGACAAAAACCCTCCCAAAATATCATTGGGTTTGTTTTGTGTTAGCTACCTACTGCCTGGCATGGTGCCTGCCCTGAAGTGTGATTTGTATATCAACTTTCTTTACTTTATGTTTGGCCTTTCTTCCAAGGTAATCATTTTGATTCCCTGATGGGAACCTATCACAAACTCTACACAGCATCTTTTCCTATATTAGATATTTCCATTGCTATGAAATCTACCAGGCTGTATCACTCTCAAAACAGGTCTCCTTGAACTTAGAAACTGGTCCTATTTCAGAGATGGTCCCACTCAAATATATTTGTCTTACGTTTACTGTGTTTTAACTATGTATTATCCGTAGGCATAAAATAGGCTGCATCCATTACCGGAAGAGCCTTGCCAACACTGGCCCTTCTCCATGGCATTAACTCCTTTTACTTTTGAAGTAGATGTCCCACTGTGCTGCTGACAATCGGATCCTCTAAAGTTTTCCATGTGAAGCGAGGCATTGAATCACCGCAAGACTTATCTCTAACAATCTGGAGAGTAACAACAACAAAAGGCACTAATAACCAGAAATATAACAATTTTAACCTTTTGTTGTAGTGAAAAAACACTGTTCTGACACAGTTTTTGAATTATCAGAGTATGAAATGTCAGCCACTGGTTACAACTCTAAAATATGGTGTATGAAGGAAAACCATAGATGGCAGATGCTTAGTTTATAAAGGACGATTATGGTTCTTTCTGGCTAAACTTTCTTAATGTTTTCTAAAAGTCAAAACAGAAAGACGCCCCTGCATGTCTTTCACACAAAACCAGCGGGCTCTTCCCCCACTGAATTGAGTGAAAGTCTCTCTTGCTGTGCTAGTCCAAGAGTCCTGCAGTCCCCTCTAGATGTCTCGAGTCCCCGTGACTTCCTCTAGCCATTGACAGTACTACAATAACAGTTTACTTGTGTTCATGACTTTCTGCTTGGCTTTTGGCTTCTTTTGTGAAAACTGTTGCATACTCTTTTGGGGAGGTGTTTAAGATGTACAGAGGATGGGAAGATGGGATGCCTTCATTCTCTCATTGGATTTTATACAAGTCCTAACAACCGGTAAAATGCCTGTGTGCAAACCTCAAAGGCACTTCATCTCCTCTGTTTGTACCTGACTTTAATACTGAGATGAGTCAGTTACACTTTGTACCTCCAGAGGATTCTGACTAATGGTGTGAAATGACCCAGTGGCATTTGCCCTGGGAGAATCATCTCAGAGAGTCTGGACCATATGGCCAGTTTGCAGCATGAATTGAAGGAATTAGTTCTCTCAGATAACCCTTAAGTGACCTAGTGGTGTTCATCCTTGAAATGAGTCTTACAGTTACAGTGTTAGCTCCTGGATTACCATCTGGGACCATACGATGGTGATGTTACAGGAATTACCGACCTGCTCAGTAAGTACTGAGTAATGATTGGAAACTTCTGACTGGGAGGCATATGGGATTTAAAGATCACAACTCAACTTAGATACAATAGATTTTTTTTAATTGTGA
Organism: Peromyscus maniculatus bairdii; assembly: GCF_049852395.1. Classification (NCBI taxonomy): domain Eukaryota; kingdom Metazoa; phylum Chordata; class Mammalia; order Rodentia; family Cricetidae; genus Peromyscus; species Peromyscus maniculatus. The sequence goes on from NC_134853.1 coordinate 76,416,965, forward strand.
AAAATTTCCAACTTTCATAATTATCACTGAGTCAGGACCACACCTTACCTTTACTGAGAAACAGCTGTAGACTTTTGAGGCATGGGAAGGAGAAGCTGAAGGAGACTGTCAGTTATTACAGCTTGGAGTTGTGCCTGCTTGCTGTTGGTTCTGCTCCTACCTGGGTCCTCAGTTACTCCAATCTCATTTTGTTTCCTTAACGATCGGGAGGAAAAGAAAGGCTTTTTAAAAGTTGAAGATTTATTATGAGAACTACCTTAAACACATACTTTATGTTATTCCTCAGACTTGTTGTATAGCCAAGCATGACTTTGAACCCAATTCTTCTGATCCAGGTGCTGGGATTACAGGTATGTGTTGTTATGTTCAGCATCTCTGACTTTAAAACACATCACTTCACAAGTATCCTCTTTATAGCAAGCCTCCTGCCATGTGATCTCCTGTCTTTTGGGTGCTCCATTACTTAGTGTTTGTCATCTGGGGAAGACATTCTTAATAAGATTCCAAGGTCAGTTTCTCCCCCATTTCTAGGCGATTCAGATCAGGACTTTATCAACTTCTGTGTGAGTTTCTACCTGACCTCTAATTTTGGACTTACTGGCACAGCAATTACATTGAATCAACTATAAAAAATATGGAACATATTCATGGAGCAGTGATTTTATTTACAGAGAAAACATTTAAGTGGTTTTAAAATTTAATGAAAGCATTAGTCATCCTTGTTATTTATCATATTTTATTAAAATGTGAGGATAATTCACAATGTATCATTGAATTTAAAAAGGTTAATTAATCTAGGTTAACAGCAAAAATTGTCAGAATGCTGAATTGTTCACTGAAAAATTATTCATTATATTTTTAGCCTATATAATTGTTAATCTGCTACACTTTCTCTGTAGATTGATACAGGGTGGTTCAGTTAATTCCTTCAATCAGACATTTGCTCACTAAATATGCACTGGAAACTTGTTTTAAACATTACACTATGTATTAGAACTATGAAAATGAAGGCACAGACATGATTCTTCCTTTCCCTCTCCATGGACCAGACTAAGTGAAAAATAGTCCAAGAATGAGTGAAGGTTGTGCTTTGGAGAATGTTAGGTTCTTTGGTACCGTGTGGGAAGGCAGCTAGCCCACACATTAGGGAACTAAGAACCAAACTAAGAACAGGCCACTAAGTAACAGCCTAATGAGTAGAGATGTTTGCAGTAGGAAGAGAGTCACTGACTGTATGAAGGACAAGGGGTAAGAGTGCTTGTGGATGTTAAAGAGTCATACCCGGAACAAATCAGTGAAAGAGAAGATGAGTAGGAATAGAAAGCAAGAGGTGAAGCTGAACACGTCATTCAAGGGAAAGCTCTATAAGCTGTGTAAAGGAGTTTGGACCCGAGCCTGAGAGTGACCTAGACTTGAGGATGTAATTTCAAAAGGGAGAAACAGCGGTTGGTGCAGAATTATGTTCTGCCTCAGACTCCATACTAGACCTGTGTGTTCTGAGCTGTAATGATCCTCAAATAAGTCACATGCCATTAATCTCTGAGAAGCACTGACATTGAGTCACCAGAGAGCTTTACTGGGACAGGCTGAAAGGGATCCTTGACATAGCTCAGCTCTTGGTGTAGGTGTGGATCTGACTTAAATGGTTGTTCTCAGGACCTTCCCAGGAGCTTCCACTACAGCTCAGGGCTATCTTGTTCTCAGCCCACCTCCCTCTCACTCTGCTGTGACCATACTCTCATTTTTAGCTAGACATCTTCTCAAGGAACTATTCCTGGATATAGAAAAAAATATCTCAGGCTCGGGGAATTTCACATCTGCTTTAGATTCTTCCCTGAAATTCCTGCTCCAGATAACTAGAGAACATTTCCTCTGACTCACCTCATTCCAGTCTGTGCTCCAACATTACCTTAACATAGCCATGATGTCTTCAAATTGAATTTACCTTAAATTTTAGAGTCACATATCAACATATGACATTATTGACATAGTTTTATTCTTTTAATAAATAGTTGCTTAGTTATTGGTAAGCTCCCCTAACCACAACCTTAACTTCATGAAAGCAGAAACCCTTCTCTTCACTCCATATCTTCACCGAATGACTAAAATAACTGCAGACTATCTGGAATGAATGAACAACTAATGCACAGAAGCTGGAAGCTGCCTATCATTGGCATCCTCCCATTCTCAGATAGTCCCCCTTTATAGTACAAAGGAGATCTCTTGGTCTAAAAGTACAACAGGACTTAATATCAGACCTCCATAGTTTCCTGATACAGGTTATGTAGGAGGAACGCATGCTCATCGAGTATTGCAGAAATCCTGGTGTATGGAGGTAAACTTCTACATTCTTTGGAATTTCTACCTATTCTAGGGTCAAGAAGAAGTGAGTTTTAAAAAATAACAAAGAGTTTTGAGGTGCCATATAGAGCTTTAAGGAGTATGGCAATCTATGGGAATCATTTTATAACTTCACAAGAAATACTTTATAGCTTAACATCCCCTTTCAATATCAATGACTCTACTATGCGATGCGTTTGCTGTTTGTAATTTCAAGTGCTCAGGAGCCCCTCTGTAGTGGTTGTTGTATTGGAGGGTTCAGAATTACAGGGTATTTCCATGACTGGCGTCATTGAAGAAATTTGAACAGCAGTGTTACAGACTTTTTCATCCAGCCCTGTAGATACTCTAGGGTGCAGTGTGCTTAAGAAACTTCATAAAAATTACCTAAACACCTGTAGCAGTAAATGCAGAAAGGCAGGCACCAATATGCCTGCTGAAGTAGCAAGAAAGTTTAACATTTTGTTTATCTAGTTTTTGACAATTTCATACATGATTACAATGTATCTTATATCTACCCCTGACCTCCTCCCTCCAACTCCTCTGCCCTACCACTACCCCCAAGGCATCTCCCTCAACACCATGTCGTTTTTTATTCCTTGTTTTTTAATAACTCACAAAATACAATTAGTGCTGCCCATGTGCACATAGCTGTTACACCCTGGGACATAGGCAGCCTACCAGAGGCCACCTACTAAGGAAAAGTGACTCATCCTCCCCCAGCAGCCATCAACTGCCAATAGCTACTTGCTAGGGGTGGGGGTTTAGGAGACCCTAACCCCTCCATGCTGAAATTTTAAACTTGCTTGGTCTTGTGTATGTAACCATAGCTGCTGTGAGTCATGTGAGCAACAGCCATGCTGTCCAGAGGACAGCATTTCTCAACACTCTTCCCCATCCTTTAGCTCTTATGTTTTTTTCCTGCCCCATTTTCCATGATGTTCCTTGAGCCTGGGGGAAGGGATTAACGTAGGGGTCTTATCTACAGCTGAGTATTCATAGTCATTTATTCTTAAGACTTTTAATAGTTATGAGTCTCTACATTAACCACTGTAATTAGAAAAAAAAAAAAAAACAAACTCCTACGACCAAGATTGGAACAGCAGAACTCTGTGGACATTCAAAAATACTTAGAAGTCAGTTTGAAAATAGTGCCATTTAGCAGAACAACATCAATAGATGTACCCCTTGTGCCCATGACTTCCCTTGACAAGGTTTTAATGTTGTTTACACCACAGCACAGTTATGAATTCTTTCCTGTGGAGCAAGGCTCAACGCCAATTACAAAAGCAGTCGGTCAACCCCATAATAGTCTTGCCACTATTGCACATCTTGCCCAGCAGGCCAGTGTTGTATAGAGATAGGTCCAGTGATAGAAGACCATCGACATCTTCTCCCCAGCTGCCTGCATAGCACCGTGCAGTACTGTGAAAGTTAGCCAGTTGGGAGACTTCAACATATTTCTAAGTATGAGTCTAAAAGGACCAAGCATGTCAGTACAATTTAGGAAAGAAGAGTTAAAGAGCAAGTGATATATATGCAATGAAAGGAATGTCCTTCATGTCTCCAATGCTGGATGATAGAGACATATTTGGTTCTCAACATAGGAGACCCCTCCAGTGTTTTTATAAGAAATGTCTGCACCACCTCCTGGGGAGATACAAGTATGTGACAAGTGCTGGGGGGATTATGACAGTCGGGGTTAGCCATGAGATGGGACTATTACTGCTTGTTGAACAGACAGGGTTAATGATTAAGACTCCATTTTTGTGCTTGTGTGTTTCTCTACCCTGTCTGCATCTTTCAGGCATTTTCATGTCTATGTGTAATAGTGAACTTCTTACTTGAGATAAATGCAAAGTAAATATAATAAAGGTAGTTAAAGCCTAGAACTGCATATTTAAATAACAATCTTCATTCCATACCTTACCACCCCATTGTTGAGGATTACCTACAATCCTCAACACTGGATTTATTATATATATATATTATATAGAACACTAGTTCTATTGATCCAGTGCAACCTTTATCACTCCTGTATCATCTATCTATCTATCTATCTATCTATCTATCTATCTATCTATCTATCTAGGGGAGCAGAGCAAGTTTCAGAAAAGATGTAATAGGGCTATTGGAATGATCAGATTAGTAACTTAAAGCAATAATGAGTAGCATATGCAGGATTCCAGTGGCTAATGGAAAGAGCATGTAAAGATAGATGGGCAATGTAAGCAGAAAGTCTTCACATGCTCTCTCCTTTATCCACTGGAACCCTTCATATGCTAGGCATTATTGCCTTTTCTTTTCTTTTCTTTCTTTCTTTCTTTCTTTCTTTCTTTCTTTCTTTCTTTCTTTCTTTCTTTCTTTCTTTTTTTTAAGATTTATTTATTTATTAATGTATCCAGTGTTCTGCCTGCCTGTAAGTCTGCAGGCCAGAAGAGGGCACCAGATCACATTACGGATGGTTGTGAGCCATCATGTGGTTGCTGGGAATTGAACTCAGGACCTCTGGAAGAGCAGTCAGTGCTCTTAACCTCTGAGCCATCTCTCCAGCCCCTTCTTTTTCTTTCTTTCTTTCTTTTTTTTTTTTTTTTGGTTTTTCGAGACAGGGTTTCTCTGTGTTGCTTTGCGCCTTTCCTGGATCTTGCTCTGTAGACCAGGCTGGCCTCGAACTCACAGAGATCCGCCTGTCTCTGCCTCCCGAGTGCTGGGATTAAAGGCATGCGCTGCCGCCGCCACCACCACCCAGCACCTTTTCTTAATTCAAGATGAATACATCACAACAGAACTGGAATTCTCTGATGGGCTTTTTTGTAGAGTGGACACAACTGAAGAAAGTGTTCTTCAGCTTGAAGAAAACCTCACAACTGAAGAGAAAAGGGAATCTAGGTGGTGGTGGCACATACCTTTAATCCCAGCACCTGGGAAGCAGAGACAGGCAAATCTCGGGTTTTATAAATATGGGTTCGAGGCCAGCATGGTCTACAGAGTGAGTTCCAGGACAGCCAGAATGACACAGAGAAATCTTGACTTGAAAAGACAAAAAAGGAAGAAAATCAAGGAGGAGAGACAGTAAATAACATACAACCAAACAAGTCTGAGCATTGTGGATCAGGTGAAAAATATCGTGTAATGTGTAATGGTGTAATGTGCAAATACAGAAAATAGCAATGAAGAAAAAGAAAAATATAAGGAACAAGAAATAGTTGTAACAGCAATGGCTAGGATTTCCCTAATTAAATGCCACACATGAAACCACAGATCCAGGAAGCTAGAACACGTCAGAAAGCACTTAGGCATATCATCTTCAAGTTTCAGAAAATGAGAAACAGAGAAAGGCATTTCCTGAAAGGAACCATAAGAAAAAAATCAGCTTGTTTCCAGAAGAGCACACAGAAGAATTACACTTGGCTCCTCTCAGAAGCTGTGCAAGCAGGAAGAGGGTAGAATGAAATATTTAATGTGCTGAGAGAATCAAACCATCAACCAAGAATTTTGTACTCTGTGGAATTGCCCTCCAAATGTGAAGGCAAAAATACTTTTTCAGACAAATTGGAGGAATTTGCTGTCAGGAGATGTACCTTAGAAGAAATGTTAAAAGAAGTTCTTTAGATATAAGGAAAATAATAGAGTTCCAAGTCTCAAGCCTTCACAAAGGAACAAAATGGAAGAAAAAAAATGCCCATTTTACTCCCTTCTTTGTGGATTTACTGAAATGATTCCCAAATAAAAGTGACATATACTTGACGTTTGAGCATATGCATACAGAATAAAATGGCCACCAAAATCAAACTAATTAACATATCCAACACCCCCTATAGTTACTACTTCTCTGTGTGTGTTAAGTACACATGAAAATCACTCTGCTGGCAAATTTCAACTATATAATACATTGACTGCATCATGACACTCTATTATTGATCTCCAGAATTTACTATCTTATCAATGAAAGTCCATGCCCCTTTGCCAAAATTCCTCATTTTTCTACCCTTCAGCACCCTTCAATTTTATTGTCACAAGTTCTACTCCTTTAGACTCCACATTTAAAACCACACAGTACCTGTCTAACTCTAGTCATAACTTATATGTGATGGTTTGGGTAGTATCTTGCTTAATGCCACCTTATGTATTTATCTCATTCAGAATAGTCACTTTGAGCACAAGAGACTCAATTCCTGAGGGGAATGCTTTGAGAAAGTCCCTTATCCTGGGTAAACTTGTAAATCTATCACATGTCATCTTCAGTCTGCCCTTTAATTCTTCAATTTTACTTCCTGCTTTATGCATTTGTGGCTCAAGGCTGCCTACGTACCCTTTTGTGTTCTGCTCCACAGTCGATATTGCAACTAATAGCTGAGATGCTCTGTGACTTTGCTTTTGTCCTCAAACCTGATAATCTGTACTCTGTACTCTTTAGGCTCTGTTAACTCTGTGTTTCCCTATGTAATCATTCTGGCAGATTCAGGCTTGGCTTGTAATAGTAAGTTAAGATTGAATCAAAGGACACCATGGCTTTAGGGACCCCTGTGTGGAAGGACTACTCTAGGGGATCAGTAGACTTTGAGTTACATGGAGAGGCAAGAAGACATACGTTTAGCTATGCTGTCCTTGGTTACATTCTAAGACCTTGCAAATTTATTGCATCCTAAACTTCCCTAAACATGACATCTATAAATATTCTCGTGGGCTTGGTCATCTCTCTTTCTAGGCACCCTTACCTGATTTGAAGTTGGTTCTTGGCTAACTCTTATAGAGGGTAATTTTACATCAACATTCTGAGAGTAATTTAGCCATATTACACAAGCAATCAATATTGAGGAGTTTCTCCTTTGTCTGTCACTGTACTAAACCACAACATATAAACTGGAATGGCTAGAAGAATGATGTATGTATGGAAACATGTCATTACAATAAACTTTGAAAATCCTCCATGCCATCCTGATTTGTAAATGTTAAAAAGGACTGATCGGGATAAGCAACAATGCTTTTCAGAGATGTAACTTGAAGCCTCCTAATATAGCAAGCAATATAAAAGCTGAATGCTAGCTACTCACAGAAAATATGTAAATCATGTTTAATAGCATATTATTCAAATTTAAGAAGATCCCAGGGCCTTCAGTATTCTGCAAAGATGAAATAGTCCACCAATGTGCATAGGTAATGCATGTAAAGCTGCCTGTGTTTTTTTGTGGGCTGAGAAGGTTTTTCAAACATGTAAGAAAGGCAGGTTTAAGTACTGTATAATTAAGGGATAGCTGTGCTCTTCAATTTGCTTAGAGCCAGAGCTCCTTTGAATATGCTAAAAAAAAAAGTGGCCCATTCACCATTCTTTTTAGAATCCTTTGTAAAATTATAGAATGTGTGAAGATGCTTCATGTATCATTATTCTTAAACAGAGTGAACTACTTTGAATAGATCATATGTAGAGTCCAGTTTCCTTCAGTGATACCACTAGCAAAGAACAAAAACAACAAAAAATGTGCCCCTGTCCCACCACAGCTTCTTGCTGTACATTATTGTAGGCATTCTTTCCCTTTTACCCAAAGTTACAAATCTTATCTTTCTTTACCGAATTTTCATTGTGTCTTAGGTGGAGTACCATATCCTTAAGGGAAGATTGTCTCATGAATGCTATTATCAAAGGTCTAGATACACATAAAGTATCTTTGGTGTTCACTGTCTTTTACTTAAGCTGCATATGTAGGTTGGGGTAGTTTCATTTGCCCTTGTTGAGCTGTATATCTTTTGGGGGTTCATGGGGAATAATGGATTAAGATAACTGTCCATAAGATAGCTGTCCATAAGTTACATAAATCTAAAAGCTCTAAAGCAGTCCTATATTTATGCTGAAATTCAAATAGGAAGATGTGATCATTCAGTTTCACAAACCAGTTTTGCAAGTTGAACTTTATTTTTAAAATGGGTCTTTAGAGTCAGCTATATCTAAATTAATATCTCAGGTATATTTCTTTCTGCTTATGAAAGTTCCACCTTCATGTCTTTATAAAAATAATTATCAAAAGATAATATTAAAATTATATGATAATAAATATGCACTTAAGCCGGGCGTTGGTGGCGCACGCCTTTAATCCCAGCACTCGGGAGGCAGAGCCAGGCGGATCTCTGTGAGTTCGAGGCCAGCCTGGGCTACCAAGTGAGCTCCAGGAAAGGCGCAAAGCTACACAGAGAAACCCTGTCTCGAAAAACCAAAAAAAAAAAAATAAAAATAAATAAATAAATAAATAAATAAATAAATATGCACTTAAATATTGTATGCAAATATAGAGTATTTCCTTCCCTATTTAGAGAACAGAGGCATAATCAAAAAGCATGTGCTAGGTTAAAGAAAAGAAAGCTACTGTGGGACAGAAAAAACGATTCCAAATGCTAATCTCATTGTGTGTCACTACACACATCTCTTATTCATGAGAAAGACCCTGTCATCATAGCGACACTTGTAACAAAGGGCATCCTATTGATGTTACATATAGCTTCTCAGTAGATTAAAATATTTATTAATTTGTGATCAAAGGACAGTCAATATGGCATATTAGAATATTATGGGGAAACAAGACCTTGCCCCAGAGAATGATCTCAAAGTTATTTTTGACATTTATTGTTGGTCAAATGCAGTAGTTTTTCTGTTCACAAAGTCTAAAATGAAATACATTATTGAATCAGAGTTTTTTTTCCTAGTGTCTTTTCTCACAAGCACATCTTGATGAGCTGTTGGGAGGCACAGAGGAAATCTAAAGGGCAAATAGCTTATCCTTTAGGATACTCCAGGCTTCAACATTTTTCAGTTTTATGAGTTAAGGTCTTTTCTGTCACTTGTTGCATTAAGATCAAAGGGGAAGAAAATGATTCAGAAGTTCTACATTGGGCATCTTGAGTGAGGGATGAGGATGAGAATGTCCATTGATTCTTTTCTCTCAGAGTTTCATGGTTGGTGAAGCCAATGACACCAAATCTCTGCTATGCTATCTAGCTTTGGGGTTAGGCAAGGCTGAGCTTGAGTTTTCCTTCCTTTTCTCTGCATCTTGATATATGTGACCATGTTTGACTTTGATTTTGATTACCTTGAGCTTCAAATTGTGTGTGTGTGTGTGTGTGTGTGTGTGTGTGTGTGTGAGAGAGAGAGAGAGAGAGAGAGAGAGAGAGAGAGAGAGAAGGATCTGAATGGACCAATAACTCTCTAACTCTTTGTCTCTCTGTCTCTGTCTGTCTCTGTCTCCGTCTCTCTGTCTGTCTGTCTCTCTCTCTGTCTCTCTCTGTTTGTGAATATAATCTCAAGTGCAGCTCCTCAGGTGTGATCCACCTATGTTTCTCATTGCCCTGAATTCTCCAAGTGGGCTAGGCTGTCCAGCCAGTGAGACTCAGGGATCTGCCTGTCTCCACTTCCCACTTCACTATTTTGCCTCTCATCTTATCACACCTGCTAGTAGATCCTGTAGACTAGCCTCATGAATTCTCACCAACCCTAAGAACTTGTTAAAAAACACAGGTACACAATTTTTAAATAGAGGGATTAGCTTTTTATTAGTCATGAACTATCTATATCTATATCTATATCTATATCTATCTATCTATATCTATCTATCTATCTATCTATCTATCTATCTATCTATCTATATATATATATATATATATATGAAGCTTAAATTTCTGGTCACAAAAGGAAATGGGAACAGACAATGTTTTTATTATAGTTTGTACTAGTTGAACCCCAGACATTACCTGATGATAAAAATCTTCCCTTCAATAACATTCTTAGAAATAGCTATGAAGTTCTCACCATATATTCCATTAATGGTAAATTCATTACTAGCAGCCCATTTATTTTTGGACACATTTTATATTGTATAAAAATAAGTCACTTTTTTTTCATTTCAAACATTTGTTTCTCAATTTGACTTTTAGAGTTACACCATTTTTTGTAAAATATGTGTACCACAAGTAAATCTCTTCATGGAAGCACATGGTGTGTGGAGAGAACACTGAAGGAGACATATGACTGGATTACCATTTCAGCTCTACCATTAAGTAGTGTTTGAACCTCAACATCAGTGTTTAATGTTTCTGATATCAAAAGCTAAAGAGTAGTAAGAATAAACTAAGTGGTTGCTGAACCCTATGTAACTCTTTTGTCTCCCCCTCCCCCATTATTTTATCTTGCTCCAACAGCCCAGGAAAACATTGAGGGGAGACCTCTGAGGTAATACATTGCAACACATTAATTTATATTAAGCCAGTAACCTTCTTCTATAGAAAAGAAGGCCATATTGTAAAAGATCTGATCTTGGGATTCTTTCCTATTTTCCTGGCCAAGGAAACACAAATGACCAAATAACAAATCCTCTTGCAGGCCAGGCTTCAAACCTCACATGTTTGTATGTGCGTGTCCCATTCCATGTCCTTCACTTGTCTTGTTCCATAGTCATGTAAGGAGCCCACAGAGGATGTCAAAGGCCTGGAAGAGAGAGATCACAAAACTTGTTTGCCTGGGTTCCCAGAGATCCCCAGAGAGATGACTCTCCTCTAGCTAGGATTACACCACAATGTATGTGAGAAAAGCAATGAAAGTTGGAGGCCATTTGCTGTAGCAGTTAGTCTGCTCCTTAGCAATAGTGCAATACTCCATGGTAGAACATTTACTGGGTAAAGCACTGGCTTCAATTCCCATCCCCCTCCCACAAAACTATATACATCAAAAAGCTCTATTTCCCCATACCCTGAAGGTGAATATAGACTTATATAATTTATAACCTACTCACTCATTTTTAGAAAGCTCCTCAATTATAATTAAGATATTGTCATAATCCCTCATGGGGAAAGATGTACTTTCATTATTATTTTAGGCTGCTGAATTCTGGGCAATGAAAAATGAATTCAAGCATACTCTAAGCCAAAAACTACTCCACCACAGTACAGAATTCATTTGTTAGGAATTGTATGCCAGGCCCATGGATATTTTATTTGTATAATGCCCAAATTCATTAGAAAGGCACAAATGCCAGTTTTCTCTGCTTAACATTTTTCTTTCATTTACCGAGTCACACTTCTTGATTCATGCCACTTCTCATTCTGACCATGGTGCCATATTTCTAGATGGAGCACATGAATATGGAAATAGCACAGGCATCTTAAAAACATCAAACTACATCACATTCTTTCACTTTAGGGTCCATTCACAGTTTCATTTCTAAACTAAAACTGAAATATTAATTGGGCATCTGTTAAATGTCTTCTGATTACATTGTCCTAACTTTAATATATCGAGATGATAAAATAAACATTTCCTATGGATTGGTTATAATCACATGTGAAGAGTACCTGATTCCAACAAGGTGAGGGGAGTATTATTCAATCCCAAAATGCCATCCTAAAAGGTTGAATTCTGGAAAGTGTGGGGACCTTGATTCACTGAATGAAGGGAAGACTGTAGGTCTTCTCTTAGTTTTCTTTCTACTGATGTGATAAGTACCAAGACCAAGAGCTAGTTGGTGAGGGAAGGGTCTATTTGGCTTAAAATTCTTGCTCACAGTTAACCATTGAAGGAAGCCAAAGCTCGGACCCAAGTAGGGTAGGAACCTGGGAGCAGGAACTGAAGCAGAGGCCATGGAGGAATGCTGCTTACTGGCCTGCTCTTCCTGGTTTGCTCAGCCTGCTTTCTTACAGAACCCATGAGTGTCTGCCAAGGTGTGGCACTGCCTGCAGTGGCCTGGGTGGGCCCTCCCACATCAATTATTAATCAAGAAAATACCCACAAACTTTTTACTTCTCCAATGTAAAAAAAACACTTTAAAATAATGGAAGGCTAAGAAATAAGACGCAACAGTTATATAGGTTTAATGGTTAAAATCTTGCTCAATAATAACCCTCCTAGACATATACTCAAAAAAATTATTAACAAATACTTCAATCACTGTGTCTCCAAAACTAACCTCTAATTGCCCGCACCAGTTGCAGGATCACTTTTTTTTTTTGGTTTTTCGAGACAGGGTTTCTCTGTGTAGCTTTGCGCCTTTCCTGGAACTCGCTTTGGAGACCAGGCTGGCCTCGAACTCACAGAGATCCGCCTGCCTCTGCCTCCCGAGTGCTGGGATTAAAGGCGTGCGCCACCACCGCCCGGCCGCAGGATCACTTTTGAGTTAAACTCTTTGGCCTTGCCCCCTGCACAGTATTGCAAGGGAGGAAGTTCAGCTCAAGAAATAACCCAGGCATTCGTCCTGGAGACTACATGCAGTCTTCTTAGTGAGAATTAGGCCTGTCGAATAGATTGTGATATGACTCAGCTTTGCTAGATCCCCATGGGCTCTTATTTCTTAACTTTCCTTTTTTGCACAGTTTTATAACATAGAGAAAATGGAAAAGAGAAAGCAGGATGGTCTCACCATCTTAGCATAGGATCTGCTTCCTTTGTTCCTGCCCTGATGCTCTGTAGCTATAAACTAGCTTTTTATAGCGTGGGTTTTGCTACATATCTGATTTTATGTTGAGCTTTTAAGAGCCTAATGTGCATGATACAAATATTTTATGTGCATATTGCTTTGAAGTCTTAGAAACCCAAATATTAATGTCACAGATATTTCTCCCACTCTTTGACAAGAAATGTTAATGTCACAACTTTCACATATCCAAGGACAGATTACCCAGAAAATGGCTGAACTTTAACTCAGTCTTTTTGATATAAACTTTGGATGTTTTTGTCATTTTGTTTTACTTTCTTTTATAGTACAAAAAACTCTTTTCCTTAGATATTGGCTTGGAAAGTTCTCTCTAGTTTTGCTGACTGAAAAGTCATCCTTCAGCTGACCTCCTGCCCCAACTTTGGAAGCTGAATCCTGTCTGCTTCTGATTCTCCTACATAAAGTGTTCCTTGGATATGCATCTCTGAATTTTTACCCCTACCATCCCCTGGAATATTCCTTCAGGTTTGATTTGGGAACTTGTATTCTGAACTTAGCTTTAGCTTCTACACACACACACACACACACACACACACACACACACACACACACACACACAGGTAAAAGCAAGATTGTTTTAAAAGTTGGCAGTAAAAATTGGCATTAAAAACTTGACATGGTTAGCTTGCACTCAATAACAGGCAAATTCTATAAATATTTTAAAAATATCACAAGTGCATGTGTATGCATGGTATGCATGGTTGAAGGTCAAAGGACAAGCTCTAGTCTTGGTCCTCAGGAACCTTCCACCTTTTAACAGAGATCGGGCCTCACACTGGCCTGGAACTTCACCGTGTAGGCCAAAATAGCTAGCCCATCAGATTCTGGGGATCTCTCTGTCTTCTCCTCTGGTCTTGCCCCCCCCCCATGACAGGTAGAACACTACATAACCTAGCTTTTTATATGGACCCTGAAGATATGCACTCATCCCTTCATGCTGGCAAGGTAAGTGATTACCAACCAAGCCATCATCCCAGCTGTGATCTCTATAACTCTTAATGTCATTTAAGTGATATTTTGGGTGACAGAGTTACATTTGTTAAATGTATCTGTGAGAGAAACAAAAACATAGGACATCTTTTGATCCCTGTAAAACTTTTGGAAATAGGCATTATTCATTTTCTTTTAATTTTGAGAAGAAATTTTCTTTGGACTACTACTATTTTTGATATTATAAAATAATTGCGTCATTTTTATCTCCTCTGTTCTTCCTCTAAAACCTGTCTTATAGTCTTATATTCCTCCTTGTTCTCTTTCAAATTTGTGGCCCTTTTCATTAACCATTGTTACATTGTTACGTGTGTGTGCGCGCCCATGTGTGTTTCTAAATATTTGTAAGCACAATCTGCTCAATCAGTATAATGCTGCCTGCATTCGTGTTTTCAGGGATGACCATTGGTATTAGATAACTCTTTGGTGTGCTCTTCCCTGGGGAATACTATGTCTCCCACTCTTCGGCAAGAAATGTTAATGTCACTGCATTCACATATCCAAGGACAGATTACCAGAAAATAGCTGAACTTTAACTCCGTCCTTTTGCATTGTTCACCTCTCACTCTCTTTTCCAGACGTGCGAATATCTCATTTATCTTCGTATCTCCCACGGTGTTGAAGAGATATTGATAGATGACAAGGGGAATTAAACGGCTGTTCTTAGCAGCATGGGATCTGTAGAAGCGAGGCAGGTCTTTCCAAAACATATTGTTGGAAATCCTTCTCAGGGAAGTGCTGACTGTCAAATATCCTGTTTGGATATGTTGATCTTTAAGTACTTTTTAAAATCCTGCTAATTATTGAAACTGGGAAATAGGAAATGCATGAAATAGTTTTGTTCTCTGCTTTTGTATGTATTTGAATATTTCCTCAGTGAGAGTTTAAAACCGAGTTAAGACTTGACATTTGGGTCTGCTCCATGTGTTGAGTATTTAAATTCTATTTGTGGTTCAAATAATGAACAGTCACGACATGTACTCTGTGTCTCCTTCTGTCACCTCACAACTTCTGCCAAGGAGAGTAGAGGCAGGGCTAAATCTTCACAGGAAGGAGGCAGTGAAGACCAGTTGAGTGGATGGGATCATGGTGTAGATTTGAAAACAGAACTTTGTGTTCCTGGGCTGTCATGTGGTCTCAGAAAACAAGTCTGTATAAATATTAAGCAATAAAATGCCTAAATGGTGACTATGAATAGCTGAGTGTGAAGTTGCAATGTCTTGCCGGCAAGGAGCTTGTTGATGGAATTAGAGTACAAGACAGCGGAAGGACTAGCATTGAAGAACACAACACAGGCGAAGAGCAAAGCAAATGAAAGCACAGGAACATACGAACAGATAATAAACACCAAAGGTAGCAGCTGTGATGGAACATGAGGGTAGGTTATTAGAAGTGTTCTTGAAACAACAGCAGCACACACACAAAAAAGTAAATCAAGGAGACAACTTCATTACTTAACTGAATAAAAATGAAAATGTAAATGAGTTCCCACATCATATTTAAAAGTTTAAAGCAATATCAAATAGAAGGTTTATAACAAATATTAACAAAATGTGGTGCATAGGTTCTGTCTTAGGTGCGAGGAGACACAACAATGAAACATGGGCGGTTGAGGTGAAGGGCATGAGGAGCAGCAGTAATTAAGAGAGGACAAAGATTGCCAGCCAACAGATACACACTTGGAGAAGCTTTTCTTCAGTAGGAGGTTGACATCTGCCGTTTTGGGCTAGTATTTCAAGTTGGAGAGGAAGGCCTCCTTCTCCACAGGGTTTTGCCAGAACCGGACCTGTCCCTACACTAGGACAGTTAAGATTCTGTGAGGACCAAGCTAGTCAAACAGAAGCACCCTAACATACTCACCATTAGTTCCTGCTCCCTGCGTTTCTAGAATCATCTTTTAGCTGAGACCACGTAGCTCAGTTGTATTTTCAAAGTTATAAGCTGGGGAAATAGAAGAGATCTCCTGGGTAAACTGCAAGGTGAAGGAAGGGGGGGGGCAGGGATGGTGTTGAGGGGATAAGAACATGAGGGATTGGGTTGGGCAGGTTAGGAGTGAGATGGAGGGGGAGAATAATGAAAGAGATGTCTTGATGTGGGGGGCATTTCGAGGTTAGGGAGAAACCTGGTGCTAGAGAAACTCCTAGGAATCCATAAGGATGACCCCAGCTAAGACTCCTAGTAACACTGGAGAGGGTACCAGAACTGGCCATCTCCTGTAATCAGATTGGTGACTACCCTAATTGTCATCACAGAGCCTTTATCCAGTAACTGATGGAAGCAGATGCAAAGATCAACAGCCAAGCACTGAGCTGAGCTCCTGGAGTCCTACTGAAGAAGGGGAGGAGGGATTGCATGTGTCAGAGGGATCAAGGTCATGATGGGGAAACCCACAGAGACATCTGACATGGGCTTGTGGGAGCTCAGGGACTCCGGACCTACAGCTAGAGGACCTGCGTGGAACCAACCTAGGCCCTCTACATGTGTGTGACTGTTGTGTAGCTTGGTCTGTTTGTGGATCTCCTAAACAGTGGGAATAGGACCTGCCCTTCACACTTCAGCTGGCTTTTGGGAACCTGTTCCTCATTCTGGGTTGTCTCTCCCAGCCTTGATGCAGGGGAGGAGCTTAGTCCTGCCTCAATTTGATGTGCCATGCGTTTTTGTTGACTCCCATGGGAGGCCTGCCCCTTTCTGATTGGAAAGAGAGGAGGAGTGTATGGGAAGCAGGGGTGGATGGGAGGTGGAAGGAAGGGACAGGAGGAGAGGAGGGAGGGGACACTGTGGTCCGTATGTAAAATAAATGAAAAAAATCTAATTAATAAAAAAAGTTGTAAGCTACCCAGTTTTTTTTTTTAAAGTTCGTTTATGTTTGAGTTAACCAGGGCCTGTTCAGATTCTCAGAGTGAAATAAATTTAATATGGAAAAGAAGATAAAAACTAAAAGTAAAGCAAGAAGACCATGCACTTCTCTTATATATGTTAAAAATAAGAAATACCCAAGAGTTACCATGTGTCCTGTGTGACCAGGGACGCAGATCAGTTGGTAGAGTGCTTGCCTATCACACATGAAGCATGCATAAACTGAGCGTGGTAGCTGCAGGGCCTTCGTAGACTACATGAGAGCTTGCCTTTGAAAAGGAGACAAAACCAGAAAATGTGTTTTCTCACAAATTCTGGAAATTAGTGCAGCGTTCTGGATGTTAATTTTTCATAATTTCTTCCTGTGTCATAATTTTACCATTAGTTACAAAAAATGACATTTATAGAGGGACATAAGAAAGCAATGTATATACAATATGTAAAATTCAAAACCATCAATAAACTGTACAACACAGGATTGACTAAGAATAGTTACACATCTAACATTAGGCTCTCTGTAACGTTGCTTCTTCTATGGGGCTTGAGTTGCCATTTGCCAATGAGAAATGCTTGAGACATAAAGTTACAGAATTCAGGACTGATTCTAACTATGAAGTATCATCTCAACTCTGTATAGAAAGTATATATTTGCATATATAAAATGCTGAAAGGAAATGTTACCGTATATCAGGTTTTTTCATGTCCTCTGTTTATACTCTGTCTTTTTTCCATAAAAGGGACAAATTTTTCTTTAAAATCAGAATAGAATGACTGAATGGGTATCAGAATATTCGCATGCCCGCTGCTAACCATTGGTGTGCTGGCGAGGGAAATCAGAGTTTGCATGCAGTAACTGCTGCCTGTATCCTGGCTCCCGTGTTGTTTTTGTCACCTGTAAAGTGGGGCTAACAGTAGGGCTGACTCCCTAGCTTTTGGGGAGGAGACAATACATTAGTCACCATACCAGTTGTTTCATAAGTTCTCAGCTCATTGCTCACTGTGGTCTCCTCAGACTTACAACAGAAAACTCTTTGGTATGCTGAATATTTGATCTTCATTTCTCGACTCCCTGGCTATGGCTTTTTGATAATTTCAATGCAGTGTTTTGAAACAGTGTCAGTCGCCTGACAATAAATCCTGTGACAGTGTTTATTACAATGCAAACAAAGCCTTCCGTTTCCCCATGGGTGCATCACGGTAATTATGGCTTCAGCCACAACATGCCTCTGATTAGATCAATTAATTCAGGCAGACAAGATATTTATTTTGCAGTTTTTAGTTTTATGCTCCCTGGTGACTTCCCATTGCTAAATTGTTCCTCACATGTGAATCCATCTAGATCAATGACTGGAGTGAAAAATCTAAAATTACATCTATGAAAGCATTTTCTCCAAAACTAGGACACCACAAAAGTGAGGATCACTGAGACGAGAAATGGGAGGTTCTGAAAATGGCATACACCTCATCTAAACAAGCTCTGCGTGATTCTTAAATCATGTCCACTACTTAGAAATATTAGACTGCTGAGAATCAGACATTGAAAACTGAGCATATTGGAGCACACTTATAATCCAAGCCTGTGAAAGGCTGAGGTAGGAACACCAGTTGTTCCCGGCCATCCTTGGCTATGCAGTGAGTTCATGCCCTTCCCAGTCCAAGTCCGCAAGAGACCCCATCTCAACCCCTTCCCTCCCCACAAACAACAAAGAAACAAACTACCCAGAATTAGAAACTGGTGAAGACTGATGATTTTTTTTTAATTTATTAGCCATTTGAACATTTTACTCAATAACACTTAATAGTAGTATGGTAGCTACATAAACTGATCATTATTTTATACTCACTGTCCACTAATTCTCACTCAATCTCCTTTTCCTCTCTCCTTAAACAGGTGTGAGAGCCCCTAAGGACACATGTATTTCACAGAGCCTATCTGCCCTAAATGCACCTGATCATCTCAGAGGGGCTGGAGTTAAAAGCTAGACAGAAAAACAGGTCCCATGGGATGCAGTCCATCATAGCTTCCTTCCAGTCTGGTTTGGTGGAAAAACTGTACCACTGCCATTTATGATCAGAGGATGTTTTTTGTTTGTTTGTTTATTTGCTTTCTTTCTTTCTTTCTTTTTTAAAATTCATTTTACGTGCCAATGACAGTTCCCCCTCCCTCCTTTCCTCCCACTCTCCCCTACGTCCCCCAACCCACCCCATCCACTCCTCAGAAAGGATAAGGCCTCTCCCATGGGAAGTCAACAAGGCCTGGCATGTTCAGTTGAGGCAGGACCAAGTTCCAACCCCAGCCCCATCAAGGCTGAGCAAGGTATCCCACCACATGAATCGGCTTCAAAAGGCCAGCTCATGTACCTGGGATAGATCCTGGTCTCACTGCCAGGGATCCCACAAAAGACCAGGCTACAAAACTGTGCATGTAGGTGACAGTTTTTTAGCCTCGATCAGTGGATGTTTGTACCTAAATTCTTTAATCCAGAGGACAAATTATAGCAAGTTCCATGAGAGTGACTGACTTGTAGACACTTCTCAGCAGCCTACCCTCTCCAGCAAGCTTCATCAGCAATGTCAGAGACTCCTGTCTTTCCCTGTTTCAGCTCTAGGAAGAGTGACTGTTCCTCAAAGTTATTAGTTTACAATCTTCAGTATTTCTTCATCTGCTTCCAGACTAACATCTCAAGATTCTGAGCCCAATTATACTTAAATAATGTTTCATATTGAAGATCTTTATCTCCTACTGGGCCCTGAAGGATACAGCCCATTCCCCATTTTAACTAAAGGCAGACTAAAATCATATTTCTTACACTTAAAATATTATCAGTCACTTGGTAAAATCATTTCATCGTCTGAGTTCTCATAGCATGAAATATGCTAATATTTCACATAGTTAATCATTATATAATTGGCCCTTTTGGTTAGTTCAGCATTTCTCATTGGCACAGCAGAGAGCTGAACTGGGTATAAGTCTTTCCTGTGAGGGGCTATCCTGGGCAATAGTTTCAAAACCTTTCTTGGTTGAGCACCACTGAATTAGAGTCTTCAAAAAAGTTTTGTCCATTCACCTGGGTGGGATACATTTTGGATAGGAATGAAAGCGAATCTTGTTTTCCTTCTCTGTAGAGAGGCTGCCAGTGGCTTTAAAGTCTCCCTCCCACTGACGTACAATGCTGTCTTCAGCTTTTGTTTCTTCCACTTAGTTTATTCTTTTGTGCTATTTTCATTACATTAATATTTCATTCATTTCCATGGTGTTTTCATTATATTTTTTATCTCTATGAGACATTTTTAAATATTTGAAAAGTTTAGGTCCTTGTAATTATTCTTCTTTTTCAAAATTTACATATTCATTATTTTCCACTTAGGTTTCCAAATAAGCTCTTGGATTGCTTTGTGAAGGTCTTTAACTATTTCCTTTAGATTTTCAGCAAAATTACATAGAATGTATTAATCACAATGAAAAGAACTGAGAGTGTTTCAAGAAGCATTGTCATTTACTGGAATGTCATAGAGAGTCCCTTATTCAAATTTCCCTGTATAAAACTCAAGAGATCTTCATTGTTTTCTTCATAAAGCTTATGTTTCTCGCTAAGTATATTTTTAGGTACTTGTTATTGAGATTGAAAATTAGGTAGTTTTTTTGTTTGTTTGTTTCAATATATTTTCCAACTGTTTATGGCTAGCTTAAATGAAACTTATACACTTTCTCATATTTATTATATTTCTGACAAATTTATTAAATTATTATAAATCATACTTTCCAGCTAATATTCTTAGGTGATCAAATCTATTTTAATGCAAGAATTTCAGAAAAATGCAAATTTTGCATGAAGCTATTATTTCCTCATAGTAAGTATATTTATAATTTTCTGAGGGTTTTAATTTTCTCATCTCATTGAAAGCTTTCCAAAGAGAAACTCTAGACAGAACACATTAAAAGGAGGCAACATCTTGACAGGTCTCCTTGACTGACACAAAGTGAGATGTGGTGTGTTTTCCTCTTTTCTCCCTCCTTGGCATCACAAGGTCTATCCTAGACTATATTTGCTGGGAGATATAAGTAACATTAATTCATTTTGTTATGTCAGCTACTGTCAAGTTTAAGTCAAGAACAAAGATGTACCTGAGACTCGAGGGGCAGGTAGACACCAGGTCTTAAAGGTCTTTCCATCAGGCTTAAGCAGTTAGATCTGATTTTAAGGGTGATGTGGGACCAATATATGAATCTGTAGGACTTTTAGACTTGATTTTGGCTAGAAAGGTGTGTGACATGTGATGGAGGTTTACACAGCTGTCAGATAGACCAAATGAAAGTAAACAAGGAAAAAGATTACTGTCCAGGGAAGGGGGTAGTCAATATATTGAATTGAATTGGGCATATTAGCTGGCGCTAGTGTTGCTGTTGATGAAACCCATGACCAAAAGCAACTTAGGGAGGAAAGGGTTTGATTGGCTTAAATATCCTGAATCACAGCCTATTGAGGGAAGCCAAGAAAGTAACTCAAGCAGGACAGGAACCTGGGGACAGGAACACAAGCAGAGGCCATGTAGGAGTGCTACTTACTGGCTTGTTCCTCATGGCTTTTTTCAACCTTCTTTGTTATAGAACCCAGGATATCCAGCACAAGGTGGTGCCACTCGATGAGATGGGCCTTCCTACATCATTCACCAATTAAGAAAATGCCCTACAGGCTTTCCTACAGCTAGATCTTATAGAGATATTTTTTCTCAATTGAGATTCCCTTTTCTGAGATGACTATAGCTTGCATCAAGTTGACATTAGCCACCATAATGCCGTATTCCAGCAATGAAGCAGATAACAGAACAGAATTTGCTAAGCGCATAACATAATAAATTTGTGTGGTTACAACACAGCTAAGTGGGAAGCATGTTTCCCAGGGTCCCCTTCCTTCATAGTTCCAGATTATCAATGTGAAGCATTTCACGTGAGATTTGAAAGGCAGGGGATCCAGCACTTGGATGAATTCTTCATAGAATGCTCGAGAACACCTGACATATGTCTGTTCTTGGCTGATGTGCTGGTTAACCTGTTTTGGCTTGGGCTCCAGCCACAGCTCATCTAGTTCTTGCTAGTTTCCTTTGCATTTTTCCTAAGCCAGACCCCAGATTAGGGGACAGCTATACATAAACATTTTAAACTTGCCTTTATAATTGAACAGAGAGGGAGAACAAGGAATAGGAGACCATGGTAAATGAAGACCACATGAGAAAAGGAAGAAACAAAGTGCTAGAGAGGCCCACAGAAATCCACAAAGATACCCCCACAATAGACTGCTGGCAATGGTTGAGAGACAGCACGAACTGACCTACTCTGGTGATGGTTGGCCAAACACCCTAATTGTTGTGCTAGAAAAGCCATGCAACAACTGAGGGATCTGGATGCAGAGATCCACGGCTAGGCCCCGGGTGGAGCTCTGGGAGTCTAATTAGCGACAAAGAGGAGGGTTTATATGAGTGAGAATTGTTGAAACCAAGGTTGGCTAAAGCACAGGGACAAATAGCCAAACGAATGGAAACACATGAACTATGAACCAAAGGCTGAGGGGCTCCCAACTGGATCAGGCCCTCTGAATAGTGAGATAGTTGATTGGCTTGATCTGTTTGGGAGGCATCTAGGCAGTGGTACCGAGTCCTGTGCTCATTTCATGAGTTGGCTGTTTGAAACCTGGGGCTTATGCAGGGATGCTTGGCTCAGTCTGGGAGGAGGGGACTGGATCTGCCTGGACTGAGTCTACCAGGTTGATCTCAGTCCTCGGGGGAGGCTTTGCCCTGGAGGAGGTAGGAATGGGGGGTGAGCTGGGGGGAAGGGGAGGGGGGCAGGAGGGGGGAGAACAAGGGAATCCGGGCTGATATGTAGAACTGAATGGTATTGTAAAATAAAAGAAAAGAAAAAAAATTCCTTCTAACCAGATCCTACAATGAATCTAAAAGTGATTATTTCTAGCGGTTCTGTTTTTCTAATTGTTTCCCAACTGATAACAAATACAGGGTGATATAACAGGAGGGGTGTGCCATCCCACCAGCTTTCTATTTAGAACCCCCTTGTGGCTAATAACAGAATGCTTTAGAGTGGAGGACACATGGGAAGAGTAAATCTAAAGGAATTAATATGTTTTTAAAAGTCAGCTTTGAAATGCTAGACTGGATTACCTTGAAATGGCTTGATGCTAAGTTGGTAGGACAGGAAGTTGGATATCCACAATTCAGTGGAATGATTAACAGTTGTGGCAACTTATTGAAGTCACTGTAGAAGGATTAGCTAAAATCATGAATATTTATAAAGTTACCCAGTAAAAAGGAGGTGTAACAAGTGACGAGGTGTGGGAATAGTACAGCATCCTTAGGAAAATAAAAATGTTTAAGTGTGGTAGGAAGAAATAGGCCAATAAAAGATGGAGAAATGGAGTTGTGATATTTTATTTGTGCTGAAATGTGGTGATATTTTATTTGTATGTTAATAAATAAAGTTTGCCTGGAGATCAGGGGACATTGCCATCCATAAACAAAAGTCAGGCAGTGGTAGCACACACCCTTAATCTGATCACATGTCAAGCAGAGTCTCTCTGTGTACAAGGACACACTAAGGAACAACCAAGTGTGGTGACACACACCTTTAATACCAGTACCAACCATAGAGACCTGGAGGTCTGTACAGACAGGCAGTGACAAGGAAGTGAGGTAGCTGGGCTAAGAGCCAATGAGAAGGCAGAACAGCAAGGCAATAAAGGCACAGATTAGACAGGAAGAGGTTCTCTTGGGAAGCTACGGCGGAATGGTAAGCTATGGTTAGCTGGTGGCTATCACTATTTCTCTGATCTCTACAGCTTTCAACCCCTGCATTTGGCTCTGTGTTTCTCATTTAATAAGACTGTTTGGAAATTCGTCTACATGGAGTCTTTTTTTTTTAAAGGCTTTTAAAAACAAGGAGGGGAATACAATGGAGATCAGTCATTAAAAGCAAGGTCTACTCAGTTCTTTGTATTCAGTTTATTACCAAAGACTGAGCAGTTTCTGGATGGCATCTGGATGCTGGATGGAGATTAGGACAGTGAAATGATGGTTGAGAACCCATCAGAAAAGCAAATAGAATACAGAGTAATAGGTGAAGAGGTGAGTAATATATAATATATATATAATATATTATATATATATATATTACATATATATTATAGTTCTGCGGAGGAGAAGACAATGCAGATATAAGAAATAAGGCATTGTAATTGAAATTGATAGAGCAAAGAACTTGGGTAATCAGAAGGAATTAGGGTCAAGATCCCAAGGAAAGGTTGTCCCTGAAGAGAAAGGCATTTGTAAGACAAAAGGTACAATTTGTTGATGTTTATAATTATAAATGGGTTTACAGATAGGGAGGTATTCTTTTTTTTATTTTAGATTTTACTTATTTGTTTATTTGTAATTATAAAGCTATCTTCTGAAGGTGAATGGGAAAGAGGCATATAGTGGAACAAAAGACAACATTTCAGAATAGTTCCTAGTGTGAATAGAGATAAATAGGATGCAGAGAGAAGCTTGAGTTTTGGTGAATGACATAAGGAAACTATGCTAGGAAAGAAAATATTTTGGTACAATGTCCATTTAGCAAATTAATAATAGTAGTTTCTTTCATAGGGCCTATGACCTTCCCAACCATACACTCTTGCAAAATAAGCTGTAGCATATCATATTCATATCTGTGCCAAGAAACAGTGTCTTCCTACAACTTTCTCCTATATGCTGTTATGTGTTCCCTTGCAGGTATGTAGAACTAAAGGTAGCCAGGCATCAGTTTCTTCTTGTAAAACATGTCTCAGATGCAATCAGTAGTGGTTGGCTACTACTGTAACAGCCATACCACTGTTGTGCCATGGTCATTTCATGTTAGGCATATCATCTACAAATAGCTGGTAGAGCCCACAGGTGGATAGGATCATTGGGACTTCTCTCTCACAAAATTTTGCATAGTACCTTCCCATACCATGAAAACTAGCCAGTTTCTTTCTAAATATTTGTGTCTGTACCCATACAATAGTGCAATTCTCAGCCTTCATCAGAGAAGCTTCTTTTTATAGTGGCAGTAGTTAACCCAGAGACTCACAATCGGACTGTGACTGTGGAGTTCCTAAACATAAGCAGGACCTCTAAATCAACCCTCCTTGGGCTCAGGTAACATCATGGAAGAGAAGGCAGAAAGAATGTAACAACCAGAGGTAGGGAAGAAGTGCTGATAAATAGTATCTTCTGGATATGACAGAGCCATTGAATACATGAACTCACTTCATCTGTGATTACCTGCATAAGACCTGCCCAAGATTGTACCCATCATCATTATATCATGCATGGGTGAGGGGTTCAGAAGGCCCCATCACTGACTATGGCATTTAATTGTTGCTGGGGAGAGGATATCATTCTCTTCAACTATGTAGCCACCAGTAAGTTTCCCATATTCTAGTAAATACCCATCATACTTATATAAGTAACCATAATTAAACTCAGTGGGTCAAACTAAAACCCTACAAAATAACAACCATCAAAGTTGGAGGAGGCTTATCAGGAAGAATTATTTTTTAGCACATACAAAAAAGGGGAATGATAAACAGTAATGGTTGGGGGGGCAGTAAAAATACCCAAAACTCAGTATGTACATGTATGAAATAAAAAAAGCTTTTGGCCTTATGAAAGGATCTTCTATAGAGAGCAAAGAAGGCCACAGGAGGACACATGGAAAAGTGAATGGCCTAACTGACATCTACTGGGAGAGGAAGGCCAGAAAAGGAGGCAATAATTCTGCTGGGAGAAGTAATACTTGAAAATAACAATCAGGAAATGGAAAAAAGGAAAAGCTGTAAGGCAGAAAAGTGAGGGATGGGTTTATAAAGCAAGTTGTGATGTAGTTAGTATATCTGATTCTCAGAACTTCCTCCTATATGCTAACATGTTCCTGTGCAATCATGTAAAGCAAAATGCCGCCATTCATAACTTACACGAACATTCCTGAGAATGTGTGATGTGCCAGGATTCTGTTAGGCACAGGGTAGAGAAGTGTGAATGTAATTATTCTGACTCTGGGAATGGGCATGAGGTGTAGTTTAGTGTAGAACACAAAATGAAAGCAAAACAAAGAGTAGGATGAAAATAGTGAATGAACTAATGCAGCGTGTGTGCACAGGACAGAGATGTTCAAGCTTGGGGCCCGCCTCGTTTGGCTGTGTTAGAGTGAGCTCCTTAAAAAGCTTTGCAAGCCTCCATTAGTCACATGGCATCACAGTAAAAACCAAAGAGTTAAGATAGGAGAGAGAAAAAATGCTCCAAATTTTAATCCCCAGACACTTAAGGAAAAGTGTCTGAGAATTCTAGCACCAAACCTGTAACTTCAGACATTCAGAATGTGCATGTCACATAACTATAGGGCTATAGGTACATATCTATGCCAGCAGCAGATAAATGTCAACAACAACAAAATATCACCTGTTGTATATAATAGTCAGCTTTCCTTAACCATGCGTTTTGTCTTAAAATTAATTGAGGCTGCTGAGGGCCATAGTGATGTCTGTGACCCTGCTGCAGCCGGGGACCATGTTGATGTCCATGGCCCATGTTACTATCAAAAGCCATGCAGATGTCCATGGTCCGTGCTGCCACATGAATCTGTGTTGATATCTGTGGGGCCTGTGTTGTAGCCACAAAGCATGTGAAAGTCCATGATCTGTGTTGCTGCTGACTATAAAGGGCAAGGAAGCTTCTTTTGCAATAGTAGGATTAACTGCAGATTCACAGTTGATAGTGAGAGACATAGAAATCTTCTGTGACAACTTTCCCCTTAAAAGAAAGAAGAAAAAAAGAAAAAAAAGAAATAGTCTAGATAGGAAGACATTGAAGAGAACTCTTAAAACTGTGATGGGGTGTTGAAGTGTAGCTCTTCACAGCTGATGGCTTCTGGTGGGAGTAGGCGTGAGGAAGGATTCAGTTTTCTTTAAGACTGGTCTCTGGGAGTTTGACCATGCTCCAGTGAGTATATGAGCAACACAAATTGGATTTGGTATTTTTTTCCTTTATTCTTCTTTTATTTTGAGAGAGGTCCCAAGGGTGGCTGGGGGTGCACCTGGGAGGACTGGGAAGTGAATACGATCAGGGTACATTATGTGAAATTTCTAAATAATCAATAAAAATGTGTTACTATATTCAATTTATAATTGCTTTTTTATTTTTCAGAACTTTGGCCTGAATTCTGTCATTGCTGGGCTATTTTCAAACCTCTTAAGTGCAAGTCAAGTCAGTTAAATGGATTCTCAATTAGGCTTCCCTCTGGAATTAACCACCACAGCCTAGTTAATTACTGAGTGACTTAGCGTCATCTAGCTTAGAACTCATATATTAGATTCTCCAAGCTGTTACCAGTTGCTAAATGATCTACTGTAATTAGAAATCCGAGGAGACCTGAAGCGACTTGTAAGCGCATTTCCTCATTCAGGGAGCATTTCTTCCACCTTGAATGCCTTTCGCCCGCGATCTTCTTTCCTCACCTGGCTGCCTTCCCTTTGTCCTCCAAGACACCCTGCCACAGCCCTCTTCCAGGATGGGTCACACGATTGTCATTCATTTCTATCCCCCCTCATCACAACAATAAAACACCAAATAGTCATTGCACCTAGTTTTCAAGGGCTATTATTTTGTATTTTTTTGGGGAAAAAGTGGTGATTGCTGGTAGGGTCAGCAGATTATCATCATCATCATCATCATCATCATCATCATCATCATCATTATCATTATTATTGCATACTACTTTATTAAAATGCAGTGGAAGCACCTTTATAACTAGGTATCCTTATTCATGGAGAAGACACTTTACCATTTATATAGCACATACTTATTCTTCCCTTCCCTTGTGCCAGCCGCAATAAAAAGTGCTGGGAATGCAGTATGTGTTCCTGGAAGTTATGTAGATCACAAACACAGGCCTTCATTAGCTTATACACACATTCCTATGTTTGAGGACTGGGCTACTCACAGGGGATACAGCAGTGACAGACACAGTAACGAGTAAGCAGACAAGGCCCCTGCTCTTTCACCACCATGGTGTATATAAACTATGGGCAGAGTCTTATGCAAGATATGAACATAATTATTACCATAAAGGCTAGTACTATCACCCCTACTTATAATCTCTATTTCCACTCTGATTTAACATTAAGAGTAATTTCAAGTGAGGTAATAGCCCACACTGCTCTGCCTGTGGTTGGGGATGCGTTTAATTTACTCCATGCAGAGAACACTTATGAAGGAATGGAGCAAAAATTCTAACATTCTATATGTCATTGATCAAAACTCTTTCATTTATATATTTTAGAACTGAGACCCAGGAGGGGTATGGGACTTGTCAGAAGTCACAAATGGGTTAGTGCAGGACACTGCATCCTATTTCTCTTTGCCTCTTCCTATTTTTAGAATATTGGGTATCAACTACATTTCTCAGCTAGCTTTTGTAGGCATACCTGGCTTTGGAAAAGATAGCTTTCCGTTACTATGGAAACACAGACATATTAAACTTTCTGAAACATCCATTTGATAACTTCATACTGAATATTAACTATGTCAAACCTATATGACACTGCCTGTTTTACTCCCTTCTTACTGTACTTTTAGCTTAAGGTTTTCTCATTCATGTGCTGCTTATCATAATTAGCAATATTTCAATTCTAATATGCCTTCCAGAATTTCTTTTTTACTATACATATAAAAATGTAATGAATTAAGGTCATGGTTCTTGACCTCAGGTCAAAATGAATTGGCCATGTAGAAAAAGACCTAGACAGAGGATGAGAAAGGATAATGGGAGAGATGAGTGTGATCTAAGTACGTAATAGACGTGTATGAAATGCCATAAAGAAGCCCATTATTTTATAATTAATGTACAATAAGAAAAGGAGTGGCTATACTAAAAAGAAGCCCTTCAAATATGATCATGCTAAGATGATAAATAAAAAGAAAGTAGTTGATGAAATACAGTGTAAAATATGGATTGTGAGCAGCACAGAAACATATAATGAAGTAAGAAACTTATCATTTAATGATATATAAAATCTGAAACATCAGCTTTGTGAGAGTTCATTTTGTAACAAACTTTGGTGACAGCACCAGGTTTAGATTTTACTATTGGAAATTATAGGGTTAACATTTATACTGCCATACTGGGCCATATGACTTAGAGTTCTAGACATGGAAGGGAAGTTATGCAAACTGTGACTTGCTCAGTTGACACACCTACCTGGAACCAGGATTCATCATAGGTTTGATTTTTTTTTTTCAAATTGCCATCCCTCTGATTTGAATCCTTGTGTTCTCATTGGTCCTATTTTCAAAAGTATCAGGTTTAAATTATCAAATTATTTGAATAAAAATGTAGAAAACTTACTGTGAAAAGTCAACACAAATAAGAGTTCTACTTGCACAAATAGAACATGTGTGTACACTGAAACCAAGTATCAAAACTTCCTATAATGTGTGATACTTTCAGAAGTAAAGTTTACAGAAGAAAAGGCTGCCATGCAGTAATAACTTAGATAGTTATTTTTAATATAATGTTATGGAATTATGGTTCATCTTATCAGTTAATTTGAAAATGTTTAGAAAATGCTTCTAAGTTTGAGGACCTAGAAGTTAATTTGTTTAATGTTTGGTAGAGATGAATTACTTGCAGCAAAACAGATAACCTCTTAAAAAAACAGTATCTCTATTACTGGTTATAAATTGGGTTATATGATTATGCAGATACATCTTAAAAGATGGTAATTAGTAAACATGGAAGGCAGGAGCCTAGAGAATACCTCGGCAACATCAAGCACCATCTTTCCTCTTAGAGTCTCTGCTAATATGATTGATGTGTACCTGACAGCCTTGACTACCACTGTCAGAAGGAGTTTCTCCGTCCTGAAGCCCACATGGCAGTGCTGAATGTGTATTTGCCTGCACAGAGGAAGGTCGCCAAATAAAGTGATGAATGATGTCCTTTGCAATCAATGTCCCCTGTGCTCTGAACGAAACTCTTACTAAGTAAAAGAGATGAAGGAACATGCAGAAATATATCTACCAAGGATAAATATTTGCTTACTTTTCACAGATGCTCCAAAGAATGTATTTGTACTTCAGCCACTTAACCATTGCCTAGTTACAACTGTTGTCAAATCTGAGTGTTTGGGGAAGGAGGAACCGAATGGGGGGCAAAAATCTCACTCTTGAAATATGTCAGTGCCACTAGCACTTCTGCACATCAGGTCTAAATGGCCTTTATTTATTTGTGTAGAGAGATTTGTGGGAGGCCAGCTCCCACTTTTCCCCAGGGAACTCTTGAGGAGAGAGGGATAAGAAACCTTAGGTAGAAAGAGAGTGTTGGGTAGAGACAGACAGAAACCCAGGATAGCTTCAGGAATACCTGGATCAATATCCACTGGCTTCTTCTGTATCTTCAAAAGGGCTTTTTATAGGAATGCAAAGAGGCAGGGCAAAAGATTCCTCCCCACCACCACCACCAGCACAGCCAAGTGAAGACCCTTCCAAACACCTGATAACCATGCGTGTGGTCAAGCCATTCCTTAATGCAGCCCTGCTTGGTAAAGCAAGCTCAGATCTCATTAGGAAACCTTTGTGCGCCTCCACAGAGAGTCACTACTCAGTCAGTTCCAAGTGCTGACTCTGTGAAGGGATACCCCTCCTTCATTTGACCATGTCTGAGCAGGGGTAGGTCTAACCACATATTTGGTCATGGAGGTGTTTGCTCTGTGGGCTTCTAGTAGATTTGTCTCATCCTTTACATCTCTAGCATTGACCTCTTCTGTTATTTGGCATTAATGAAAATTGATGGTTCCCAGCATGGGGACTGTTGCCAGGGTGTGTGCCTGCCTTTGCCTGCACTTACACAGTCAGCATTGGTGCTCCTGGTCATTTTAGCCAAGGACTCTTTAGGTCCTTTGGCTTCTCAAGCATTCTGCCCTTCCCTGGTCCGCCCTTGATTGCCTGTTTGGATATTCTGCAAGCCTTCCCGAGTCTATGAGCAATTGAAAGAGCTGCATCAGCCACCACTCCAGACATCTCCCTCTTTGCTTGCTGTCATGATGCCCCATCTACGCTGGAGGAATTATTACAAAGGATGCAATGTTTTCCAAGAAACTGCCATTCCCCTCCCCAGGCTTTGCACCCCAGAGAAGCCCACCACTGTCCCTAACCACTCTACAACCCGTCACTTCCCAGGCAAAGCCCTGGATAGTGGATGAATAATTGAATGTTCTTGCCATTTCCTTTTATATAAAGTGCAAATTTTAAAATGCGCTATCATATTGGTGTAGCTGCTACACATTTCATTTGCAATAATTTTTATATTTTCTATTTATAAGTTACATAGTGTACTCTTTGGATCTACATTAGTTTTTTTCCATATAAAAGGCTTTAAATGAATTATTTCATATCAGATAAATTATACTTCAAGTACTTATAGCTTAGAAGTTAGATATTTTAACATCTGCTTATAAAATGGACATTACCAAGGAAACGAATCAAGGAGGAAAGATCAAAGATCAGGGTGAGTGGACTTATTTTCAGTGTTGTATTATGAGGAAATTTGATGTTACTCTGCCCTAATAGTTCAGATGGGTGGAATTTTACTGATACTCTTCCATGGGTAAATATTCTACCAAACAGTATGTGTTAATTTTCCCCTGTTGGCCATATTATGATTTTTATTAGGCTACATTTGTGTGAGACATTCAGGATAAATCTAAGAATAAAAGACAAAAAAAATTAAACGTGACTATTTATGGAGCATAATCAAGAGTTGGCTGAAGCTGTGAAGACAAACAGTATGCTCATAATATCTAGAACAGCTACATATTTCACGTGCTAACAATTGTCTCTCATAAATTAGTTTAGTTATAAAGCCTTGCTGCAATGCTAAATTATAAAGCTAAAGAGAATTCCAGGGGCTGTTATTGATCACCAAATTAACAGGAAACTCGATTTCTCCACAAAGTTGTAATTCATTTCGTTGCGTTTAATTGCTATCTTTTATCCATTATTAATCACTTCTAGTAAATCTGCCTTGCCAAATGAGGAAGGCTGCACCTTAATGCTACCAAGCAGCTGCAGAAGGTATGCTCATTGCTTGTGTCTACAAACTAAAGCAAAGAATTTCACCACATGACTCAAGGTCCAGAAACACTGCAAAACAGCCCAAATGAGAGATTTTCCCTTATTAAGTAAGCAGAGATCTCCAAGTCTGTCACCCTCAGGGATATTTTCAGGATGCACACATTATTTTGGGAGAGGTACAAGGTCATCCTTGGGGTGAATCACAAAGTGGGTTGATGTCAAGAGATACTGGAATTAATACATCCACAAAGCTAGCATTTAGATTCAACTTACATATAGGCAGCCTTGGTGAATGACATGCAAGGGATGTGAGGTGACTATAATAGTGGAACATGATTATTTAAGGCACACTAAAATGCTGCCTTTGAGAAATAAGTGTTTGAGGCTGTGGTTGGAAAGTAGATACTGGGGCTGAAGAGATGACTCAGTGGACAAGAACACTTGCTGCTCTTGTAGAGGACTAGGGTTCTGTCCCTAGCACCTACATGGAAGCTCACAACTATCTGTGACTCCAGCTGCAGGAGATCTGACTCCTTCTTCTGGCCTCCTTGACCACCAGGCACACACGTGGCATGCGCACACACACACATTCAGAAAAATACGTATATACATACAAGTTTTAAAAAATTAAATCTTAGAAAAAAGAAAAGTAGATACAGTAAGAAAGAGTGATAGGTTGAACAAATACAGTGGTTCAGACAATAAATATCATGGACTCAACTCTATGAAAAGAAAAACTTGTTCCTACCATAGAGAAGTTCTGGATAAAATATGAATTGAAAACAAATGAAGAACTGGGTGTAGTGGTTCATGCAGGTGATACCAGCACTTGGGAGTCTGAAGCAGGAGGACTGCTACAGATTAGAGGCCAGCCTGTGTGGTGGTATTGTGTTCCCCAAAATATTGTGCACCCTAATAAACTTATCTGGGGTCAGAGACAGAACAGCCACTAGATAGAAAGGCTAGAAAATGGTGGCACTCACACCTTTAATCCTATCACTTGGGAGGCAGAAATCTGCCTGGATCTTTGTGAGTTCAAGGCCACACTGGAAATAGCCCCATGGTGACTCACGCCTTTAATCCCAGGGAGTGATGACACAAAGCAGAAAGGTATATAAGGCATGAAGACCAGAAACTAGAAGCTTTTGACTGGTTAAGCTTTTAGGCTCTTGAGCACCACAGTTCAGCTGAGAGGCATCCAGTCTGAGGAAATAGGATCAGCTGAGGAATTGGCGAGGTGAGGTAGCTGTGGCTTGTTCTGCTTCTCTGATCTTCCAGCATTCACCTCAATACATGGCTTCGGGTTTGATTTTATTAATAAGACTCTTTAAGATTCCTGCTACAAGCCTGAGCTACACAGTGAGTATCATCAGGCTAACATGGACTACTACAAAGTGAAATTCTATCTCAGAAAATAATTAATTGAAATAATTTATTAAAATGAATTAATTAAAAGACTGGATAGCCAAGTTTAAAAAAAAAAAAGAAGGAAGGTATTACTTCCCAATTTGAGACTGGGACTGGGGAAAAGTTCAGTAGACATGCATTTGATTTGTAAGCATTAGGACCTGAGTTTGATTCCCAGATTCCACATTAAAAACAAAACAAAACCCTGAATGTATAAGGCCAGTGCTACAGAGGACAGAGGCAGGTGGATTTCTATTTTAACCTGCTAACTAGCCTAAGTACCTGGTGAACCTGGTGAACTCCAGGCCACTGAGAGACACTGTTTCAAATACCAAGGTCAGTAGTACCTAGAGAATTACACCTGGGGTTGACCTCTGACCTCCAAAAACACAAGCACACACATGCACCTGTACTGTCACATACATATTCAGCTGCACACACAGGCACACACACACACACACACACACACACACACACACACACACACACACACACACACGTACACAAACCACAAACCCAAGAAGAGGAACTGAAGATCAGGGCGGTGCATACACTGGCTGAGTGGTGGATCTTCAGTCAGTGGGGACCTGCTTGTTAATGCCTCCATGAGAACAGAGAGGCTTTGCATATTTCTACATGAGAAGCTGAAATTTCACAAGATTGATAAATAAGGGAATCCGAGATTTTTCTGTTATGATCCACTTGCGATGGTTACTATGTATGTCATGTGAATTTTGTGTCAAAAGCAGAATTCATAGAGAATTTGACATGAATCTAATCCTTAAAAAGATTTAACAGCTGCTTATTTAAAAAAAAATAATGGAAAGAAGGAATTTCCTGGTGAGAAAATTTCAACCCATAAAGAGAGGCATCAATCAACTGCCCAAAGAGAACTTTTAATGATAAAAGACTGCAAGGTACAAGTAGTCCTGACATTCTGGGTCACTAATTTTGTGCTAATATCATAGATTTCTAACCACATATGAGAAAGAAGCTGTAAGATGTTTTTGTTTGTTTGGTTGTTTGGTTGAATTTGATTTTTGTTGTTGCTGCTGCTCCACCATTGTGTGTGAGCTTTCTTCAGCGTTTCAAACAAATAGAACACTTCCATGTAGGATATAAATTGTTCTTATACCCCCAAATTCCTTTCATTTATGTTTAATATGTGCAATTTTGAAGATATTACAACACTCAATCCTTGTGCAAGCCCCATGAGATGGCATGTTGTCATTCTGTTCCAGATGTAAGTGCAACCAGAAGGAGTTGGTTGTCGTTATCAGCTAGCTCTCAAATGGTGCCAGGTGGATTCTGTAACTTTAGGAACAAGCATTCTTTAATGATGTGTAATTAGATATTTTATTGATATTTTACTGACTCTGAGACTCTTTTCTCTTGAAGCTAAAACAAAGCTCCAATGAATGGTTTGACCTTATGCAATGATAAACATCTATTTAGAGCATCCCAGAATGTGCTACCACTGCCTCACTCGACTTCTGTGGGTGAAGGAGCAGCATCAGTCAATATTTCTGGCAGAGTGGGAGATTATTGGCAGGTTCCAGATATACAGACTCACTTGAAAATATTGAAAACTTCCTGGTGTTATTTCAGTTGACATGTTCAAGACCTCCATGTTCAACTCTTGCAGTAGCATATCCACAGGCATACTCAACTGTTCACAAAACATGAGGCTCTTTCCCCATGAGCAGTCAATCTATTATAGCTAAAAGCTAGCATACACCATGCTATTTTTCTCTAATTCTGGTTCCAGATATTTCTTTCCATCATTGGTAATATTTCTTCCTGATAGGAATAATAACCAACACTTTCACCATTGTGAAGTTTATACTCGTAGTTCTACTTACAAAACAAAGCACTGAGTTATAAAAATCATACCTCTGGTGGCCAATATATGATTCATTAAAAAATACTGTTTTGAAATTGTCTTTCTTTTCTACAATAGAACTATTTTTAGGTGACATAACAAAGTAAACATTCACTGTGGGCTCAGCCTTGTGTAGACTTGGGAAAGAAAGATTGTTTGACCTCTTTTGGTTAAAGATTTTCTTCTTTTAAAGCAAAAATTCTTACTTTTGTATATGACAAGAATCTGATAATTTCACAAGAAAATCCTTCCATTAGGTTTTTGTGATCATTTGCCCCACCCCAGGAAACAATAAACAGTAAACCATACACCTTACTCCATGAAGCATACTATCCACATGTTCACTCAAGAGGCAATTCTGCAATGCTGTTTGTGAACTTCTTTTCTATAAGATTCACTGATTGTAGTAGCAGGTTCTTCTCTTGATAACTACATTAAAATTTGGTTGGATTATTCCTTGTCATTTTCCCATTGTCCTTGTTATTTATTACTTATAATGTAGGAGTAGAATAATCTCTGTACTTCCTTTAGTGCAAATATTTCACATAGTTCTCCTTCATTTCCTCTCCAAATCACCTTGAGGACTCTTGGTCACATTTCCCTCCAAAATTTCAACCTTGTGTCCTCCTTTAAAAAAATTTATTTTTTATTAACTCAGTGAGTCCAAAGAGTGTTGCCATGGGCATGGGGGTCATCCACTGGGGCTTGGGGAATCTACCAGTGGCCACACTCATAAAGAAAGGTGACTTTTTCCCAGCGCCATCAGCTGTCAACAGCTCCTCATAAATGATACTTTATGAATTAACTTGGGATACTCTTGGGAAGAGTTAATAGGCGCATGCGCACACACACCTATCCCCCCCCCCCACACACACTCCAGTCTCATTTCATAGGAAACTGTTAGGGTTTAGCTATGCCTGACCCCCCACAATGGAAGCTCTAATTTATGTTTCCCTCAAATCTCAAAAGTTGACTGCATACTTCCCACTCCCCTCAACCTTTCATGCTCCATTATGTCTCATTCCCCCTTCATGCCACTGGTGTTCTAACACTCCTTTCCCTTAAAAGTTTCCCCATAATCTACTACTACCTTCCTTACTTCTATAGGTACTCCAGTTTAAACAGAAATATCTAAAGATTTAAAGCCAGGATCCACATTATAGACAGAATACATGACATTTGTCTTTCTGTGTCTTGTTTCCACATTCAGTGATTATTTCTAGCTCCATCCATTTTCCTGCAAATTTCATACTTTTCCATGTAATACCAGATGTATACATAAAGTGAAACAGATCATAATAGCACAGATGGCACATTTTCACAAAGGGATGCGATCCCAAAATCAACATCTACATCAGAAAAACAATTTTTCTATCATGCCCCTCTCAACGTCTAAAATTCAAAATCAACAGCAATGTAGACTTCTAGCACCAGAGATTAGTTTTACCTTCCTTAAGTTATATATCGGTGAAGTATATTGTAATGTCCTGTTTCCTTTTGTTGAAAGTTTTCTAGCTGTTGGATAAGAATTTCTATGTTTAAATAGAAGAGACCAAGCAATGACCATCAACATATAACAGAGAGCACAGAAGAGAAAGAACACATAAACTTCTGAGTGAAAGGAAAGAAGGAAGGGAGGGAGGGAGGGAGGGAGGAAGGAAGAGAAAGAAAGGTAATTTAGAAAAAGAAAAAAAGGCACATTTGATGGTAGATTAGAAGCCACTCTTGGCAGCCTAATGAAAGATGAAGTTGGGAGTAAAAGAATAGATCCAATTGCGGCAAGAGAAAGAGCTAAAAATAGAATCAGTAAGTCTAGGCAGAACTTTCTTCACAAAGAAAAGGCCAAGAGCAAATCCCCACTGGCACCCAGTTACATCATGGTGCCAGGCCAGGGTTAGTGGTATCTGCCCTTCTCTCCTGGATACAGGCATGGCAATAACAGTGACGTGGAGAGAAACTGGGCTTTGGGGCTAGATTTCAGCTTATGTGAAAAGACAGTTGGAACAGTACACGCTATGGGGCTACAGGGTACCTAGGTTGTGGAGACTCAACCAAGGGTTGCATGTTATTTGTACAGAGAGAGACCACTAGAGCGAAGTGGGCTGTGGAGCCAGGGGCAGAAGTGTGGTGTGGGAGCCTAAAGATAAGATTCCCTGTGGGTACCATGGAGTCAAAGAACGAAAAGGCACCACTCCCAGCAGTCCCTGAGCGAGCTACCGAGGACAGAGGAACTGCACTGCTAAAGTTAATGTAGTTTCCTTATGAATTGAGCCAGAACAAACCCCCCAGAAACCAAGTACACTAATGTCACTGTGTCTTAACCTTACCTAGGACACGTGTGTTTTCTACTACAAGTTGATACTTGGACTTAAAGCACTCTATGAGTTACTATACTCAGCTTTCCCCTAAGCAGTAGTGGAGAACATAAACCTAAGTGAAAATGAGTCACCAGGAAAACAGTAAAATAAACAAAGAAGTGTGAAAGGAGGAAAAATGAAAACTGGGTAATAAATCTGTACAACCAAACACAAGAGAAATTTAGAACCCTAAACAGATATGACCAGAGAAGAACATCACTAAGGCAAAGCATAGTCAAAATGGACAAAAATGTAAAGCAAATATTAAAAGTCACAAGGAGAAAATGTCAACTACCCTATAAAGATGAACATGTCAGAATCACATCAGAACTCTTTTAAACATAATACTGTTATTCTTTCACAACTTCATGCAATGTATTTTGGTTCTATTCACTGCGACTCCTTGCCTAACTCCTCCCAGATCTCCTACACCCCTTACCACTTTTGTGTCCTTTCATTTTTAATAACCCACAAAGTCCAAATTGTGTTATCCATTTTTCCTGAGTGGGGCTATTCACTGAAGAGTAGTGACCTACCAGGAGACATTCCCTTGAAGAAAACTGACTCCCTCTCTCCCCAAAGCTGTTCACTGTCCATAGCTCCTCTTTTAGGGGTGGGGGGAAGGATCATGAACCCTGCCACCTTCAATGCTAGAATGTTGACTGGCTTGGTTTTGACAAGTGTATGAGTTTATAAATATAGTGATCCTATTGTGTCCAGAAGACCTCTTATCAGAACTCCTTAAAGCCAAGAAAGAATGTAGTACATTTTAAACCCTAAAAATAAGTTTGCACTACTTGAAAAAGTTATCACTTAAAAGTACTGGAGAAATAAGAGTATTTCAAGATAAATGTGAATGAGGATGATTGGTAACAAGCAAGCCAGCACTGCAGAAAATACTCAAGGAAAACCATACATAGAGGAAGAAGAAAGTCTTATTCATGAAGACACAGGAAAGAATTTGTTAGAGGAATAGATGAAAGTATGAGAGTTATGAAGAAATGCATCACATCTAACATGTAGAACCACCAAAGTCCAAACACTTATAGAGCAGGAAGAAAATCCAGAAATAATTTAAACAACAAAACAACCACCAATCCATAAACAAACCCCATCAATGAAAACCTTCAATGCAAATAGCCCAACTCACCATTTAAAAGATGCAGATTAATTGACTAAGCTGTGATCAAACAAGTCTCGGTTATCTGTTGTCTCCAAGAAACACTTCTCAATGTCAAAGATCCCTGCAAACTAAGAGTCAAAGGATGAACATCAACTACCAGAGTAAATGAAAGCCAAGAGCAAGCTGGTAGAGCTATCCTCCTATCCGATAAAGTTGACTCTAAACCAAAATGAATCAGGAAATAGAGTCATGACACACAAACAAAGAGAACAATTGTAAATTTATCCACCAAATATTAGGCTTTCACTTTCATAAATAAACACTAAGAGCATAGACAGTCGGAGTCTGGTACAATAGCTCTGGAAGACAGCATTGACACCCACTCTTATCTTTAGACGGTATCACAAACTAAAACTCTGCAAACAAAGCTAAAGCTAAATTACAACATTGAAAGTTGGATTTAAGAGCTATCTGTAGAATATTCCATCAAACAGACATAGAATATACATTCCTCTTAGTGTCCCACCAAAACTTCTCAAAACTCAGTCACATTATAAGCTACAAAGCAAGCCTTAACAAATACAGACATGTTAAAGCAATTCCTTGTATTTTGCCAGATCTCAGTGAAGTAAAATTGGAAGCCGCCGGGCGGTGGTGGCAAACACCTTTAACCTTAGCACTCGGGAGGCAGAGCCAGGCAGATCTCTGTCAGTTCGAGGTCAGCCTAGTCTATGGAGCGAGATCCAGGACAGGCACCAAAACTACACAGAGAAACTCTGTCTCAAAAACCTAAAAAAATAAAAAATAAAAAATAAAAAAATAAAAAAAAACTCAAAAACAAACAAACAAACAAAAAACTGGAAGCCAATACTATGAGAAAGCACAGAAGTCACATAAATTTGTGGAAAGTGAACAATTCCTTTTTTTTTTTTTTTGAATGATCAGTAGAACACTGAAGAAATTTTGGAGGAATTAAAAAGTTTTTAAATCAATTCAAAATAATATCACAATTTACCAGAACCTCGGATACAGAGCTACGGCAGTTCTAAGAAAGTTTATAGATATGGGAGTTTGCAATTAAGAGATCAGAAATATCTCAAATAAACAACTAATGGTCTAGCCCAGGGCTTTAAGTGCCAACTGGAAATGCAGTAGATGACAGGAATAATAAAGATTATGGGAGGAAATCAGGAATAGAGATTACAAGAACAACACACTGACTCAATAAAAAAGAACTGGCTCTGTGGAAAGAAAATATTTACAAAGTCCAGACAAGCTAATGAAAAGAGGCAAAAGACCCAAATTAATAAAATAAGAGATGAAAAGGGAGATTTATAGCAGATTTCAATAAAACCCAAAAGCTCATTAGGGAATACTCTGAAAACTTTTATAAAAGCTAGAAAAAAAATGAGAATAAATAGATAAATTCTTAAACACACATAAACTACCAAAATAAAGAAAATGTAAACAACATAAATAGAGTTATAAACAGCCATGAGATTGATGCTGTAATTAAAAGTCTCCCCACAGGGATGAAGAGATCCTCAGAGCTTAAGAGTCCTGGCTGCTTTTCTAGGGGACTCAAGTCCAAATCCCATCACCCACATAGTGACCAACAACTGTCTGTAACTCCAGTTCTAGAGGATTTAACACACTCTTCTGGGTTTTGCAAGCACTGCTCACACAAAGTGCACAGAAGCACATGCAGACAAAATATCCATATCCTTAAAGCAAAAATAAATAAATCTTTAAAAATTTTTAAAGTTTTCCCCACAAAAAAATCCAAGATTAGAAAAATTAACTACTAAATTCTACTCAATCACCAAACTTTACTCTATAATGTGAACCATTACCCTGATACAAAAACAGTTACGCTAACAATAGAAACACAACAAAGAAAACTACCTAACAATTTCTCTGATAATAAATTGAATTACAAACTGAATTCAAGAGCACTATGAAAAGATCATACACCATGACCAAGCCAGGTTCAACGTATGCACATAAAAATTTTAATACAACATATAAATAGATTTAAGGACAGAATCCACATAGTCATCTCAATAGACAAAGAAAGTCCTTGATGAACTTTAACATCCCTTAATGATAAATTCCTGAAGGATCTATGAAAGGAAACACTGTATTCTAACATAATAAATGTTATGTATGATAAACTTAAAGCCAGCATTATTTTGAGTGGGGAAAACTGAAAGCATTTCCTCTAAGCTTGAAGTAAGAAAAGAGTGCCCATCCTCTGCAGTCTTATTCAACATATTGCTTGAAGCATCAGCTAGAGTGGTAAGACAGAGAAAGAAATAACAGGGATACAAATAGCAAAGAAAGAAAACAAATTATCCATATCTGCAGATACCATGATCTTATATTTTAAAGTCCCTAGAAAGTCCATCAGAAAAAGTATTAGATCTGATAAATATTTCAATAAAGTAGCAGGCTACAAAATCACCATACCCCCCCCCCCAAAAAAAAATCAAAACTCACTGAGATACAATAGTTTAAGAGAGAGAGAGAGAGAAAGACAGAGACAGAGACGGAGACAGAGACAAAGAGAGTAAGCCCAACAAAAGAGGTAAAAGACCTTCCCAAAGAAAATTGTATGATAATGAAAAGGAAATTGAAGAAGATACTAGAAGATGAAAGACCTTCTATGCTCATTGAATTAATATCATGAAAATGCTGGACAGATTCAGTGATGTACACCATAATTATTTTGATTGCATTCAACAAAGAAATGGGACAGAGAATCCTTAAAAAAAAAAAAAGCACAAAAGGCCTTAAATTTCCAAAGCAGTACTAAGCAGAAGAAGCAATACTGTAAGCACCACAGTGCCTAAAATCACAATGCTTAAACTCAAACTGTACTATACAGTGAGAAAATCAGTATGGTGCTGTCACAAACACAGACATGCAGACCAGAGGGACAGAACAGTGTATGTAGCAGAAAACTCATGCAACTACTATTGGAGAAATTATTTTGGCCACTACACGTAGTTAAAAGGATATTTATTTAATGGTGTAACTCA
This sequence comes from Peromyscus maniculatus bairdii, assembly GCF_049852395.1. Taxonomy (NCBI): domain Eukaryota; kingdom Metazoa; phylum Chordata; class Mammalia; order Rodentia; family Cricetidae; genus Peromyscus; species Peromyscus maniculatus. The sequence continues at coordinate 76,458,589 of NC_134853.1, forward strand.
CAAATTAAGTAATAGGTAGGTCGCAGGGTCTGGGGAAGGTGTATTGCAGTCCAGTGGTGTTCTCTGGAGCTCTGCTCAGTCAAACTCCACCGTTCAGCGTCCCGGCACAAAGAGAGCACACAGAGAGAGCACTGGCCCATCTAGCTCTCAGGTCTCCAGGCGCCTCCCCTGGCCCCACCTCATAGGTGTGACAGTTGCCAGAGTCTCAATGGGGGTTGGAACGTCCAGATCCAAGCTGGATTGGCTACCCACTACAAACTACAGTCACACAATTTTTGACAAATAAATAAAAACATACATTAGATAAAAGATAGTATCTTCAACAAGTAGTCCTAAGGAAACTGGCTATCCACAAGCAGAATGAAACTACCTCTATATATCTCTGATCCTGCACAAATTATCTGTAATGAATAAAAGATCTGAAACTGCTCAAGGAAACCCTCAGGAAAACACTCCATGATTTAGGTGCAGAAAAAGACTTTCTGAAAAAGAAAAAAGACTTTATTAGCTGAGGAAATTACCCCCAAGAATTGCCAATAGAAATTAAAAATCTATTTCAGAAAAAGGAAGTAATCACAACGAAGAGATAGCCCACAAAATGGGGAAATTTTCCCAACTGTACATCAAATACAGGTTTATTATTTAGGGTATTTGAAGAACTACAAAAATTAAACACTAAAATCCTCCCCATATCTTCCAGACAATAAATGGGCCAATGTATTGAACAAACAGTTATCAAAAAAAGAAACACAAAGCTAAGTATGTTGGCATATGGCTTCTATCCCAGAGTTTGGGAGGTAAAGGCAGAATGAACAGGAGTTCAAGGGCAGCCTCAACTATACAGTGAGTTTGAGGTTAGCCTGGGCTACATGAGACTGTCTCAAAAAGAAGGACAAGGAGAAGCTGGCAGCAGGGGGTGGGGGCCTAGGAGCAGCACACACTCAGAAATGATCAGTAACTATTTCAGAAAGTATTTAACACCCTTAGGCATCCGGTAAATAGAAAGAAAACTGCTTTTAGATTCTATCTCCTCTCAATAAAAATCTCAGCCATCAAGAAATCAAATGTATTTGCTGTCATCTTGAATGGGGTATAAGGAAAGAGGAAACTTTAGTCATTACTGGTTGAAAAAAACTGCAGCATTAGGATTGTGGAACCAAAATAAGACCAAAATGCTTTCACCCAAAAAAAACTAAAGGCCTAAGGCTGCTCCTTTTAGCTATAGGCCATAAGTTACTGGAATAGGCCAGAAGTTACTGAAACCAGTCAGTCCAGATTCCAGAATCCAGGAAGTGTAAAAGTACAGAGTCACAAGATAGTCAGGAGGTAATGGCTGCCGGACTATGGAATGTCCTCTCCCTGGCCCCCTAGGCAACTGCTTGACCATAGAATGTCCCAACCCTAGTTTCCATAGTGACTGTGTAATCACCAGATGTCCCCATCTGGGGGCAGCCAATGAAAAATGGTGGTGGGCAACTACTTCCTTAGAAGGAAAACTGAATTGTGATTTCTGGAATTCTAGACACAAGCTAATCAGAATTGTACCCGTACTAGCACCCCTAAATGATGTAACCTTGTGATTTTTCCCTTTAAAAGCTGAGCTTGCAGATAGGTGGGCACTTCCTCCAGCTTCCACTGCGTTGGATCTGTTGGACGAAGTCCCTGCCTAGGCTTGTATTGCATTTGGATATCCACGATTAAACCTTGCTTTTGCATTCCGGCTTGCTCGTCCTTGGTGGTCTCTCTGGGGGTCGCGATTGGGCACAACAGGATTAAAAGGATGGAGATTTCTCAGTAAACTAAAAGAGGAACTACTTTATGGTTCACCTATACAACTCCTGGGTAAATCCAGAGACACTTCACGTTGTTGTTTTTGCTATACGAGTCACCATATCTAAGAAATGGAACAGCCTCTGTGTCTATTAGCAAGTGAATGAATCAACAAGCTCAAGAAATAGGTTCAATGGAATCTTAGAGTTCCAAGGAAACAACGAGATCATGGCATTAGCAGGAAAATGGATGGAGCTAGAAATCACTGTTAAGCAAAATAAGCCAGACTCAGAAAGACCAAATGCTCTTTTTCCCCCATATATGGATCCTAGGTTTTAATTGTATGTGCACACACACACACACACACACACACACACACACACACACACACACGAATTCTGTGAGTAATGAATCTAGAAAAGGAGATCATGGAGATGAAGAAGAGATAATAAGGGAGGGAAAAGAAAAAAGCACCCATGGAATCCTTGTGCTGTGAAAGCAGGAGGCTATTTGGAGGAAGAAAGAGAAAGGAGCGAGGGAGCAGGAGCACTGAGGAAGGGAATGAGGGGGGATTAGCAAGAAAAGAAGTACAAGAGCTACAGTGAAATCCACTTCTTGTATGTTTAGAAAATTAATTTTAAAATATATAAGGAGCTATAATGATCTAATTGTGAGACCAAAATGAGCCATCTTAGAAATAAGACCAAAATGCTTTCACCCTAAAATTAAGGCCTAAGATTTCTCCTTTTGGGAATAGGCCATTAGTTACTGAAACCAGTCAGTTCAGATTCCAGAAACCAGGAAGTGTAAAAGTACAGAGTCACAAGATAGTCACAAGGTAATGCCTGCCAGACTATGGAATGTCCTCTCCCTGGTTTCCAGGGTAACTGACCACAGAAATGCCCCCACCTGAGGGCAGCCAATGAGAAATGGTGGCAGGCAACCACTCCCTTAGAAGTAATTTCTAGAAGTCCCTAGAAGCGAGCCAATCAGAATTGTATCCGTACTAGCACCCCTAAATGATGTAACCTTGTGACTTTTCCCTTTAAAAACTGAGCTTGCAGACAGGTGGGCGCTTCCTCCAGCCTCCACTGCATTGGATGTATTGGACGAAGTCCCTGCCTAGGCTTGTATTGCTTTTGGATATCCAGAATTAAACCTTGCTTTTGCATTCCGGCATGCTCGTCTTTGGTGGTCTCTCTGGGGGTCACGATCTGGGCACAACATAATGTCCCACTAATAGAAGTCCCACAGGGAGAAAATAGAATCAATTGAGACAGAGGAAATGTCAAAGAAATTGTAGAAGAAAAATTCCCAGAAGTCAAAGACAAGGGTCCTGAGGCTGAAAAGGCCCATCAATAAAAACAATAAAACAAATAGCTTCACAAAGTCTGAAAAGGCCCATGAAGGGTTCAGTACAACAAAACAAAGGGTTTCTCAAAGTCTAGATGTCTTTAAAATTCAAAATATCAATGATAGGCAATCCCAAAAAAGGTTTCAGAGAAAAAAATATATGATTTATTTTTAGGTCAAAAACAGTAACTTTAGCATCAGCAAAATTGGATGTGCAGTAGAGAAAGATGTAGTAAGGCCCCAACTTTATAAATCAAAGATATTTTTCCATACAGCAATCTAGATTCAGCCAAGGACTCAGGAAGCATTAAGAGATTACCTGGTTTATGCCATTAATATTTTGTATGAAGTCATTTGAAGAGATATTGCAGCCAAATAAAGGGATAAATTAATACATTATGAGACAAACACCATCCAGAGAGTTTTAACTTTACTTTAGGAAAGCAAAGAAAACAAAGTCCACTATTTGCAGCTTTTTAGCCAATTTCGACAATTTTGAAGAATGTGGTACTAAGATGGGCTGCTCAGTGAGAAAACAAAAGAAAGCAGGAAGGAAGGAGGGAGAGAAGAAGGAAAGAAAGAAGAGGGGAGGATGAAGGGGGATGGAGGGAAGGAGGGGAGATTAAAGAAGAGTCCACTGTAATTGAAAGTATGGCAGAAAGAATGGCCACTGAGAGCAGCATAAGTCAAATAATGTAAGACTAGGAAAGAAAACTGAGATGTGATCGGTGGCAAGCAGTTATCAGGACTCATGCAGCATTAACTCATTTGGTTTGATGTTGTTCAATATCCCTTAGTATAGAAGTTACAATACTTGTTTTATAGAGAAGAAAAACAATGCCTGCAAACCCATGGTCTTCATAAAAGTAAAGGCCATGGCTTCTAGGTTTTGAAATCGTCCTATTATAGACAAAGCATAGGATCTAATTGCAGAATATGATGTAACCATTAATGACATTTTAAGAGTGGAGCTGATGTCGGGCGAAAAGGGAACAGGCAGAAGGGTGGGGTGGACAAAAGTGTTACTATCTTTAAACTAGAAAAGGAGAAAGGAAGACTGATGAAACTGATGGAAAAACTTATACAGATAATAAAATAATGTATCACTATGACTATAAAACCAAAAGATTGATTTGGGGGATGTATATAATTGTATAAAGTAAAATCCTATCATTTCGATGGGAGAGGCTTTCAACTTGTTTATACCGGTAGAAAATGGAATCAATTATAACTGACTACTAACAAAGCACTTGTTAAGGGTATTGGAAAACTCTGTGCTTTTTACGATAATAAAATAATGAGGTTCAGGATTAATCTGCCAGGAACAGAAAACCACAAAGTAAGACTAACTCAGTAAAGAGATTAAAGTGTCCATTGCACCGAATACTGAAGAACACCAGGGTCAGTGATGGACTACGTTCACAGCCACCTAGTTATTACCCACTGCAGAATACCAACTGAAGCCCACTTCTTCAGCTCACTTCCAAAGCAAACCCTTACCCTGTTGATTATCACTGAGTGGGATGAGACACCAACCTGTCTGCTAACATGTCCTCTGACTAAAAAGGAGCCTGAGAGTTCTTTTTCTCATTTAAAGGAGAAAAGATTCATAAGCCTACATTCAGCAGGCACAGAAGGAGTATCAGAGGGGTTGCACAAGCAGAAAGTTGAACAAAAGAGTATTGTTATTTGAGGTTGATAAATCCGAAAACAGACTAGGAGCGGATCCTCCACAGCTCTAAGATAAGCACCAGGCAAACCAGAAAGCAGAAATCATCTAAAGCACTTGCATTCTGGGTAATGGAACGGAAGGCAGGAAAGGGAGGACACAAGAGATGCTTTATAAGTTCTTTTGTTGACTTTATCATTACCAGAATAATTGGGTTTGCTACACTTAAAACTGCTAAAAGAATAACGAAGTTGGGGGTAGAGGGACCTGCCTGGACAGATAAATTCTCAAACAATGGGCTAGAGAATTGAACAAGTTCTTTTTTTAAAGCTAAAAACTAAAGGATGCAATTTAACATGACAAAATATGTCAAGGTTTTAGCAGAAATAGATTTCCTACACTAAATACTTTTTTTTTTTAAATTTTATTGAATTTTGAGAAAGCTCACGTTTGAGCATAGAAATAAGGAAGCAGCAATGGTTTCAGGTGCTCTGACTTTTGTTCCTGCACCAAGCCTAATGACTAGATCAGCCTATGGGGGCCATTTTCCTTCAAACTACCACAGCATGTAACTGCAGGTGTCTATGGAGGCCTAAATGTTGTAACCCCTTGGAGCTGGAGTTACAGGCGATTGTGAACTGCCTGACATCGGTGCTAGAAACTGAACTTGGGTCCTGGTAAGAGTGGTGAGCTCTATAAAATGCAGAGCCATCAGCCCAGCCCTCGTTTGTGTAATGTTTATTTTATTAATTAATTAATTAATTAATTTTTGGTTTCTCGAGACAGGGTTTCTCTGTGTAGCTTTGTGCCTTTCCTGGGACTTACTTGGTAGCCCAGGCTGGCCTCGAACTCACAGAGATCCGCCTGCCTCTGCCTCCCTAGTGCTGGGATTAAAGGCATGCGCCACCACCGCCCGGCCTTGTGTAATGTTTAACAGGCAACGACTCATGTTCATCAATGCCACAACTGTACAATTAATTAAGCACCAGGCTGGGTCCCAGAATCCAACTGATGAGAGAGAGGAGAGATACTGTAGGTGAGGGACGTCAAGATCAGACGTCAAGATCATGATGGGAGGACGTGCAGAGAAGACCGGCCACACTAGTGGAAGCCCATGAACTGTGGACTGGTGGCTGTGGAGCCCCCATGAGACTGGACTAGGCCCTCTGGATACGGAAGATGGTTGTTTGGCCCGAACTGTTTTGGGGGCACCCAGGCAGGGGGATCGGGATCTGTCCCTGATCTATGGGCAGGCTTCTGGAATCCAGTGCCTGTGGTGTGACACCTTGCACGGCCTTGGTGCAGTGGGAAGGGGCTTGGACCTACCTAGGCTCAGTGTGCTGGGCTTTGCTGACTCCCCATGGGGGAGTGGGGATGCGGGGTGGCTTGGGAAAGAGGGATAGGGGTGGGAGGAGGGAGGAGGGGGGATCTGTGGATTGCATGTGGAGTGAGTAGAAAATTTCTTAATAAAGAAAAATGAAAACAAAAAAGACCATCTCTCTGCTTACCTCGTTCCTAACAACATTTTTGAGTTAATCCTAAATTCAGAATTTCCTAGAATTAAAATATAATGTTAAATACATTTTCAAGAAAACTAAAGGATCTGGAGGTGATGAATATTTTATCTTAGTGGTAAAATAATAAATCTTTTCAAATAAGACCCATATTGCTTATTTCCAAAAAAGTTCAGGTTATACTTTTTGTACTAAATGTGACCAATAGTGACATTTTAAAGAAACATTTTGTTATTTAAAAATCACATAAACAAACATTTCCATATTGAAAAATATCAGGACTCGAGGACTTCAGAATAACAATTGCCTCTAAAGTAACGTGATTAGTGCAAATTTGACTTTCTAATGATACAACATTATTCTTGCTCTAGTCAAGAAAACTTGATAGGACAATGCCTGTACTGTCGTAAAGCTGCTCCTTTGTCCACTTACTTGCATTCCTATTGCTTTGATAGGCAGCTAATGAAACCTGTGCTTTATGAAAAATAGAATATTGTCTATGTATTTCTTGTGTGTGCAACGGCACACACATGTGCAAGCAAACACACACAGTGTATGCATGTTCAAGTGTGTGGGGTGCACTTGTTTGTGCATGCTCATGTGGATGGCAGATGTTGGCTTTGGTATTTCCTCTATCGTTCTCTACCCTATCTTTTCAGATAGCGTCTCTCCTAGAACTCATCATTTCTACCAGACTGGAAGACCAGCAAGCCCCAGGATTATAGATGTGCTCCATCTTGCCTGGCTTTTGTGTAGGTTCTGGGGATCCATACTCAAGTCCTCATGCTTGTATGGCAAGCCTTTTCCCAAGGAGCCATCTCCTCAACCTAGTCTAAGCATTTCTAGGATGCTATATATTTACAAAAAATAGGTTGTATTCTAGCTGCTATCTGCCTATAAAGTCTTTCATCTTCTGTCCATATAAGTTGATATGAGTTAAAATAATAATAAGAAATTTATACTTAGAACAACATAGATCTTAGGCAGGCACTTCTTTTTTTAACATATCTTATAATTCAAGCCTGCATAGTGTTGTTTGGTAGACTGCTGGAAACATCAGTCATACACCCACTTAAAATATCTGCAAATATTGATAGTTAGGTGGCGGGGTTAGAGGGTCTGTCAGCGATAGAGCATTTATCTAGCAGCATAGAGCCCTAGATTTGATTCTCAGTAATAACCCCTTAGAAAAGTATTTTAAAATTACAGGTTTAAGGTAGAGTACTTCCTCAATGAGCTCTAATGGTGCTGATGGCACAGGTCTCTAAACAGTCATTCAAAGTAAGCAATCCCACTCAGTGGCTGTGTGGCACTCTGGACTAAAGGTCAGGAGGGAAAGCAAACACAATTACAATCCAATGCAATAAGCATAAACTTAAATATTCTTGCCTTTTTTTTCCCCCAGCAACCTTGAAAACCACAACGCCCTCAATGCTGATGTGATTGAATGCTGAAGGCCATTTAAAGTTATTGCAGAGGAAGATTAGACAAAATACACCTGGGGCTGATTATAAACCTTAATAGATTTGCAATGCTCTGGTCCTGTGCTGTATCCTGGTGCCTGGGGGTCTTAAAGCTGGCAGATGAGAAAAGACCTCATAGTCATTTGTAATTCTATCAAAAGATGAGTTCAATTCCCATGTATGCATAAAAATGAATTTCTTTCCTTTGATTTTTTTTCTGAAATCACAGTTATTATACATGGTTCCACTAACTCATGCCAGCTAGATCTAGTTGTCAGATTTACTTTTATTTCAATAGTGAAATTCAAGAAAAAATGAATTGTTCGACATTAGAAATCTTTCAGAACTTTTCAAAACATTAATATATATGAAAAGCAATAGGTTCTTGATAATAAAAGGGTATAAAATGAATGTATATTCATTTAGCCACTTAAAATTTTTTAAAGATATATTGATTACATTTACTTATTTTTGTCAGTGCATGTGTGGAGGTGAGAGGACAATTTGAGGCAATAGGTTTCTCCTTCAACCATGTAGGTCCCAAGTGTCAGCTTGGCAGCAAGCTCCTTTATCTACTGAGCCATTTCGCCAGCCCTAGACACTTTTTTAGAAGCTGAGAATCTCCAAGGTTTAATGCTCCGGTGACAGATCTGGAAATATGGATTCACTGGTCTCCTAGGTCCAGTGCACATTGTTTGTTAATAACTTATTGTCTAGTTTATTGAAAGAGAAACTAGTTGGGAGATTCCCAGGCTGACATGAATTTCCAATAAGTGACTTACTAAAATTGCCGTATTTCTTCAAAGAAACTACTTGCTACACGTCTGGTTTCACTATCCATGGGGGATTATATAAATAGTTCCAGGGGATACAAGACAGAAAGAAAAGTGCTATTGACTAAGAAATATTGAGTGGCAGGTGCATCTCATCCATTATTTCTTCCACCTAACTTCACTCCTTTGACTTGTTATTACCACTCTTAATTCACAAAAGGAGGAAAGTATAGTCCACCAGGATTCAGTAGTCTCCCCACTACTGCATGGTAAACTTTGAGTTGGCACTTGAAGTTGGGGCTCTTTATCCACTTGAGTCACTATTGAATGGACCCAGATCATTAGAAATTGAACTCAAACATTCATTTTTAAATATTTCATGATGAAAATTTTTGTGAACTTTGATAAATAATTCAAAACTATGTTTAAAACTCCATGTAATAAGACTGTGTAGACATAATATTCCATATCACTTTGTGTGCACATAATTCCTAGGATGGAGTCAGACCACAGTAGAAAGAAATGGAAAGAAGGACAACCTTTAGAAGAAAGTAAGTGTATTAGTCAGGGTTCTCTAGAGTCACAAAACTTAAGGAATGAATCAAATATATATATATATATATATATATATATATATATATATATATATATATATATATACATATATATATATATCTGGAATTTATTGGAAAGGCTTACAGGCTGTAGTCCAGCTAATCCAACAATGGCTAGCAGTGAATGGAAAGTCCAAGAATCTAGAAGTTGCTCAGTCCTACAACTCTGAATGTCTTAGCTGGTCTTCTGTATATGCTGAGATTGTGAAGAAGTAGACTCCAATACCAGTGAAGGAACGGGTGTGCTAATAAGGTGAGGGCAAGCAGGCAAAGAGCAAAAGCTTCCTTCTTCTATGTTCTTATATAGACTTCCAGCAAAAGGTGTGGCCTAAATTAAAGGCGTGCCTTTCAAACTCAAGAACCAGACCAAAGTGGGTCATTCTCCCTTAAAGATAAGGATGAGAAGTGGATTCCCACTTCAAACCAAGCAGAAAATCTCTCACAGGTGTGCCTTCCATTCTGGATTGCACTTTATTCCAGATGTAGTCAAGTTGACACTCAAGAAGAGCCATCAAAGTAAGAAAGTTTCCCTGATCTACCTTAGCTGGGTAAAGAAGGTCAGCTAGTTGCTCCTGAGCCTCTCTGAGCTAACAGGTTTTCGCCTCTGACTCACAAGTCTTATTCATAAATAGAATGATAGCAATTTAGTTAAAAGCTACATTTGGTGGCAGCTGTGGTGATAATGTGTTCTCCAATATATCGTGAACCCTAATAAACTTATCTGGGGTCAGAGACAGAACAGCCACTAGACAGACATAGAGGTCAGAAAATGGTGGCACTCACACCTTTAATCCTAGCATTCCAGAGGCAGAGAGATGTCTGGATCTCTGTGAGTTCAAAGCCACACTGGAAACAGCCAGGCATGGTGACTCACACCTTTAATCCAAGGAAGTGATGGCAGGAAGCAGAAAGGTATATAAGGCATGAGGACCAGAAACTAGAAGCTTTTGGCTGGTTAAGCTTTTAGGCTTTTGAGCAACAGTTCAGCTGAGATTCATTCTGGATGAGGACTCAAAAGCTTCCAGTCTGAGGAAACAGGATCAGCTGAGGAAATGGCAAGGTGAGGCGGCTGTGGCTTGTCTGCTTCTCTGATCTTCCAGCATTCACCCTAATACCTGGCTCTGGGTTTGTTTTTTATTAATAAGACCTTTTAAGATTCATGCTACAGGGAGCAGCCTGAGAAGTAGGCCAGTAACTGTGCAGCCACAGTTACTGGCTGAAATAGCAGTAAATTCAGGTGCAGCTGCTGTGTCAATGGAAAACCTACAAGAAAGATTTATTTTTGGCCTACTGGTTTAAGGATTCTGTCCGTGGTTGCTTAGCCCCCTCACAGCAGTAGAGGCATGTGGTGGCAATGAGACGTTCAACTCTTGGTGTATCAGAAGCAGAGAGAGAACAAAGGAGACTCTATAAAAAGAAATATCTTCTAAGAACACGCCCTCAGAAAACTATTTCCTCCAAGTAGACCTCATCTCTTGCCTTCACTTCCATTCGGTAATCCTGTCATGTTATGGGTCCATCCAGGGATCAATCCACTCAATTAGTCCAAAGCCTTCATGATCTAATTGTTTTTGGAAGCACCATAAAAGACTCACCCAGAAGAATGCTTTATTGATCCTAATCCAATCAAGATCGTTCATCAAAATTAAACATAACATCCATAGTAGCTTCTTAGGGCTGCTTTAACAAATTATATAAAATTTATAGCTAAAACCAAATTTATTCTCTTATAGTCCTGCAGTTCAGGAGTCTAAAATAAGTCTTGGTGGCTAAACTCAAGTTGTCAATAAGGTAATTTCGTAAGCTCTTCAAGAAAAAAATATGTTTATTTGCCTCTTCTAGAATCTCGATCAGTGGTTCTCAACCTGTGAGTGGTGATCCCTTTGGGGGTTGTATTTCAGATATCCTGCATATCAGATATTTATATTATGATGATTCAGTAGCAAAACTACAGTTATGAAGTAGAAATAAAATAATTTGATGGTTGGGGATCACCACAACATGAGGAACTGAATTAAAGGGATATAGCCTTAGGAAGGTTGAGAACGAGTGTGATAAAGTCTGATAGCATTCCTGGACTCAGGGCATCCTTCTGTTTCTTCAGATTGAGCCACAAACAATCAGCTGAACATTCTTCTGTTCAATTTAGGTATAAATTATGAACAGGAAAAATGCAGCTCCCATAATATTAGCAGCCGAGCTTTTGAGTGCTATAGCTCTCAGCTCCTGGTGTTTGCTGCTGCCCATTACTTTCCTAGCAACCAGAGCCAACAAGCTGCTGACTGCTCTCTCTTGCTCTCCATCACTGTCTGCTAGCCCCACACATGGTGCCAGAGACCCTTAGTATTACCAGCCTTCAGTGCAGCCAACTCAGCCTGCTCCCCTGGAGATAAAAGTGCAGGCACAATGCAATGATCTGAAAGAGGCTTTATTAGGCATTAGGCTGCAGCCTGACAGGCTGCAGTGCACAGAGTAACCTGGTATGGGTGATAGAAGTGCTGTGTACCTATGTGGAGAGAACGGCTCATGCACAGTCTCCATCAGTAAAAGAGGAGCTCATTGTAACCCCAGAGTGAGGGGATGTGAAGTGGCTGGAGAAGACTGAAGTCACCTTGGAGGACATTGGAGCAGGGGCATCTGGGATGGATCGACTTAAATGATCTCAGGTTCCTGTGGGGAACTCACCCCGCCTCTTCTCTCTTAGCATCTTCAAATCTGTCTGTGACTGGAATATTCCATCTCCCTTTTCACTTCAAAGAGTTTTGTGATTGGGCTAGGTAACTGAGAATAATCTCTGCATTTCAAACTCCTTCAAGCACTGTCTTCTACAAACTCCTCCTTGCCAGGTAACAGTCACAGGTTCCAGGCTTGGGAAGTAGGTGACTGAATCTGACTAGCATAGCAGAACTTCTGTAAGTTCTCCTAGTAGAAAAGAGTACTTAAGATGTTCTCTTTGTATCCCAGAGGAAGGCTTTAATATACCCTCTCATACCACATTACTTGTAGCAGCAAGTGAGTAGACACTTCTCAGTTATGGTGATATTTTATTTGTACTGAAATGTGATTTTATTTGTATGTTAACAAATAAAGTTGCCTGGGGGTCAGAGCTAATAGCAAGCCATAGCAGAAGCGGGGCGGTGATGGCGAACACCTTTAATCCAGATCACATGACAGATAGATCTCTGTGTGTTCAAGGATATAGCCAGCATGGAGACACACGCCTTTAATCTCAATACCAACCATAGAAGACCTGGAGGTCTGTATAGACAGGCAGTGACGAGGAGGTCATGTGGTTGGGATTACAAGAAATGAGAAGGCCGAACAGAAAGTCAATAAAAAGACAGATACAAAGGAAGTAGGTCTCTTGCTGAGGGGAAGGATAGCAGCAGCAGGAAGAGTAAGAAGGCGGTTTTAAGTCTCAGCTCTCAGCTACTGCTCTGACCTCTTGGGCTTTTAACTCTGCATTTGACTCTGTATTTCTTATTAATAAGACTGTTCAACTACACTCAGTACCAGAGGCTGGTAGTTCATGCAGATCCCAGTGTGGGAGACAAATATATCCTAAGTCCAGAAATTTGCACATAAGAATATCAGCAAATAAAAATCAGAGTAGCTGCCACAAGACCTCTTTCCAATACGTACCTACTCCTCCCTCCAGCTCTGCCCTGAATGCTCTATGTTGATAACCTGGATATTTTGATATTGAAACATTTAATATTCTGTGTTTAACCTATCTCTTCAGAAATGCACCTTCTTCGCTAAAATGGGAGAGCATCAAGAGCAAAGGCAAAGATTTGTCTATATGCCTCTCACCGAGGACAGAACTTGATTCAATTTAGATATTCAATATATGTTGCGTTAGCCTCTGATTATTTGCTTTGACAGTTTTTCCACCAAAAGCACTCCACATGATGTTTTTACAGTGTTTGTTACACATATCATACCCATTGCATCTGGAATCTCTGTGGACAAGGGGTCTACAGAATCTGTGATATGTGTATGTGCCAGATGTTAGGTGTGTGAAAAGGAAAGCCATCCTTTTCAGCAGATGGAATATAGTTTCCAGATCCTCCCACCTCTGGCTCTCCTCCTGGCAGAAACATTGCACACATCCTTGGACATTTTGATAGGGTGAAGGTTCAACGTCACCCAAAGCAGAATGAAAGATGGTCGCAGTTTATTTTTGAGAAGCAATTGGCTATCTTAATCATGTCACTGTCGAATGGCCACAGTTACTTTTTCCGTAATGAAAGGTCTAATTGTTTTGGGTTCCAGCTTCCATTTTCAAGCTGGCCTGGGGCATTAGTGTCTGTCTCCATTAGCCTTTGCTGGAAGTTATTTGTATGACACTTTCAGTGCCAACTGCATTACAGAAATGTTGACGGCCAGTATTTTGGCCTGTGATAATTGGTTGCTTTCAATGTAAGACGTGCCAAGCTGTTAATTAGCTTGATGTAAGGATGGAGCAACCCCATTTTATCTTCATTCCAATCTGCCAGCGTTATCTTCTTTTCCTAGTTGATATCTGTTTAAGTGTTTTTGAGAAGTGCTTGTTTTCACAAAATAATCATCCTGGATTAGTGAGTTATGAACAGCTGCCTATTATGAGAGCCGCCTTAGTTCATTAGTCAAAGCATGAACCACAGCATTACTGGTGCACAGAGACTTTACAGGAAACCCTCTTTGCCATGCTCTGGCAGCAACACTGCAATTCAGTGCATGCTCTGGGACTGACACAATTTTACCATTCATGGCACTCTAATGCCTAATGCTTTCCTGGTTAGCAAAGAAAAGGTCCATGCATCAGAACTCAAGAGAAAAGAGAGATCTTTCTATTTCCTCTGCAGGTGTTTGGATTCCTCCATTTCCATTCGTCTGTGCTAAAAGTTTACACTGTTAAGCAAAAGTTTGATTATAATGACCCCGAGCCCATGGGATTTGGATTTCTAATGGATTTTCCTGCTTTTTATCAGTCATTTTACCGACAGATTTTCAGAGTGCACGTTGAGTTTGCTGAGTTGGCAGCTAGGCAAATAATCATTAAAAGTTAAGATGGAATAGCTTTGACAGTGAAGCCCTTGAGCTCTTTTGAAAGCCAGGAGGACCTGGAGCCACATGTGTGGTAGCTGCTATTCCAGAAGAGATCATCTGCGCAGGGTAAAGCCCAGACTAGGCAAACAGCAAGTGTTACGGTTCTCACCAACAGCAATGGTGAAAATGCTAATGAAACGGCAATGATAATGTGATGGGTGTGTAAAAAAAAGTTGTGTGTTGACTCTCAAATTTAATTATTGTTGAATTATCACAGAAAAGATTTGTACAATTAGTGAATTTGGACAAAGAGGTTGTCAGGTGTCTTGTGTTCTAGCCTGCTCAGCACACTCATTTTTACAGTCTTACTAGAATGAAATCATTTCACTGGCTGCCAGTTTCCTCAGTCATAATGGATAGAATGGAGAGCCAACTATACATGTACAGATGAGGGCTTAATGTAACGACAGAAATGCTCTGAAAATGGACTGTTAGACTTGCATTTATTGAAGATAATCATATTAGAGATGTAAACTATATTTTAGTAACTTTTCTAAAAATATGCAGGCCTTTAAAGTTCCTGCAGTAAATGCATATCACATTCTGTGTTCAAAGAACTCATAATTTGAAGTTGGAGATAAATAAGCTTGCAATCACCCTGTCATCACAGTGTAACTTGCCAGTGTGGCATCTCTTTGCTGCCATGCATGGTTCTAAGCACTGCCTAGTGCCATTCTTCTGTTTCTTCATAATGAATATCCTCCTCTCTGCACAGATGAGTGTGTAGACCTCTGCAAAGCACACATTTATTAAATGGTGGAGCTGAAACTCAAATCCAGAGCTCTTGAACACTAGACTCCCCTTCTATCTCTATTTGTCTCTATTAAGTTTTATTGCCATAAATGAAGTACCATTAATGTTGTGTATTTACATACACATAAATATATGAGAAAATTCTGCTGAAGTCTGTTTATTTTTGCTCATATGCATATGTTTTTAGGGCTTATAAGTTGGTCTTAGATCAACAATTAGAGGGCTCAGTCCTAGGAAAGACTGATCTCCCCCTCTCTAATGTCATTATTACCTGTAGCTCTTTATCTAGGTGTGGGGCCTTGCCTTCTCTTCCGAGAGGTCCCCAAGCCTTAGATGTAGTAGTTGTGTTTAGATAAACTGAAGCTGGGTACCCTGTGGTCAGTTGTTCTCTGCATTTTGACTAGTTATGGGTTGCTGTAGTATTCTCCATCTGCTGACAAGTTAATCTTCTTTCATGAGGGGTGAAAGCTACAGCTATCTGAGAGTCTAAGGGTAAGTATTTAGGACACAGTTAGAAACTAGATTGATTTATGAAGGTGGTAGTAGTAGCTCAGACTTCTCAGTGGTAAGAATCATAAAAATACAAAGCACTGGGACTTTCTACAACACCAACATTTCCAGAAAGGATTTTCAAAGGAGTTGTGAAATACATGCCAAAAGTTGACAAAGAATTTACTGAACAATGAAAGTTAGCAAATGTTATATGCAGATGAACAAAAGGGAAGAATTCATTTATTATTTTATGTGACCTAATGTTGGCACTTTCCTTCTGCTACATAATTTTTCCTCTATGAGGTATCTGGTAGAGAGAAACAAAATATAACACGTCTTACTTCCTACTTACTGTGTGATAAGAGGAAT
Source organism: Peromyscus maniculatus bairdii (assembly GCF_049852395.1). Lineage (NCBI taxonomy): Eukaryota > Metazoa > Chordata > Mammalia > Rodentia > Cricetidae > Peromyscus > Peromyscus maniculatus. The sequence goes on from NC_134853.1 coordinate 76,474,450, forward strand.
CTCATGGCCAGCCACTTGGGAATCTACAGTACAAAGTCACTGTCTTCGTTTCCATCTCAGCCAGAGGCAGGGGGAATGGGAAGGACTTGAGGACAGTAGGCACAGGTGCCTAGTCCATTCTAATTCAGTGGGGATTGCTGTAGGCAGGTGGCTTTGCTTGCAGGCATATGGTCCCATCCAAATTATTACTAAAGTAATGAATCTGCCAAATGCTGGTATTTAGGTTTTCTCTAAATGATTTGGGTCACTGATCTGTTTTGGGATAATATCCTTTTCTCACTTTTTACAATGTGTTATCTTTTTACAATGTCCTTTCTAGTTTCTTTAGCAACTCATCTACCTCCCCCCTTTTCAGAGTTGTTCATGTTTATCTCTATTTCACCTGTGATTTTGGACTCTCAAGTGCTCCCTTGTTCAATTCCTTTATGTCAAGTCTTGTTTTATGTTTCTTCTTGTGTTGCAAAGAAGGCTTGTAAAGCCACCAGGTTGTATGTAAGCACAGCTCTGGTCACTCTAAGCTTTACTGAACAGTTAGTTGTGATTCGCTGAATGAATAGCACCAGCCCAGTGAGACTTACACAGGAGACTGTTGAATTCTTCATTTTAGTCAAAACCTTCCCTTACTTTTTAATCAATATCTTGGGCATATTTTATATCACTTTGTATTATTAAAATTCAGCCCATTTATATACTATTTCACAGTTCTAGTAGGTTTGGTAGTGATAAGAGTTAAATAAATCAACTCAAGTAACCATGTGAAAGTGAGAAGATATAACAATACAAGGAAATCAGCCCTTTAGAAGGAAAAAGGCACTTAAAATGGTCCAAAATCGATTGTGTCATGGTCCAGCTTGCTGTATGAAATTGATAAGAATATCCTCAGAGGACAATAATCTTTTGGAAGAGTAACGTAGAGTAATAAAAAGAGGTGCTGGTCACATTCTAGATCTGGGTTTAGAAACACTTTCTGCAAAGAGATGAATAGGAAATATTTTCAAATTTGCAAGTCAGATATTTGTATAGCAGCTACTGGGCTCTAGGCTTGTAGGAAGAACTCAGCCAAAAACTAGGTGTGGCTGGCTGCACCCCATCAAGCTTTGTTTTCCAAAATTAGTTTGATGACTAGGTATTATATTATTGTGTGTGGCAGAAATATTAAGAAAGAAAAGGAACTTTGGGAGGGAATATGCAGAATCATTAAAATAAATTTGTACTGATTATATCCAAGTTGTATTCAGAAAGGGAGTCCTAACCACGGAATTGATAGAACTATGGGAGAATGATTTCAATGACATTGAAATATTTGCTTCCCATTTGACTCGTTGACCATGAAGAATATTGGTAGCGACATTTCCATTTCTAGCACTGCTTGAGGAATTTATGACTTGGGAAGAAAATAAATTCTTTGGGAAAAGTGGAGCAAAGTCCTCCTTGAGCACAGAAAGCACTAGCTCAGGGAATATGTCTGTGAGAGCACAGACTAGCCTCGATTATCTGGGTGGAGAACACTTATGGATATATTAAGTGTTCTTTGCTTCTTGGGCTTCTATATTCCCAGGCTACCATGGCTTCTGATGTATGTTCTTGCATGCTGAGGTGGCCATTTATAAGCAGCCAGATGATTCCAGGAAGTCTGGATAATATCCAGGCCATGCTGAACTCCATACATACTGAGGTGGTCATAGGAGAGTGGAGTTCACTGGCCTCCATATTTCACAGGAGCCACTCTCTTCCCTTCCATCCATTTTCTTAACAATGCATCTCCTGACACTATTTATGATGCTGCCGCGGTATAGCCCGATTGAAATGTGGATGCATGCTTGGCTTGAAGTGACTGTTAGTACACTCTGAGCAAATGTGATAAATAGGTTTTGTGTTTCTCCTGGTGCCTCTCCATGTAAATTGATGACTGCTGCCCAGGGGAATGAGCTGGGCCTGAAAACACGAAGAGAGATTAGTTTAAGTGTGACAAGGCCATCATCTATAACGAGGGGCATATATCACTGTCACATAAGAGAACCACGGTGCCAGGAAGACCCCTACTGCTTATGGAAGGTCTCCGACTCCATGGCTGACTGTCTAAGCCTTCTTAGCTCAACTGCACTTGTTCCCTCCAAAAGCACTCTTTATTCAAATATGACAAAATAATTACTACTACCATTTGGCTTTGAATGGCTCAATTATGACTGCAGTCACTTGTGTTAGTAATTACTAAAATTATGGTTTGGGCCTAAGGCCAGTTCTATCTTTCTGCACTTCCCCATGGAAGCAAGGGAAGACACTTTTATGGGAAAATAGATGGTGATTTCAAGAGCCAGGTTGTAACAATTCATTTTAAATGACCTCAGTCAATGAGAAAATAAAATGAAATCGTCTAGCTGAGAACAAGGTTGAATTTTTTTTTCAATGTTCTTTAAGAAGTCTGGCACCCTAAGACTGTACGATAGGGTTCCTTGCACAATTCTAGTCTCTGCAAGAAGGAAGAAAAGCCTGTATTTTCCTTTTATAACCTTATAATTACACTGGCCTTGTTAGAAAGTCTCATTAGTTGGCTGTTATTTGATGCACTATATTTTACATTTCCTAGAGCAGAGATTCTGGATTCTTAACATAGCCTTCTGGAAAGAAGAATGTACTGGGAGTTGTATGGATTTTAGAGATTTTAGAGGGAGAGTTTTAGTAGCTTTAGTGGCTTTCTTAATGTTTTGCTTCTGAAATTCCTCAGGAGACAGGAGATACTTACTCGTGTAAGGAACACAGATGACCAGAAGGGCTTCCTCTGACAGCATATGGGAACAGATGCGGAGACTCACAGCCAGATATTATGTGGAGGGATGATCTAAATGGGAGATCTCCACCAAATCCCTCCCCTTGGAGCTCACGGAATCCCATGAAAGAGGAGGTTGAAAGATTGTAAGAGTCAGAGGGGAATGGAGGACACCAGGGGAACAAGACCCTCTGAATCAACTAACCAAGGTGCATATGAGCTCACAGAGACTAAAGCAGCAAGCACAAGGCCTACATGGTCTACACCAGGTTCTTTGTGCATATATTATAGCTATTAGCTTAGTATTTTTATGGGACTCCTGACTGTGAGAATGAGTGGGTCTCTGACTCAATTGCCTATTCTTGGGACTCTTTTCCTCCTGTTAGGTTGCCTTGCCCAACTTTAATAGGAAAGTTTTTGCTTTACTTTATTACAGTTTATTTTGTCATGTTTGGTTGTTATCTCTTAGAAGCCTGTTCTTTTCTTATGAGAGACACAAAGGAAGTAGATCTGGAGGGGAGAGGAAGTGGGAGGACCTGGGAGGAGTAGAGAGAGAAGAAACTATAATCAGGATATTTTGTATGATAAAAAAATCTATTTTTAACAAAAGAAAAGATAGAACACAGATGACTTTCAAATTCTGGCAGTCAGTTTTCTCCTAAGTAGGTTTGGTTAATTAAGTCAGTTAATACTCCTTGTTTCTTAATCTCTAAGTGGGAATTAACACAAGGAATGTCCATCTTGGAGTGTTGGTGAGCCTCAAACAAAGCACCAAAAAGGAAAAAAATAAATTAAAATGTGACAAATAGAAAATAGATAAAAGCATGGCCTGTTGGATAGAGTTTTATTGTCACTTGGGTGCAAACCAGAGTCTCCTGGGAAGAAGGAAACACAAGTAAGTAAATGTTTAGATCAGATTGACCTATTAGCACGTCAATGCAACATTTTCTTGTTTTCTGATTGATGTAGGAGGGCCCAACCCACAGTGGGCAGTCATCCCTAGGCATCCCCTACATAAGAAAGTGGGCGGAGCAGAAGCCAGAGAAAACACACCAGTAAGCAGCTTTCCTCCATGGCTTGGCTGTGGATCTCTGCATCTGCTTTCATCAATTATTGGATGAAGGCGCTGTGATGACAGGGTATCCACCGATCTGATTACTGGGGTAAGCCAGTTCAGGCACCCTCTCCACTATTGCTAGTGGTCTAGCTGGGGTCATCCTTGTGGATTCCTGGGAACTTCCCTGGCACTCAGTTTCTCCCTATGCCCATGGTGTCTTCCTCTATCATGGTATCTCTTTCATTGAGCAAGGGGCATCAAGTTCATGATGGGGAAACCTACAGAGACAACAAAACCAAATTAGTGGGAACTTATGAAATTTAATCTAACGCCTGTGGAGCCCCCACAGGACTGGACTAGGACCTCTGCATAAGCAACAGAGCTGTAGCTTGATCTACTTAAGGAGCGCCCCCCACCCCACCCCCGGCCATAGGCAGCATACATTCCTGGTACATGAGCTGGCTTTTTGGAGCACACTGCCTATGGTGGGACACCTTGCACAGTCTTGATGAAGGGGGAGGGGTTTGGACCTGCCTCTTCTGAATGTACCAGGCTCTGCTGACTCCCCATGGGAGGCCTTACCTTCTTGTAGGAGGGAATGGGGGGTGGGTTGGAGGGAGAAGGCTGGAGGGGCAGGGGGAGGGAAGAGGGGGATCTGTGATTGGTATGTAAAATGAATAAAGACTTTCTTAATTAAAAAAAAAGAAAGAAAAACACGGAGAAGTCATTTAAATTAGTCATCTAAAAGAATTTCAAACAGAAAAATATCAAAATATAAGCTTAGACTTTCTGGCTTCAAACTCCTGCTCTCCTCTTTTAGCTTCTTTATAGTTGGTTCTTCTCATTGATGGGTGTGGTGTGGGGTAAGGACTGATCTAGACATGGTGAGAAATGCATCCCAAAACATAGTAATCTAACACTCCAGAAAGGGTTCTAAACTGTGCAGGGTGGGCAATAACAATACCTGGAGACATGTTTGCTTGGAGTAGGGTACCACTTGCATCTTCTAGGTAGAAACTAAAGACAGTACTTAGCATCCTATAGCATATAACAAAGAATTACGTGTCCCGACTCATATAGAAACTCTGTTCTAAGGCCATGAACAAAGCCAGAACTGGACTTCTAAGGATGCTGCTCAGGACTCTGGTCAGAAAACAAAGGGCCAGATCTCTAGCTCCAGGTGATATGATGAACTTCTTTGTATGGTTTTGCCATCACTACCTCATGATCTTACTTAACCTGGCAAGATCATACTTTGGATGGCAAGGCATCCCCTTCCCACCATCCTCTTCCCCTCCATGCTGCATTAGAATTTTGAGATCTTAAGAACTAAGTATGTGTGTGGTGGTGGTGGGGGGGGGGTAAAAAGTAAAAAGAAAGGTAAAAATTAAAGAAGGGGAAACAAGAGGTGGATTTTTTTTCTAATTTTTCTGTGTTCATAGAGATGACTTCTAAAATAAGTTAACTTTTACCATCGATGATCTCATCTGAGCCATTCTGTCATCTACATTTCACAAACAAAGCTCAGAGAGTAATAGGCTAGTATTAGAAGAACTCATGTCTGCCCTGTACTTCCCTTGAAGTAGCACTGGTGTATGTAAGGAGGTTAAGGTAGCATGTATGGTCCTACAGTTGCAAAATTTCAAACCTGCTACATATCTGAAGTTACAGAATCATATAAGACACATTCCTTTTAAAGAGGTGAGGACGAGTGAGATGGTTAAGTGGGTAAACGTGCTTGCTATGCAAGACTCATTGCTTGAGTTCTATCCCTAAAACCCATTCGAGAAAGATGGATATAGCGGTGCAATTTTGTAATTTCAGTATGTACGGTAAGATAGCAGAAGACTGGATAACCATTCCAAAGCTCATGGGCCAGCTAGCCTGGAGTGTATGCCATGGCAGAAATAACAAAAGAGGCCACGCCTTAGCAAGGTGGAAGGATAAAAGCAACTCTTCCAGAAAGTTCTTCTCTGATCTCCATACATCTGATCTCCATACATCTCTGATCTCCATACATCTCCATACATCTGATCCCCAACTGTAGGGAAAAGGGACTGGCTAAAGAAACACACCCTGACCCCGGAGCCCAGATCCAAGGAAAGATGGCTCAGATCAGGGCAGGAAGAAACATAGTTTGACTCAGTCAGATCAGAGCCATCTCTGCCCCTGGCCAACTGACTTGTAAAACCAACCAATCACAGAGTAGGATAGTAGAACCCTGGGCCCCGGGGTTGACTCCACCCCCATGACTTCCTGTGTAAACTTCCCTGCCTTAGTCAGTTAGAAAAAAGGCTGTGTTCTCCACCCTGGTAAAGGCAGCTACTCTTCTGGACTCCTCCTTCTCAAATAAATCTCTTTCTCAAAAGAGGTTTTTTGGGTGTGAAGATCTTCATTCACAAGCATAGAGAAGATCCTTGCTGAGACGTCCCCCAGTGGACAAAACAAGGGAGAGCTGAAACAGCAGAACAAGAAGGAGCAGAACAGAACTTTGGTCAGAGGTCCCTCAGTGGATAGAGCCAGAGAGAGAGCTAATAAGTAACACTTTTCTCCAGAGCCAGAGGAAATTGCTACATTTCTGCAGCGGTTTCCCTTTCCCAGAGTGAAGCAAAAGAAGCAACATCTTAGGCCGGAGAGGTAGAGCTCTGCTATGAAGCCCCCTGGAGTGGGGACTGAGCAAAGCTCAGCTGTAGTGGCTTTCCAGGAGAGGAGCAGGATTGCTATATCCTTCAGGGAGACCATCCCCCATCACACCAGGTATACCTTGACTTTCCAGAAGAGTCAGGATACCCTTTCCCGCTGAAGCAGTTCCAGGCCTGACTCTCCAGACTAAAGTCAGAAAAATTTCCCTCCCAGAGCTGAACTGTCTCCTGGCAGTTCCAGCCATCACAGCTGTGCTAAACAGCTCTAGATGTCCAGGACACCTTCAGGGCTGAGCTGATCTTCTGAGCAGCTTGAGGTGTCCAGAATTCCTTGCCCTCCAGGGCTGAACTGTCTCCTTGTAGTTCAACCATTAGAGCTGTCCTAAGCAGCTCAAGGTGTTGCCTGACTCCCCAGGTAGTCAGGACACATTTTCCCAAAGTTGTTGCAATCAATTTACCTACATTTTTGGTGCTGAAACCCAGGACACCAAACCCACAGAGTTGTAAAACTCACCTTTTGCAAAATGTGCAATTTACCTACACCAGCAAACACACACACACACACACACACACACACACACACACACACACACACACACACTTAAAAGATGATACAGTGTATTGCATGAAGTCATCTCTAAGTCTAAGTAACACCTAAAATGACTGTTCTATTAAATGGCTATTAAGTACCAAACACCTTCTCAGAGTAGTTTATCTGATCCTCACAAATGTTCTTTAATCTTAGTTGGTTTCATGCTAGGTCAGAATAACTGAATGAACTGAATGACTACAACTAAACTAAACTACTGAAGCACAAGAAAATAGCAACAACAAAAATAATAGCCTTCCAATTATGTGATCTGCTAACTATTATTTAGATGTGAATGAGTAAGAAATCCTGAAAAAAAATAGTATTTTTAAAAATCAGTTTGGTTCCAAAATACTGGTTCGCAGCCAAGTTGTAAGCAACCCACCATGTATACATATTAAGCTATGGACTCATATCTGTCATTTCAAAGGAAAGTGACAAGTTTGTGATTAAATAATTTAAATCTAAATATTCACATATTATTTGAGGAGATTCATTAAGAAAAATTGCATTCCACTTGATGTTTACTTCCTCTGAATCAGGTTTCCTGCTAGAGCACTGCCTTTGGTCTGCTAGAAGATGAAAGAGCTTGGGTGTCCTCTAAGTCATGGGTCTGAATCCTATCTTACTCACTGCTGAATCTTAACATCAACTTGCTGATTCGAAAGGCAAGACACCAACTTTCAAAGTGCTTTCCCTTTAGCTCTAGCCTGAACTAGAACTTGCCCTGAGTTCTGAATTCTGTCTCTATGGCAGACAACACAGAGGTTATCACTATAAACAGATGAATCTGGCAGCTAAGGCTCAGTTGGATGGGGCCCCTTCATCTGCTGAGGAATACATTATCATTTGCTTTTCAAGATGAAGACTTGGTGAGTAAGCAGGGTAATGAAATGAGCCATGCCTAGAATATAAAAACCTATGAGAAATTCTCTCAATTTTCATCAAATACTGGACGCATTTCTGAAATCCATTTTCACTCACCTCATTATGGTATGACAAATTGGCTTTATTTAGGTCTTTGAATACAGATTATTCAAAGGTGAAAGTCTGCCATGGGATTACATAAGGGATTCCTGCAGCAGTTAGACACAGAGAGATATGTCCACCTGTACTGGATGGATGGCCATGGTTGAAAGGGGGTTTTGTTGTCATCTTAAGTCTATATGGCCATTGTGATGTTCTACACACTAAGCAGTTCTACACACTGCTTCCTTATATGGATCTGTGCCTACTGGGTTTTCCTTACTATTCTGTCTTCCAATTCTGTTTTTTTTTCCAGTCATTTTTCTTACAGACTATATTTCACACACACACTCTTTTTGAGATGTTGTTTGTGGTTCAGTTTTTGGAGTTTTAGTTCTCCCAAATATATTTCTTTTAAATTCTATAAAATTTTGATATGATCCCTGGAGGAGTCTATTTCCAGTGAACATATGATTCCAGAATGGTATTTGCTTTAAACAGTTCCTTGAATATATATTTATCTTTTTAGTGACTTAGGTAACAATTGAAAAGGTACTTTATGTTTCATGGACTGCAGCTTCACTTTGATTTATTTTGATGTGTGTTTCTTTTATTAATTATAGTTGGACTTAATTATAATTCTGAGTCTAATTTACAAATTTTTGAAAGATGTTAGGCCTTATCTCTTTCACAAATGCTTTCCTTAACCTCATTGTTTCTAAGAATCTTATACTTTCTCATTTTGTTTTCATTATCTACATCTTTCAGTTTATCTTTTCTGTCTCTCTGATCCACTCTGTGTAGTGGGTTCAGATCTCTACTGCACCATGGCAATAATTCTATTCAGTTGTGTTCATACTGTTTGTTTGATCCATTTACTTTTTAAATATTTATAACTTGTATTTCTCTTAATCTTATTTGGCTATGTTTCAAATCCTTCTGGACACACACACACACACACACACACACACACACACACACAGAATATCCTCAAAACATTTTGATCTTTTTAACTCCATCTAGTTTATACATTTTTCTGATTTTCTTAGAAGACAATTTAATTACCATTTTTTCCTGTAGTCTTATTCTTAAAACAGCCTATTGCTTGTGTGTTGCTGGAGGACTTATTGCTGTGGTGTTTGAGATGGTAGTGGGTGTTGAAGCTATGGCCTCACACATGCTAATATGTGTTCTATTAGTGAGCTATATTCCCAGCCCTTTTTGTAGTTTTAATTGTGGGACATGATCTTAGCTAAATTTCCCTGGATAGCCTTGAACTACTCTGTAGCCCAGACAGGCCTTAAACTTCTGATCCTTTTGCTCCAGCTTTCCATGTAACGAGGATTGCAGTAGTATTGCACTACCAAGCTTGTTACTGATTTTCAACTGTGAATTCATTTATGGGAATTTGTCATGAGACTTGAGTTTCTGTTATGTGCTCCTGAGAAAATTTGTTTGCCTTTGCCAATTAGAGTCACTGTAAAATTAAAAATAAATAGTCCTACTGCAACCTTTCAGAAATAGATTGCTTGAATTTAATCTGCAAATATATCGACTTATTTCTAGTTATAAGTTTTCTTGCTGACTCCTCTTGTGGTGGTTTTTTAAAACTAATTTATTTTAACATATCAACATTTGGATATACAGACTGAGGAAGGTGATTTGGACTGGACGTTCAACCTCAAACACCATCTATTCTTTGACCCCTGTCAATTGTAGCTGTCAGTTCTGACTATCAGAACTGAAGCTCCAGAACACCAGATGTGGGCAATGACCAGTGTTCATGTCCTTCTCTGGATCCCAATATGCTTTTAATCACTTTACTTCTGAGAATTTTTTTGTATATCACCCACATAGATGTATATATTAGAGCTGTAGTTTGTTATTCATAGTGCAAATTTATTGATCTAATTTCATCTAGTTAATAATACCACTAAGATCAAATAATTAGTCTCTAAGAACCCAAGCTGGCTTCCACAGAACTCAAGATTCTTCTGTCCCAACCTCCTTAGTTTTGGTATAGCAAGAATGAGCCATTATGCCTGATTGTTCTGGAGTTTACAAAGTATTCCATACTTCTATATTTAATTTAACAATATATTCAGCCATCTTCTTGTCTTGGTAGATGTACATCTCCTCACTTCACTTGAATATATGCCTAATATTAAATACAATAAATAAAGCATTGTTCATTCAACACATCTCTCACTGATATATATTTAAGTAATTTTTAGTTTTTTAATGCCATTAAAACTGTCAATGTGTGTTAGTTTTTTACATATCTAAATTAAAACCATATAGAATTGCCAGATCAAAGAACATGATACTTAATTTTTTAAAATAGTTTTTAAATTTTTTGAGATTATAACATAATTACATCATTTCCACTTACCTTTCCTCCCATGTAACATTTCCCCTTGCTCTCTTCCAAATTTGTGGCCTCTTTTTCTTTAATTGTTGATATATACAAATAAATATAACCTGCTTAGTCTGTATAATATTACTTGTTATATATATATATATGTTTTCAGGGCTATTTATCTTATTTGAATTTTCTTTTCAGAGCTTAAAAAACTACTTTGAGAAAGAAAAATTCAATGTGCCTGTATCTTCATTGCCTTTATATGCAGTGGGTTTCCTATGTATGTCATCAATAATCTAAGAAACAGTGTGTCTCCAAACTGTACTCCTGCATTTATTCCATGGAGAGAGGAGAGGACCTTTAATAGATATTTTTCATGCCACATGAGAAACTGATTTGAAGCCATTTTCTTCATGAGCTACATTGATTCATAAGCTAGAATCTGTTTAACCAATGGCGATGGAGCTTTCATCGAACTGTGAGTGTCCTAACTGTTTGGAAGGTATTCACAGTGAGTCTAACCGGAATTCTTCCAGAAAGAAAGATGATGGTGCACCATACGCCAGATCAAGTAAGAAATCCACACTTTCTCCCATCATGAAACGCTTTCTTTCTCAGTGTTATTCCAACAGGCTGGAGAATGGTAACAAGGAAGACCCTGGGTTTCTCCCTTCAGAGCGGGAAAGTTCCATGGGCTTTTCTCAAAGACAAAATCTCAGTGAGACATCAAAGAACACCAAACAGAAGACCAAACCATTGAGAGAACTGACTATCCAAGAACTACTGAGGAAGTTTGGAGACGGTGGGAAGTTCCAACCGTACTCCAAGTCCTTGGGCCACTTTAGAGACCACGGGGTTGTGAAGTTCAGAAGAGCACTGTATTATTCTGGAATCTGGGTAAAACGTGTTCAAAGCTCTAAATTGGAAAAGCACTTTTCAGCTAATTATTTCAAAAGAAATCCCAGTAGCCTCCACCGGCTGATTCCCTGGCTGAAACGGGAACTCACAGCTGTTTATGGAGACAATGGCTACACAGTTAAGAATGTTCTAGCTGCTATTCTCCATCACATGACAAAATTTAACTTAAACAGTGAATCTTTCACTCAGCTACTGGAGCCTTATCTTCTACAACATACCCATCACTTTCTGCACGAGTTTATCAGTTTTGTTCATTCATCTTACAACTTGGAGACCTATGACCGGAGTGCCGTCTATCAGTGTCCCGTTTCAAAATGGATGAAAAACAAGAACGCTTTTTCAACTCCAGTCTTGTCTTTGCCTGAGGATTTCTCCCTCGTGGTGTCTCATCAAGGTACCAAGCGGTCTAAGAACACCCGGGTTCAGTGGAATAAGACTAGGCCGAGGCCTCACTCTAGCTTGAAACAGTTTCCAAATGGCAGTAATTCCTCACGACATCCCAAAACCTCAACAACCCATCAGAAAACAGCAGACAAATTCCATGTTTGGACTGAAGACGAATGGGAATTAGATGATTTCAAGGATGTGGTTTGCACTACCAATTTGTTACTGGATTGGGATAATCTCAGGGAAAGCAGCCCAGGCACAGAGTGTTACAAAAACGATAATCAAGAGAAAAAGGCAGAAGGCAAAAAGCTGCTCCCTGGCCATGTCCAGGCTCCGCAGAGGAGTAGAGCAAGTTCCCACATCAGCGGAGCATCAGTGGATCCTAATCAAGTACCACCAAGAAAGTACAATTTAAGGGAAAGGAATGTTGTGCGTCCTGGCCAACAGGTACATTATCAGAAAAAAGAAAAAAAGAAGCTTGAAGAATCTTCACCAAAGGGTTATCAAAGATTGCCTAGAGAAAGGACCTTGATAAACAGCAAATCCAGAGAAAGGGATCATTCTAGTAATTGTATCTCTGGAAATTTCCTCTTTCCCACTAGAAATGATAAAATGCTGGGTTCTTCTAGAAAAAAGAAGAGAAAGTACAGCCAGTCTTCCCAGTGTGTAGAAGTTGGTTCACAACAAAGGGCAAGAACCCAAAGTCGATCCAGTTCCAGGACACCCAGATCCGAATCCTGGTGTGTTGGATCCAGAAAGCGATCCATAAGCAGAGATCGGGATAATCTCTCTACGAGGGGAAATCACAGAAGGAAATGTCTCACCCAAAATATACGCCGTGGGCCATCAAGAGGAAGTGTGCACGGCTGTGAATCTGCCTACAGGATGGCATCCTTGACCCCAGGGTACCATGGCAAGGTTTGTTTAACCTCTGGGTGGAGACACAGCTGTGCCTCTGCAGGTAACTGTGATTCTCAAGTTGGAAGAGAGTGTGACAGTCTCACACGCCTATAGACTGAGAAATATCAGTTCCCAAGTAAGCAGCAGAAGAAAGGAAAGAACCCAGTCATTAGAGCAAGGAAGATCAGAACACTTGGGCCCAAAAAACCCCATTGCCAGTGTGTGGGTACACAAACCACGGCACAGTTCTGTGTTGAGTTGGGGCATCTCAGTGATCAAAGATCAATGAATGGTCATTTTGAATGTGTGACTTCCTGTAAAAGTAGGTTTAAAAAAAAAAAGGAATTCAAGACTTCAGAAGCATCTAGCCAAGAATGAATCCAAAATAGACAGCATCAGAAGCATAGAGATATAAATTGTTTTGAAAGGCAAATTAGTCTACTTAGACAGCACCGAGGCTCATTGAAAGTGTGGATATAATCTGAAATACATGAAAATATTTATCATAGTACTTTTTAACTAAAACAAAATATCTGATGGTTAAATTCAAAGCTCATATTGGAGACAAATATATATTATTAGATTATTAATGTATGTAAATAGTATTTCTGCCTACTCTTTGTAAATGAGTAGAATTCCTAGATATATTTTACTTGGACCCTGCATAATAACTTAGTGGGTAGACACACTTGACCCACATGGTAGAAAGGAAAAAGCAGTTCCTATTAGCTTACCTCTGACCTCCACAAGTATGTCATGGCATGAACATGCACCCTCAACACACACACACAGAGAGAGAGAGAGAGAGAGAGAGAGAGAGAGAGAGAGAGAGAGAGAGAGAGAGAGAGAGAGAGAATATTTTCCTTTTATTTTAGTTTGGGTTTAACAATGAAGATGGCTGCCCAGATTTCCCAACACTACAAAGACTGTATTAATAGTAGGAATGTAAGTTACTTAAGAAAGCTATGCATATTAAGTATACTGTTAAATGTGTGTGCATACCTGTGTGTCTTTCTCTCTGTGTTATATTTCAGAACTAGTAGAATTTTGTGTGCCTAGAAAATATGACAGAACCACTGTTTTTTAATAACATTTTTAAATTTATTTTACATACTGACCACAGTTTCCCCTCCCTCCTCCTCCCCAACCCCAGCCTCCTGTATACCCTGCCTCCCCATCCACTCCTCCTCTATCTCCATTCAGAAAGGGACAGGCCTCCCATGGGCTTGAAAAAAGCATGGCAGGACCTTGAACAAAGGTCTTTCTTTAAGGGCAAGACATGAACAAAGTTGAGGCAGGACCAAGCTCTTTCCCTTGCATCAAGGCTAGTCTAGGTAATCCAGGATCAGGGACAGGTTTCCAAAAGCCAGCAAAGGACAGGTCTTGATCTCATTGCTAGGAGTCTTACAGTCACACACATGTGGAAGGCCTATGTCAGTCCCATGCAAGCTCCCTAACTGTTAGGACCACTGTCTTAAGATATATCTTAAGATATATATCTAGAGTTACTCTGTAGTCATTGGTATTTCAAATCCATTTAAATAAACCAGTTAAATAAACATTGCTAGGATTTTTACAACCTTCTCCACACATCCTAATGTAGGTATTTTAAGTTCTGTTTTTAAGTAATTCTGATTTCTCACTCACAGACGCCAGGTCCAGTGATGTTAGACAAGCTATTCAAAGTAATTTGCCCTTGGCTGTGGGATTGAGGAGTCCAGTGGTGATTAAACTCTTGTATGTCCCAAGAGTATTCAAACTATTTTGAAATAAGAGTCTTTTTTCCTCCTTGTGGCAGATGGTAATAGAGCTAAAGCTTGGACACTACCAGGAGCTATGTTTATGGGTTTGTGAAGAATGCAGGTTTAAGATGAAGGGAAGGAAAGTCAACAGAGAGAAAAGCAAGATCAGCCAGAGAGGGTACTGGAAGCAGGACCTGGGTCTTCTGAACTTGGTTCATCTTCCTGGCTTTCAGCTGCTTTTAATTTTAAATTTTACTGAGTTTTGTTTAGTCAGTGCACTGTGTCTCTGCATCCTTACTTGGATTGAGGTGCACAGGTACATGAGGGGACACACAGGGAACAGGGGCCTTAAAGGGACGCTTTTGAAGGTCTCTTGTGCAGTCTTGGAAAACATTTAGGAATTTGTCAGGTGAAATTTTTGGCAAGAGCTACCAAGAAAAAGAGGTGACTTTAAGTAAAGGAAGCAAATGAAAATATCTAGAATTTTCCATGTAGTATCTTTGAAGATCCTGAGAGACATAATGAGAGGAAAGGCTGATGTCAAGCTGTAAACAGAATGAAATCAGATTTCTGACTCATGTGTAGTTACTTTGCTCATAGAGATAGCACAGGACTCCAAATTCAAGTTTAATGGTTTTGGAACACATTTTGCAGAAATCTTAGAAAATGTACACAACATATATTTTTATTTTAATGCATATTCACTTATGATCAAAATCATAATTTTATTAATTTTTTTCTGAAATTTACACTTTCATCAAGGTAGGTGAGCAGCCATTGCTAAAGATCCAATAGCATATGTAAGGTCCTGAAATTGGGAACAGGAAATCAGTTGCAGTGGTCACTGTTTAATCGTAGTTCACTGAAGTGTCTGTGTGGTTAAAAGTATGCTCGTGACCCAGCAGTGTGTTTTTCTAACTTGGACAAGCCAGTAGCTAATGGTCTTCAGGTAGATGAGTGAATGATCTCTAGGGGATAAGGCTTCTTGATGATTTGGAGAGAGTGTATTTGTGAGCATGTACAGGTACACACACACACACACACACACACACACACACACACACACACACCATAAGGGATATGGAGATGCAATCAACAAAACTCATCAAGGTTAAACAAAAAACAAAACTTGAAAGACAGGAAGATGGATCACATGAAAAAAAGACCAGGTCCTGCCTCCGAGACTCTGTCCTCACGACTTGCCTTGCTTTTCTCTCTGTTCACTTTTCTTTTTTTTACCTTGCACTCAAATTCTTCACAAATTCAAGTGTCTATAGGGCTTGCTTAATCCACATCTTATTGATGATGAAAAGGATCAAGTGTTGCCCTTGCAGTGGAACTTGAAGCCCCAATAGCCCCAACTCCAGGGTCAACAATCTTAAATTATAGTTGATACGACTTACTTTTTGTGGCATCATTTTTCACTTACCTATTTTTCTCACCTTGTGAGAAAATGTGGCAAATACATTCATAAACACTGTCATTTTACTTGAGTACACATGATGAGGTTACTTTAATTATGCTTATGTTTTCAATGAGGGGAAAGAGTTTCAGAGAGATCATATCATTAAAAAAAATAGCAGAGCTGAGACCTAACTGCAGGTCTAACTGCACACGCTTTGTGTTTTTTATAGCTTGTTATGGTTGACTGAATTTCTCAGATCTCACCCAGACATAGTTAGGACCCTTAACATCTGGTCTTCTCCACTCCCGAGAACACATTTTCATTCATAATCCAGAATGCTAGTATAACCATGGAAGTGAAGGTTCTAAGGGGTCACTTCTGTTTATTTGTAAGAATAAAAACCAATTCCTCACTCCCAAATTCACTCTCTATTGTCCTTTTGATGCTAATGGGTTCATCTGTGCCAGCTGGGAGAAAGGAGGTGACTGATTTTCAATACACATGCTTCAGTTCACACAGCATCTTCGATGACATGTGGGTCAGCTGAAACCTCTTAGGTTCAAAGCAAGTTTTTCCTCTCTGCCCTTGACTCTCGATGCTCTTGGTGCAGTTGCTTCTTGAGGCATGGGTCACCTTTCTAATGAAAAGCAGGTAAGGGGAAATGACTTGTTGAAGATACTGAAGCCATTGGAAGGTGTTAATATAGAAAACAAAAAGCATCAAATGTTTTCGTCTTTCAGTGCACCTATTTGATATGTATAGGAAGGGCTACCACTTGACCTTGCCATAACAAGCAGAGTATACTTTCAACTGGTTTCACTGACCCTGGGATCCCTTTTTCCAGATCAAGCACATTGCTACTGACATTCTGATAGATAATTTTATTCATGCAATTTTTCTGCCTAAAGTTTCCCATCAGTACCCTATTTCATATATATACTGTCTATCTATCTATCTATCTATCTATCTATCTATCTATCTATCTATCTATCTATCTATCTATTATAAGAAGATATTTCAGAAGAATACCCACAGACACAAATGACATCTACATGTACTGGTTTTTTTTGTTTTGTTTTGTTTTGTTTTAACCAATAGAATATACTATAACTGTTCCAATTTAGGCAAACACCTCTCTCTCACAGCACTTAGTCCAGGGTCCTCCATGTAGGAATTGTTTGGTAAATGTGTTTATGGAGTTACTGTGATCTTATTGAACTGTATGATCTCTGATAAGTAAGTTGTCCGCAATCTACTTTTCACCTCAGTTAAATGAAACTGATCCAATCACAATGTGTAGAGAATCTAGGTTTTGCATTTTAATTATATTGTTCTTGACCTTTTACTTTATAGTAACGCACAAAAAATTGAGCTCCTAGAAAAACTGTGTGTTTAAGAACTGAACATAAACTTCATGACATTACTAAGAAATACCAAGTGAAATTAGAGGACAATGTTTTGAAAGTCTGTCTGTCACATGCAGTTTTGTCTCATTCATATATACTTTTTAAAAGGTGACTTATAAAGTATTGGAATTGCAGGTAGTTTCAATAATTTTAATATTAGAGTTACTCAGTGGGCTGAAAAGGTTTTTTCCATTAAGCTTCATAACAAGATGCATATTTATACATTAAATACTACACAAACCACACTTTGAACTGACGCAAAAGAATGAGGTACCTAAATACAGAGTCTGCATGTTAGAACAATCAGGAAACAGATGTGGCCTGACTAGATACAGATGCAATTATCTGTCACCTTTTGCCTGAGCCCTTTAATGCTTTTTCAGGTTCTACTGTGGCAGACTCTTTTCACCCATGCTGGGACAGCTTTGAGTAGTCCATGTTGCTAAAATTCCTTCCCAGAAGAATATGAAAGTAGCTTCTGTCCCCTGTTCTATGGTTCCAACAACAAATCAATGTACAATATTTACCAAAGTCCACTCTGGGTTTAACTGAGCTTACTTACAAAGCGTAAGTGAGGGATTACTTACAAGAGTATAGGTTCCTCCCTCTCAAAAAAGGACACACTGGGAAGTTTTTATTCAGCAAGGATGATGGCTTTTCTATAATCATGTAGATGGAGTCTCTCTCCCCTAGTCTCCCCTGGCTTATAAAGCTTACAGCTTCTCACCGAGGCTGCCTGCAATTAGGGCAGAATTGTATACGTAGGTGGCACACAGTGTCTGCATACTCTACTGAGTGTCCTATGACCCTGTCAGCCCATTTTTCTATGAATCAATGTCAGAAGTCCAGAAGACCAGCTGGGATGGTCTTTTGCAAGTGAACACAGCTGAACTCCCAAAGATAGAGGCTGGTCTACTGGAGCATAGTCACGTACAACATCCCATTATGGAAAGTCATTATTATTTTTATGCTGAATGTGTATCTTCAGAAGCTCCTTGCTCCAATCTTATTTAGAAAGTGTATACTTTCTAGAATACATCTTTTCTTTGAATGATTACTTGACATTTTTCTAACTGTCCAGCTATTAGAAGTGAAAAATTACTCAAACTTTTACTGCAATACCAAAATATCTATGTGACCATTTTTGCCTACTCATCTAAGCTTGCTTTCTCTTTTCTTTACCTCAAGAATGAATATCTTTAAGACAAGGACCAGCTAGACATATGATTTCTTTGTGAATGCTGAGTGGGTAAATGATGAACACAAGACAAAACCTCAGAGGTAAACTGAGTAGGATCAGTAGCTCTAAGAACCACCATGAAGAAACTGTGATTTAAATTGGGCCTGTGTTATGAAGGCCAAAGTTATCTATTCCAACCTCTCCTCTGTATGAGAGCCTAAGACCCAGTCACCCATGCGCAGGTAAGAGGAACCCAAAAGGAAATGCCAAGGAAGCCCTTGGACAATCCCTATGCATCGCCGTGAAAGCCTGTAAACTTTCACATGAGATAGGCTACTTAGTGTCATCCCAGGCCTCACCCAGATCAGGACCTTTGTTTTAATGATCTTCTAATTTCCTATGCATGTTATTTTTCAAAGTACTTCTGGGAGTGTATATGTGTAGACATGTACGTGTGTGTGTGTGTGTGTGTGTGTGTGTGTGTGTGTGTGTGTGTGTGTGTGTTGTATGTGAACCTGTGTCTGTGTGTGTGCATGTGCATCATGTATGCATATGCTCGTGGAGTGCAGATGTTGATATTGGGTGTCTTCCTCAGTTACTACCCATCCTGTTTTGGAGACAAGGTGTCTCGTTGAACCTGGAGCTCACCAGTTCTGCTGGATTGGCTGCCCAGCAAACCACAGGAGTCTCCCTGTCTTCATCCTTCTAGTATCACGTGCCCACCTTTTCATGACTCTGGTTCTCATGCTTGCATGGCAAGTATTTCACTAGCTGAGCTATCTCCCGGCGATTGAATCTATGGCTCCATGTATTCTTTAGCACTGAACTATATCCCCAACCCTAAAAATGTTGAAATTTAAGTCTTCTATAGTGTGACGTGACAACCAACTGATTAAAATTAATCAAGATTATAGGTTAAAATTTGCATTATTTTACATTGCATTATTTTATATTGCATATAAAACAGTAATAATTTGAAAACCTCATTATTCCTTATAATAACTTTAATGAGTTTCTTTTTAGGAAAAATAATATATGGTTTTCACATTATCTGGAAGAAAAAAATAGATGGACCGTGGTATATGTGGAGCATACATGAATGCCTATATTAATACATAAATTGTATTGTGTTTTGAGAAATTCATTGAGATTTTAAAAGGCACCTCAGAAATGTGGTGGTTTGAATAAGAATGGCCCCATAGGCTCATATATTTGAATGCTTAGTACCAGGGAGTGGCACTATTTGAGAAGAATTAGGAAATGTGGCCATGATGTAACCACATGATGTAGGTGTAACCTTGTTGGAGGAAGTGTGTTACTGGGAGTGGGCTTTGATGTCTCAAAGCCCATGCCAGGCCAAGTGTCTCTCTGCTTGCAGATCAGCATGTAGTTCTCAGCTACTGCTTCATTGCCACGCTCTCTGCCATGATGGTAATGGACTGACCCTCTGAAACTGAAAGCAACCCCCCAATTAAATGCTCTCTTTTGTAAGAGTTGCCATTTTCATGGTTTCTTGTGGTGATATTTTATTTGTATGTTAATAAATAAATAAATAAAGTTTGCCTGGAGATCAAAGGGAATAGCAAGCCATTTTAAGGTAAATACAAAAGTCAGGCAGTGGCTGCCCTTAATCCAATCACAGGGCAGGCAGAGTTTCTGTGTGTTCAAGGACACACTAGGGAACAGCCAATCATGTGGTGACACACGCCTTTAATCCCAGTGCCAACCATAGAGACCTGGAGGTCTGTACAGACAGGCAGTGACAAGGAAGTGAGGTAGCTGGGCTAAGAGCCAATGAGAGGGCAGAACAGCAAGGCAATAAAAGCCTGGGTAGACAGGAAGTAGCTCTCTTGGGAAGCTATGGCAGCATGGTGAGTCTCTGGCTGGCGGCTCTCACTATTTCTCTGATCTCTATGGCTTTCACCCCTATATTTGGCTCTGTGTTTCTTATTTAATAAGACCATTTAGAAATTCATCTACAGTGTCTCTTCACAGAAATAGAACAGTGACTAAGACAATCAATCAGAGAAGCATAAAGGTTAAAAAGTGTGATGTCAAGGCCAGGCAGCCAACATTTAATGGCTAACTTGATGCTTAACAGTGTAACCTTAGTCAAGTTATTTAAAATGTCCATTTCTTAATTTCAATTATCAGCAGTGTTAACAATACTACTCTAAAGGGTATTTATGAGGCATTGATCTATGTAAAATGCTTGAGAACTCCTGATAGGCAGATAGAGAAAGGTGCCGGAGGGAGACAACAGGGAAGGGAGGGGAGGGTGGAGGAAGGGGAGGAGGGAGGAAGGAGAGGATAGAGAGGAGGGGAGGATAGAGGGGAGGGGAGGGTGGAGGGAAGAAAGGAAGAAAATGACAATATGAATTGTTAAACATTGGTCTAGAAACAAAAACTAGGCCACTACAAAATTGAACTGTTTTGTTCAGAGTTTTCCAGAGAAACAGAAATGAAAGACAATATAAAGATACAGAAGGGGAATTATCGTGCCAATTGATTCGCTAGATGGCAGAAACTGAGAACTCCTATGTTATTACACCTGCCAGTTAGAGACTTATAAAGCCCTGGGTGTGGTTCTGCACAAGTTCAAAAGCCTGAGAATGAGAAGAGATAATGGCCTGAGGTCGGTGGTCCTGGTGTAAGTCCTAGATTCCAAAGGGTAGAGAACTAGGCACTCCCATGTCTAAGGGCAAGAGATGCTTAATTTTTCCACTCAAAGAGAGTACAGAATTCACCCTGACAGATTAAATGATGCTGGCCCACTTTTCTACCGACATAATACTAACATCTCTTTCCGAAGCATCCTCACAGATACATTCAGAATTTTACCAGCTATCTGGACTTCTCTTAGCTCAGTCAAGTTGATAAAAAAAACTTTCCATCACAAAAAGGCAAAGAAGAAAGGAAAGAAGATGGACACCTATGGTGTGATTATTGTGATTTGGGCCTTAGAGCATGAACAACTAAAATAGAAGACATTCAGAGGGGTCAGACCTCCTTATAGGAAACTGAGACCAAGGAAAGAACTATCAATTACTGAGTAACAGCAGTGTATCCACAGCCTTTAAATGGATTAGTCTCTGATGAGGCTATAACACTAGCTGCATATGTCGAAACTGGGATGTATAAATGCTGCATGCACTGAGATCTTAAAAATTAAAGAGGGTGCAGATCTTAATTGGGACACTGGAATAATAATGGGTTCATACAGTCCTGCACCTCACATCTGCCCAAAAGAAATGTGTTTTTTTGTTTTTGTTTTTTCTTTTTGTTTTTTCGAGACAGGGTTTCTCTGTGTAGCTTTGCGCCTTTCCTAGAACTCGCTTTGGAGACCAGGCTGGCCTCGAACTCACAGAGATCCGCCTGCCTCTGCCTCCCAAAGTGCTGGGACTAAAGGCGTGCGCCACCACTGCCTGGCCAAGAAATGTGTTTTTAATCAGTTGTTGGGAAATGAATTAATTCTTTCTAACATAGTCTAAAAATTCAGTGGCTTTACTTATTTTTTATTTGCTTGTTTGTTTGATGGGTGTGTGTGTGAGTGTGTGTGTGTCACAGAGTACATGTGAAAGGTCCAATAACAATTTGGAAGGGTCAGTTCTCTCCTTCTACCACATGGGTTCTAGGGATCAAGCTCAGGTCCTCAGGCTTCACAGCACTTTTGCCTACTGAGCCTTCTGCCCCTCCCGCCTCCCTCTCTAGCCTCCTGTTAAGAGGAAGGTCAACACTGAGCTTATTGATTGTGTTGCCAAATGCTTTTCCAGACATTGTTCTTGTACTATCTGTTATAGTTTTGCCAGGAATCCTATGTGTGTGTGTGTGGGGGGGGTATTGATATCATGATCCCTCTTTTACAGATAAAGAACCAAGCGATAACAACAGCAGAACTGAGGCCTGACCCTAAATAACTAGAGCAATGCCAATGGTCTTTACCAACACACTCCTCTGTTTTCCATGGAAAACAATATCAAAACATTGGAACATCAGCAGTAAAGTCAGGCTTTTGAGGTCCCGTTGTGCATTACAACACATGCTTCCATATTTAATTATCACTGTACTTCGAGACTATGAGACCTTAGAAAACTGGAACAGAAAATAGATTATATGAGCAGGGGAAATAAAGGATCCTTGAACATGTTACAACTGAGTTGGAATTCACAAAACATTTTTTATCAGATATCAGCCAGCTTTTCTTATCAAAGGGCAGATGATAGTTTGAACATTTGGGGATGTGCTTTCTGTTATAACCAGTCATCCCTGCACTTACAGGGTGTGTACCATAAATCTTTGTTTGCAAATGCAATTACTGAGCCAGTTTCTCCCTAGTACACAGTTTCCACACTCCTCTTATAGTCTTTACATGATCAAAATCACTTTAGTTTTCTGGTGATGAGGCAATGCAACGATAAAAGAAACTCTTATTTAGGATTCTAATTAAGGTCACATTGGAGGAACCTAAAGAGTCGTCGAACTATATAGAAGGGCCACAAAAACTTAATGTGCCAATGATCTGTTTTGGGAAAAGTAAACTGAAGTGATGTGAATTCTTTGTTCTATGCTACAAAACACATGAATCATCATAGACAGTAATAATACATGGGAGAGGACCTTAAATTTATGAAAATAAGTTAAAGGTTATTTCCTAAAAGATGTCTTCCAAAGTGAGGTGTCAGATGGACACGACAGATCATAACTCCCATTGTTCCCTTCACTATGCCTCATCCCATAACCAGGCAATTGGACTATCTCTGTGATCAAAACATATGGCCATCTCATCTTGAGAGATCTATTGCATCCACATGTGAGTCCAGTGATTTAATCCTGGTTGGTGCTCTCTATAGGCTTGTCAGATGGGTTAGGAATTGGTTATGTATTTCAAAGCACTGCTCTTAAAGCTCCTGGGAATTAACATGTTAAATCCATAATCATGCTTTATTGCCTGTATAATCCTAGGTTAACAGAAAACGAAGTTGATTCATTTTTCACATGTTCACCAAAGTGAAGTCATATTTTTCCCTTAACTAGTAATTAACCTTTATGGCTTTATTAACTGCTTTATTAAATTTAAATGAAATGTTTATTAGGAAGAGTTCATGGTAAGTATAAACTATGGTGACAGTGTGACCCTGGTAATGTCCTGTTTTTTGGAACTTCTCTATTAAAATGGTTTGTATTACATAGAGTTCATTTTTTATCTTAAGGTACCAGTGCTTGTAATGAATGTGGGATATAATAATAAAAAGAGGAACAGCTTTGGAGGCAGGAAGACTTGTATTCAAATTTGTATCTAATTACTTACTGGTTTATTGGCTATGTGACCTTGGGCAAGCTACCCCATATCTCCGAGCCTCAATTTCTCTATATGTAATTTATGGACAATAATGAGTGTATTCAGTCTGTTGGTAATAAAGGAGGAGAAGGAATTGAATTCGAAGGTATCAGAGGTAGTTAATTCATAAGAGGTAAGTTTATACTAGTCTATTTTCAGTTGAAATAGGGAGATTTTCCTATTCCACTCACTTGAAAGAGAGAACTGGAGACCATAGGAAAAATACTTTTTCCAACCCCCCTCCCCCACCCTAGCCGGATAGACTTTGAGAGAACCTGTGGCATGGATTGATGTACTTCACTAAGAACTGTTAGTTGTGTCACTAGCCTAAATAGTTACTCTGTATATCATCTTACACAAATGTGCAGATTGGGACAGAGATGATGCTATGAAAACACAGCTTTGAAAGCAGAGCTTTACTGGTGGAAATATTAAGTCAAGTATTAAGTTAAAAGGAAGGTTTATTCTGTGGGGTAACTTACAAGTAAAGGGATAGGTTACATGGTCTGGGAAAGGTGTAGTGCAGTCCAGCAGTGTTCTCTGGAGAACTCTGCTCAGTCTACCTCCAGCATCCAGGATCCAGAACCAAAAGAGCCGGCACATCCGGATCTCAGGTCTTAAAGGCTCCTCTCTCTGCCCTGCCTCGTAGGCATGACAGTTACTGGAAGCCTCAATGGGGGTAGCACTTCCAGGTCAAAGCTGGAACAGCTACCCACTACAGAGCTTCAAACACATGAGCTGGATACAGTAGCTTTCTAAGCAGAACATGGGTTGAACACCATTTCTGCTGGGCTTTTAGCAGAGAGCACTTGTTCAAACTATAGTACAGATCTACATGTGGTGCACTGAACCTGATAATCTTAAAGAGCGTTTGGTAGTCTGTCTAAGCACAAAGTTCTAACCCTCTGTTGTAATAGGTGAGGGCTTATGAATTAGTTAATCACTGGTGCAATGCATGCAGAAGTTATGCTTACAGTAGACATAACTGTAGACATCTCCCCAAGCAAGGCTACATTGTCCTCAATCTTCTCTATCGTTTTGTGTATCTGTGAAATGGTAACAATGAATGATATTCTTCGATAAAAGGATAAAAGCTATATTTTGAGGATAGCAAATACAGTCCATCAACCTTTGGAACAAAGCCACTAACATTAACCACAGGCTCCTTACTGCTAGGAAACATAACAGTGAAGATTAACTTCTATCATGCTGATGTGTGTTGGGTTTTGTTCTTGTTGATACTATGTTGGTCTAGTTTGTTTTCTAACTAATATGAGAACTTTGAGATTAAAGGTGAAGGAATATTATGATGGTAGATTCTGATTTCTAGTATCACAAATAATATTACTTAGAGCCTCACATATATAGATAATGAAGGGCAGAGACAAACACATGGAGTGCTTTGTGCCACTGCCTGTGTCTAAGAAGGATGCATCAAAGAAGCAATGGAGATTAATACATGGTAGGAAATGGTAGATGTCTAAGAAACTGGGTTATGTAGTGACTGTGTCCCACTGGGTTAGCACACAAAGGGCATCCATCATTGTAGATGAAATTCTAAATGGTCTTAGTAAGTAAGAAACACAGAGCCAAACACAGAGTCAAAGCCTAAGAGATCAGAGCAAGAGCCACGACTCCCTTTGGCTTACCACTAGCTGCCGCCCTTCCCCTGAGAGAGAGACCTTCTCCTGTGTGACTGTCTTTTTAAAAGCTGTTCTGCCTTCTCATTGGCTCTAAACACAACCACATGATTTCCTCGTCACTGTCTGTCTATACAGACCTCCACATCTCTATGGTTGGTACTGGGATTAAAGGTTAGGGTCACCATGCTTGGCTGTATCCTTGACCACACAGAGACTCTGCCTGCAATGTGATCAGATTAAGGGCATGTGCCACCACTGCCAGATTTCTGCTAAATGGCTTGCTCTTAGCTCTGATCCCCAGGCAACTGCTGTGGATATCGTTCTATATAAATAAAACACTGATGGCCAGTGACCAGGCAGGAAGTAGGTGGGACAAGGAGAGAGGAGAATTCTGGGAAGCAGAAGGCTGAGGCAGGGAGACGCTGCAGCCATGGCCAGGAGAAGCAGCATGTAAAGACGCCGGTAAGCCACCAGCCACGTGGCAAGGTATAGATTTATAGAAATGGGTTAATTTAAGCTGTAAGAACAGTTAGCAAGAAGCCTGCCATGGCCATACAGTTTGTAAGCAATATAAGTCTCTGTGTTTACTTGGTTGGGTCTGAGCGGCTGTGGGACTGGCTGGTGACAAAGATTTGTCCTGACCGTGGGCAAGGCAGGAAAACTCTAGCTACAGGCAACTTTATTTATTAACATACAAATAAAATCACATTTAGCACAAATAAAATATCACCATATATCACATAATCCCTGTAATTCTCAGTTGTAAAATGCATAGGTAGGGGATGGAGAAATGTCTCAGCATGCAAGGGCACTTGCTGCTCTTGCTTAAGACTTCAGACCCAAATTTGATTTCTAGTACCCAGGTGGCTCACAACAACCTGTAACTCTAGTTCCAAGGAATCCAACACCATCTTCTGGCCTCTGTAGGTACCCACACATCTATACATACACCTACACACAGAGACACATGTAAAAACTAAACACAGATACAGATATAAACATAGATAAAAATAGATAAAGATGATAGATATAGATAGATATAAATGATATAGATATAGTATTTGTGTGTGTAGATAGATGGATAGATAGATAGATGATAGATAGATAGATAGATAGATAGATAGATAGATAGATAGATGATAGATAGATGATGTAGATCAGAGATAGAGGCAGAAATTAGGGAAAAGCAGAGTGGCTGTTGTTCTGACCTCTCCTGCACTGACAGGCTTAATAGCACCTTGAGTCCATCAGGACATTCAGTCAGAAAAAGAGAAATGACAGAGATATTTTTCTCCAACGTAATTGAAGAATTACAAAGAAAGAGTAAAATGAGGTAATAAACAGATTAAAAACATAGAAACAACGGGAAATTTCTAAATCTGGAACCGTAACAGCAGGATGGTCCTAACAAACCCAGAACAGAGTCACTTCTGATGCTGACTTTGAGGCCATTGCTGCTATTGTTGCTGCTGCTTCTTCTGAGACCTGGAATCCTAGCAGGCAGAGTTACTTGAGAGCTACTCCTACCCCCTGATGGGAACTAGGGAGCTCACTGGAGGAAGGGAGAGGGTAGGGAGAGGAGGAGAGAAGGGGTGGGCAGAGTCGGGAAGGAGGGAAGAGTGGGAAGAGGAAGGGGAACGGCAAAAAGATAGCAGCGTGAGAAGAGAAAGCGCTATTACAAAATTAAGATGGAGTATTTACTCATCTCCTGTTAATGTAGACTAAGGAATTGGAAGGCAGAGGTGACGTGGGGAAGCCACACTGACGGGTGTGCTGTTCCCACAGCCTCTAGAATAATTACAGCAGGTGGCAATCCTCAGTATTATGAGGTCTAGAAGTTAATCCACTTGTGTTTCATTGGCGTGTTCTAGTGAGTTGTGTCCCCTTTCAACACAAAACTGAAAGTTCTAGATGCAAATGTTTTTAGGCACTGAACAGCATCGCCAGGCACCTTTTGTGCTGCCTTGGCATCACATTTTGTAAGCTTTTCACAGTATAAAAAAATTTACAGCCGGGCGGTGGTGGCGCACGCCTTTAATCCCAGCACTCGGGAGGCAGAGGCAGGCGGATCTCTGTGAGTTCGAGGCCAGCCTGGGCTACCAAGTGAGTTCCAGGAAAGGCACAAAGCTACACAGAGAAACCCTGCCTCGAAAAACCAAAAAAAAAAAAAAAAAAATTTACTTCACAGCAATTATGAAAAAATAAAACTCGGATTTAAAACTAAGAGGCAATAACTGTATGCTCATGGTTAAACTTAAATGCAAATTTTGGGCCTGCAAAGATCGCCACATGAGGATTATCCCTGTGTAATTCTAATAAATGAGAGATCCACAGGCTGAAAGTGAGTGCTAATGTTCCTGCTGAAATGCTGACACTCACTCTGTTCCTTGTTTATTTCTCAAGGAGCTATTCTGCCCCTGATCTTGAGGCTTGAGTCAAGCCAGTTTTACCTCTATTCCTAGGATAAAGCAATACCCCCAAGCCTTAGCTCACTCATCTATTAGACTAAGGAGTGCCGCGTATTGAGATTGCAAAGACCGTTTAACTACCTGTCAGAGCAGACCCAAAAGATCCAGTGACCCCATGTCTGTCTCCTCATTTAGATGACAGAGCTTCATTTGTCATTTCAAAATGATGCCTTTTACACCTTACTGGTTTCATTGGGTCAATATTACTGACAAATGACTGTCTCCTTCAAGACCAATCAGCGATAATTCCTAATTACTTTTACTTTCCAAGGATTAATTTCAACTCCAAGTGCACTTGCAAGCCAGGAGAAGTCACTCCAAAGAATATGTCTACTTTCTGGAGTATTCAGTCCTGTGCTACCTACAAAAAAAAAAATACCAATTATATAAGATAATACCTGCATGTCTGGAAGTAAGCCAGGCATCTCAACACATGTGAGCCCAGATAATTCTCCTTTATGCTGAAGACAGACTTCATGCTGTTTTATAAATCAAGAGACAGAAACTTAGGTTTTATGGTTGTTCTTGGTTGTTAGATTGTTTGGCTCTGGAATCAACAGAGAGACAGGACTCTAGGCTTATCTGTGAGGTTCTTGCCTGAAAGGATTAAACAAGAGGGAAGGACCATCTTCCAAAGTGGACAGCACCTGCTAGTGGAGGCCCAGATATAGAGAGGGCCTAGTGAAAAGCATGGCTGCTTTTGCTTGCCTGCCTTTGCTCCTTGCTGATGAGTACATCTACTTAGATTCTGCTGCTGCTCCTGCTGCCATCATCCTACATTGGTATCACAACCCAGTTTCGCTGGCCTTCCAGTGTAGACTGAAAAACAGAGGCTCTTTTCAAGGGTTCTCCAAGTCTTCAGGCTCATGGACTGAACAGTTACTGGTGCCTCTCCAGCATATAGATAGCACATATTCTGTGAGACAATCTACCAAATTCTCTTTGGGGTATATATTAACTATATTAATTCTGTTCCTTTAGAGAAACTTGATTAATACATCAGTGATTACATACGATGTACCAAGAATCACAGAAACTGAACAAATGGTAGAGCTGGGATTCTAACCAATCTCTGTCTGAAGCCAAAATCTGCACTATTTACTGATCAGCATAGTCTCAACTGTGCCTTCTGTGGTTAACCATCTCTCTCAGGAGATGGTAGGAAAACTTGTAGTCAACTTATGAATATCTGTTATCTGCACACACAAGTTTCAATGGACATACCAAGCAAATGCAGTTTCAGTAAATTTGTACCTGCCTTGCACCAATGTCTGCATTTGTGGTGGTCTCATGTCTCTCTGGACTCATTCTGGCACTGTGGAATGTGTGTGTGTGTGTGTGTGTGTGTGTGTGTGTGTGTGTGTGTGTGTGTGTGTGTTTGTATGTGTGCCTGTGTGTGTGTTCACTCTAGACATTGGCTGTACAATGATTCTTTGGTGTTGTCACCCCTAACTCAGGAAATGAGTTAAGAAAGTCAAGCTCCAGGCCACGTAGCATTTCTGTGCACAGACTGGTATTTCTGGTCTCTTCCTTTTCTTGCTCTACAAACCCAAGATTCTCAGGCCTCCTTCTTTTTTGTCTGTTATGCTTCTATGACCTGTTATGGCCTATGGAATAATGTTTGGTATCCCAATACTACCTTTTTATACCACCTGCAAGCATAAACCATGAGACCTTGCATGTGTATGTTTTAAAGATTTTAACCATCATGAGAATCCAGTTTACATAAAGATTAAAGAAACAAACAGGTTTGCAAGGCTTGCTATTGTTATTGCTCCTAACCCCATAAATATGAGGAACATTTACCTCAGCTTTCCAAATGAATTCACGATTCTCCGCCATCAGTGTAAGAAGTTCCAAACTTCTAATTAAGACTTTTTTTTAGTTCTGTATATGTTTGCCTGGTGGGCCAGTTTGATACCAGCCTCTGTGATTTTTCTTTGTTTGTCTTGCATTCTAGCTGGAGACTATGCCAATGAATGCCCCCTTACACTTATACCTCCTATGTACTTGCTATTGTTTATGAATAAACTCACATCAGATGAATGCAATCACCCACAACTTAGCTCCTGCTTAACATTCCCTATGAGGCACTCTGAGCTTCTCTCACGCATTGCACATTGTAAATGGTTCCTTCTATTGTGCTTACCTGCCAGTACATTGTGTTCTCTCTCTCTCCCTCCCCAATCCCTTCTTTTGGTGGTATTGGAATCCAGGGCCTTGCAAGTGTTAGTCACCATCCTGCCACTGAAGTTTATCCCCAGCCTCTGTATGGAGTCTTTCAAGCCCTGTCTCTTTGCATTTGAATCATATTCCTTGCCTGTGCTTCCTTCAATGAGATGTTCTTAGTGGCATGGACCAGATTGTTTATGCCTGTGTTCCCTTGGCACTTCCTGTAAGTATCTGGATCTTAAAAAGAATCTAACATTTTGAAGAATGCCTAAATGAATAAGCACATAAATAGATGAATTAATAAGCTCCCGATGAAGGTGAGGCATTGTCATAACCATATGCTACACATCCCAAAGCCAGGAAGGTAAATAGCAATTGTAGACCCCTGTTTTTATATAATATCTCTATTCACATCACATTTTATGCCAGTTTTTTTTCTAACCTAAGGATGTATAAGAATTGGTCTTTTCCATCAACAAGAGGCAGTATGTCAGTCTGGTGCGTGTCTTGTAGCTAAGCAGTATGCTTCACAAAGCATTGCCTGTCAGCCTGTGACACATTATGGCAGGCATCACAGCAAGCAGCTCCCTTTGGCACGGAGGAGCATTAATGAAGGAGTGGGGGACATCTAGACAGATGCAGACAGCATGGCTGGGAGCTGAGATGGAGAGAGAGCATGAGCCTTTCATGCCTCAGACATAGCATCAGCCTGTCTTGCAGTAGAAGGAAGGCATCAGAGAAACCTGCATCCCAAACCTCTTCAGTTGTTTCTCTGGTAGGGTGGGACATTTTCTCTTTTTCCCTTACTCTGAAACAAGCATCCAATGTATTCCTAGAGATAATTTTTGGTAATAAAACCATCAAAAACAATTTCAACCTCACCTGTTCAGAAGGGAAAAACGGGTGACTAGGAGGGAAAAGATGATAGACATTCTCTGATCTATAGAGGGTAATTTTGTCTAGAGAGGACTCTCTCACTTTCTTCTTCCCTGTCACCAGATAATGTGACACTCAAGTCTGGAAAATAGTTGTCCCATTAATTGAGATTAATATTCATATCTACATCTTGTCTTCTGACAGATTGATATGGGTCTTGTCCTCAAAGAGAGTAAGCTCGATAAATAAGCGTTCAAGTTGATCAATGACCAACCCTTGACAAACATCTTTTAGGGAAGAAACCACAAAGAGACAGGTACTTAAGACCATCCTAGGGGCTCCTCATCAGACCCACAGTTAAGGTAAAGCATTCAGTGAGAGGCAGGATGTGAGCTGAGATACAGAAAAAAAAATCAATAGTTGAGTAGGTTGAAAAAGCTAAAGAGGCTTTCAAGCCCAGTGAACGATTAACATAGGGAGCAGTGTAGTCTTTGGGATTACACTTTGACATGACAATCATACTTACAAATAGAGAATTGGGATGTTAATGAAAAAGTTTGTCTTGAAGATTGTAATGGACTTTGTGAGCAACACTCAGGTGCTGGGCTTTAAAGTAAGCCTTCAGAGGAGCAGCTGAGGGTTCCATTCTAAGATCCACTCAAGCTGTCCAGGAGGAACTGAGATGCCTGAGCACCAGGTCCCCAATCCCATACGGAACACACGGGGTTTCCTTGCTGCCTGTTGCAAACCCTTTCCCTCCAGTCACTCCACTTCACACTCCAGCTTTTAATCCTGCAGTGGGAGATGAGCTGTATTTACCCTGCAGGCATTTTTGTGACTATCCAATCATATTACATGCAGGAAACATGAAAAATGTCTAGCACAATATATGTCAGGCATTTAATGCTCACCAAACTCGTGGATTGGTTTTTATCATATTTGGAATGCCAGACTGTCACTCCATGGGTGGAAGGTTTGTGGTGATGGAAAAATCTTAGACGCTTACCATCTAATAATGTGGCCTTTAATCACATATAGTTACTTGAATTGGGGCTACAAGGACAGAACTGAATTGTTTATTCTGTTTTATTTGACCTAAAATTAGATGACCACACTTGGCAAGTGTCTAGTATATCCGACAACATAGTTGTATTTTCCAAAAATGTTTATATTTGGATATTTAATATTTATTATATATGTTCATTACATAATTGCATCACTTTATTCTAGAAATATAAACCTATAAGTTGATGATCTTCATCTTTCACCTACTACAAAACACCACAGCACTTAGTGTTATTCTCTATTTGCCCCTACATTGCCTTGGATAAAGGTTTAAAATATGAGAATAAGATTGATATTAGCATGTTTGCATACATATCATAAAGTAGATTCATTATATAACCAGTCAAAAATAAGATTACATAACAGCACACACATGATAACTTATTCTGGAAAGATCACATATTTTAGAAAGATACCATTTATTTTGGAAAGATAAATTCAAAATTATTACACTATATCCCAGGAATGCAGGATGATATGTGGTATTTATCTCCCCTCTGAATGTTTTCTTATTGTCATAATTGTTTTAAAGGCTCAGATATTAATTTTATGGTTTGAATGATTTTGCTTGAATTTCAAAAGTAAAACTACCTTAACTGAAAAGACTATGGAAAACAGAACTGGACATACAGAAATACAACTTCTACTTCTGTCTCCATTTAAGATATCTGAGTCTATCTTTTTAAGTAGAAGATTGAGCCCATTTTGATGTGAATTTTGGAAGAAAAGAATTGAAACAGACACTCTAACATCCTTTTACTCTTCTTACCAAGCGAGTGAGACAGGCTACCCTGCCTAACCTTGCTAACAACTGGATCTTTTGCCAAGGAGTTGAATGATTTTTCTGGGAGCAATATCTTCACTAAGCATTCTTAACAGAAGGTCTCCACTTACCTGCTGCTTGAAGAAACTGAACTAGGAATCTAGGATTTAAAAGCATGGCTTCTAGTAAACAACGTATAAATAGGATGCTTTGTTAACCAACAGCTTTCAATCTAGTGTTCAGTAAACCATTAATCCTTCAGAACTCCTGAACTCTGGGGCAGCGAGCATGTGTCCTCTGTAAAAAGAAAGACCCAGGGCACAGCCTCAGCACCTTAGACCTCTCCCAGCTTTTACCTGAGCCTCTGAAATGCCTGTGTCTGTAACATTCTTAGCAAGGTTTGATATTCTATAAAATCTCTGATTTGTGGGTCTTACTTGACTATCTGAATCACACATCAACAGAAAGCTTATGCAGACCTGCTTGGTTGGTAGCTCAGTGTATGCACATATAGACAGAACAGTAACTTCTGCTTCACAAGCTCATCTTCATTTCTCTCATAACCTCCGTGGTGAGGAAGTATTTAAAATAACACCAATAACTGACTTTGGTTCTTTCTCTGTCTTCATGAAATGACTTGAGGTGCTTAAATGTGTGCAACACCTTACATTTTATGTAATAAATCTGTATGTGTTTCTCCTAACACACCATGAGTTTCCCAAGGCCAAGGGAAGTATGTTTAATACATCCATTTTCAGGAGCAAGGCAAATACACGTTTGCTAATCTGTTTCATCCCTTAGCCTCTATTTCATCCCCTGCTTCTATGTCACTCTCAGGTTCATCCAACCCTTTTTTCAGATTCTCTAAGCTTTTCTGAGCAATTTTATTCAGTCAGTTCAGGAACTGAACTCAGTTCTGTATTCTTTTCTAGAACTTTCCTGTCCCCAAGTGCCATCTAAAATACAGAAGCATAACACATGATGGTAAAAAGGAGAGGGAATAGTTAGTGGTCATTCCTTGTCCTTTACAGTCTGAAGTTTCTTCCGCATCCATGTGCTCCGCCCCCTCCCCAAGCGCATGTGCCAGTACCACTCTTCATATTCACACCCTCAAGATATTTGTGAAACCTCTGCTTCTCACAGCTATTTCCAACTCAAGAAAGATATGCTCTCATATCTCAGAGGCAGAGCTCAGATGATTTCTGTGAAGAACAGAAATTACTTGGATATTTGTCAATTTCTATCCCACACACATTCTCTGAAATTGCCCTCAGACCCATGCTCTTAAATAGCCATTTCAGCAGCCATCACACCATCTTCTGGAACCTCATGAGGCTTCTCCATGCCTTGGCCACTGTTTGAAAGATGGCATGTTGCATGTGGAATTCTTTTCTAGCATTGCCAATTCCTGCTCAATCTTTAAAAAAATTTTTTTGAGAATTTCATATATAATTTATTATGATCATATCCACCGCTATTTTTTAAATTTATTTTACAATACTATTCAGTTCTACACAATAGCAACAGATTCCCTTGTTCTCTCCCTTCCCGTCCCCCTCCCCCTCCCCCCAGCACACCCCCCATTCCCACCTCCTCCAGATCAAGGTCTCCCCCGAGGTCTGGGACCACCGCTATTTACCTCACCAGCTTCCCAAGGAAGATTTGGGCATGGTAGCAGAATATGGGATTTCACACACCAGGAACTACCTCAGTAGCTACTTTTATTGTTTCCAACCACAACTTCTTGGATTCTCTCTTCCTGATTAAACTCTACCCCCAAGACAGAAGCTCAAGTCTTCATTATAAGCAGTACTGTACTAAGCCAGTTAATTATTTATTAATCAAAGCCAACCTTGAAAAATTCAACTCAAGAAAGAATATGATCTCATTTTAAAAGTAAGAAAACAGTAGATTAATAGAATTTATCTCTACATGTAATATAACAGAGCCTATTATGCCTAATTAATATTAACTGTACAGTTAGTAGAGTTTTACCTTGAATAAAAAAAAAACCTCCAAAAATTTAACCAATAAATCTAAATGACTTTCTTTTTTATCTGCCTAGAATTATAATACTCCTTCTCTTGGAAAAATGAAGGAAAGTGATGACGTAATAGAGGCCAGCTATGGGATCAGCAGAACCAACAGGTCCACAATATTTTTGATCAACTAAAGTGGAACAACCCTTTTGTGTTTGTAATCCAGCTTATGTTCTCAATAGCCCGAACATCTTGGACATTGAGAAGAGTCAGAATAAACACAAACATGAACATTTGGCAGCATTTGAGTTCTTATCTAATAGTTTACTGTCTCCACAATTCCTTGAGATAATCCAGGAAGGTGATGTGTCATTAGATGGTACAACTGAAGGCTGCGCATGAGTTCTCAGCCCTTTACACCCAGCTGCTCTTCATGCCTGTGTCTGGATGTTCTCTCTTCTCTTGAACACTAAGCTACAAACTCTTTAACAAGATGCATGTGGAAAAATACACTTTATTTTGTGATCAGTTATCACACACTTGTACATATATATCTATATACATATATGCACATAACTGAAAAAAATTAATAAAAGCACACACATTCTTGTTGATTGATCTGTGCTTTCCTGGCCTCCATTTGTTCCCATTCTTTTACTTTATAAGAAGAAACTCTAGTCACCTAGTAGATTGATTTTATGATCTACTAATGGAAGGTGAAAAGGCTGAAATGTTACCTTTACTTTTTTCCATCTCCCAAGGCAGAGCTCCAGAGCCAACATTACCACAGGAAAATAGTGAAAATATAGGCTGTGACTCGTCTTCTGTATTTTATCTCAACCCTTAAGTCCTGATAATCACAAAGCAAACACTGAAAAATCCTCTAATGTTTCTTGCTAAGCCCTGATTCACACGCTGGGAGTTTGTACAATGTGCCTTTTATTTCCACTTTATAGTTCTGATGGGCATGGCTTTATCTGCTTCCTTAATGTACGTCAGACTTCTGCATTCTAACTCAAAGATAATAGCTGATTATGCTCATTGCTTCCAGAACCTTTTAAAATCTCCAAACTAGGGTTTTATGACAGGTTAAATTAATAAATCAAAATATCTTGGAATAACCTAAGCCAATTCTGTTGAGAACTAACTCCCTGGCTTAACTCTTAAAACTGTCCAGGTTGAGAACTCATGCCCTGTGGGAATCAAATGTGTGCTTCTTGCAGTACAACCTCAGAAATTAAGAATGTAATGGTTTCTAGTTGCAACCCCATCATGGCTGACTTTGCAGATACGTTCTCAGAGGAAAGCTACACATAAAATCCTTCTAATCACAGAGGTGGGAATAGTGCTTAAGGCAGTAATTTAGTGAAGATTTTCATTTAAAAGCTTTCATAGATTTCTTCTATTTTGTGAATATTTGAATTTCTGCATCCTTGGACTGTTTCCTTTTCCCCTGTGATTTTTTCATAAGGCAATAAATATTATGCTGAGACAATCTGATCAGACATCCTTTGAAAGGAAAGTGGGAGGATATTCCGGAGGTAAATGATGGATGCTATGTATTCCTAGGGAATATAAAGTTCTAAAGAACACATTTTGTTTTTCCTCTCCTTAACTGAAATATGTCAAAAGATCACAATTAGGTTAAGTTTAAGTATCAACTATTTAGCTTTTCCTAATGTTTAATGAGAAATAAAAAAAAAGCATCCACCAAGACAGAATTTCATTTTAACTAAAGTAACATGGACTCCAAGGACAGAAGTTGGACTGCTATAGAGTATCAGTAAGAAAATCCCAGGCTCAGAAGGGAAAGAAAGAACAAAGTGTGTTTGGGAAACATTAACGAAGTGCATCGAAGTTGGAGATGGGGCTGTAGTTTTAGTTGGTAGACTGCTCGCCTAGCAATGGAAAGGCCCTGGGTTCAGCACCCAGAATCATGCAAAACCCAGAATGCTGGAATACATCTGTTATCCCAGCACTTGAGAAATGAATGCAGGAGAATCAGAAGCTTAAGTCTGTCCTTGGCTACATAATGAGTCAAGGCCAGCCTGGGCTACGTAAAATCTTGTCCCCAAAATAAAATAGAGAAAGAATTAAAATGGAGATAAAGTTGCTTTGTGTCCTCTTTTGGAAATCCCCCCAAAGAAAAGGCAGATTTAGAATATTAAAACTACATTCTATCAAAATACTGAAATAAT
This sequence comes from Peromyscus maniculatus bairdii, assembly GCF_049852395.1. Lineage (NCBI taxonomy): Eukaryota > Metazoa > Chordata > Mammalia > Rodentia > Cricetidae > Peromyscus > Peromyscus maniculatus. Next base: position 76,511,273 of record NC_134853.1, read on the forward strand.
GCCTTCAAAATATAATATCTTATGTGACTAAAAATGGTTTACAGAAATATTCTATGATGTTATATATGAATTGACCTGGGGACTTAGGATAACTATTCCATTTTCCCTTCTCCTATGTAATTTTCTCTATTGTCTACAATGTATGTTTTGATCTGAAGAGAAAAAAAAAGTGTCTTATTTTATGATGAAATGCTCCTGTCTTTAGAAGTGAGTGATCACTTTCCAGTTTGAGTAGACCTAAGTATATTGCAACAGGAAAAAATTTTCAGTTTCAAGTGTGTTTACAACTGAGGCCATGCCTTCCATTCCTGATTGTCCCACCAATATGAGGAGCCCTCAACTGGATCAGGCCCTCCGGATAAATAAGACAGTTGATTAGCTTGATCTACTTGGGAGGCATCCAGACAGTGGGACTGGGTCCTGTCCTCAGTGCATGAACTGGCAGTTTGGAACCTGGGGCTTATGCAGGGACACTTGGCTCAGCCTGGGAGGAGGAGACTGGACCTGCCTGGACTAAATCTACCAGGTTGAACTCAATCCTCGGGGGAGTCTTTGCCCTGGAGGAGATGAGAATGGGAAGTGGGCTGGGGGGAAGGCAGGGGTGGGGTGGGAGGGGGGAGAACAAGGGAATCCGTGGCTGATATGTAAAATTAAATTTAATAAATAAATTTAAAAAATGAAAAAAAAGAAATCACGTGGATATCTCACAGCACATTTTAGCAGGGCTTAATTAGTTTTATTTCCATTAATGGGTAAACAGGAAAAAATTAAATAAACAAAACTAGCAATAATGTATGTAGCTAAGTAAATCCTACCACTCTCCATCCTGAGACATGCTGAGTGGGGGGTTTTCAACCAGGGAAAAGAGCAGAGGACATCTCCAAGAACGTGTTTCATTTCCCAAAGTCAAAACCACAAATCTCAGACTATTGAGATGGCTTCGAAGGTAATAGCAGTTGCCCAAGCATGAGAATCTGAGTTCTAATCCCCAGTGCCCCTGGTAAAAGTTGGGTGTGGCCATATATATGTCTGTAACCCCAGCAATGTGTAGGCCAGAGACAGAAGGGTAGCTGGGGCTTGCTGGCAGCTAGCCTTGCTCCAGTTTCAGTGAGAGACCCTGTCTCAAGAGAACAAAGTGGAGAGTGATGGAACAGGACATTCCACGTCTTCCCCTGGCCTCCATGTGCCCATGGATGTATGCAAACACACACACACACACACACACACACACACACACACACACACACACACACACACACAGAGAGAGAGAGAGAGAGAGAGAGAGAGAGAGAGAGAGAGAGAGAGAGACATACAAACAGAGACAGAGAGACAGAGACAGAGAGACAGAGACAGAGACACACCTCTTCTCTTTAAGGTGACCATTAAAAACATTAGAAGATGAACAGATTTCTAGGATCCCTTGCTTGTTAGGCCCCTCCTGGAAGAGCCCACTCGATCCTGAGTACCTTGAGCAGGGTGCAGAGCCTCTTCTCCAGCATCCCTCCCTTCTGCATGGCTGTGCCTCATCCTATTGCTGATTTCAGTGTTACAGATAATCATTTCCTTATGTGAACATCTCCCCATGCAGCTGTTAGCTTCTTATACTCAGGAAAATACATTCCCTGCTCTCTGGCCTTGGGGGCCGGCTCTGAGGCTGCAACCTAATGATAATCAGCTCGCATTCATTTAATTGAGCAGCGATCCCAGAGGACCACTTCCTGCTCCCCTGCCTCCAGGCCTGCAGGCAACTGCTTATTTAACAAGCTGCTAAGTTTACCAGATGGATTTCCAACCCTGGAAAATCTGATTCCAGTGTCTTCTCTTTTAACTATAGGCTAGCTCTTCTTCAGATCTCTCCCTTTTAGGAAAAATGAGAGCAAGTTTTAAAACATAATCTTTTAAACTATGCTCTTAAAACTCCTTAAGAATATCTTGCACTTGAAACATCTTTATGTTTTAAAGGAAATAACTGGTTCATGATCATCTTGAGATCATTGGGTTGTTAATTACTAGTGTCTACATCCTGAACCCTGGCTGTCATCTCATTATCTTTAAAAATCAGTGTCACTCATTTCAGCAGGTTCTGGTTTGGTGTTACCACACTAGTCCTGAGCACAGCACATAAAACAAAATTATAATATTCCTATCACAGAAACATTCATACAGGACACAGGGTATCTCAGAACAGGAGAGTCTGACGATTGAATTATTTCTTACTGGTGGCTTACTCAAGACTGTTCTGTATACAGTACTGTGTCACACACTCCAGTCATGCCTGCATCCCACATGTTCAAAGAAGCACAGGGATTGATCTGTGTTCCAAAGCCCTAGAAAATGCTGCTAAATGAAGAATAATCACAGAGAGAGAGAGAGAGAGAGAGAGAGAGAGAGAGAGAGAGAGAGAGAGAGAGAGAGAGGCTGTAGTCAAAATCTTCCTTCTAAAGCAGTGACATTCAACCAGACAAAGCTAGGGTTTGTACTGGGTGTTCATGCCCCAGAGTTAAGGGACTCTGCACAGTAGCTTGTCTCTGTTCCCAGAAGCTGTCAAACCATGGCCACAGATGAAAAGCTCACCTTAACATCCTGGTTAGACTTACCTGGGAATTTTCTCATTTGCTTTTCCCTCTGCTTGGTGTATGTTTTATTCAGTTTTCACATAGCTTTAGTCTTTTTCTTCTTGGTCTCTGTCTAAGGTACGCTCTTGTTAGTAAAGCTTTCCATACCAACATATATAAAACAGCCATAATTCTCAACTCACAGAAACTTCTGTTCCCTTTATTTTGCTTTATTTTTATGATCTGACTTGTTACATTGTATTCATGTGTACATGGTATGTACTTGTTCTGATAAGTATGTATGTGGGGGATACATGTGAATGTGTCTGTACCTGGAACCCAAGCTCAGTGTCAGGTGTCTTTTTTCTTAGACGTCTTTCACTGGACTTGAAGCTCATATATTCAGCCAGACTGGCTATCCAGTACCTTTCAGGGATCTACCTGTCTCTGTGGACCTCACTCCATGCTGGGGTTGCAGGAGTATACCACCACCCCTGGCCAATTACCTATATTCTGAGAATATGAGCTCAGTCATTGCACTTGTACAATGGCCTTTTACTGACTGAGTCATCTCCCCAGACCCCAACTTGTTATTTGTATTTGTTAGGGTTTTTTGTTTATTTGTTTATTTTCACTTAGTATCTTCTCATGATAACATCTAAACTTTAATTTGACTATAAACCACACTGTAATAGTCTTTTTTTTTTTATCCATGTTGGCTGTTTCAAGAGACCCCACACCCTGAACTGCAGGTACTACTACTAACCCTTATAGATTTTCCCCAACATATGCACGTGTCCTAACATTTAACTTATAGACTAGACACAAATAGACAGAGACAATGATGCCTAATATACTAGGACATGGCAGGAGAACAAAATAGAAGCATGGGAAAAGGACCTAAGCAGTAGCTGAAAAAAACTTCATTTCCAGGCCAAACAATGAAGGTGTTAGTGGACGAATCTTCATCTCAGTTCATCATTTCTTAAGGAACTACACTCCAGTATGCATTCACCAGCCATGTGATGAAGTTTGGATTCCTGGTATAGTCTCACAAACCACATTTAAAGCACTTAGAGGTTAAGGACAGCTGGCAAGTACCACTTGGTGGATGAGTAGAGGGAGAGATAATATGTAATTAAGGATACAAAGATGGGTGGATACATACATACATATGTTTAAACAAGGAAGAAGTAGGACTTTTTCATTGTATCACACACTTTTATTGTTCTAAAAATGATAGGAAACCAGAAAGTAAAGCAAGTCTAAAAGTATTTATACACACATAGACAAGCAATCACTCTGCAGTTACCCATGATTTCTTACACCGTAAGGCATGTTTATACAAAACCACCATATTCTCCCTTTTATTTACCACTGTCCCCATACCTACCTGGATTTATTTCTGATGTTTTTGGGGGTCGTTACAACATAGCTTGGAAATACTTTTCTGTCTCTTTTATCTTGGTGAAGACTCTCACTGACAGAAAACTGTGTGGTCTTCTCTGTGTTTTGTAAAGCAGCATACTTGTGTGACAAAAGCTGTGGGAAAGGCAGTCTTTATTTTCTCTCATGTGTTCTTCCTGTGACCTCATAGTTCCCTGGAATTTTGTTTTCCTTCAGAATGATCGATTTACTCACTTCTAAAAACACAATTAGAGCTTCATTATCTACTTCATTTCCCACCAAGATTGCATCGCTTTCTCGATAGCAGTCACAATATTCAATTCTATATTGAATAACATTTGCATAATCAAAATTTTGTCAATATGGTTTATTGATTTTCTTACAAACTAAAGCCATAGAAAAGACATTGAAGATTATTACCATTAGAGAAGAGAATTCAAAGTCAAGTTGGTAGCTCAAAGTCATCTGTACAAATAAGCAAAGCCTGTACCACTGAGTCAGCTGATATGGCCATGAGGCTCAGGTTCCGAAGAACAGTTATGTGACTATTTAGATAGGAGACCTTATAAGTAAGTAGGTCACATAATACCAATCATAAATAGACACTTGTATGTATTACTTGGAGTTATAAATAAACCAGTATAAGAATTAAGTAACTATAAATAACAAAAGTAGGAAGATGTTGAGTATATTACATGCATACTTTTCATAGGCATACACTTTAGTTATCTAAAACAGGTTAGTCCAGAAGATATATATCAACGTATTTTTAAATAACTGTACTAAAATCTGTTTATTTAACATTAATTCAGCTTTTACTATATTTATGTTACTTTAACATATGTAAGATTCCAAAAATAAAAACACATATGAACTATAATATTGACTATGAATAAATAACTTATGAATGATTTTAAATTTACAAAAAATAAAGCAAATGTAAACATTTATTGTGTGTAATGTTAATCTCATAGGAATTCCTACATTAACTGGTTCCTGTTAAATCTTGCTAATGTCCCTATTAAGTAACCATTACACAGGAGCACCCTTAAAATTTAGTGTTCGGGAGAAAGGAAGCATATACTTGGGACAGCTTTTGTTACACAGCCTAGAATATTATCTGTTCGTACACTAACTTTTCAGCAATGTCAGGATCTCTTCACTCGCCTTAAAGAATAGAGTGAGATGTGAATAGAGGCGAAAGCATATTATTCTTTGATCATGCCTGCTTGGCCACAGGTGGGCAAGCAGATTGACCTGTCCATCCAAGCCGAGTCATTCTTCACTCTTTCACTTTTTGTTTATGACTTTATTTCTTCATCCTTGGCAAGAACAGAAAGTAAATCACAGCATTTCTTGGCTGAAAGGCAGAGTGAAACAGCTGTGACCCTTGAGATATTGTTTACTTTACTGCCTCCTGATCCACACTCAGTCACTTTCGTTGGACATGCTTGATGGCTTCTGTTCACACGCTTGGCTGTTCCGTCTGCTCCACCAATTGATGAAGAGGCAGACAGTGGCTGCTTTAAGCCACATTTATTAGTTCGTTCATTAACAATTTATGAGGACCTACAGCCTGCCAGATACTGAAGCAGCTGCAAATAGTAACAGAGAAGGTAACCTACCCTTAGGAGCCTAACAGTTTAGTAAGGGATGACAGAGATGGGTGTGCTAATCGTGATGTGTTAAGAAGTGCTAAAAGATGTGAGATCAGTTAAAAACATAATTCTGTCATCTGAAAAAATGTGAAGAGAGGCAAGGGGCAGGAGGGTTTCTTGATGTGATATTTATACCTTTGGGGTAGGCATTGGTGTAAGACTAGAGAAGAATTCATGACACAGTAAAATATAAAACCCAGAAATAAGTAACTGTGGTGCAGTTACATATCCTATAAGGTAGTGGTTTGAGTAGATGTGGCATGCCATGCAGATCACCTCATTAGGACCAGAACACTAACCCCCAACTGCTAGTGGCATTTTATGCTGTAGTCTCACAGCCAATATTTCCCCAGAAATTGCCTTCCCTTAAAGGCAACAGGCCTCTCAACAAGAGTATGCCCTTATGCTTAGGCATACTTGGACTCATGATTTACCAACTGAAGGATACAAAAGGCTGACTTGCTTCAGAGCAGGAATGAGTATGACAGAGTTCTGTAAGTTCTCATCTGTGGGAGGCCAAAAAACATTGCCCCAAAGGTTAGATCTTAATCCCTTGAATTTGTGAATGTTTTGTATGGAATCCAAATGTTCATGGAGGTGATTAAATTAAGGGTTTTGAGAATGGGAGATGATCCCAAAGTCTGAGGATGAATCACTGAAGATAAGATAATGTAAGGCCTGTGGAGATGAGAGGTTTGCAGCCACAAGTCAAAAGAATGCCCACAGGCACAAGAAGAGGTAAGGTACAGCGTTTCTCTAGAACCTCCATACAGAGAATGTCTCTTCATAAATCTTGATTTTGTTTGAGTGGTCCTGAGTTCAGAATCCTGACCACTGGAACTCTGAAGATTTAAAAGAAGGGTTGCTTATTACGGAGTCATAGTGTGTTGTAATGGGTTATAGTAGCCTCAGGAAGCCAATTGTATGTTGGTTCAGCTACTTCCTCTACCAGTCCTGTGAAGCAAATTTAAGTTCAGGTAATTATTCCCTAAGGTCTAATAGTCTGGACCTATCTTTCATAGCCTACTTCAGCAAAGCAGAATCAATAAACATTTCATAGGAATTGGGTATAACAGTTAAATTTGTATATCAGCTTGACTCAGCGCCTGGGGCATCGTCCAATCCAGTGATGGCCTGAAGAAAACAAAAGATGTGTGAGGGGCAGACTACCTCTTTCTGCTTAAGCTTGGATGTCCTATCCTTCTGCCCTCAGATGTGAACACTCCTACTAATAAGGCCTACTGCCTTAGACCAGGCCAATAGGGTTGGGTCTCCCTGCTCTTCTTCAGCTCACAGAGGGAGGTCTTCATAATCTCAAGAGCCAATCATTCATAATCTTGAGAGCCAATCATTCATAATCAATCTCTTCTACATCTCTTTGGGTCCTATGGGGGCTAATTCTCTGGAAAAGCCTACTGCATGGGGAAGAGGAAAGGCAGGAAACAGCATGTCGAAACGCAGAGAGAATTGAGGGTCCTTTGGAGTAAATGTGCTTTGGTGGGCTTTATTTCTTTGAAGCCTTACTCTGGGCCTCTTTATGAGTTAATTTCCACTTTGTTTCTGTTTTCTTAAAAGCCCAAACCTGAAAATAGAACAATGGTTCTGCTACATGTAAGCCTTCCACTTTATCTTCAGGTGTTTGAACACTTTCTCAAAAGCAGCAGGGGCAACAGTGAAGGACTTTTCTGGGTAGTAAACGAACCATATGTATGTTCTTTATGAGCAGTGGCATCTGTGTGCAAGCTGAAATGGAGGACAGAAGAGCCAAGTAATAAGGGAAATGAGTAATGTGAAAAACAGCTACAAAGGTGCCAAGGCCACATGATCTCCCTATAATTGCCTTTTGAGCTTTGAAAGAGAACCACATCAACAATCAGTTGTGTTCAATTAGTGCTGATCTTGAGCCTCATGAAAAAGGGTTTAGAAGCTAATGCTTTGAGAAGGCAGCAATGGAATATACCCTTGATCATGGCTGGTAGAAAGCTGTGAGATCTGGCTCATATCAGCTCAGTTCAGATCCTATCACTGTCAATATTTTTCCACTTACTTGTAATACAGACTGACCAACTTTTGTTAACTGTGCCTATACTTTCTCTATTATACATTAGGGTTAATAATGATATCTATCTCACAGGTGTTATTGGATTGATTAAATGAATTAATATAAGTAAAATGCATAGAGGAAGCTTGGCACATAGCAAAGCTTAGTAATAGTTATTTGATAAGTAGTTTCCTCAAATACTTTATAATGTGAAGTGCTGTTATCCATGGATCCTGACCATGAGACCTCAGGAAATCCTAAGGAGAAAGGAATATGCTTATCAATGTACACTATTGGAGAGCTCTTACCTCTCCCTTCCCCTCTTCTAGTGAGAATGTAATACTGGGCAAGGAAATTCCAGAAGTTTATAAGCAGAAGTTTATTTATGGCCACCTTGGCAAACCTCACTCAAGACTAGATTCCTACTACACAGTCTTCCTAATTGTTTACTTCAAGAAAATGGACCTGAACACAACTAACAACACACCATCCCCATCTTTCTGGAGATAGTCTAATGGAGGAGGCACAGGCATAAACAAACGCTATGCTTAGATAGCAACATGACAAACCCTATATGGAGGTCAACTTCAGAATGTGATGGCAGTGAAAAGAAAGGAAGAGCAGTATCACCTTTGGACAGATGGGCAAGGATTAACCAAGATAGTTTAATTTATGGGTGTGCAAGATCAAACTGTTCCTGTTATGGAATATAGGGATGAGCATTTAAAGTAAAAGGAACAGTCAACAAAGGTGGGGGTCTGAAAGGAAACCAGACTGTTTGGAAACCTTTGGTATCTGGAAGATTGCTTTATCAGCCATAGGGCAGGCTAATAAGAGAAGGGACAGAAGTTTAGCCAGGGAACTGGTCATGCAAAGCCATGCTAAGGTTTTCCTGGCTGTATTGCAAGCAAGAGGAGACTGGAAAACTTCATACTGAAACTGTGGGTGAAGGAGGATCAAATTATTGCAAAGTATCCTGAAAAGACTGAGGAAATGAAGTCCCTTTAGGACACCAAAGTCAAACATCACAGTGGTAACACAAAATACTATCTTAACATTAATGCAAAATCCCAAGCATATTGTGACTATCACTATCCCTGGGAATGTATATCTAATCAAGGATATTTTCAGATTATCCAGGCATTTTCTAGCTGTTTATATTATATGTATACTTCATACGTCCTTTATAGACAAGGCAGTTCAGAGGATATGCTTGCTTCTTTAGCCAGATCAAAGAAGTGAAAAGATCAAGCTAGAAAAGCTGTTTTGTTGTTTTGGGTTTTAGTGTGAATGTCTACAAAGGAAAAGTATACATCGTCGGAATGGAATTGCTCTATCAATCTCCACAAATGTTTCTGTTCTTGAGAAAAATCAGTGTGCATTACTCAACACACCGGCCCATCAATCTCAACTAGGTAACATTGCCCAACAGAATAAAAAGTACTAAAATGTCACTTCCTAAAACTGAGAGCTTTCACCCACAATGGTAAATTTAAAGTACAAATTTTGGATAAAAACTAAAAGACATGTGATATGTTTTGGAAATAAAAATATATGGATAGTGTGGTTTAGGTGTTTTCCCCAGAGATATTCAGAATGAAATAAAATTTAATGTCTTCATTTTTTTGCTATAAGCACATGTTGTGTTCATAATAAAACATAGATACTAAGTGATGAGGAAAAACATTTTTAAAATTAAATATCTAGACCTAGATTACAAGTACTTCCGAAGCCCTCCATATGCCTTTATGTTTGTATACATATATATTATATATTTATTAAAACTTCTATACATTTAAATTATATCTTGGGTATTTTCCTACTGCTGTTACCTGAAAATTTCTAAAATTAATATACCATTTAGCTCTACTTCTGACATTATTATGATTCTATGATCTCAAGTAAATGAAATAATCACTGTTTCTTCCATAAACAGTCTAATTCTTTAATTTGTTTTGTGAAATTTTTATATACCAGTAATATTTACAACAGGAAATAATTTTGGGCTTTTCTTCAGATTACTTAAACATCTCTTTTACATCAAGTTTCATCTGCTGTACTTATGACTTTATTTAAAGGTTTTTTTTTTGTTTTTTTGCTGAAAGGTTTCAGAAATTGTACAAGAATTATAGAGAGATGATGGAAGTAGAGATGTGATGAGGGTCAAGAGTCTAAATCACTCATTACTCAAGCTGGTTCTCCCTACAGCATGGAAAATCAAAAGTCATGTAATTTTGCCACCTCAAAGATTAATTTCAATGGGACAGCCTTTTCAAAATACAGGCAATGTATTTTGAAAGTCATATTTCTCTTCTTAAATATTTGTGGTGGTTTGGATGAGAATGTCCCCCATTGGCTCAGATGCTGGAATACTTGGTCCCCATTTGGTGGTGCTGTTTGGGTAGGTTTACAAGATGCCACCTTGCTGAAGGACATATGTCACAAGGAGTCAGCTTTGATGTTTAAAAGCCACATGCCATTTTGATTTTGCTCTCTCTGCTTCCTGCTCCTGTGGCCACACATTTGCCCTGCCATCAGGGACTCTAACTCTCTGGAACTCTATGCCCACATAAACACTTTCTTCCTTAAATTGCCTTAGTCACGGTGTTTTATCACAGCAATAGAAAAGTAAGTAATACAAAATTGAACTCTATTATTTTGTCAAATGGCAGCTGAGGTTAATTAGACTTAATTTGATTAAGCCACGTCTGTGACTTCATTACAAGACATCCTACCTTAAATTCAAAATAAATTGCACCTAATCTCATTGGCTTCTCTCTAAAAAGCCAATTTGGGAGTAGAAAGCATTTTTTTTTAAAGTAAAAAAGTATCTGCGTACCTCCCACCCACACTTAAAATATTCCTTCCTGGGTAACTGTCATTCATTCCATTGATGAGACTTTTCTTTTTGTACCAATACTTGGGTTACTTGATCAAGACAACCCTTTTTTCATTTAGTTATTATTTTTTTTAAACTTTAACTCAAATTTGCAACTAGAAAATAATCTTGAAAAATCCGTAAAGCTGCTGAAGTAGGCCTATGATTCTAGATACCCAGGAGGCTGAGGCAGAAGAAATGAATGCAAGTCCTGCCTGGGCTGCCCAGTGATTGAGACAATGGGACTGGAATGACTCACTAAGATCCTGTCTGAAACACAAAGAAAGACCAGGGCTGTAGTGCACCTGAGGCACACGCAGCAAGCTCAGACCTTGGGGCTAATCCCCAGTACTAGAATAAATTAATAAATAAAATATTGCTGTCAATGAGGCCCTTGAGAGCATATTTATTTCAGCATATTTTAAAATTAATTTACCAAAGTAATAACAACACGTTATGGAGCTTTCCTTATTAAAACTATATATAGTTAAACATTCAGAGATTAAAAGTGAAAGACTTTGGTAACAATCATTTATTTTCTTTTAAACAAAAAAGTGGTTAATGTATTTAAAATAAACATTATAAAATATTATGTAAAAATTTATTTCACGATTCAATACACAGAAAATTAACAACCTTACTTTATACTAAAATCCACATAAAAGTTAGTTGTTTAGGGGTCAAAGAGCTAGGAAAACTGAAACCTCACTGCTCTTTAGATTTAGTAAAATTAAAATATGCCTCAAATAGTGCCTAACACTACAGAGCATACCAACTACTATCCCTGCCAAATGTTTCAAGATATGTTAAATACTTTGTATTGCCAAAACATTAGTATGTAGTGTGATGCCAACTTGATTGGATTTAGTATGGCAATGGAAACACACTTCTGGGTGTGTCATGAAGGTGTTTCTGGTAACATATAACCGAGTAGGAAGATTGACCCTGAATGTGGGTCGCAGTATCCATGGGTCCTGGACTCAGTGAGTGGGAACAGAGCAGTAGCATGCATCTCCTGCTGTTTCCTCACTGCACACACATCTCAATGGCACATTCATGCTGCTCCGATTTCTTTACCATGACAGACAACGCTCAAATTATGAGCCCCCAAAACCTTCCCTTTCCTAGGTTGCATTTGTCAGATATTTTGTTGCAGAAAAGAGGAAAAGCAGATAATGCATTAACCATTCTTCTGAAGGAAAGGAAATATTCTGGGAAAGGGTGAATGGAAATGAACCACTAAGGCACCCTGTTTAACTCTCACAAAAATTCCCAGAGGACCCCCTCTCATAACCACGTTACTGAAAGAGATTTTGAATGCTAACTTTGTTGTATGCTAAATAAAAAAAATTCATGACTGTTTTTAAAGCTTAAGTATCACCCTGCTTCCTACATGTAAAAGAAAAACTTAATTTTCACCCAGAATAAAAGCAGGCTTTCTTCACTCAAGAAATTGACTTATTCCCTGTGGTTCTAGCTGCTCACCTTATGATTCCACAAATATCTTCGCTCTTTGGGGGATCTAGGGTTCACATTGAATCTGATAACTCCACCACAGAAACAGGAAAATCCAATATGTGAAGGTTATGTTAAATACCTCACGCTGATCTTACAGAAGATGAAATGGCCTCATCCTCCTTCACACGGTTGTCTTTGTTTCTAAAGCAAGCTTCTGATGGTTATAGTCTGTCTGAATATGGCTATGGAAGGATTTCTTCACTGTAGGTGCAATAAAAATAATGGACTCTGTGGCCAAAAACAAATTTAAATTTGGTCATCTTTTAGTCTCAATCCAGTCCATTACATTTTATGGACTTCTTGAAATTTTAAGTACAAAGAATTCAGTGGAACCACTAAAGCCAGACTTCATAGTTGAGCTGAAAATTAGCAAAGTAACAGTGAGGCTCACAATTGTTCAAAACCACTTAGTATCTGCCTGGACTTGGCACCCACTCTTTTCTTTTAATAAACACACACACACACACACACACACACACACACACACACACACACACACACACACACACAGCCTCATTGTAGGAAAGCTAAAAATCAATAGGGTCATCTGGGCAGTCCCTAAAGTCTGTGACCTACAATGGTGTGCTCAGCTCTTCCAGGACAGGTACTCGAAGACACTTGTGAAAAGCCATGATTGACTATTTATAGAAACTGCACACAGACAACTTGGAAACTCTCCTCCTTGGGGTTGACTAGGAATTGGTAGTAGCTGCGATCTACACAAATCACAATGACAGCCTTTGGCTCTGTTCTAAAGGCACAATATAGGGAGAGCCTGAGGGAAGCTGAAACTTGGGAAAACTCCATTTAATACTGAAACAGTTCAGAAGGAAACTAGCTGATGCTATTTATTCCTTTTTAAAAATTTTCAACATCAAAAATATATGCTGTGGCATGATCATGTAAGAAAATACGGTAAACATTTGCTGCTAGACATCTTCATAGCTCCTGGGCTAGCCCTGATGAAGTCACAATTGTTCTTATAAAGACCTCTCTTGCAGATGAACTCACAGAAACAACTTCCTCTTCTCTACTTGCTGGAAATGCTAAGATAAATTAGAACAGAGAGCAGTCATGATGAATCATTGACTAGAAAGCTGGTTAGCATCCATAAGTGACCTTAAATACGCTTGGTGTTAATTTGTTAAATGTAAAATGCATTCCACTGGCTTGTGTGTTTGAACACGTGGTCACCAGCAGGTGATGCTGTGTGCGAGGCTATTGAACTTTAGAGGTGGGCATCTCACTAACAGGTGGATCAGTGAGTGGTGGGCCTTTGATAGTCGCACCCCATTCCAGGTCTTCCAGTCCATTTTCTGCAGTCCAATTTTCTTTGTTCTGTCTGCTAAGATGTGAGCACCCACCACCCTGTTCATCCACTCCCATGTTACAACATGCCTTCCCCACCACGATAAAGTAACATCTCTTAAGGATGTGAGAAGAAAATGTCACCGTTAATGGTTTCTGTCAGGTATTTTTGTCACAGCAGGGAGGATCACACAGTAACTATCAAAGAAAAGTGGTACCAAGAAATGAGGCCAGTACTGTGATAAACCTGGCCATGGGATTTTTGGGTCTGAAATTAGATCATGGAAGGAATACAAAAGAATTTGGTGATGCAAGATAGAGAAACCCTTGAATGCTATAAGACAAACATAATAGGCCATTCTTCTGGGAGCCAAGAAAGCCAAAGCCCACACAGAAATGCAGACAGCAAAGGCAGAGCTTCTGAGAGTTCAGGTGGGGAGAAGGACCTTAGACTGAGGGTGCACTCCATCCTTGCTGCATTCTGCCAAAGCATGCCAATGTTCTAGGCTCATGTCCTAGATTTTCAAGTGAGGGTGTTTTCTGAAGTAATGAGCTGTCTAATTTTGTGGAGGAAATTCACTCAAACGGTAGTGTGGTTATCACGTGTTCCTTTTAGTCAGTTTATAGTAAGTATACAGAGCAGAATTTGGATCAAATGTAGAAAGTGTGCAGTTTGGTAAGGGAAGGAGTCTTCCCTTAAAGTTGCAGGCAAGGCAGGTGTGAGCAGAGTGTCTGCAGCTGTTGAAGAGATTGATGCACTCGGCACTAGAACAAGAGGAGAGGTGGCTTCAAGGAAAAATGCTTCCCACTAAAGTTACCAGGTCTAGTAGTACAAATTAATATGAAAACTTTTCTCTAAAAAAAGAGTGCTGGGCTGGAGACTTGGTAATGCAGGGATTTAACAAGGCAACACCACGTAGATTATCTGCTAGTTAAAAGGAGGTTTATTTTGGGGTAATTTACAGCCAGTAAAGGGGTCAGTTACAGGATCCAGGAGAGGTGAGGTGCAGTCCAGTGTGGTTCTCTGCAATCCAGCATCCAAGATCACTAGGAGCCAAGAATGCCGGCACATAAGCATTTCGGGTCTTAAGAGCTTCTCCTCGGCCACGTCCCAGGGGCAGGTCATAGGTAGGCACGGCAGATACCAGCTCTCACCGGGGCAGTGCTTCAAGGTCAAAGCTGGAACAGCTACCCACTACAACTTGGCTCCATGGTTAAGAGCACAGAAGATTGGATTCCCAGAACTCAAGTGGCAGCTCACAACCATCTGGAACCCCAGTTCCAAGTAACTCCCTGACCTCCTTTGACCTCAGTGGGCACCAGATACACTCCTGGTATACAGACATACATGCAGGCAAAACATTCTTACACACAAAATCATTAAACATAAATACAGAAAAATACAAATAGAGCTCTTTGTGAAAGTAGAGCTGATGAGGTACCTTACTCAAACCGAGACACCTGGTGAAATGTTTTCCAAGGTTCAAATGCATGAGTAAATGCTTAAAGTGTTATGTTTCTGGTTACCTGTTAACAAGACAAGGTAGCTGAGAGCACCCACATGTGGGAAATAGGTGGGTCATCTTGGTGTTGATCAACTCTACATTGTGCATGTAATCTGTGTTCTCTTCCAGAAAGAGCTAAAATGGAGTTGTTATTATCTATTAGTACCTAAGACACAAAGATGCTCCAGGATTACAGCAGGCTTCAAAGACATGTTATTAGTAAAAACCACTTGATCCCATAATTTCTGTGATCATAGGGTTCAAATGTTCATGATTCTCCTACCACAATCAGAAAACTCTATGTCAATAACAGTGAGTATATATATATATATATATATATATATATATATATATATATATATATATATATGTGTGTGTGTGTGTGTGTGTGTGTGTGTGTGTGTGTGTGTGTGTGTATACACACTTCTGCTGACCATCCTATAATATCATCTTATTGAGAAGACAGTTTAGATTGTTTTCTACCAACTAAAAGCAAACTGTTGGAGTAAAATAATATTTCAGCTCCTGGCGTTGAAGAGATGATTCAGCAGATAAGATACTTGACCACGTAAGCATGAGGATCAGAGCTGAGAACCCCAGGACCCACACACAGGCCTGCAGGGCTTCTCAGCCTTTTCATAATTCCAGCACTCAGGAGGCAGAGATGGGATGGCCAGAGCAAACTGGCTAGCTAGACTAGCTCTGGATTCCTGCCTCACTAAATAGGGAGTGATTAAAAGGACTCCTAACATCAATATCTGTCCTTCACATATATGTGCACATACATGTAAACATACCTCATATGCTTCCACACCCATGTAAACACTGTATATACACTACACACACACACACACACACACACACACACACACACACACACACACACACATTTCAATTCCTGCATACACAAATATTTTCTTGTTTTCCTTTTAATGCATAAATGTTGTAGACTTTCAACCTAGTTTTCATTCCATGAGCAAAACAATCCTGGGCAGAGTTGAAGCCAGCTGGACCAGTCTATTGCTGTGGGAATTAGAAAGTAAGGGATTCATAACATCATAGATGTGGACTTGCCAACTCCTCAGCATAGCTAGAGGCTCAAAGTAACCCAGAAATAAGACAGGTTCACCAGATGCCAAGGCAGAAAGTGTCTGAGCCAGGGAGTCCATGGATTAGCTCATCTATCTGTGGGTCAGCGGTCCCCTAGGTCAGTCTGTTGATTTTAGACACTCTCTATGTTAAAAAATGAGATGCTATAGACAAACATTCTCTTGACATTATGATGATAGTTCAAGGCTGAGCAAGGTAACCAGTCCCAAAAGCCAGTAAGAGAGTTGGAGACATCCCCTGCTCCCTCTGTTAGGAGTCCCACAAGAGTACCAAGCTACACAACTGTAACATATATACAGAGGGCTTAGGTTTGTTCCATGCAGGTTCCCTGGTTGTTGGTCTCTGTGAGTTCCTATGAGCCCATTTTGTTGATACTCATGGGAGACCTGCTCTTTCCTAAACAGAAATGGAGGAGAAGTGGATTGGGGGGTGGGAACAGATGGTGATGGGGGAGGGACTGGGAGAAAAGGAGGGAGGGGAAACTGCAGTGGGGATGTAAAATAAATAAATTTATAGAAAAAGATGAGAGTTCAGGGCAATTCTGATGATATTGTTGTGGATTGTGTCAGAATGAACATAAGATCTAACAGAAAGCGTTGTTTGAAATTAAGAAAATACTGGAGAAAGAAATTTACCCTATGAGGTAATAAAATAGTTTACATAAAGCAGTAGTTGGATGCCATGTAGAACTATTAGATATATAACAAAATTTAAGTTTAAATTAAGTGATGAGATCTACAAGGAAAGATGAATAGCCAATGTATGGCAATGGCAGAACTGGCTGAGCCTTAATTTCCAGATTACTTTGCCAGAAGGTTTTAATGTTCATTAAAAACTCACAAAATGTTGTTGGACTTTCTTGCATAAGTATGCCACTCAATTCACAGATCATAAAACTGCGTGGGAGTTCTGATGTAAAAAGGAAAAACAAGGGACAAATTTTTATGAGCAAAAAACAGGGAAAATAATTTTTAATAATTCTCTTTGTTTCCTGAAATTTAATCAGAGAAAGAAAAAAAAGTAAAGAAAATTGTGTATCAGAAAGAAAGAATACCAAAAGGAGGATAATTTGTGTATACATGTGAAATTTAATAATCATAATGTACATAAAACTTTCCTGAAATTCATTAAGAACTGAAGAAGAGTAAGTACACATGACTGGAGAGAAGGCTCAGTGGTCAAGATCTCATGCTGCTGTTGGAGAGAAACCAAGCTGGGTTTCCAGAAATGACATCAGATAGATTACGAATGCCTGTTTCTCCAGAATCCATGTCAGGTAGATTATAAAGGCCAGTTACTCCAGCATCAGGGCAGCCAAGCCCTCTTTGGGACTCTGAGAGCATCTGCACTTATATGTGCACATGCAGGCATGTGTGGGTGTGTGGCCAGGCATGCCCACTCATGCATACACACACACACACACACACACACACACACACACACACACACACACACACAAATACACATGGATAAATTACTTTTAATAATTTGATGAAATAATTATTTTAAAGGATAAATACATTAAAAAATAGAAATTATCAAGAAACATAAAAATTTTCAACCTTAGTGGTAGTAATCAAATAATTGGGAAAGGACACATTTTTACCTCTCAGACTGACAAACATTTGAAAGAATAGCAGTGATTAGTATTTTCCTGGACACCATGAACCATTTTTCTGACCCACAATTGCTCTAATCTTTCTGGAAGAGATAGTGTGGTATTGTTCCTTAAAAGTTTTAATGATGACTGCAGTTTGAGATGACAGTCCAACATCTAGGTTATTATTCAACAGAAGTAGCTATGGATATGTTCACTGACTTCTTTACTCAAGTGGACAGTTCAGCATAGCTTAGAAGAGCCTGATGTTAGACACAATTTAATGTCTCATTACTGGAAATTTATCAAGGAAATTACTTCATCCTTCAAAGCTACACTTTGAAGGATATTTTTGAGGCAGGAGAGGGCATTGATACTCATGTATGTAACATGAGGTTATAAGACTAAATGTATCCAGGATGGTACTTTTATGGATACATTTTAGTCACTTATAAATTCTGCTTTCCTATCACAATCAAAATTCTGCTTTCAAGTCAAGGATACGAAAGAGTGAAGAATAATAATGGCATGATTCCCTTGAGACATGAGAAACCAGTCTAAAAACACCACTGACTGATAGCTGTTTACAAAGAGTTAGGGAATGGAGCTTGAACACTGTGTTGACATTGTATTTTGAGTACCATTTAATATCCCAGAGTGTTTTTCAAGTGCCCATTTCTAAATTGTTTGGCTCAGGCTGCAGAATGGATAAGTGGTTAGCAGAGAGCACTGCCCTTGCAAAGGACCAGAGTGCAGTTCCCAGCACCAAGGTTGGGGGGTGTACAACTGTGTGTAATTCTGGGTCCATGAGATCCAATGCCTCTGGCCTCTGAGGGCACCTGCATTCATGTACACACACTTCCCTCAACACACACATTCACGTAATTAAAAACTATAAAATAAATGTTTAAATTTTTTTTGACTATTTCCTCATCATTCATCTAACAAAGATTGTTTTGCTCACTCACTATGTACACCAAGAACTTGGTGCCAAAACAGGAACCGCAAAGAAAACAAAATCATTGCTTTAATGGAGTATGTACTAAGATAGGCAGGTTGAATGGAAATATATATATGCAGGGTGTGTGTGTGTGTGTGTGTGTGTGTGTGTGTGTGTGTGTGTGTGTGTGTGATGCGTCACGGCGGTGGCACATGCCACGGAAATAAAGAATAAAACAGAATGAAGAAGAAGAGAGAACAGCTTTTGGCTGCTGTTAGAATAAAGGCCTCAGAGTGAGTGAGAACATAGCTCAGTGGCAAAGTGCTTACCCAACGTGCACAAAGTCCTAAGAGTGAACTCCAGAATCTCAAAAGAGAAAAACAAAAACAAAAACCTGTCTTAGTCACTTTTCTGTTGCTGTATAGAGGCATTGTCACCAAGGCAACTTACAAGAAAAGGCACTTAAGTGGGGGCTTGCTTACAGTTTCAGAAGTAGAGTCCATGGCTATCAGGCAGGCAGGCAGGCATGGAGCTGGAGCAGCAGCTCCAAGATTACAGCTGATCCAGAATCAGGAGGCAGAGAGAGAGAGAGCAAGCTGGGAAAGTATGGTGTGTGTGTGTGTGTGTGTTCAAAACTTCAGAGCCCACCCCCAGTGACACACCTCTTTCAAGAGGCCACACCCACTTCAATAAGACCACACCTCTTAATCCCTCCCAACTGTTTCACCAATTGGGAATGAGCATTCAAACACAGGGGCCTATACGGGCCATTCTTCTTTAAATCACCACAAGACCTTAAGGAAACAAAGGTGCATGCCATACTTATTGGAAAAGGAAAGGGAACTTTCTGAGAAGAGTAGAGAGCAAGGATTCTGAGTGAGGAGAGTGTTTGTCAGGGCCAGAAAACCAAGGAGAGCAAAGATGCCGGAGTGTGGTGAGGTAACAGAAACACTTCAGAGATAAAACCAGGGAGAACAGTGGAGCAATAAGGGTGGGAAGAAAATTCTCAAAATATGAAGGTTCATATCCAAATCTTGCAAGAGAGCCAGGAGCTGGACAGACTCTTTACAAACCTTGCAACTCATCTAAGATCCCCGAGGCCAAGCAAAGAGAATAGCTAAGTTCTGTTGGTAGGTGTTAAAGGACATTGGAGACAATACAGCTTAAAAGGTGGGGTCACGGCTTCCTACAAACTCAAAGTTGTTTGAAAGTAGTTTGCACACACACACACACACACACACACACACACACACACACACAGTTTTTAAATGATAATTTACTCCTTTTGAAAATACGTTAGAAAGTGACTGTGTGTGTTCTCATCGAGCCACCAAAGCATGAAGATTGAATATGCTATGGTTCATTTCGGCAGTCTGCTTCCTCTTAAATGGTATGCATACAGACTCGCCGTGGCTCACTGCAGAGGAAATGAGTGATTTGAGTTTTTCTCCAGGACTAAAAACTGATCCAGATTATTTGGCAACATCTCCAGTTTGTATTGCATTTGCATTTTAATGCAATGTTGATAGACACAGCTATCTTCCCTGAACATTTCATTCTTTTCCTTTACAGAACAGCTATTCTGATCAGAGGGTTAAAATAACTTAAAACGAAATCTCTGATGGAAATCAGGCCAACCAATTGAAATAAATTTAAAAGGAAATCCTACTTCAAGATGCACATGTAACAGATCAAAATGATATACTTGTGCTGTTTCAGGAAAAAAAAAATGAATTGCTATGAATGCTGCCTAAACAAGAAAAGGAACGTCAAAATACTGGCATCAGAAAAAACAGAGGGCTTGACCAAGTAGGGGGATACCATAGTACAGATAAATACTATATACTTCAAATTATATGTACCTGAAGAGGACTATGTATTGATTCATCAATTTGTAATGTTTGGTTTCATACTCATTAAGTGTCAGGGCTGTGCCCAGCACAAGGATGACTTGTAGGGAACCAGGAGAAGTGAGCTAACTATACAATAAGTATGATTTTTAAAAATGAGCCACAGTGATGGACAGAGTTATTCTAAGAATGTATAAGACCAGAAAACTAGGACACCTTCTTAAAAGAATATCATTTGAGGTGGATACCTAGCAAATTAGGATCTGGAGGGTGGTCCAGTAGGAAGATCCCTGAAAAGGTATCAAGGGCCCCAGTTTTTGTTATTAACTCTGCCCCTAATTAAATTTGTTACTTGATAGATGGAATATACAGCAAGAGAAAAGACACAAAGAGCAGATGATATACAATACAACGATGCTTGACACAGCTAAGTACAAAAGCCTGGGGGGGGGGGTCTGGGAGTGTGGCTGCTGCCTTCCTCACTAGGTGCATACATCTGGTGCATACACACCACTTTTCTTGGATGTTTTTAGGCTGAAGAAAAGCAGTGTTGATAGCTTTCGTATCTTTCTTGTATACCTACCACATCCGATGTATTTTCCAACTGTCCTTCAATACATTTTAAAAGCAAAATCTATTGACCTTAAATGGGTGGCACTAAAATCTCCGAGGTTCTTATTTTTAAAAATGCAGAATCCTGGGTCTTACCTTTTGGTGGCTCCTCAAAACATCTAGGGCTACAGTTAAGAGATCTGTAACTGTAGACATTTTCTGGATGATGCTGTTGCATAAAACTCATTCTAGGCTTCCCATTACAGCTTCCCTGCCATCCAAAGAAGCTGGTATACAGTTGCACCCTTTGACAAGGACCCACGGGACTAAAGCATTTATCTCTCTCTGGGTTTTCCATCTTTGATCCAATTTATTTGCGTTTAACCTTAACACTGTTTAGTGTTTCCAAAAGTAACATAGAATAATTCTTCTTACAATGTGCTAATTTTTTTAAAGGTAATACTGTGTTCTATCATATTTTCATCTCATCTGTGAGCAAAAATATTTATAAAAATGTTCAAAGAAAATATATCTAAAAGTTAGCTTTTGTTCCTTTTCAGGATGAGATATTTTTTCTGATTTTATTCCTCTTTCTCTTTTCCCATGATGTGTGCCCTCAAAAATAAGTATATGTTTCATAATGAAAATAACACAGTTCCTTTATTTAGTATGGGATACAACTAAAGTAAAATCTGAAACTCTCAGTGAGTGGAGAGCACAGTAAAGTGTCTGTTGGCTTTTGCTTCCTGTGTGTGGTAGACACATTCAACTGTCTCTGCTGCTTCAGGTCTGAAAATGTTCTTTGATCATCAACTTCTGCCCTGCTTTCTCAGAAAAAAAAATAAGTCATCAGAACCTCTGACTCAGGGCAACCGAGGGCTTAGAAAGTTTCAGTTTGGAGGATGAAGGGAAATCACAGGGGAAAAATGTCTGTTCACTTTAAAAACTCTGTAAATCTTATGGTAAGAAATTTTAAAAGCAGGTTTAAATTCTTAGTCCAGGATTTTAAAGTTGAGGATAACAAGAACTTACCAAACAGAAACAGCCAGGATTTAAAAAGGTGTTGGACTTTCTTTCAGTGAGTGTTTCGATAATGAAGCAACAGATTATTTTAAATCTATTTTATTTTTTGTAATGTATTACCATATAATATAGAAACTATAACTGATATATTGATCATCCATAGTCCCACCGTAATTATCCATCTATCCCTCTATCTATCTATCTATCTATCTATCTATCTATCTATCTATCTATCTATCTATCTACTTACCTATCTATCACCTATTTATGCACCCATTTATACACATATAAGAACAGGGTGCCTTTTCTTAGTCTATGTAAATTACTGTGATGTCAGATTATATATACTTTGGAATCTTTATAAAGCTATAAATAGAGTTACAGTGTTGATATTTCTCATGTTGCCATAGTATTATAGTGTGCATATTTTTCAAGGTACTATATAGAATCTAGAAATATCAGCAAACTCAAAGACAATTGAAACTGAAATGGTCACAGCACTCTGTGTTCACATTGAATCATTTGCTTTAAACCATCAATATATGTGTGAAGTCTCATCATATGTTTAAATACTCAGTGAGCTCTGTATGCTATTTCTTCAGTTTCTCTTCCCTTGATCTCTTTGTCTTGTAATAGCCAAAGCTAGGGGAAGCAGACATAAAAGGTAGCATGAGTGTAGGTGAAAACTTATTTCTCAGAAACATATTCACTCTATAGACTGTGATTCATAGAGTTTATGAATAAAGAATCAATACCAACTTAAATAGAGAGCCTAATTTGAAGGAATTAACAAATTTGGACCAATTTTAGTTAAAGGATAAATTTGTTAAAGTGTTGGTTTTTTTCTACTTCCTTTCTCCTTTTAGAAGGTGTGATCCCTTTAAGTCTTTCATAAAATGGAGAAAACTGACGCCCATCAGGCTTTTAGACATTGGAAACTTTGACAGACATGAATGCTGAAATATTTCTAGGTGGATCTGGGTCTCAGACAGCTTGATAATGATGCATCGCTGGAGGAGTTCCCCATTTTCTCCCTCGGTCAGTCACATAGCACCCAGAATTAGATAAATCTTAAGTTTGGAGAAAGAGCAAGGCAAGGATTCTGAGATAAATGACATAGCAGGTAACTACTGGGAACATGTAAGAAAAACTGTACTATAAATGACTCTAACAGCACAGGATCCTGAAGACCAGAAGTGATAGCTCAGGAAATGTAGCTTCAGCTTATCTGCTTTTCCAGGAGGGAGCAGAGTGGATCCCCTTTTCACTTCAACTACTCACAAAAAGAGACAGGGAAAGCGTAAGAACCCCCAGGTAGTTTTTATTCTAGAATTTCTCATTCTTATTCTATAGCAGTGCCTGATTTTGATATTGGTCATTTTATGCCTTCAAAAGGATGAAGCTGATTGACAAAATCAGGATATTATACGACTCTCTTTCTAACTCCAAGTTGGATCTCCTACGGTATCTTGAAATCATCACACAGAAAGAGTGCTTTAGACTGTAAGTCAACAGTACTACAAATCAGAGATCTGATCCCCAGGTCCCGAATGACTCAGCTGGCCAGACCACCACTGTCTGTAGATCTACATGCATGGCCGAAGAATGGGCAGAGCCTGATAATCATGCAGGTGGTGGCCCTGATCATAAAACAGGTGTCCTTACTAGGTCCCTGAGGGCAGAATAACCTAGAGACTAGATAGTGCAGCCTAGCAGTTTGCAAGGAGAAAAGAAAGCCAAATTGTTCACATAGGAAATCCACGGTGACCCAAAGTTGAGCTCAAGGGTTACCTCCTCCTCCTTTAATTAAAATAGAATAAAGACAAAGATGGAAGAGAATGTAGAGACCGAGAAAGTGGAAGAGGGAATGGGAGATAAAAGAACAGCAAGAGTAAAAAGAATGAGAAAAGGGGGTTGTCAAAAATACTGTTCTTTCCAGTGACCAAAATGTCCAGTCATTACTCACACTTTGCTTCACAGGCGCTTTTACTATAGATTTTATTTCGCCATCTATTCTCCTTTATACCAGTATTAGATTCTCTGTAACATGCCTTGTTAGCAGTACAGGGCTATTCTGGACCATGCTTTGTGCCTCAAACTCCAAGACCATCCATGGCTGTGTGGGCTCTAAACTCAATTAATGAGTCATAATAAAGCATTTCCATGACTCAAGGGACCAGTGAAGGCTTCTCCAATACAGAAGAGCTATCTGAAGACAAGATTAAGCTAAAGCAAAAGATTGAAGATCAGTAATTGCTTTTAGAAAGAATGAAGAATTTAGATCAGAGTCATTAAGAAGTTGCCTTTCAAGACAGTAAATTCCTTATTAAACTGCTTAACTTGACTCTAGCTTCACGAAGACCTTAAATATAGTTTAAATCTCAGTTTAATCATAATCCAATAGTGATTTCCTCTGAAATGTCATATTAAAACTTTCTGAATATTAGAAATATTATCATATGAGTTATTAAACTTCCTCTCAGCGGTTCAGATGAAATGATTTTGTCAGTTACATCAATGATGTGGTGCATATTCCACAGTCTCGGAATGTGGTGTGGTCTCTGTCAGTCTGTCTGTACTTTGGTGGAATATTGCTGGGTCTCCAGGATCAGAACACAGAGAAGATGAAGGTGAAATACAGGTATTAATTTGTGGTTTATATCAAACTTCAGGTACAATTTGCTTTGATGTTAAATTCAGACAAACCGCAATAAGTAATTCTTAATTACTGTTAGTAATACCAGAGAAAATTTTCTAATAAAATACAGAAAACAATCAACAGTCCTATCTAGCTGTGATGTCTATGAACCACAACAATGACCAGCCCTTAAGATATTCCTAAAGGTGCAATGGTGGCACTTATATTTTGATGGTGACCTACAGCTGTTTCATTGGACACACTGCCTACTTAAGGGGAAGGAAATCATGCCTCATCCCGTAATCTATCCAATTACATGAGGCTAGGAAGTCAACAAACCTTAGAGGAGACCCCCATGCCACTTTCCTAAGTGAGTACAGCTTCTAACTGCACTCTAATTACTTACCCTTATACCCACAGACACATGTGGCTCTCACCCCTCATCAAAGAAACTTCTTTTTGCAGAAGAAGGAGATCAACACAGAAAACTACGACTTGTCAGATGCAGAGAACAATGAACTGTGGAGTGACCACCCAACAAATACATCTACAATACAACGTCTGCACCTAAGGCTCAGTGAACAACTGGGTTTTGTTTTTGCTTTGAGATGAGATTTCATGCAGCCCAAGGTGTCCTTGAACTCTCTATGTAGACAAGGTTGACTTTGAACCCCAGAGCCTCCTGCCTCTGACTCCCAAGTGCTGACATTACTGATATGCAACACCACACTTGACTAAATCAAAACTTCCATGTACACACAGAGACATTTGAAACAAAAGAGAGAACAGAGATTAATTATATTAAATATCCCCAATCTTAAAACAGTAAATTCAATTAACTATCCTTGATCATGTAGACAGTTTGGAATCCCTGAAGGTTCCCACTACAGTCACCAAGGACTTTGCTGGAGCCTTAGACCTGCATCCATGGTAACAACCACTTCATTGAGCATGCATTAAACTTGCCCTTCTCAGAATGACAGCCACATGCCACATGAGGCTGAGGCCTTTGAAATGTGACAGTTCTTAAAAATGAATTTTCATATTCAAATGCCCTAAATTATTTTGCTAACTAAAGACAAACTCATTTCATATTTTCCCAGACTTTAAGCTGCTATAAATACACCTAGACACAACAGAGCATCCATTTCACAAGAGAGTTTTCCATTCAGGAAAAATTAGGTATCTACTCAGGAAGTCTACTAGGATATATTTTATCATTAAAACTAGTTAATGAATACTTTAGGAGAAAACATACTTGTGGAGAGTCAGCTAAATTACTCAATTGTCAGACTTAATTGTACAGTTAATTAATGTTAATTAGCTATGATGGGTTCTGTAATATTACATGTAAAAGTTAATTCTATTAATCTCATCCTTTATGGAGATTCACTTAAATGAAAGTTTGTTAAAAAATTATGTCTAATGTTAGTTTTCAGAAATGTAAAATTCTAAGAATTTAGGCCTTTCTTTTTTGAAAGTTTAGTTATAAATTTTTTATAAATAAAGAAACCAAGATGTTTTCTCACTTGAAAATAAGGAAATATACTTCAGAAAGCACCAGTTCCCAACTCCATAACAGAAAAAAATTATAGTGTTAGGTAATAAATTTCTATAAATTATGTTGCATGAATTATTCAGTTCAGTACTTCCATCATTTGACTCTATTAGATTCACCTAAGAATCTTTAACCACGAAATTTTCAGGATTTATGCTTAGATCAATAGAAACAGGTCTTTTGAGAGTGAAATCCAGTTCTTGATTTAAATTTTTTCATTCATTTATTTTGATTATTTTTGTTTATTTTTTCCATGTTTGTGTATTTTTATAGGTATGTGGTATACATGTGTTTGCAGGTGTGTGTGTGTGTGTGTGTGTGTGTGTGTGTGTGTGTGTGTGTAAGAACAACTCTGACATCTGTAGTTTTCACTCCCCCTTTATTCACTGAGGTAGGGTCTCTCAATCGAACTTAGTTTGCCCCAGTAATCTGCCTCTGGGTGCTAGAATTGCAGGTGAGAGGCTGGATCTACCCAACATTTACATGAGTTCCTGGAAATCCAAATTTGGGTTTTCATACTTGAATGGTAAGAGCTTTATCCACTGAACTAACTTCCCAGGCCCTCTCTAGGTTATTTTGATGCATAAGCAAATGTAAAATAAAATATTCTAGATACATATATATTTTGCTGAATCACTCACTATTCTCACTCTTTTTTTCCACATAGTCCAAGAGGAAATTCAGTATGCATAAAAATGAAAGAAGATAAAGTTGGAGAGCCTAGTTTGTTCTAACTTAGCCTATAGTTCATAAACAATATAAAAGATCCACTCTGGACAGTTCTGTAAGTAGCACGATCTTTGCTATCCAAAGCTGTTGCAATATCATCAGAACCATGTTGCTTCTAATTGGGGTATACATTGCAGAGTAAACAGGTGATAAGATTTTAAATATGGAGAACAATTATGACCTTTTTTCCCCTTTCAAGTGCCAGCTTTGATTTGTGAACTTTCTCCAACACTAGGAAGCATTTTCAGTAGACTTCATTGTGGAAAGGCTTAGAAGTTTCTCAGAGGTAAATCCCTCAAACCACAATGAGATTCTACCTGTAAAACCCAGAACCCAGAGCATCACTTTAGTAGCCTGGGTTTTCTCCATTAGTTAGCCTGAGATAGGGTTAAAGTGCAGGTATTTGGGAAATAATCCCTGGGAATGCAAGTTAGGAATCAAGAAAGAGAGAAGGGAAAAGGAAGGAAAGAGGGAAGAAAGGAAGGGAGGAGGAAGGGGGAGGGGGAGGGAGGAAGGAGGGAAGAAAGGAAGGGAGGAAGGAAGGAAGGGAGGGAGGGAGGGAGGGAGGGAGGAAGGAAGGAAGGAAGGAAGGAAGGAAGGAAGGAAGGAAGGAAGGAAGGAAGGAAGGAAGGAAGGACAGTTCAATGCCTGACATGTTCCTGACACTGAGGCTAGATTCTGCTAGAACCTTCTGAAGAAGAACGTAGAAGGTGCTCAAGAAGGATTGTGCTGTTGTTCTTTCCACTCTGGTTTGTATATGTGGGATGTTAATTGTTTCTATAAACATTGAACATCACAATATCAAAAGACCTGGAGCTCAACGGGGAATGCATGCATGAAAGCAAAAATGAATTGCTGTTAAATCATGTGTTCATATGAAGCTTGCCAATACAATAAAGGCTGACCTGAAAGATGGACCAGAAGACAGACAGCCCAGAGGGTTCCAATACAGTCAGATATGCACCAAGTGACTGAAGTCTTAACTAAAGATGTACAAGACTACAAGGCAGAGTACTGCTATTTGTGTGTTAAGGTATATCTAGAGTTCTCTAAGTTGCCAAAGCAGCTGAAGTCATGCTTTTCACATTTGTTACAATGACAGAGTAAATAGTGTCCATGTCCTCTTCATTGACTCAATTTCTTATTCTCATCCAAGTTTTGGCTTTTCTGCTCCTAGTGAATACTTACTGGCATCTCATCTGTAACCAGTGAGAAACAGTTAGTCCCTAAAAATATAGTACCTATTTAGCATGAAACTCATGTTGAAAAATTATGATAGGGTCTTAAGCATCTCTGTGATGCTGTTGAGATGGAGTCATAATGACTAATGCCACCTTGGCATAGTCAGAGAAAGCAAGAAGACTGTCAGTTGATCTTGTAATGGGGTTTCTAGAAGCATTCAAGCAGAGAAGAGTATGTAGTTCTGAATATTCACACTACTGAGAGGCTTCAGAGCCAGTGGCACTAATAGAAGAAACTGTCATAACACATCTATCTGACCCATGATTGTCAGCCGTGTTTCAGGAGAATGAGCTTTGCTCCTTAGCACTCTTATCTTTCTCCAGGGTGAGCTTGCTTTTCTTGACAAACTATTGTCATCACAATGCTTTGAAACTGAAGGTTTCATTCTATTCCCAAGACCAGCTTTCTTTTATGAATTGACCGTTCCTTCTAATTCCACGGTTTGAACATCATCTCTGATTGCTTTTCTGCAGTCATTGGCTATCTGTAGTTTTGATTTTGTGAGCCTCCATGCTAATTGTCTTTGAATCTTGATGTCCCTTTATTTCAGCAAAACCTGGAATAACATGTAGCTCAATCCCTCTCTGTAAATGTGTTGTTACAGAAAACTGTATCCATATTGTACAAAATATTTCAGTATTACATAGGAGTGTTAGACTTATTGTGCTTTTTAGTTATTAATTGCTGAATTATCATGTAGGAACTCACAAAATTGAATTTTATCTAATAGTACAATCTAATAGCACAAAGACAGAAGGAAATATTCATTTCTTCATGTTTTTCAGTTCAGATGGACACCTCATCTTTAACTCCATCATTTAATCATATTGATGACAATTCTATTTCTTTTGTGAGTTTTTCTACTTAGGCTTAAGGATAAAGGGGATGTGTTAGCTCAAATAAGCAAATAATTAAAGAAGCATTTGACTCACAATAGAGTTTTACCTCATGTTTAACAAGTAGCAACTAAACATTTCTGCCTCCACTTCTTAGATGACAGTCTGTGTTGAATTTATTTTCAAAAGATCCCCCATCCCCATTCAGAAACCATAAGATGACTGCAGCAATTCTAGTTCCTGAATTCTCTTGTCTAGTGGTGGAAGAAAATGAGACTATTTCTGGGAATTCACAGTTAAATATTTATTGAGCCTTATTGGATCTGATTGGCTTATTCATTTATATTGGACAGTTACAGATTGAATTGTTTTCCCAACATTTACACCTTTATATTTTGAAGTCCTATATTTCAATATCTGTGAATTTTACCTTACTTGTAAACGAGTAGTGAGAACATAATTTATTCAGGTGAGGTGATACAGCAGGAGATCATATGGGCACTAATCTACTATAACTAGCATCTTCATGAAAGGGGGACATTTCAATATATGTGCACAGGGGAAATGTGACACGGAGATAAGAGAGAAGTCAGAGTGCTACATCAGAATCCTAGAAACACCAAAGCTCACCCCCAGATTATCGGAAGCAGAGAGAAAATCATGAAACAGATCCTGCACCACATTTCCCCAAAGGAACTACTTCCTCCCAACATGGAGATCTCAGTTATGATCTCAGTAAGACTGTGAGACAATACACTTCAGTAGTCTAAGTCACCTGGTTTGGTACACCTTAATCACAACACCAGAAAACAAATAAATTGACCTAGCCCTGTGACAAGATGCTTCCACTGCTCTGGTCAGACTTGAGTCATGTGACCATCACCACACCAGGGATGCCATATGAACACCAGAAAAAGGGTAAGGAAGGGATGACTCAGAGGAGTAAGTTAAAGTGGAGGATGAGCAGAGACTGAATAGAGTAAACCTTCAACTGTGGACCAGTTTCTTATTTCCTTTCTAGGGAGGCCAACCTCTCATGTCCATTTATCTATATCAGCCTTTGTCTTGTTAGTTCTCCAGTAATGCCTAATAACACCCCCCACCCCGACAAGATCAAGTGTCTCATGGACCCTGCAAACATTGGAAATGGCTATGGTTTCCTTCCAAGGCTGAAGGAATTATGTACTTTGAATGAAACTCTTGTTTGTCCTCGGGTGGTATCTATTGTCTGGAGGAGCCATCAAAGATCCAAGAAAAGCTTTCTCTGTGCTCCTCTGTTTCTTCTCTGCTCTGCTCCTGCCATCTTTCTGCCTCTCCAGGCCTGGTTTCTTTCTAATAAAGCTCTTTCTAACTGGTAAAAAAAAATCCAAGAAAAGCACACTAGTGGGAGATCCACCTGCACAGAGACCTTTCCAGGAAGGAGCCTGTGATCAGAGGTGTGACTTCAGACAGGGCTTCAGTGTAACACAATTATAATGTGAATGACTAAGAGTTTCAGTACAAGTAGACACTGATGTTTATGGCATGTCTGGAGGATACACACACAGAGATCAGAGAGTCAAACAGGGTCTGAATGAAATGGACTATAAGTAAAAGCCTTCATGGTATCCAAATAGGGTTCCATGGAGAGTTTTATTTGGTAGGGTTTAAAAAGCAACTAGGCACAAGTCACCTGAGGTCACAGAATGACTGGAAGATTGGGAAGTAATGACTACAGCATGTATGCACAGTTCATGTAAAATGTGATGACCCACTGGGCCAGGGAGGCAGGTGTCATCTAGCTGTCCTAGGGAAGTGATCATTCTCAACAGCTATAATGCAGATGTCAGATCAGCTACATCAAGGGACTGAGACATGGGGGGTGCAGAGTGGAAAACTTCATCAACTGTGTCTGAGCACTGTTTCTGGTGTGACAAAATACAACTTGTATTTAAGATGGGTAATGAGACAATACAACAACATTAACATTTGCTTCAAGATTGTACTTGGAAATAATGTTCTCTGGTAGACAATTACAATGACGATACTTGATCCAATGTTGCACTTACTATTCATAATAAAATGCATTGCTATTTAACATAAAAAGCATATAGAACTTCATAGTTTGAACAGGAAATTATCTCCACAGGCTTCTGTGCTGGGGGCTTGGTTGCTAGCTGATAGGATGTAAGAAGGTGATTAGATTCAGAGGGCTGTGCCCTAGTCAGTTCATTGAATTAACCTCTTAATTGATCCACAATACAATGGTATTATAGGGAATTGATGAAATGTAGGAAATTGAGCTTCATAGGAGGGAACGGGGCATGTCTCTGGGTACTAGGTTTTCCCATGTCCTTGTCCTTGTATTCTATTTTCTCTGCTTATTGGCTGACATGGCATGGGCTATTCTGCTCTAATTTATCTTCCTGGCCAAGATGGAATGAAACCTCAAAATCCGTGAGCAAAATAAATTGTTCCTTTCTGTAGGTGTTTCTGTCAAAGAGTCTGTCACAAGAATAAGAAATGTAATTATAACACCAAAGCAGTAATTTAAATATCTGTAGGAATTATATAAAATCTGGTGCTCCAGAAGAGTGAGTAAAAATACATATCAAAAAGAGGAAAGTCATGGAGATCCTGACTGGTTCGGCAGAACCAGTCCCTTCACACCCTCCAGAGGTCATAAATGGGGTGGATGTTGGGGTGGGCCAGCTCAGTGCCGTGGATGTGGGCCTGGGTGGCGGCTGAGTTGGTAGTCCAGGCCTCTGGTGGGACTGACCACCTCAGGCAAGCGGAGAAATCAGCTCTCCTGCATCCACGCCACTAGTCCCAGCTCTCTTGCTGCATCAGTGCGTAAGCCATTGAGGGCCAGGAGCAGCTCTTCTGTGAAGGGTGGGCTGGCTCTCCCAGGGCCAGCTCAACATGGCCCTTGGACTTCAACACTAATGGTTCACATGTGTCCTGGTAGTAACAAGGGCTGCAGACATCAACACAGACCCAGACACGGCCTCAGCAATAGCTTGACCTGGACATCTCTATGGCCCTGGGTGGCAGCACAGGCCACTCAGATCAGTATGGCCCTCATGGCAGCATGGCCCTTGGAACACCAACATGGCCTCAGGTGGTGGTCCAGACCCCAGGTATCCACCTGGCCTTTAGTGGTGGCAGGAATCACAGGAATCAACACAGACCCTGGCTGTGGTACGGCCATAGACCCAGGTCTGGCCCTTGGTAGCAGCTCAGTCCTGGATGACACCATGGCCCCAATCAGACAGATTCATAGCCAAAGCACATTATTGAAATTTCCTGGAAGTTCAAGGCTGATACTTACTTTATAATATAAGTGAATGCTGAAAACTTTAATATATCCTACCAGTAGATATATTTGTGTGTCTTTAGCCATACATATAGCTAAAAATGTGGTTTTGCTTTCTCAGGTACTGTCTTAGTTAGGGTGTCTATTGTTATGATGAAACACCATGATGCAGAGGCCATCATGGAGAAGTGCTACTTACTGGCTTGATTTCCCATGGCTTGCTCAGCCTGCTTTCTTATAGAACCCAGGATCACCAGCCCAGGAATGGCATGACCCAAAACAGGCTGGGCCCTCCCCCACTGATCACTAATTACGAAAATGCCTGACAGCCAGGTCTTATGGAGACATTTTCTCAATTGAGGCTCCCTCCTCTCTGATGGCTCTAGCTTGGGTGGAGTTGACATACAACTATTCAGTACAGATACCTTGTTTCAATGTTTTAACCTTTTAAGAACCCTGGTTTCCTGTCCATTCTAATTACCGGGAATGGAAGTTTAGTTATGGACTCCATGGAGGATAAGGAACACAATTCTGAGATTTTTCTCATTATGGACTACATTAATAGCTGTGATGGTTAATTTTGATTTTCAACTTGAAGGGATTTAGGAAACAACTCTCTGGGCATGTCTGTGAGGAAGTTTCTATAGTAGGTTAATTAGGTGGGAAGACCCACCCTAAATGATGGAAGGAGGCACCATTCCATAGGTTGGGGTCCCAGGCTGAATAAGAAGAGAGTGTCTAGCTCTCTTTCTTGATTATGCATTCACTGTCACCAGCTGCCATTGTCACTCTCCTGACACCAGAACTTCCCTGCAGTGATGGATGATGATTTCAAACTTTGAGCCAGTGTGAACTTTTATTGCTTTAATTGTTTTTGTCAGGTACTTGATTGCAGTGATATCTAATGCAATAATTAATAAATAAAATTTCCCAATAAAGTATAAAGCTACAATGACTAATTGTCACTGATTTTGGCGAAATGGGGGGAAAAAGTATGTGCTTTATTTGTAATTACAAAAAAAGAGGAGTTTGGGGGCCATTGAAATGGCTCAGCAGGTAAAGGTGCTTGCCACCAAATCTGACTTGATCCCCAGGACCCATATTATAGAAAGAAAGAATAGACTCCCATGACTCTCTGCTCTTCACTTGCATATCAGGGCACACATGGGCCTTCCCTCTTATAAGTAAATATAAAACATTTTTTTAAAGAAAGGATAGTTTGAGGTAGAAACAAATTCTGTGTAGTAGTAAAATGTGAAAAGCCTCGAATTGTACTTTGGGGGAGTATTGAAGTCATTGCATATACATCTTTGATGTGTATATTAAGATAATAAGGGTTGAGCCATTGGTATATGTATTCACGAAATGGGCCGTTAACATTCTGTTTGTTTTATATTCGACTCTTTAGGGTCTACTAATTTACAATTAAATTTAAAAATCCACTTGGACTAATGAGCTAATAATTGCAAAGAACCTGGAGCAGGGATAAACGACACCACAAGAGGATACATTTCTACTTGTGAAAGTTAAAACACCAGAGACTTTAATTACGTCCCTTGCTAACCCTGACTTGTAATCAGTTGTGGGCACCATCTCATTAATGTCTTACTATGGAGCTCCTAAAGAAAATGATGAAACCCATTTTATCTCCCAAGTTTGAATATTTTGTTGTAGGGATTTTCTGATGATTTTGCATAAAGCCAATAAGTTCTCTGTTTTCATTGCAATTCAAGGGGCTCTAATTACATCATGAGAACTTCTATTTCAGTTTCTTACTTGAGCAATGGGTATATGTTTGAGGGATGATATGTTTAAGGCAGCAGGAAAACTGCACCTACAACTATATATATATACAACTATATATATATATATATATATATATATATATATATATATATATAGTTGTATACACACACACAGGCAAACAGATGAAGCTAGGCTCAGTATAATGGAGATATAGATTACTGTTTTTTAGTACTTTCAAGAGCTAAACTTAAATAACAAATGCTGGAGGTCATGACAAAGATTTTCCTGTCTGGTATTTTTCAATTACATGTTATAAAAATGTAGGAAGGATTATATGCTTACAAATGTATGTGTATGTATTTATTCTTTCAAATTTGAAACATATCAAAGCTACAGAAAAGAGGGAACAGTATGATGAACACTCTTATATGGTTAACTTTAATTCTACCAGGTGTGTGTTGATCAGTTTTTAGAAAAGTCTGAATCTAATTTGCATTTCTGCTTATATAGATTATATTGGTAAATGTCCATTACTTGTCATTCACTAACAAAAATTTTGAAGACATGGATTTATTTTTAATTTACTGCTATACATACATTTCTTGCATCAACTTTAAAAACCAAGATATACATCCTGAGTATATGTAAATTAATTTCTAAATGGTCTTATTAAATAAAAAACACAGAGTCAAATATAGGGGTGAAAGTCTTAGAACATGGAAATAGGGAAAGCCACCAGCCAACCTGACCTCACCAACTCTGCAGCTTCCAAATGCCACGATTTCCTGTCTACCCAGGTATTATATGCCTTGCTTTTCTGCCCTCTCATTGGCTCTCTTAGGCCAGCTACCTCATTTCCTCTTCCTACACAGCTCTGTCACTTCCTGTCTGTCTGTACAGACCTCCAGGTCTCTATGGTTGGTACTGGGATTAAAGGCATGTGTCACCACAATTAGCTCTGTTCCCTAGTGTGGCCTTGAACACACAGAGACCTTGCCTGCTAAGTGATAGGATTAAGGGCATGTACTGCCTGACTTTTGTGTTTACTATAGTGACTGGGTTTCCTCTGATCTCCAGGCAAGCTTTATTTTATTGGGAGACACAGTATACTGGGGGACACAATATATCACCATAAGTAAGCATTCTTATTTTCTGTTTAGAAAGCATTTCATTGGGGTGGTGTAGCATGATTCTTAAAAGGTCTTATTAATAGAAACAAACTTGCAGCCAGGTATTGGGGTGAACACTGAAAGATCAGAGAAACAGAACAGGCCACAGCCAACCTCACCTCACCAATTCCTCAGCTGATCCTGTTTCCTCAGACTGGAAGCCTCTGAGTCCTCATCCAATGGATTACAGCTGAACTGCTGCTCAAAAGCCTAAAAGCTTAACAGGGCTCTAGTTCCTGGTCCTTATATACTTTTCTGCTTCCTGCCATCACTTCCTGGAATTAAAGGCATATGTCACCATGCCTGGCTGTTTCCAGTGTGACTTTGAACTCACAGAGACCCAGATAGATCTCTGCCTCCAGAATGCTAGGATTAAAGATGTGAGTGCCACCATTTTCTGGCCTCTATGTCTATCTAGTGGCTGTTCTATTCTCTGCTCCCCGCCCCCCCCCATAAGTTTATTAAGGTGCACAATATATTGGAGAACACAATGTATCACCATAGGGTGATAACAAAGGTTAAATATCTCAAGTGGGCTAACTGCTGATTTCTCATTCTTCCAAGTCAAATCCCCTAAATTCACCCCCAGAATTGTAGTAGACCACCTGTTGTTGCCTCTCCACACTCTCTGTGCCCACTTCCAGAGGACTAAGCAGATCCTGCTTTGATCCCCCCTGTGGACCCTCTCAGCCCTTACTTCCTATTCTATCTCCATTCCTAAGTGTTAGCTCTAGAAACACATTTTATCTGGAACTCTCAGTAGCCAAACCTACCAGGCTCCTAGAAGAATTTCCTGCCAGGCAATGCACAGCAACCAAACTCTCCAAAAAAACAGAGAGGGCAACTGAAACCCAGGAACAAAAGATCTACCCAACAAAGACAAGACTAGATATCAGCACCAAATTACAAAATTCCCAAACCCAGATACCTAGATGCCAGCATAAAAACACAATCAATAACAGTCAGTACAATATGTCCTTGCTAAAGCCCAGCAACCCTCCCACAATGCTAAGGCCCTGAGTATTGCAACATAGCTGAAGCACAAAAGAAGGAGTTTAAAATAGCTCTTGAATAAGATAGAGGTCCTTACAGAGGAAATGAATAAACCCCTTAAAGAAATTTAGGAAAACACACACACACACACACACACACACACACAAAAAAAAAAAAAAAAAAAAAAAAACAGTGGAAGAAAATGAATAGAACAGTTCAAGATTGGGGGTAGTGGAAATACAATAAAGAAAACCCAAACAGAGGGAAATCAGGAAATGAAACATTCAGGAACTCGAACAGGAACCTCAGAGATAAGCCTCACCAACAGAATTCAAGAGATGGAAGAGAGAATCTCAGGCATTGAAGACATGATAGAAGAAATGGATACCTCGGTCAAAGAAAATGTTAAATCTAAAAAAAAAAAAAAAAAAAAAATCCTGGAACATAACATCCAGGAAATGTGGGACACTAGGAAAAGACCAAATCTAAGAAAAATAGGAATAGAGAAAAGAAGATGAAGAAACCCAGGTCAATGGCACAGAAAATATTTTCAACAAAATTATAGAAGAAAAATTCCATAACCTAAAAGAGACGCTTCTCAAGGTACGAGAAGCATACATAATTTTAAATTGAATGGACCAGAAAAGAGAGTCCCTTCCATACATAATAATCAAAACACTAAAGTTATAGAACAACAACACAAAAAAGGATATTAAAAGCTACAAGGGAAAAAGACCAAGTAACAAATAAAAGCAGAACTATTCAAATAAGTTCTGACTTCTCAATGGAGAGTCCAAAAGGAAAAAGCACCTGGACGGATGTTCTACAGACTCTAAGAAACCACAGATGCCAGCCCACTCACTATACTCTGCAAAACGTTCAGTCACAATAGAAATAGAAAATAAGACATTCCATGATAAAACCAAATTTAAGCAATATCTATCTACAAACCCAGCACTACAGAAAGGGATAGAAGGGAACTCTAACTTAAAGAAGTTAATCACACTCAAGAAAACACAAGGAATAAATAATTCTCAACCATCAAATCAAAAGAGGGGAAACATACACAACAACAATGTAACAGGAATCAACAAACACTGCTTATTGATATCTCTCAGTTCCCCCAATAAAAAGACACAGACTAACAGAATGAATGAGAAAACAGGATCCCTCCTTCTGTTGCATCCAAGAATAGACATCACCTCAGGGTAAAGGTTGGAAAAAAATATTCCAAGCAAATAGATCTAAGAAGCAAGCTGGTGTAGCCATTTTAATATCTGACAAAGTAGACTTCAAACCAAAATGTCAGAAGAAGTAGAGAAGGACACTACATATTTATCAAAGGAAAAATCCTCTAAGAGGACATCTGTTCATCAAACACAGGGCCCCAAGTTCATAAAAGAAATACTACAATAGCTTAAGACACATATTGACCCTCATACACTGATAGTGGCAGACTTCAATACCTCACTCTTACCAATAAGAAGATCATTAAGACAAAATCTAAACAGAGAAATGCTGGAGCTAACTGACGTTATAAACCAAATGGACTTATCAGAGATTCACAGAACATTTCACCCAAATACAAAAAAATAGTCCTTCTTCCCTGTGATTCATGGAACATTCTCCGAAACTGACCACACACTCAGACACAAAGCAAGTCATAGCAGATACAAGAAAATTGAAATAACACCCTGCATCCTATCAGACAACCACAGATTAAAGCTGGAGATCAACCACAACAGAAACAACAGAATGCTTACAAACTCATGGAAACTGAACAACTCACTACTGAATGAGAAATGGGTCAAGACAGAAATTAAAGACTTTTTAGAAGAGAAAGAAAGTAAATACACAACATACCCAAATTTATGGGACATAATGAAGGCTTTTCTAAGAGGCAGGTTCATAGCATTAAGTGCCTACATAAAGACAGCTGGAGAGATCTCATACTAGTAACTCAGCAGCACATCTGGAAGCTCTAGAACAAAAAGAAATAACATAGAAAAGAAATACACAGCAAGAAATAATCAAAGTCAAGTTTGAAACACAAAGAATAAATGAAATGAAAGAGTTTGCTCTTTAAGAAAACCAATAAGATTTGTAAGCCCTTATCCAAATTAACTAAAAGGTGAATAGAAAATATTCAAATTAATAAAATCAGGCCAGGTGGTGGTGGCACATGCCTTTAATCCCAGCACTCCAGAGGCAGAGGCTGGCAGTTTGATGCCAGCCTGGTCTACAAAGTGAGTTCCAGGAAAGGTGCAAAGCTACACAGAGAAACCCTGTCTCGAAAAACAAAAAATAAAATAAAATAAAATCAGAAAAGAAAAGAGGAACATAGCAACAGACATGGAGGAAATCCAGAGAATCATAACTACATACTTTAAAAAAAATCACATTCTACCACACTGGAAAATCTAAAAGAAATGAATAATTTTTTCAAAACATACCAATTGCCAAGGTTAAACCAACATCACATATGAAATTTAAACAGACCTATGACCCCTAGTAAAACAGAAGTAGTAATTAAAAGTCTTCCAACCAAAAATACCAGGGGCAGATGATTTTAGCACAAAATTCTACCAAACCTTGACAAAAGAGTTAATGTCAATATACCTCAAACTATTCCACAAAATAGCAATAGTAGGAACACTGTCTAATTTGTTTTGAGACCCAAACAACATAAAGACCCAACAAAGAAAAAGGTAGACCAATTTTCCTTATGAACATAGATGCAAAAATTCTCAATAAAATATTTGTAAACTGAGTTCAAAAATACATCAAAAACATCATCCACCATGACCAAGTAGGCTTCATGCTAGAGATGCAAAGGTAGTTCAAAAATATGTAAATAGGTAAATGTAATTAATCTACCATATAAATAAGCTGAAAGACAAAAACGACATGATCATCTCATTAGATGCAGAAAGGCCCTGGAGGAAATCCAACACCCCTTCATGATAAAAATCCTAGAGAGATTACAGATACAAGGGACATACCTAAACAAATAAAGGCAGTCTACAGCAAGCCCATAGCCAACATCAACTGAAATAGAAACTCAAAACAATTCCACTAAAATCAGGAATAAGACAAGGTTGTCCATTCTATTCACACTTATTCAATATAGTACTTGAAGTCTTAGCTAAAGCAATAAGGAAACTGAAGGGGATCAAGAGAATACAAATTGGAAAGTAAGAAGTCAAAGTATTTTTATTTTCAAATGATATGACAGTATACATAACTAACCCTAAAAATTCCACCAGAAGCTGGGTACAAAAATAACTCACAAAAATCAGTAGCCCTTCCACATAAAAATGGTAAACAGAATGAGAAAGAAATCACAGACACAACACCTTTCACAATAGCCCCAAATAATATAAAATATCTTGGGGTAAGTCTAACCAAGTAAGTAGAACACTTGTATGGTTAAAAAAAAAATCTTCAAGTCTTTGAAGAAAGCAATATAAGAAGTTATCAAAAAATGGAAAAAAC
The DNA here is from genome assembly GCF_049852395.1 of Peromyscus maniculatus bairdii. NCBI lineage: Eukaryota > Metazoa > Chordata > Mammalia > Rodentia > Cricetidae > Peromyscus > Peromyscus maniculatus. Next base: position 76,550,916 of record NC_134853.1, read on the forward strand.
TCCCATGCTCATGAATCAGCAGGATTAATATAGTAAAAATGGCCACCTTACTAAAATCAATCTAGATTTAATGCAATCTCCATCAAAATTCCAATACAATTCTTCACAGATCTTAAAAGGACAATCTTCAGCTTCATATGGAAACAGAAAAATTCAGGATAGCTAAAAACAATCCTGAATCATAAACAAACTGCCGGAGGTATCACCATCCTCAATTTCAAGTTGTACTACAAAGCTATCATAATAAAAACAGCATGGTATTAGAACAAAAACAGACATATTGATCAGTTGAAGGCTCAGACATAAATACATGCACCTACAGACACCTATTTTTTTTTATAAAGAAGCCAGAAATATATATATATATACAGACAGTATCTTCAGCAAATGGTGCTGATCAAACTGGATGTCTGCATGAAGAATCCAAACAGATCAATACGTATTACCCTGCACAAAACTCAGCTCCAAGTTTATCAAAGATCTCAACATGAAACCTGATACACTGAACCTTGTAGAAGAGAAAGTAGAGAACAGTCTTGAACTCATTGGCACAGGAGAAGACTTTTTAAACAGAATATCATTAGCAAAGGCACTAAGACCAACAATTAATAAATGGGGCATCTTCAAACTGAGAAGCTTCTGTAAGGCAAATGGCACCATCATTCAGACAAAGCAGATACCATCTTTGGTAAGGAAGCTACTCTGCAGGCTACCAAAGGAAAAAAGTACACACCAACCCAGGCAGATCAACTCCATTGATCTAAACTGGAGTCCCACCTGTATGATATTCTAGTGCAATGGTGGCACAAGCTTGTGAGAGTAATGAACAAATATGTGATCTGACTTAAGGCCTGCTCCATGAGATGGAATCCATACCTGACACTGCTTCAATGATCAAGAATCCAAGACTAGCTAGGCCAGGGACCAGGGGTAAAACCAAACACTACTGTTCTAAAAAAAAAAAAAAAAAAGACAAAAACAAAATACAGTGTCTTGCTCAGTCAGCGTCAGAGAAACTTCTTCCTGCAGCAAATGGGAACAAATTCAGAGACACACTGCAGAAAGTGTGAGACTTGAAACACTCAGCCCTGAAAAGGTTCTCTCCATCAAATCCCTCACCTCAGGGCTCATGGAACCCTGCAGAAGAAGATGCAGAAAGAGTGTTAAGAGCCAGATGGCATGGAGGACACCAAGAAACAAGGCCTTCTAAATCAGAATGATTGAAGCTCATATGAACTCACAGAGATTGAAGCAGCATGCACAGGTCCTAGAGGTCTACACCTGATGGGGCCCTAGAGCTGAAAGAAGTGGACACATGTCCCCACCCCAAACCCATGATCAATCCCCAATAGATAACCACTTGAAAATTAAAATTTAGTTTCCTCCAAGGGAGTCTCACTGGGGAAACAAACTACCCTTAAGGGTATCCTGCATGCCCAGCAGTAGATGGCCAACAGAAAAAGAACTCAATGGCATCTTTGAAGGTTTCTTGTCTCACTATGTCCCATCAAGGCTTTCCTTTTTTTTTTTTTGTTCTTTCCTTTCATTTTTCTTTTTCTTTTTTATTTTATTTATATTTTTCCTTTTCTCTTTTTACCCTCCAGGTCCTTTGTATACATATTATGGCTTCCAGTTTAGTGTTTTTATGGGATTTCTGAATATGCAAACAAGTGGGTCTCTGTTTCTTGTGCCCCCTCTTGGGCCCCTTTTCTTGTTTGTTGGATTTGTTAGTTTTTCTTTTGTTATATTATATTTTATTATTATCCTTTAAAATTATTATCCCATTTGTTTTTTAATGAGAAACAGAAAGCAGATGGACCCAGATGGGAGGGGATGTGGGGAGGAGCTGGGAGGAGTATAAGGTATGAAACTGTAATCAGAATACATGTGTGAGAAAAGAACAGAAAGAAAAAAAGTGCTCTGCTGATGACACAATGATCTATCCCACATAAATACATATTTAATAAGCACTGAGAGAATGCTTTCAGATGTCCTTTCTAGTTTCTATTTTATATTTCCTTATACTCTCAGCATTTCTTTTTTATGTTGTGTTATGACATGGTATCCCATATAGCCTTGAACTCACTGTGTAATTGACTTGTAATCAGTTAGTTTCTGTTCATCCTGCCTCAAGCCCCCACATGCTGGAATTCCAGCTGTGTCCAACCACATCCAGCCTTGTACTTAAAGAGTATTATACGTTAAACTTCTCTGTGTCCAGGATATTGTGAATATATTTTTATTAACAGTAATTTTAATAGTCTTTTTGAGAATGTGGCTAAAAGCAACTAAACTCAAAATGGGTGGTACCAAGTGAACACATAATTCAACTGTCATGATGACATTTTGAGATAATATTGACTAAATTAACTTTTTGTCAAGTGATGACATCTATATTATGATCCCTCTTGTGCTCAAAGTGGTGGCAAGATAGCAACAATGATAAGAATACGGAACAAAAGTTTGTCCTGGAACTAGTTAGTACGGCACCTGAGGACTAACCAGGATGCTTTTTAGCCAGTGTCATCTTAACCAGAACAATGTTTATCTACATTACAGAAACTCAGTTTTTCTAATCACCCGTCGCCACCTCTGCACATCTGTTATGTCTCTATGCACATGTGTACATATGCACATCTTTTTTTTTTTAGATTTCTCATAGGCTTTTCTTTTTTATATTTAAATTTTTCCATACAATATATTTTGATTGTGTTTTTTCTTTTTTAATTCTTATGGTCAGCATGCTGAGAATAAGAGATCATGGAGTGTTTGACTCTAACTGGGATACCTATATTACACCCCCTCCCTAAAAGGCTTAGGGACTGTTGCAGAAGAGAGACTGGGAAGATTCAGAGAGCCAGATGTAGTGGACATCTGCAACATATTTGATGGGCATGTCAGGGCCATTGAACACATGAACTGAACTCAGGTGTAAGTACATCCACAAGACCTACACAAATACCTAAGATCAAGTCAGCCAGAATACCAGCATAGAAGGGGAGGACTCTTGAGGTCCAGTCTCAGTTCCTGTTGCAGCAAGATCCAGTTTTCTTCTGGGATGTGATCCTGGAGAGCCTGCCCACACTCCAGTAGATGGCCTTTACACCCATGCACACACAGAGAACACTAAGTGGAGTCAGTGGGTTTAAAAACACAGCATGTAAGGTTTGGAGAAATGTGATGGCTGGATAAGGTAGGCGAAAAATTGAGGGAGGATTTAACTAAAACACAATATATGTATCTATGAAATTCTCAAACCATGAAAGAGTGTTCATATTCTCTTCTAAAAATAAACTATCTAAGAATTAATATAATTACTTATGAAAAGTGAAAACCCAGAACAAGATAAAGTGTTTTAAATGTCATACATAGATCTAGGAGAAGGAGGAATATATCTGGACCTTAGTGGAGGTGGAAATAAGTCAAGGGAAGAATAGAAACATTATCATTCAGCCTTCAAAGAGATATAGAAACAGGTCTGAAATAGAGTGCACCCAGCCATGGAAATTGCATCTTTGGTCATATCAATAGTATAAAATTAAGCTGAGAGTGGGGGTAAGGTACCTGAAAGGATTATAATTAATTCTGACATTTGTTGTGTGTAATTACACACATATGCTTCTCATGTGTTTAATTAAGGTCACAAAGTCTACCATCCTAGCAGAAAATCTCATATATAATAATGCTCAAAATTATGTGTTACATCTTGTTAGAAAATAGATTTTTATTGGAGTAGGACGTTGAGAAACACATCAGAATGTCTGTGAGCATCTTATTTCAGGAAAGTACAATAATTATAAATTATTCTAGGGAATCTTATTTATTTATTCTTTTGTTTTTGTTTGGTTTGGTTTGGTTTGGTTTGGTTTGGTTTGGTAGGGAATGGTACTCGTGTGGGAACCAAAAGGTTGGTTTCAGACATGCCCTTCAAAACTAAAGAGGCTAACCTAAGTATTACATGCTGAAAGAAATTTCTAGTTTTCTCTATTTTTATACGGCAGCCATGGGATATACTGTCAGTCAAAAAAAATGGATTGTGAATTTATAGTACATGTCATTTGATCACACTTTTTCCATCCCTGTTCTCCGTGGCTTCTTAAACTGGATGCTCTGAGGAGCTAACAAGAGACTGGTGAAGTGTTAAGAGACTTAGATTCAATGACTCCATATCAAAATACCATCATTGCTATAGTTTTGACTTCAGCAATTATAATTTAAAGATCTGCCAGGGCAACTCTAAGGTATAGCTGTGACTAGGATGCTTAGATTGGATCCTTACAATAATTCCTTTCAGACCTTGGTTGCAGACTTTAACACATCTGCTGAGGGCTGAGCCTATCTGAGACTTTCTCAGAGACCCCGATGAAAGCCACAAGTTGAATCTAGTTCTGTGTCCTTGCTCAGGAGCACACTTGGTAAGGCCAGTCTAGGGCTGAGGCCTGGGCCTTGAAATAGTTAATGTGTTGGTTCCTATGAACTTGGCTTCCCCTCCACCCCTCAAGAGACTGGAATTACCAGTCCCAAGGCCACTGTGTGCTCCATCTGTAATGCTCTTGAGATAGTCTGTGTTTCTTTGTGAAATACTGCCTGATTAGCCTCCTGCTGACTTTGTCTTATTGTATGACTGAGTCTGCAGACTCTGTCCCATTTCTCCTATGAAAATATAATGAAGTGTGATAGCTTGTGCAAAACCTCCCAATCCCAAACCTTATCTCCTCTTTCTTCTGTCCTCTTTATCTTCTGATTTCATGGTTCTCTCTCAGTACCCTGCTACTGAGGAACCACCTGCTGGTCCAGGTCAATTGGCTCCTGAACAGGCACACAGAACTAGGTCTTTTTGTCCTTTCATCAGGGCCCCTGAGAAAGCCTTGGACTGATCTGGCCCTCAACACAGATCCTTCCTGTATTTGAGGAACATAGTGGATTTTACCAGTAGCTGGCAGTTCTGCTAGCTCCCAGCTATCTTTCAATCTTTCAAATGTAGAAGAGTTATTTTAGTTTATGGTTCCATATGGATAAGAGTCCTTCATAACCATGAGGTAGGACAGCAGTTAGACGGTGTGACTAGGTCAGAACACTGGGAATGCACATCTTGAACCACAAGCGCAAAGCAGGGAGAGTAAACTGGAATTGGCACTAGGCTTTTAATCTGAAAGCCCACTTCTAATGACATACTTCCTTTAGCAAAACCAAACCTCTTAAACCTCCTCTAGCAATGCTACCAACTCCGAACCATTAATGTTCAATTGCTCAGTGCAGTGTTCAATGCCTGAGACAACAGAGGAACATTTCTTTTTTTTTTTTTTTAATTTTATTTATTTTATTTTACAATACCATTCAGTTCTACATATCAGCCACGGGTTCCCCTATTCTCCCCCCTCCCATACCCTCCCTTTACTCCCAGCCCACCCCCCCATTCCCACCTCCTCCAGGGCAAATCCTCCCCCGAGGACTACGATCAACCTGGTAGACTCAGTCCAGGCAGGTCCAGTCCCTTCCTCCCAGACTGAGCCAAGTGTCCCTGCATAAGCTCCAGGTTTCAAACAGCCAACTCATGCAATGAGCACAGGACTTGGTCCCACTGCCTAGTTGCCTCCCAAACTGATCAAGCCAATCAATTGTCACACCTATTCAGAGGGCCTGACCCAAACCCAGAAAAACAGTCATGGTATGTACTCACTCATAAGTGGATTCTAGATATAAAATAAAGAACAATCAGACCACAATGTAGATGTAACCAACCGTCTTATTAAATAAGAAACACAGAAACAATGTAAAAGAGAAAGCCTAGAAGTCAGAGCTCAGAGCTAAAATCTCACCCTTCCTCCTGCTGTCCCAGCTTCGCGAAAAGAGACCTACTTCCTGTCGGTTCGTATTTTTAAAGTATGTTGTTCTGCCTTCTCATTGGTTGTAAACCCAAACACATGACTGCCTCGTCACTGTCTGAATGTACAGCCCCCTAGGTCTTAAAGGCATATGTCTCCAATGCTGGCTGTATCCCTGAACACACAGAGATCTTATGGGATTAAAGGCGTGTGCCGCCACCGCCACACTCTTGCTATGGCTCTAATAGCTCTGACCCTGAACACACAGATATCTATGGGATTAAAGGCGTGTGCCACCACCGGCACACTCTTGCTATGGCTCTAATAGCTCTGACTCCCAGACAACTTTATTTATTAACATACAATCAAAATAATAATTCAGTACAATTAGATTATCACCACATTTCCCCTTTTCTATTTTAATAAAAAGAAAAAGAAAGCAAAAGGTTATAACTAACAAAAGAAAAACTATATACAAAAGTACAATAACTATATACAATATATACAAGTAATAAATACCTAAACAGGTATTTGACAAATCAGAGAAAATAATTCCATTATCTATCCTATTTTGGGCCAGGCAGGAAGTAGGTGGGACAAGGAGAGAGGAGAATTCTGGGAAGCGGAAGGCTGAGGGGAGAGACACTGCAGCCACCGCGAGGAGAAGCAGCATGTGGAGACGCCAGGAAGCCACCAGCCACGTGGCAAGGTATAGATTTATAAAAATGGGTTAATTTAAGATAAAAGAACAGTTAGCAAGAAGCCTGCCACGGCCATACAGTTTATAAGTGATATAAGCGTCTGAGTGATTATTTTATAAGTGGATTGTGGGACTGCGGGGCTTGGGGAACCTGGAGAGAAGCCCTCCAGCAACACCACAACCTATAGAACCATGGAGGCTATATATATATAGCATGAAGGTCCCTAGGACGACTGTGGCTTATAATAAATTTCGGTTTTACTCAATTATTGGAACATTTCTTATTCAAGCTACCATGGTGATTAAGAGGAAAATCAGATACGGGATTCTGAAAGATTATCAAACCTTCAGAACCTTGGGAAAACATGACACATTAGTGAACAGCAAGTTGTGTAAATGATCATATGTGAGCCTGTACACATGCTCATGAACACATGCACAAGTCAGAGGAGGATTTAGGTGTACAATTTAATCACCTTCAGCATTATTCATTCGAGACAGCTGAGGTACTGATAACAATCAACCCAAGAAATAATGGGTGAAAATAAATTATTCCTTCTTCCTTATGCAACCCCTCCCGCCACTGTAGGAGACTTATATTTCATTTCCACTGCTTATTTTCCTGTTACTTCCTTTAGCTCATGAAATGGGCACCAAAGTTGGAGTTGTCATTTCCACCAAACTTTTAGTAACTAACATATTCAACTTTGGAGTAGAGCTGCAGCCGCCTGCTAATAGGTAGCATGAGCGAGAGATAGCTTTTCATCACTGTAGGTCACTGACAATTGGAAGCCATTTGTTGGGGTTACAAAATAGCGCTTGAGCTGAATGACACAAAGAATTTCATACATTGTGCTAGTCTATGGCTGAATACAGAAACATCTGAGGACTTACTGACATTTTTAACTAAAAGCAAAATTGACAGTTGGCTCCGTTGATAAGGAGGGCTACAATGGAAGAGAATAGAGCTGGAAATTATATTCAGTTACAAGAGAACTCTAAGCATGAGTGTTTGCTCAATAAATGGCATCATCCCTCACAAGAGTATGTTTAAAAGCAGCAGCATCTGAGGCTGGGGAGATGGCTCAGCTCTGAAGAGTGCTGGCCGCTCTCAGAGGTCAGCTGTTTGTGTCCCACCACCCACATTAAGTCACCTGTACCTTGAGCTCCAAAAAGAAAAAGACCTCTTCTGGACTCTGTAGCCACCTACACACATATATGCATACACAGAGAGAGACATGCACACATATATATTAATAAAAATAAGAAATATTTAAGAACATTATCATCTAAATAGACAATAAACAGAGAATAAGTCAGAGCATCATTTTACTTTTAAATCTTTTGGCAGTGCTAGAGACTAAACCTAAGGCCTCATATATTAGTCAAATGCTCTACCACTGATTTATGCTCCCAGATCCACATGTTATTTTTAAGTTAGATTTTATTTTAGAATACTCTATTACATGCTAATTAGATTGTTCCTATCATTCCTTGCTTGTGTTAATCTTGGGTTTCTGATTTGTGATTATGGACTTATCTTTATTTCTGTTCTGTTATTTCTTTTCCCTCTTGCAGTCTTGGCCTCTCTGGGTTTAGAAAGTATCTGAAGTTGAGCTAGAGCACTGTTTGGAACATTACTTTGTTGGAGTTTCAAAACTCTAGAAGAACATCGTTATTTTATTCCTGAAGTTTATAACATGTTTATAGTCCTACTGAGGGAAATTTTGCCCATAGAGATAGTTTGGATGTATCTAATTTACATATATGCTAAAGTATTTAAAAAGAGAAAGTGGTTCAAGAAACAAAAGGAAGATATACTGACAGAAAGCATTCCGGTGGAGATAATTTCCACTGTATGTTGCGAGTTCCTGACCTAAGGAGGAGGGATGGCAGGTACTCACTACACCTGAATCCTACTGATAGCAGCTCAAACAATCACTGAGATTTATATATCGCCCCAGGAACACGTGCACAACTCCCATTTGAGAAATGTGGAGAACAAGAGGCTGTCAACATCAGTCCATGACATCAGAGTGGGGGGATTCAGTTAGGAAGCACGTTTTTTTCCTGCTGACATTGAGGTCTAAGGACAGGCTTCAGTGGTGCACACACAGATTGTTAGTGAGAGCAAGACCATAAATATGTCTCAGAAGCAGCTCCAAATATCCGTCTGCTGGAGATACATGACTCCCTCTGAAAGGACGTTATCTAAGTGGACCCTAGGTACTACTGGGCTAGCTAAAGAGCACACAATGTTTCCAAAAAGAAGCATTGCTGCTGATTCTCCTGTCATCATAGAGAATTCTCTAACTAGTAATAATAACCACCCAAGAAAAGCATGTGTTGCTTATATCTCCCTCCATTGTTCCTCGTCTTCAGTATATAAACTCAGACATATCAAGAACCATGGTTATTTATAGTATGCTTTTGCATGTAAGTTATAGAAATAGAGGACGGGGTGCATGTAGCTGTCTTTTCACTAAAAACACCTCGCAATCAGCCTTGGCAGAGGTCAGGCCATCATAGTGTGTTCTACCTAATATGTTCAATCTGAATGGTGGTCAGAGTCCTTCCCTACTCATTTTGTCCTATTTTTTGGAGAAAAAATGAAATAAAATTTTTACAATACCACAATGGACATCCAGATATTCACAAAGTAAGTTCAATAAGGGATTTCCAACACTGACCTGAGGATTGGCATTCAGCCAGTGGCCGGAAAAAGAAGAAAAAGAATACTTAGTCATATCTTAATGGAGTATTTAAGTATTGGGCACCATCTATTGGTCAGATACAGTCACATGACACTGCCTAGAGGTACAGAAGTTTAAGGAATGCAGTCTTGACTAAATAACAATTCTAGATTACTGAAAAAGGGTATGAATCTATCCTACTCACCTGTCTAAACACAGTTGTTTTCTTAATAGTTAGGTCTCATGATTTTAAATTTAAATTGTAAGTCTTCTGGAGTGTAGCTTGTCTAGTCTAGTCCCTAGTACCATAAAAGTATTGGGAGGATGATGGCGAGTTAATAGGAGTTAATAATGCAGAAATCAAAAGTTTTGGTTATATGAATTTCGTAGTTGGCTATGTCTTTATTGAATGGAGACTGTGGGATTAAGGTGACAAGCAACTGATTTTATTAAATGAGAAGCCAAAATAGCTATGGAGGCCAATTTAGGACATAAATGATAAATAATGGTAGAATTAACCTCATAGAATTATAATGAGCAAGAGGAGACAGTGACTTAACATAAAAGTATACATAGTAGTTGATTTTAAAATTAGTGTAGAGCATTTTCTATCTCCCAGTCATCCCACACTTAGAATAATTAAATGCAACAAATATACACATAAGTATCTACTACAACTTTTTTATGAGTCATAATAAAATGAAAGTATAAAAGGTGATCTCTAAACAGGCAAAGGCCATCTAGGATGAACTTCTGGTCTTTATCATGGGTGTGTAATGGAGTTCAATGCTGATTCTGTGTTTTGGAAGTTGAGTGATAGCTGATTCTTTTCTCTGTAACACTTTGTGTTTAAGACAAATCACCTCTCAAACCACCATTGTAAAACTGGTCTTGGCTCCAAGATGACAAAAAAAAAAGAGGAAACAAATGTCGTACCAAAAAAAGGGTTGCAATCATGTGCAGCCAATTCTGTTCCTGAGCTGTGCCCGGTGTGTGCCCAATGACAAGGCCATTAAGAAGTTCATCATTTGGAGCATTGTAGAGGCTACTACCTTCATGAACAATTCCAAAGCAAGTCTCTTTGACACTCATGTACGTCCCAAGCTCCATGTCAAGCTGCTTTACTGCATGGGCTGTGTCATAACAAGGTAGTCAGGAAGCATTCTCAGGAATCCTGGAAGGACCAAACTCCCGACCCCAATTTAGACCTGCTGGTGCTCCCCTGCCGTCTCCACCAAAGTCCATGTGAAGAGATGACTTCAAAAAGACAAAAGAAAAAACATCTGGGAAAAATAAAATGAGATTATACTTTAAACATCTGATCAGTTCTGTGATATTTATTGGCAGTCTCAATTTCAAAACATTTATGGTGTTTCAAATTACAGCTGCTTTGATAAAAAAACAGTATTTTATATGCTGTATTTAAAATCTATGTTCATATTTTATTCTAACATTTGTAAAAAGAAAGAAAACTAAGTAGTTGATCTTTATCCACAGATGTATACCCCTTGCCTCTCATCAAGGAAACTTCTCTTTGCAACAAATGGAGACTATTACAGAGAATCACAGCCAATCAAAATGCCAAGTTGTGGAGCCCAGTCCAACTGAAACATCCACAGGCTCAGGAAAGATTTAAGAAGAGCAAGCAAAAGGGTGTGTGTGTGTGTGTGTGTGTGTGTGTGTGTGTGTGTGTGTGTGTGTGTGTGTGTGTTTGAAATTAGTAAAAAAGGTGTCCCTCGAAACTCTCCCATATTCTACTCCTTCCTCTCTTTCAAATTTCCAGTCTCTTTCTTCATTAATTGTTTTTAGCCGTCATGTTAGAGTGGTCCTCACACCAAATGACTGAAGATAGTAACTGACCAACATCCATAAGATCTGAAACCTTAAGTCCAGTACTCACAAGGAACCGAAGCCTACAAATAGCCATGCTCAAGAATCTAGAAGCAGTTTTCCTCCTACCTCTGCCTTTGCATAACAAGATTCTTGATGCAAAAATGAGCTAAATTGCATCTGGGCTTCTCATCCACAGAAATCATAAGAAATATATATTCATATTTTAAGCTTCTAAGTTTTAGAGTATTGTGTGGCAATAGATAACTACTATGCTTGCCTCCTTTAGAGAGTCAAGAGAGTAGAATACTAGAATTTTGTTTGTTTGTAACAGGGTCTTGTATTGCTCTGGCTGGCAATAAACTCACTATGTAACCAAGGATGGCTTCACTCTCCTGACCTCCCCACCTGCACTTTTGGAGTGCTGAGGCTACAGGGGAGCTCCACCAAGCCTGGTTTTTAGAGTAGCTCCTTTTTTTTCTTAAGATTTATGTATTTTTATTTTATGTGTATGAGTATTTGCCTGCATGTATGTCTGTGTACCCTATGCATGCAGTGCCTACAAAGGTTAGAATGGGACATCAGATCCCCCTGGAACTGAAGTTAAAGATGGCTGTGAGTCACAATATGGGTACTGGGAATTGAACCCGGGTACTATGGAAGAGCAGGCATCAATCCAGCCCCCTAAAGCAGCTATTAATGTCATGTTTGGGAGTCTTCTGAGTGTCTCTAGGTTTCTTTCTTCTTGAGTCTTCATTTTTAATTCTATTTTATTATTGAACATATCCCTTTAACTTACCAATGTATTCATTATGCAGACAGATGTAATTTCTGTTGATTACAATCTAAAAGCCCTTAGCTGCTATTGTTTATTTTTATTTCATGTCAGGCTTCATTTTTATCATTATATCTAGTTCCGTGCTTTAAAAATGATTCAATAAAATTATTTTCTATTTTACTATCCTATGAGTATTTGATTTGATCTAAACAAGAAGTTAAATAAACTTATGCCACTACAGCCATAAATAATTTGTATAATAAGGCCCAGTGATATAATTAACAGTTCCCATAACATATAAGCTTTTATGTCATATTTTCTAACATACTTTTACACCTTTAGTCCTGTTTAACTTGATTTAAATATCATATACCAAGTGGGGATGGCAACTCATGCCTGTAATCATAGGACGTGGAAGATGAAGGCTGAAGCAGAATTACTATAAATTAAATCCTAAGCTACGTTCTGAGTTTCAGGCCAGCCTGGGTTATATAGTGACATCATATGCTAACGAAACAAGATAAACAAATAAATAACTAAACTCATGCAGTACATATATGTGATGAGATTACATAATAGGCAATTAAATGCCAAGATCTTTATGTGTTCACTTGAAAAAAAAAAAGGAGGGGCTAGAGAGGTTTTTCAGGGGTCAAGAGCACTTAGTGTTCTTCCAGACAAACCTAGTTCCATTTCCAGTACCCATGTCAGGCAGCTCACAACTGCCTGTTCTCTCCAGCTCTGGAGGATCCTACACTCTCTTCTGGCCTCTGAAAGCACCTTCACACATGTTACACACACACACACACACACACACACACACACACACACACACACACACACTTAAAACTTAAAATGTTGAAGCATATTTAAATAAAGAAACTTTGAAATATTTTTCTGTGCCTGTTGGTGAGATTCCATGGGGTAGAGCTGTTGTTATCACTAGTGACTGTGGGCTGTTACTCAGAATGTAGAAAGCAACGTGCAGTGCATCTATCAGCTGAAATCAAACCCACAAAGTCCTAGCTGACATCACTTGGGAAGCCAAAGGCCATAAATGAGGAGGAACTGAAATTCTTTTTAGAAAGAAAAGAAATTTCAACAACCAGATCTTGTGGTTTCTTATGCTGTGTTTTATTTTGTACCTTTCCTCAGTTCTCTGTTGTGATTGTTTAAGATGGTGTTTTTCTTTTCTTTTTCTATTAATTTATGTTTTAATTAAAATTAATTACATCACTTCTCGCTTCCTCATTCCCTTTCCTCCCCCAATCCCTCCCATGCTTCCTTACTTCCTCTCAGATTCCTGACCTCCTTTTCATATATATGCTAGATCCATTTAGTGTTTATTATTGCTTTCATTATGTAATTTCAGGGCTGAGCACTTCATGTTGCAGAGCCACTTAGGGGGTTTATCTCTGGGAAGACTAATTCTTCCTCTCAAAGAGTTCTTAGTGGCCTGTAGTTCTTAGTCTAGAGGTGGGGCCTTGTGAGATTTCCCCTTTCTACATAAGCATGACTCTGTGTGTTGACCTTGTTCGTGTCTTGTTTAGACAGCTGTATTTTGGAGGTATAATGGGTTCAGCTTCCCTGTTGTTTCTGGGAGGCACAATGTCACAGCAGATTTCCTGGTCCTTTGGCTCTTACAGTCTCTCTGCTCCTCTTCCTTGATGGTCCCTGAGCTTTTGATGCAGGAGTTGTGTTGTAGACCTATCAACTGGGACTGGGAGGCCCACAGTCCCCTGTTCTCTGCATTTTGATCAGTTGTGGTTGGTTTTCTGTGGTGAAATCTATCTGCAAAAAAAAAAAGCTTCTTTGATGAGAGGTAGGAGCTCTTCTCTTTTTTTAATTAAGAAATTTTTTATTCATTTTACATACCAATCACAGATCCCTCCTTCCCTCCTCTCACTCCTCCAGCCTCCTCACCCCAACCCACACCTCATTCCCTCCTACAAGAAGGTAAGGCATCCCATGGGGAGTCAGCAGAGTCAGGTACATTCAGTAGAGGCAGGTCAAAGCCCCTCACCCTGTCCAAGGCTGTTTGAGGTGTCCCACCATAGGGGCTCAAGCACCAGGGATGGATTCTAATCCTACTGCCAGGGGTTCCCTTAAGGAGATCAAGCTATACAAATGTCTCACCTATGCAGAGGGCCTAGTCCAGTACCATGGAGGCTGCACAGGTGTTGGTCTAAATTTCATGAGTTCCCACTATTTTGGTATGGTTGTCTGTAGGTTTCCCCACCATGATCTTGATGTCCCTTGCTCATAGAATCCCTCTTCTCTCTCTTTGATTGGACTCCCGGAGCTCTGTCTGGTGTTGGGCTGTGGATCTCTGCATCTGCTTCCATCAGTTGCTAGAAGAAGGCTCTATGATGACAGCTAGGGTATTCACTGATCTAATTACTGGGGTAGGCCAGTTCAGGCACCCTCCAGTAAGAGCTATTCTTATCTGTGGTATAAGGGGAAGTATTTAGAATTGCAGTTAGGAATTATGCTGGTCTAGTAATAGGTTCTATTCTAAGATCTAGCACCAGACTAACCCCAGGAAGTTACCAGTTCCAGACTTGACTTCCTGCCTGTTGATGAGGCCTTAAGTTCAATTAATGAGCTTTTGATTACCCCTGGAGAAGAGTGTCACTGTTGCACCTTTAAGGTTATTGTGCCATGCTGGTCTTAGTTGTGGTTCAGAGACATCACATCTGGGTAGCACTACTGTTTGCTTTTCTCCTTTGGCAGCTTCTGGCACTATAAGAGCTAGTCCTCCAGGATGAGACTTCCAGGTCAAAGTCAACTCTAATCTTCTAATTGCTGTGTCTAAAATACATGGTATCCTCAGCTATAGGGACTTACCTTCAATTTCTGGGCTGCAACCAAGGACAATAGCAATAACATTACTTTGGGGGTCTCTTGGACTCCCCCAGTCAACAACTAGAAAAGAAGTTTTTATAGTCTATGGGTCTTGGGAAGATCATTGTCAGCTTAAGTGGTATAACTTCATTTAAGCTACATACATATAAATATATATGGATATGTACATACATATAAGCTTACATGTGTAAAGTAATATCATTTCTTAAGGCTTTTTAAAACATTCTCAGTGTTACTTATACTTCTTCTCTCCCTCTCCTTCTATATTCACTACCCTCATTAAAGCCTTCCTCCTCATTTTCCTATTTCCCTCTTCACATCACCTATACAGTGTTTTGTTTTTGTTTAACAGCTGAGCTATATCTCCAGCACTTTAAGATGGATTTTTTATTTGCAGAAATGAAGTTAAAATATACAGCTATTTCTCTTTCCAAAGTGTGGCTACTGGTGGTGGTGGTGGTGGTGTGTGTATGAGTTTACGTGTATGTGCACCCTTGTATCTGTGCCTGTGAATGATAGAGGTCAACATCAGGTGTGTTCATCAATCACTTTCCATCTTATTTTTTGAGAGAGGGTCACTCACAGACCTAGAGCTCATCTGATAGGCTAAGCTGGTTGGCCTACTAAGGTCCAGGATTCTGCCTACCTGACTCCCCAGTGCTGGGATTTCAGGCACACACAACCACATTTGGCTTTTTAAATATTTGAACTTAAGCCCTCATGCTTCAGTGGCAAGCACCTTACATGCTCACTGAAATGCATATTGGAAAGAGGGCAAAACCTATAGGAATGGGCAAGTTTTAATCTGAGCTCTTGATGTCCTCAGAGTTCTGCACACTACAGTTCATTTCACTGCCACCAGTGTTTCTCACTGGAGTTTGAGGACAAACCCCTAGAATTGACAGTGACTCCACAAAGCCTTATCCACACTTACATACCTCTTTCATCAAATTTCAGTAATAAGCAAGCCCTAAATTTCAGATGGTATCTGTTCCTCTGGGCACACTGAAACATACTTAGCCTATATTCAACACACTTAGGTGAAAGATGTGAGACTATTGAACAACGAACAACACATTGAGACTCAAAGAGTGAAAAGGAAATATCATTAATTTTTGTCTGACATTAAACCATGGAAGCTAGGCTATCATTATCTTTTGTGGATCTTTTACATAAGTTACACATAGGACAAAAAAGCCAAATAACTCCCTTCCTTCTGCAGTAGTGTTTTATAATAATTTTCCAATTGAGTGCATTTTGTTATCATCACAGCCTACCCAATGCTTTGAGGATGTTAGCTTTGAGCGAAATCAGAAAATGAAAGATGAGAAAGCTGGAATTTTCATTCAGCTGCTCGCTAATTAGAGACATTTTCTTGGAGACTTTCCTTTGTATTTTTGCTTGTGATCTCTCAATATGTCATGATGCTCAATTTTATATCTTTCGTTTGCTTGGGTCACTTCTATGTGTGCAGTGTTAATGTAGCCAACAAAAAGGTGTTAGATCACATTCAGTAACTAGGGAAAATATAAAACAAAGTATTTCAAATAAAAATAATTTGTGGTAGGCACTGGGTAGTTTTTTAATAGATATGGAATGTATTTCTATATATGGGATATATATATTTATTAAATATATGTATGAAAGTTCCTTTATCTTGAATTGGCTCTGATTTCAGAATACCACTACTTGAGTTTTGAGACAGAAAATATCCCACAATGCTAAATAAATAAATCTATCTTCAACAAGGAGAAAAGAGTTCTTACATCGGTGTTTATTTTATTGTATTATTCTGGGAAGGCTATTTGCTCAAACAAATAGCCTCTATAACTCAGTGTCTTAGCAAAACATAATTCTATTTTTTATTAATGTAAAGTCCAATAGATGGAGGAAAAGTGTGACTGTTCTGCTCCATCAAGTCTCTTGGGAACCTAGAATCTTCCTATCATATGGCCTCACTGGTCCACAGAGCCAGACAATCCTCAGCTGCGTCTTCTGCCTTTTAGTGTCAGGTAAAGAGAAAGAGGTAAGACTATGTAGATAATCACTCTGTAAATTTCCAATGCGCCAGCCTAGAATGTGGTGCACATTAATACATTTGTATTGTAGCTGGCATACTTCAGTATCTGGAAAGGAGATGTTAGTCTAATTGTGAAACCAGGAAGGGAGAAAATATGCTTTTATGAACATATATTCTCTGCCACTCTTCTCAGTGTCTTCAAATATTCATATTCATTCCCAAAATCATTGGAGATTCGCTTCAGAATTGTTAAAATCCCTGTATAGAGATTTTTTACTTTCAGATTAATGCATTTTTTACCAGAAACTTTTTGTCTTCCTTTCTCTCTACCTTCAGTCAAGTTCAGAGGGACCAATTTGTTGCTAAGTCTTGATAACAATGTAGTCTTGAGGGAACTCAGATCCTATGAAGTGCACACCAGCACAGTTCTTTTCTAAAATTCAAAAATAAAAAGGAAAGCGATTCGCTTCTACACAGAAGCTGTACCATCTTTTACAGGGCAATGAAGAAGAATGGTGTGAACTCATAAAAAAATGTTGTTGTGAAGAGTGACTCTAGTTTTCTGAATTTCAGAAAGAGGCTAACCACAGTCAGCAGGTGAGAAACTGTTGTTTATTCTTTATAAGAAAATTGTCATGAACTTAAGGAATACAGAAATTCTCTTATGCAACATTTTGATATAGCAGATGAAATATGAGCCATGGGAAATTATAAAAGAAAAACAGGAAGACACTCAAACTTAACTTATATATTAATTTTATGTCCAGTTAAGGAGAGATATATCAAACTAAGAGGCATGTTCAAGTGTTCAAATCTCACCTGGCCTTTTCAAAACTGCAGTGAGAGACACAAAAGAGAATAACAAGATAGAATACCAGAGTTGGAGCAATCAGATTTCTCTGGAATAGGTAACAAGCTACAGATGTAAGGAATATTTCTTTTGCAATTAGAGTGGGAAAAGTTTTCAAAGGTCAAGGAATTCCAGAACAGTGGTGCCTGAAGAAGGAATACATGCAGATTCTCACCCTGGACCCAAGGGCACAGGTTAGGAAACAAAAGGAAGAAGAGTTAGTGAGTCTGCAAGAAATGTGCAAACTGGAAGTGATCCTCCCAGGGAAAGAATCCTAAGTCTGTGGAACTGAGGAGCTGAGGTGCCGAAGTCCCACCATGGCCAGGTTCAGGTCCATATGGGGAAGGATCAACACAAAGAAAGAAGGAAGTGTTTGCCCACCAGGTGAATTTCATACAAGTAGCCAATCCCGAATAGCTTCAGCCATCTTTATTTATACTTCAAAAGCAAGCATGTTTTCCCCACCCTCTAGGATTAACCTCTTGAAAAAAACAAATAGGTTTTTCCCCCCATCTTTTACAACAACTTTTAAAACAAAAACAATGCTCAAAATTTGTTAGAATGGCTAAATATCGAGCCAGGCACACCCTGTCCTTACAAAGCTAGAAGGTGATAAACATAGGCATACATTCTCAAGAACAATATCATTCAAAACTTAACAAAGCAGATTTACAGAAATAGGGGTGATTTACCATAAACTGTTTGCATACGGTTAGCTTGTATTTCTCTAACTGTTCCCTTGTCCTACAAAAGGGTTTTGCATGCATAAGACTCTCTATAAGAAACCTGAGAAGCATCAGTTCCCAAAGAAATTTCCAGGAATGATTACATCTGTTATATGCATGACTGGCAAATTAAAACAAAAAGCTGCCAAGATATGGCCAACATTGTGAGAGGAAAGAGAGCATGCAGACTGTACAGTCTCAGCAGTATTCTGCACTGTCCTGGGGTCCCCTGGTTCTTGCTGAGTGAGAGAGAGAGACCATCTTAACAGGCCTCCCAGATACCTGTTGGGTAAGTGTTCGTATGCTGATCCAAAACTAGGCCATAAGGCTGCCAACACTGAGGAGCTGATGCTGTGGTCACTATTACATGGCACCATCAGTGTCAGCAAATAGCTAAGGGTTGTGGTGGTTCTTCTGGGAATGCAAAGCTTGAGGGACAATGGAAGAGTCTGGAAAAGCAGGAAATGAGAGGCTATAAACTATACTGGTTCTTGGAAGTGGAATTCTGAGCTCATGAGAGAGAGAAATCTTAGACCGTGGCCATCTAAGAAGTGTGGAGAGGAGGCTTGCGAGATTGCTCAGTGGGCAAAAACTTGATGGGAAAGCATGGGGAGCTTACTTCAGGTCCCCAGAATCCATGAGAAACTGTATACAATAGCATGTGCCTGTGATCCAAGTGTCTCTTCAGTGACATGGGAAAAGGAGACAGGAGAGTCATCAGAACCTCACAGTTCAGCTAGTCCACCAGATGCAGAAGTGAACAAAGGATCCCATCCTTAACAGCTACAGCAGTGAACAAGGGGCCCTGTGCCCAACAGCTACAGCAGTGAACAAGGGGCCCTGTGCCCAACTGTGGTGGTATTGTGTTCCCCAAAATATTGTGTACTCTAGTAAATTTATCTGGGGTCAGAGAACAGACAGTCACTAGATACAAAGGCTAGAAAATGGTGGCACTCACACCTTTAATCCTGGCATTCCAGAGATAGAAATCCCTCTGGATCTCTGTGAGTTCAAGGCCACATTGGAAACAGCCAAGCATGGTGACACGCCTTTAATCCCAGAAAGCCAGCCTTTAATCCCAGGGAGTGGTGGTAGAAAGCAGAAAGATATATAAGGCGTGAGGACCAGAAACTAGAAGATTTGGCTGGTTAAGATTTTGGCTGGTTAAGCATTCAGGCTTTTGAGTAGTAATTCAGCTGAGACCCATTCCGGATGAGGACTCAGAGGCCTCCAGTCTGAGGAGACAAGACCAGCTGAGGATCCGGCGAGGTGAGATAGCTGTGGCTTGTTCTGTCTCTCTGATCTACCAGCATGGACCCCAATAACTCGCCTCAGGTTTGATTTTATTAATAAGAACATTTAAGAATCCTGCTACACCCAACAGCTACAGCAGTGAACAAGGGGCCCTGTGCCCAACAGGTGCAGCAGTGAACAAGGGCCCCCCCCAACAGGTGCAGCAGTGAACAAGGGCCCCCCCAACAGGTGCAGCAGTGAACAAGGGCCCCCCGCAACAGGTGCAGCAGTGAACAAGGGCCCCCCAACAGGTGCAGCAGTGAACAAGGGCCCCCCAACAGGTGCAGCAGTGAACAAGGGCCCATCTTCACCAGGTGAAGCAGGGGTCCATCCTCAACAAGGTGGAAGGTGAAGGCCAACTGATAACCAGTGTTGTTCTCTGACTTCTAAACAAGCAGACATGTGTGTCAACACACACACACACACACACACACACACACACACACACACACACACAAACTTAAAAAAAACTCTGAATCTAGTAAGTCATCTTGAATTAAGAGCAACAGAGTATGATGACAAAGAAAAGTTACCACCAATGAGAACTTTTGAATGCTACCTTCTGCCCCTTGATAGTGTGAGGCTAGTTGAATATACCTCACTTACTTTATGTAGGCACTGCGTTTTGGAAATTAGTTTTCCCTTTTTATTATTCCCTCTGAATATAAAAAGCATGGTGTAAGAATGGCAAGACAGGGGCTGTTGCCAGACATAATCTGGGGTTTTTATGCATCCACAAAAAGAGTAATGAAGTTTGTTTCTGGTGCATTTTCTAGTAGTAAAAATAAATGTTTTCTACAATACCATAAAGGGTTAATGCTGTTGAAAACCTCATAAGCTTTGGGAGAAATTGGGAAAAATTAGTCTATTGCCTTATATTACTTGGGCTCTGCTGTTAGCTGCCAGGTCTTTATTAATTTGTCTGGTGGATGTATAGAAGAAGAAACAGAAACAAGGAAGATTTATCCTAATGCATGCCATCCCCATGGACCCGTCATCATTAATCCTGGCACTGACCCATTTTAGAGGCTTTAGGGACAATGTTAAGAGGGATTTTGAGGAAGGCCCAAGGGGATTATCTGCTATCCTAATTGGTCTCTGCTACACTAGAAGCCCTGTGGAAATAAAAATTAGGAGGTTTTTATTACCTTGACATACTTTAGTTATAAAAATATGGGTGAAATCATATCTGTGGCTGTGTGAGCTTGGAAATGCAAATTCCCAGCTGAAAACTTCCTTCTGAACAAGACAAGAAGTTGAAGGAATGAGAACATATAAATCTTGTAACCACGGGGGGAAATATAAATGAAGATGCTATCCAGACATACAATAGATTTTGTAAAAGCTGAAATTATGCATGATTTATTCCTTGTCATCATCAATTAAGAGACCTTTTCTATATTTATCAATAATTAGTGCAACAAAATAAAAATTTCTGAACCTCTGAAATATTAAATTACACATAAAAACATAACTAAAATCTTATTTTGCAAGCATTTTGTGATATAAAGTTAGATGGTTGCTTATAGATGTGTTAACATTTGAATTTCAACCTTACTTTTAAATAACCTTACCAGCTTTATTTTAATGAGCACCTTATTTTTAATTCTATTGTAAAATCTCTTTTCAGTTCAAAGTAACTTTGCTCTGTGTTCTGAATGGACCAGAGAACTATCTACAATGGCCATGCTACTCAGTGAATGAGTCTATTACACATAGAACAAGCAAAAATTAAATAATAAACAGTAGGTGTTAGACAGATACAAGCAGCATACAGTGAGACATCAAAACAGGGGCTTACAGCATCGAGCAGAGATGACTGAAGTCTCTTGCTTGAGAGAGCAGAGGTCACATCAGCGGATCAGTGTTTACAATGCCCAGCAGAAATCAGCTGAGGAAGCTGAGGTAGTCAGCTGGAGTTCTCTATGGAGCTTTTTCTCCATGCATGACTTCCCATGTCTGCAATGCTGGCTTCCTGTTCCCACTGTAGGCGTTTTTATGCCGTGGAATAAGGAACTGCAACCTCTGCTGGAAGTAATGCACCTCCTAGCTATTCTTAAGGATGCAGAGTTTGTAACACCCTTTGCTGTTTGCTGTTTGTTTCTCTCTCCGTTACAGAGCTAGAAGGCCAGGCTAACCCAGGAAAGGGTGTTTTGAGGGTCACTTGCCATAAACACGCTCATGTTTGAAGTGAGGAGACTAACCCTGCCTCCTGAGCCAGCATCTTTGTGACCTCAGACATCCCGCAACAACCTACCAATAGAGTGCACGGTACACTTGGGTACAGAAGTCTGGGTCTGTTGTTTTTGTGGAAGTCCCCCATGACTGATTCTACCTGAGCACACGTTGAAGCCTGATTTATTCAGTTGCTACCTGAGAGCTGAACCCCAGAGCCACGTCCTCACCATCATGTTCCTAATGCTGGACACAAGTGAGTGCTCAGGTTTTCAAACCACGTGACTACACATAACTTGTTAAAAATTAGTAGTGGGAACACATGGGGGTGTGAAGAGGTGTTCTCAAGGCAGCGGTCCTCTTCCAGGTGGCCCACATTTAGCTGCTTGCTGCTCGCCCATCTCCACATTAATCTCCACTGATTATTAAAAGGAGCAATCAAAAGCAGGGGACAGGTGACACCTAATGGAGGCCTTGGCTCCTCTTTGGGGTGCAGGGTCACTGATTTCCCAAGAATCAGTTAGGGTCAGAGGTCTACGCCGCGCTCAGCAGTGCAGTGTGAGGGAGGGTCTTCAGCTCCATGCCGTTGTTACATGTCTCTGCTTCTCATAGCTAAAGGAGCAAGCAAGACACATGTCTTTATCATAAGAGGGCTCCAAGTGGGCACATGGGTATTGGTTGGCAGGGAAAGGGAGACACTCTCTATTGATAATCACAGAAATGATTTCTAATTGTCTTCCAATTGTCCCCATTATGTGTGAAACTTTTGACTCGTTTTTATCATAAAGACAAGACTTCTCATACCTCCATGAATTTTGGAGGCCTCTCAGGCTTACATCTAGTAAATACAATGAGAACCATCCAGAAAGACTTGCTCTGCCTATACCCTGGATGATATGGAGAAAGCTAAGAGCAACAGCATGCAGGCCTCCTTTTCAGGTCCCCTGCTACAGGGAAAAGGTCCCTCGATTGCTCAGTAGGAATCACTAGGTCTTCCCTTGAAGCATATATGACAAACATTGCCAGAACTTTACATTTTTAACAGTATAATTATTTGTTATTCGAATGATAAAACTGAAGCTCTGATACATGAAGTGATCTTCTCAATTGTGATGACGACACTGTAATTGCAGCAGCTGCACCCCTAACCACTGGACCCAACTCCCTTCAGCCACTGGGTTATGTCTATAGTATCTATAACCACACAGTTTCCTTCTGCTCTCTGACTTTTTTTTCCAAAGAATATTGTGAAATGATGTTATCAGAAATTCATTCTGGCTAATCATGCTGCATGTTTCACTTAATGAAGTAATAACAGAAATAACAAAAAAATTTAAACCATATGGAGATTATACACTGCGCCTTCAGTTCTTTGGAAAGGAGGCAGTACAGTCTAGGGAGTTCTGTGGCCTTTTAATTCTACAGCAGAGTTAACTATTCTAGGCATGCATTGAAATCACCTGGGGAGACTGAACAATTACTGACACTTGGCTCTAACTACTATGGATTATAATTTAGTTGATAATAGTTCTGGGCGACTAGTTTTTAATTTAAAATTATTTTTTGTGGTGCTAGGGGTGGAATCTAGGGCAGGCTTTACACATGTGAGTTAAGCCACTGAGTTTAAGACCCCACCTCTCAGCAACTGCACCAAAGTTTTTCTTCTTCCATATAGTCCAGCATAATACTTTCACATAGTAGATGCATGCCCCACTAATTATTAAATTAATAAGTGCGTTTGAAACTCTATCAGTGAAGCTCAAACACTTAGCAATCGTTCACTGAAGATTGGAAGGTACTCACTTATGTTTTTATTTACAATTGGTCACACACACACATCAAAGGGTAGATAAGAGCCACACTGTGAGAAAGGAACTTGTCTAAATGATTGCAGCAGCAGACCGTCCAGTCAGGTGACACAGATCACAGATCTCCTTGATCACATCCACGGGTACACAGATGAGTATTCTAACACATTCTAAAATGTTTCTATAGGCTATTACCTATAATAACTGTGGAGGTGTGGGCTTGGTGGGTGAAAAGATAGGGCCAGGAAATCTGGCTCTTCATCAGGTCCTATCATTTGCCTCTAAGATCATACATAAGTCTCTAGTCTTCCTTCAGGGTCAGATTTTTTTCTTTCCTTTTCGGTTTTCTTCAAAAGAGAATTAATATCTATTCTGAATGGTTTCTGAAATGTAATCAAACGATATATATAATGTAACATATTCTGTGTAGCAACGAAAGCTATTCACACTAAACCTTTCTTCACTTACTTTGTGTCCTCTCTGCCCTCCTTGCTATCTCCTGGCAGTCCTTCCTCTTCTCCATAACTCCTGGTTTAAAACTCATTCAAGGACTTTCCCCATCAATGCCTCTCTTACTTTCCCAAAGGTCAGAAACTCGCCTTATTCTCTTTTGTATGCCCAGAAACCAGCTCATTTTTCGACACACACAAAAAAAGTATTTAATAAACGTTTGATGAAAGAACAAATGGAAATCAGGAAACCATAATTCTGAGCAAATGAATTTTGACCAAGGCTGTTTCACTGGAAGAAAGCTGTGAGGTTATGCAAAGCCACGCGAAGATTAGCGTCTTCACACTTGGTTTCACATCCCCGATGTCCAACATGGGCTTGTTTTGAAGACAAGATTTCAGAGCTGTCATGTCAGGCTTACAATGCATTCAAGTCTCATTTATTAGGTGTGATAAAACTTGGGATTTAAGACCCTAGCTAATTAACTAAGTGTGCTTTCAATTCCAATCCCTGTTACCTACAAATATTTGAATTAGCACTTAGTGTTTATTTTGAGTTATCACTTTTATTCCTGGTCCTTTGCAACTCAATTAGAAATGTTTTGCACTTCCTTCCACCATAGCCAAGGGAGAAGCAATGTCTCTCACTAGAGGAGAGCTGTTTCAGGTTTTATAACTAGAATTAATGCTCGAGGAATTCATAACTGTATGACTTAGCTCTTTCCTATCCACAGCCTCTGGACCTTCTGCCACTAACTGCCTTCAATGAGATCAAATTACTGTGTTCATCTTTTTATAATCAAAATAAGTAGGCTCTCCCTCCCCTGCATTGTACCCACATTCTAACATACTACCTTTGTGTTAAATTTATGACTGTAGAATTTGAGAGATCTTTAATCTGTTGTTCAGATCCATCCCAGGTCAAATATTAAACTTGAATGTGCCTTCAGACTTTCTGAAGAACTTATTAAAAGGCTGATTTCAACTCAGTTGGTCTGGGGCAGGTTGGTTGGTGTGGTTTGCTAACAGCATGCTTCTGGGCAATAGTAACAAGCATCTGGAAGCCCCAGTCATGGTCATAAGGTTGACGTTTCAGTCATTTGAACTTGCTCTGCATTCCTTGATTCAACATGCCCTGATGATAGCTCTCACTCAGCACTTATAGAATCATGATAGCGTTTTTATGCAGAGACTTAGGGTCATTTAGTCAGTTGTTAGTTAGTCACTTAGTTGCTGGGGATCCCACATCTCAGTCTTAAAAGACTTCACCTTCTGAATACCCTAACTGTCATCATAGAGCCTTTCTCCAGTAACTGATGGAAGCAGATACAGAGATCCACAGCCAAACACCAGACCAAGCTCCAGGAGCCCACTTGAAGAGAGAGAAGAGGGATTCTATGAGCAAGGGCATCAAGATCATGATGGGGAAACCTACAGAGACAACTAAACCAAACTAGTGGGAACTCATGAAATTTAGATCATCAGCTGTGGAGCCTGCATGGGACTGGACTAGGCCCTCTACATAGGTGAGACAGTTGTGTAGCATGATCTGCTTAAGGGGCCCCCTGGTGTAGAATCAGAATCCATCCCTGATGCATGAGCAGGCCTTTTGGAGCCCACTTCTATAATGGGATACCTCACACAGCCTTGAGGCAGGGGGGAGGGGCTTGGGCCTGCCTCTACTAAATGTACCACCTCATGGGAGGTCTTACCTTCTTGTAGGAGGGAATGGGGGGGTGGTTTGAGAAGGAGAGGCTAAAGGGGCAGGAGGAACTTTGGTATGTAAAATGAATAATAATAATAGTAATAATAATAATAATAAAAATAAAAAGACTTCACCTTCAAGTAGAATTCTAAAACATGAAGGCAAAGATAAGCAGTGCCTTTATTTCTAGCTGATGCAGGTGGATCTCTGAGTTCAAGGCCAACCTGGTCTACAGAGTGAGTTCTAGGATAGCCAGAGCTACTCAGAAAAACTCTATCTCAAAAAAAAAAAAAATACGTGGAGATAGGTATTCAATAACAGTGTATGCTTGAGCAAGTTTTGTGTGTGTGTGTGTGTGTGTGTGTGTGTGTGTGTGTGCAAGCAAGAGATGTAAAGAACTTTTGTCAACATTTACTGAATTTTTGAAAAAGATCCAATGTTTTAAAATCTGCTAATTGTATGATTTAAATTACCAATGTGTCTCTTGTTTCAGTTGTATTTCAGAAAGCAGTATTTTGTTTACAAATGTACTATATTAGAATTTTTCAATGTATCTATCACTGTATTTTCAACTTTTCATCTTCCTACATCTTTACGTATTGTACATTTTATTATTTTAACCTTGAGAAAATGAGAAATTTTATGCAGTGTGCAATCTTTTCTTACATAGGTTTGGGAACGATTATGACATTCTGACAGCACTTATGAAGCAAAGATCATTATTAAAAACTAAAAGATCAGTCTGTTTTTTCTTGACCAGGCAGTTCCTAAGATACCCATAAGGTAACAGGGAGTTATGAATTATTATGGGATAATTTGGACATAAGGCTCCTACTGGTTTAGAACCGGATCTCTTGGCTCTATACCACTATTCTTACATTTTATTTTTTCTGTTTTAGTTACTTATACATCACTTGCCGTGTTCTAGTTTATTATTGCTGATGTTTCACCTAAATAAGTCCTTGTTTAAAGTTTAGCTAGGCTTCATGTGTGCAGCTGGGAATTGATAATGAGGAAATGGTAATGTGGCCTGTGTCTTGGTTGAGGACAATACAGATAAGGGATCCCAGGGTCAAAGATTCCTTTGTGACCTTAGGCTTTGACAGTAGGCATGAGCAAGGACCTGGACTGTAGCATGAATCTCAAAAGGTCTTATTAATAAAAAACCCAGAGCCAGACATTGGAGTAAAAGCTGAGGCCGGGCGGTGGTGGCTCACGCCTTTAATCCCAGCACTAGGGAGGCAGAGGCAGGCGGATCGCTGTGAGTTCGAGGCCAGCCTGGGCTACCAAGTGAGTCCCAGGAAAGGTGCGAAGCTACACAGGGAAACCCTGTCTCAGGAAAAAAAAAAAAAAAGCTGAAAGATCAGAGGCAGAGCAGCCAGCCACTAGTTCTCACCCCTAGAAATCCTCCATTGAAACAGAGTAAGCTCCTCTCTCCACCCTGCCTTATCACTTCCTCTCTCCACCCAGCTCTTGCACTTCCTGTCTGTCTGTACAGACCACTAGACCTCTATGGTTAACTAGTGGCTATCTCCTCCTTCTGATTTTCAGGCAAGCTTTATTTGTTAGAGCACAAATAAAATATCATCACCATACTGGACAACATAATGTCTTCTTGATGACTTGATGGCTAATGTACACACATAAGACTTGATGGCTAATGTACACACATAAGAAATCCAGTTAGGAATCCAAAAGCTTTCAATCATTCTTCAGCCTTGGCATCTCAGATGTTATACATGGGACCCAGGCACTTAAGTCTCTCTACCCTCTATCTCATACATACATACATACATACATACATACATACATGTATATACATGCACACACATGTACATATGTATATATACACACATAAAAAACAAAACTAGAAAAGTCATAATTGAATCATTTATGGTACAGACTATGTATCAAAACTATGTTGACAAATGGGAAGAAACAAAACTAGAAAAGACAGCTGTCAAGGGCAATTTGATTTTCTCTTCCATGTCCGTGGAAGGATAGAAGTCTCGTGAGTTGGTGAGAGCTGCTTCAGAAATAAAAGTTTGGGGGCACAAATCTGAATCTACTTCTGTTCCTCCCTTTACCCTTTTGCAAAAGCCAGCGCTTCTCACCTCCACGAGCACCATCCACTCACATAAAATGCTAAATCCCAAAAGTTGACTTCGGAAAATAAAAGTCACGAAGATTAAATTGTCATCAGATGATTTCAATGTAAATCTAATAACTCGAGTAATTTATTGGGTTATTTCCCCCCTATTAACAAATACTATTTTTTAAATTTAATTTTTTTACCCCTCCTCCCGCTCTCCCCCACCTTCTCCACCCCTGCCTGACCCACACCCCATCCCCTCCTCCAAAAGGGTAAGTCCTCCCATGGGGGAACAGCAAAGCCTGGTACATTCAGTTGAGGCAGGACCAAGCCCCTCCCCGCTGCATCAAGGGTGAGGAAGGTGTCGAATACCATTTTTATCTTCCTTAGTCCAGGACTGTTAGAACAGAGTTTATCTTGTGGCAGTATACCAGAGCTGTACCTGCTATACTGTCTCCTGCTGACCACAGTATAAACCCCGAACACACATAGATTATATCTGTGCCTATTTCTATATTTACATCATCCCAATCAAGAGAAACTGGACCTGATAAGCTATTTGAAAAGTTGAAAGAACGCTGGGCTGGTCCACATCTGGCTGCTTTTCTCAGGCCTGTGTGCCCAACTCACCCAGTGAAAAGTTAAATGCACAAAAAGGATAAAAACTACAGAAGGTTCGACCTCCAAATCTGTGTGTGGAATCTCTTAAAATTTGTCTGCACACATTAATAAGATTTGACTTAATCCCACAGAAAACAACTTAAAAGCCTAAAAAACAGGTTAGAAACTTTAGTAGCTACCTGACTCTGGAGAGATGTAGATGAAGTTCAAACCCTGGCTGACTAGAAGATTCAAATCTGGGACATGTCCCTGATAGTCCAGGAATTTATGCACTAAGGATCACTTTCAGGACTACAGTCTATAACTTGCAACTAAGAGAAAATTTGAATTACAGCCATCCCAACAAAAGAGAAACAAATTCTGCATGGATCAAATTCGACTAGCAGCAATTTAACAAATATAACAAAGTTAACATCTTTTGGATGGTTACATAATCCTTGCAAAACATCCATGTATAATAATATTGCTTCATTATGAATAAGTAGAAAAGTGTGACCAATAGTCAAAAGAAAAGCTAGTTAATGCAGCAAGGCCAGATGGTGATACCAGTCTATAATCCCAACACTAGGAGACTGAAATGGGAGGGATGTGAGTTCCAAGCCAGCTCAGGCTACAGGATGAAACTCTGTCTCAAAATAAATAATCAAACAAACAGAAAGGACATACAGAAATACTAGATCTTGTATTTAATAAGTTTAAAACAGCTATTATAAATATATCAAATCATTTTCATAAAAAAGGACACAGCTACAGGAAATTTTGGAAAATGTATAGACTAAAACAAAGAGATTGTAGAGTTAAAAAATAAAATATTTGAGATTAACATTTGAAAGATTCTTCAGAAGTGAAGTATCAATTTAAAAAAGACAAATAATTCCGGGTGGTGGTAGCACATGCCTTTGATCCCAGCACTCCAGAGGCAGAGGCAGGCCGATCTCTATGAGTCAAAGGCCAGCCTGGTCTACAAGCGAGTTCCAGGACAGTCAAGGCTACACAGAGAAATCCTGTCTTGAAAAACCAAACAAAAAATTTTTAAAAAGGCAAATAAATACAAGTTAACAAACTCAAGCATGGAGATCCTAAGTAGGAAGAGAAAGGAACAGACAGCCCATGGCTTATAGGATTGTGTCAAGAAGTACAACAGACAAATCACAGGCGTTCTGGAGGGGCAGGAGATAACTGGAGAAGAGTAAGTATTTCAGACAATAGCGATACTGGAGAAATAAAGGCCTCTCTTGAACTTCTTTGTCTCATTAAGAAAAGCATTTAGGGATTAGAGAGATGGCTCACCATGTCACAGCCCTTGCTGCTCTTGTAGAGGACCCAAATTTGGTTCCCAGTACCCGAATCAGGCTGCTCATAGCCACCTGTAACTTCATCTCCAGGGAATCCAATGCCTTTCTCTAAACTCGGTAAGCACTGCACACATGTGATGCACATACATACATGCAGACAGAGCACTTGTAGATATAAAGTAAAAATAAATAACCTTTTGCAAAAAGTGAAAGCATTTAAGAATGGACTCAAACAAAAATGTGTTTAAAAGAAAAAAAAAAAAATCCCAGGGCTGGTAAGCTGTAAATCTCAGCAGCTGCCTGGGAAATGGAGAATAAAGAAAGAAAAGTATGGTGATATTTTATTTGTGCTGAAATGATTTCATTTGTATGTTAATAAATAAAGTTTGCCTGGAGATCAGAGGTCATAGCGAGCCAGGAACAGCAGTCAGGAAGTGGTAGCCCCAAGCCCTTAATCTGATCACATGGCAGGCAGAGTCTCTGTGTGCTCAAGGACACAGCTAAGCATGGTGACAGGAGCCTTTAATCCCAGTACTAACCATAGAGACCTGTGTCTATGTCTGTATAGACAGGCGGTGACGAGGAGTCATGGGGTTGGGTTTAGAGCCAATGAGAAGGCAGAACAGAAAGGCAATAAAAACACAAGAAGTTAGGCAGGAAGAAGCTCTCTCTGGGGAAGCGATGGTGGTAGGTGGTAAGATAAGGTAGTCTGATCTCTTTGGCTATTTACCTCTGTATTTGGCTCTGTGTTTCTTATTAAGACTATTTAGAATTTCGTCTCTCTCTTTTTGTTTTTTGTTTTTTCGAGACAGGGTTTCTCTGTATAGCTTTGGTGCCTGTCCTGGATCTCACTCTGTAGACCAGGCTGGCCTCGAACTCACAGAGATGTGCCTGGCCCTGCCTCCCGAGTGCTGGGATTAAAAGTGTGCGCCACCACTGCCTGGCCTTGGATTAATTCTTAAAGTAGGAAACAATGCTGTGTTTCCACCTAGAGGGAGACCCCATTCTTTATTATAACAGTTGGGCATTCCCAAACACAATTAATAACAATAATCTTAAAAAGATTTAATGAACAGGGTTTCTCTGTAGCTTTGGAGCCTGTCCTGGACTAGCTCTGTAGACCAGGCTGGCCTTGAACTCACAGAAATCCACCTTCCTCTGCCTCCCAAGTGCTGGGATTATAGGCGTGTGCCACCACCACCCAGCTAATTTGCTACTTTTATGAATCATAATGTAAATATTTTTGGAGATAGAGGTTTGCCAAATGGGTCTCGACCCACACGTTGAGAACCACTGCTCTGATCCAAGCTACTTCTAATCTGCATCCCCAAACTGCTTCCTCTGCCTGAATACACTTCCTCCTGGGGTTTCATTGTCTTTAGTTGCCTCATATGTCTGTCACAGTAACAGTAAAGGCTCATTGAAAAAAAAAAAAAAAAAAAAAAAACAACAGTTTCTTTCAAGACAGCAAGATTGGTTATATAGAGAAACCCTGTCTCAACAAACAAACAAAACTACTTCTCCGGATCAAGAGAATAAAACCTCTGGCCTGTGTAGAAACATAACATTACAGTTAGGCAGATCAATGACTTGGCTACAGGACCACCCCTTAGGAAGGCTGGGCCACCACTCATCCTAATGCAGGCTAAAGAAATAAGAGGAATAATTATCCCTTAATGAGATAATGTACTCTTCTTTCCCAGCATTCCGACTCTAGCACAGTCCCTAAAAACTGAGATGAGGTTCTGTTGGGTCCATCCACCATTCTAAGTCCTGATTCACAAAGACATCACTTTTCCCTGTTTTTCTGCATCTTTTTTCTGGGTGCTGTCTGGAATCTAACTATGCTCTTTTTCTGGCATCATGAGCTTCTTTATGTTTTCTCTACAGACCCCCCTCCCCCACCATGTGTGAAATGAATGATAAGTGGTGCTGGTAGTGGGGCTGATTACCACGTGGAAAGGTCACAGTCATGACAGAACCCAGTATTAGTTTTAGAGCTTTATTAGGAGGAAGAGGGGTGGGGAAGGACCAGGCCTGGGACAGAGCATGTGTAGAGGGCAGAGAGAAAGAATGGTGGGGGCAGCAGAGTGGAGAGAGAGGGTAGGGTCTGGGTCCGGCTTTTTAAGGGCTCCAGGTGAACATGCACAGGCAGGCTTACAGAGCTACACCATGCATGCGCTGATTGAGTGACCACGCCACACACACTGATGACGTAAGACGCAAGACCTTTTGCTTAACTCCTGAACTGTGCATGTGCGGTCACGCAGCTGGAGTTAGGATAGATTTCTAACAATGTGGCTGCTTGTCTGCCATGTGGCTGATGTGGTTTTTTCCCTTTTCTTCACCATTCTCCTTCAGGAAACTACCAGTTTACAGCTTTCATGCCCTAAGGTTTTCCTTTTAAATATTAATAAAATTGTCCACGATATTCTGTTTGAGTCCACTCTTAAATTCTTTATTAATGAGGTCAAGAATTCCAAGAATTCCCTGACTTCCCAGTATCATATCTAGACTCTGGGGGAGATTCCTTGAAATTTTAGATAATACTTTAGATTGTAGTACTTTGTTTAAAAAGCACCCATTTACTCTATCTCAGTCAAAGAATCTGACACACTCAAAATCAGTATATGCATTTGTTTTTCCATCAATTAGGTTCCATTGGGAAAATAGAAATACTTTTAAGGTTTTTAAATAGGCCAGGCATGGTATCACATACCTATAATTCCATCAGAAAGGAGGCTGAAACAAAAGGGTCCCAAGTTTGAGTCCAGCCTGAGTTACATAGGAAAACTTCACTCAAAAAGGTGAGTAATAAATAAAAATATTTTAAGCAGAAACAATTGTCCTACTAAAATTTTGGGTGTGGGGGAAGCAGCCATGAAAAAGGTGCTAGAGGTATGAAATGAATAAGGAAGTTTTACCTAGAGATGGAAAACTAGGCTGTCTTCAGGGTCCTGGAGGACACTTCTTCCCAGACACTTAATCCAGGAGTAAATCCAGGATCAACTCATGGAGATAGTCTAGAGACACACAGGCGGCAAGGCATGCTGGAGAGATAGATGGCTTAGTGGGCAAGAATTCTTGCTGTAACAGCAAGAGGACCTAAGTTCAAATCCCCAGTGCCCACATGTGAGCCAGGCATGACTGTACATGCCTACAACTCTAGCCTTGGAGAATGAGGCACACACTGGTAGATCCAAAGAGCTCACTGGCCAGTTCGGACAGCCTAACCAAGACAACAAGCTTCATATTAAGTGAAAGACCCTGTCGTGATAAAGGCCATGGAGTAACGGTAGTGCATGAGCATTGACTGCTCTAAAGCTGTTAGCTCTCAACAGTAAATATGTTTGGAAAGGTTCCCCTTAATAGCACCCGGCATTCTGTTTCCTCTGCGAATCTACAGTCAAATGCTCTACCCCTGAGCTATCCCCCCTCCTTTTAGAGTCTAACTGTAACAGTTGACCCTGCTGTTCTAAAGACTGTTTTCAGAGTTACATTTCCTGAGAAACATTTAAGAAAATGAAGAGGCCTGAACAGCATGAACACACTTG
This sequence comes from Peromyscus maniculatus bairdii, assembly GCF_049852395.1. NCBI lineage: Eukaryota > Metazoa > Chordata > Mammalia > Rodentia > Cricetidae > Peromyscus > Peromyscus maniculatus. The sequence continues at coordinate 76,584,194 of NC_134853.1, forward strand.
GTAGATTTATCTTGTTTCCCAATAAATGAAAATTACAAATGGCAAAACAACTTTGCAATACTATAGACAGGGATCAAAATGTATCTTCACACCCCCAGAAGCCTGCTCATTATAGCAGGAGCCCTGCGGATGATCTCAGTTGGGATCTTGGCCTCCTGAACAAGATGTTAAATAATTAGCATTACTAAGCAAGGAGAGCTAAAAATAAGCTGCTTGAACAGACCAGCTCAGGGGCAATGACAGCAGCTATCTGCGACAGCACAACGTCTAGGAAGATCCATATTTACAGAATAACTACTATGTGCAACAATAAATACATATTTAATGTACGTATATAGATTTAGTTAAGGATGGGGAAGTGACTGAGTTGGTAAAATGCTTGCTGTACATGTATGTGGACCCAAGTTTAGACTGTCAGCACCCATTGAAGGTACAGTATTCTCAGTACTGGGGAGACAGAGGCAGGGGCATCACTGGTACCTTTTATCAAAAAAACTAAGTTAGGGGTGTGGCTGGAGAGATGGTTTCATGGTTGAAACGCTGGTTTCTCTAACAGAGTACCCTGATTTGAATCCCAGCATCCACAAGCAGCTCACAACCATCTGTAACTCCAGTTTCAAGATATCCAGTGCCTTCTTCTGACCTTGATGGGTTCCATTTTCATGTGAGTGTTGCACAGGCACACACTTACACACAAAATACAATAATAAATATTTTTAAAACAATAAGGTAGAGAATGACTAAGAAAAACACATTGTAGACCTCTGGCCTCCACATGAACATATACACACAAACATGAACATACATACAGTGCATGCACATCTGCACAAATACACATGCATATGGACATGTACACATATATACATATCTTCAAAAATCAATTAAAGAAGATTGGTTTGAGAATCAGACACTTATATCTAGAGGTGTAATCTGCTGTTTTATAATCATGCAATTCTGGGAAACTAAGTTAACCTTTCAATTTCAGTTTTCTTAGATGAAAAGTTGAAGTAAGAATTGTTGTATTGAGGGACTAGGAGCTAGAGAGAACTCTGGCAGGCATACAGATAGGGAAAGGGCCACAGATAGGTAATAAAGATGCCCAACGTTCATGCACACACATGTGAGTATTCGTGGGTGTATGTGTGTGATCACATGATTTTTTAATATCAATAAAGCAAGCTATCCATTGCTGTCTACTGGGTCTGAGATTTCCTCTGCCTTTTAATTCTTTAATTGGCAACAGGAAACAAACCCAGACAAGATTCCTACTTTTTAGTAGTACCCCACAGGAAGTGTGAAGGTGACTTTAATGAGCAGAGCACAGAGGCTGTTGCTTGTAAATTAGTACTAGTTAAATATTTTGGGTTTATGATTGTTTAAAAAGAAGTTAAAAAACTAATAAAAGCTGCCCACTTAAGGCTTTTGGTTACAAAATTTGGTGCTGTTAATAAGTCATTTTTAAAGAGTTTGCTGGTACTGTAGCCCAAAATGAAGATGGCTAACTCTTATGCAAATCAGCATACATCCCTGCACATTCTACAGGAAAAGAAAGATGGGAAACCAGTGAGCAACTAATCCCAACTATCAGGATTTGAAGAAGTCCCTAATTATAATGCACAATGCTGCTGAAGCCAAGTCAGGTCTGCATGGATTTTACCCCCAACAACTTCACATCACGGAGTCTTATCACCTATTTGGCAACCACTTGGCATAGGACCTACTTACTCTGTTAACCTCCTGCTTGGGTTCTTTGTTTTTGTTGTTGTTTTTGTTGGAGGTGGGGGAGGATAAGTGACAGAATCCCTCTCAAGAACACAATAGGTAGTTCTTGGAAAAATAAGCAAAGCTGCAAGAGAAATGCAATGGCTGTATGATTTTATCCTTGAAAAGCCCCTACAACGTGTGACTCATTACTACTCAATGGGACCTGACCAGAGTCCATCCTGGTCACCATTTAATTAAAGCTTGTTTCAAATTCATCTCAAAAGTATAGAACTGGTTTTTCTCTAGGGAATCTCGGGATTAACAGTTTCTATGGGTTCTGAAATTAATTAATCTGATTAGCAACTTTTTCTTCACAGGAGGATGAGGGAGCTTGGATGCACATTGAGAGGACTAAACCAAAATTCTTTACCTACCTTGGCAGTCAGCAGTCCTACATGGTTCCTCCCAGAAGCTAGACTGTCTGTCCCTAAGTTGGCCATTTGCAACTCTGGGTCTCTGTGTAAACTACAATGTCTGGCTCCACACCTATGCAGTCTATGTGGAACCTAAGTTAGCCTGTGAACTAAGAATCGTGATATTGCCTCTCAGATCCAGGTATGTTCTTCAGTGTTTGATCTGTTAAATGGATCAGGGACCTTAATTATTTCAGGCCACTCTTGCCCTTTGCTAACAGAGTTCCATATAGACATCCAAGAGAAAAGGAAAGAGATGGTCTTTCTGCTTCCAGGGTACCCCATTCTGTGGTTTCCTGCAAAGTGTGTGGTTTCTTTGGAGCTCAGTTCCTGCAGTACACACTGCTCCTCCAGTCCTGGCTTTTGCAGCATGGGCAGCTTCTCAAGATGGCTTCTCAAGCACCAATTCCTACCATAGTTTAGACACTCAGATCTGGTGCACAGTGGCTAACCTCACTGACAAGCAGCTGCTACCTTTGTCATCTCTTTGTGGCTCACAGAGGAGTGCCTCAGGCAAGATACAGTCTCTGTGAAGTTCAGACTTCCATCAGCTTCCCGGGGTGCAGGACAAAGTGCCATCCAGGAAGTCATAGCTACTCCTTGTTCAATGAGATCTGTTGTCAGTCATGGGCGTGAGGTGGGAAGGCGCTGTTTCTGGATGCTCTACAGCATCCCTAGAGGTTCCCTTTGCATCTTCCTCTTCCCCATTTTTAAAAACTCTCTTTCTAATGTTTACTACTCTGTTATTCTCACCCCCTCCCCCCTACACACTATTGTTAATGCTTTTTTTTTTAATTGAACTTCCTTTCTGCAAATTACTAAGCGGTTTGCATCTCTTGACTATACCCTAATATAGCCAGGCTAAGCATTAAACAGAGACATTCACAGAGGCCTTGCTCGACATGAGCCCTTGTCTATCTCATTTGATAAAGCAAAAACTCACTGTTGCAGCAGAATATTACTATTGATGTGTCTTACAGTTTAAGTCCCCAGTACAGAAAAATAAGTGACTTCCAAGGTCCCTCCGCTGTTACCTCACAGAGTTGAGGATTAAATTTGTATTTGTCTAGATTAAAATCCATACCAAACAAGCCCAGACATTTTCCAATATTAACTTAAGCTGTCATATAGGTTTCCCTCTCTGGTTAGCAGTATAAGAAAATATCCTACGTACTTATCCAATGATGTCCTTGCTAGTTCCTGCAGAAATAGCAATTATATTCTTTTTGCAGCATTATAAAATGGATCTTTATTAGAAGTTAGGTATTGCCACCTTCTCTTCCTTGGCCAAGTCTGCCTGGACCCTTTAGAAACAGCGTGGACTGAGCTCTCAATAGTCTACCTTCAGAGCAGCTGCTCCTATACTATTGTCGACTACTGATCTCTTAACTCCAATTGATTTTTCAAACTTTTCCATTTCCCTGTGATTCCCTGTTTCCTTGGTCTCCTATCTTCCTTCATAACATCACACACTTTATTTCATATGTTCCGGCCCGGTGGGGTGACTTTTCAGATGCAATGACTTGTTTTGTTTCTCCAGCTCAGAAATCTTCAGAAGAATGAGTAACATGAAAGAGAATGGTGCAGTGTGTTCTGAGGACCATAAATTACTCACTGGAAAGAAAATGATGGATATGTTTTTCTGTTCTCTGAATATATTATGCGTTTTCCTCAAAACCCATTTCGTAAATGTTTTCTCTCACAAAGCCTTGCCTGAACACTGCAAGTGCAGTTAGCTACTCTCCATTCTTTGTGTGTTCGTTCCCACTGAGTGGTACAGGGCATGCGTAGAAAATGCCACTTAGCAAACGAATATTAAACGTTCATCCTCTTATCGAAATGAATATCTGGCATAGAATATCTGAAGGATTCATGTCATAGAATATCTGAAGGAGGCCTGGAATATCTGTCCTCCCAGTTCACAGGTAAGCAGATGAAGCACCCTACAGAAGGACTCTGGGCTCATTAGGGATGTGGCTTCTCCCTGGGCCTTGGTTTCTTTCCATGGTGCTTTCTCCTTTGATAACTTTGATCCTGAAGATGAAATGACACGCTGATTTTGTCCTGATGTGAGAAGCAAATATTTTGTTTGCTTTGTTTTTTTACATATACATTTTCCTTGACTACCATTATTTGTTATATAAGTGAAAATAATCTTAAAAAATTTATGATAGGGCTGATATCCGGAGATATGTAGATAAACATTAGTTCAATTATTCAAGCTATTTTGCCTATGCTTTCTTGAGTATCCATGACTAATAAAACAGGGTTCTTGAGGTTTTCAGTCCATCAGCAATTTTTTTTCAAATTTTTTTGTATTATGTGCTCTTTTCATTCTTTTGTTACTATAACAAAGAAATGTATTTAATATTTCGAGTGGTTGGCAATTAAGACACACTCATCATTCTTCCTAGGTAGAGCTCCATTATAAACCCTGCAATTCTGTATTTCCCATGTCTCTAAGTCCCACTGACTCTTTCAGGCTCTCTTCAGAACCTCCCATCCCAGGAACCATGAGAACAGGGCCATCAGATAAATAAGCTACAAACAAAAACCACTGCTGCATGGATCACACGGAATCAACACCAGTGCTATGCTGAGGCATTTAGAGTAACTGAGAGCACTGTATGAGTCACTTGGAGCAAAGGACAGAGCTGTGTGAGTCACTTGGAGTGGTCCTAAGGACAGAAAGGACAGTGGTTTTCCGGTGACTGGGGAGCAGGAAGTGTGGAGAGTAGGCTGTTTATCAGCTATGCCATTTCATTTTTACAAAGTAAAGTGTTCTGGAGGTGGGTTGCACAGCAGTGTGAGTGTTGAAGTGTGTGCTGCTGACATGCACACTCACAGGGTCATGGTCAAGATGATAAATTTTACAGTACGCATATTTTATCACAATTGAGACAACCACAAATTCCCCATCTACTACCTCCAGTTCTGGCTGCTTCCTCCTGTTTCCAGAGCCATCCCCTGCACCCATGCTTATGGCTGCATCGCTCCATTACAAATCATCATCCTCTCAACTTGCTTCACAATGGATAGCAGCACTTACACACAGTGAAAAAAAAATCTCTCTTGTTATTCTAAACCATTGCCATAAGTGGATGCAGGAGTCTCAAAGGGTCATTGCTAACAGTTAAAACTGACATCACCAAAAAGGGTTTGAAAACTCCTCAGTGTAACCATAGAATTCAACAATTCTACTTTAGATTTTAGCTACTGAAATCCGTCCAGGTGTTTGTGGAAGTGATGCTAGCCAGACACATTTGCATCTCTTATGTCTATTATTTACAGTCAGATGTGTGTGAATTTGCAGAGATAAAGCTTCTGTATCAGTCCATATTAAGTTGGAGGAATAAAACCCACCCTGTGCCATCCGCACGCTAGGAGTTTAAAATAGAAATTAGGTATTTCCATCCCCAATGGAAGAGCTAGGGAGCTAAGGTCGGAGAAGCCACTGACAACAGTTGCAGTCCAAATGGTTGAGCTGAACGGCTCTATTATCCTCCGGGGAATGCTTTGACCCTCATGTCTATCAAGGTGTCTGCCTGCAACAGTCTCCAAAACACAATAGTTTTCCCTCATCCACCTTCCAAATCACACATAGGGGTGGTCTTTAACTGGCATTTTTAAAATTTGTGAGGAAGAAACTTCTAAAAAGATGAATGTATTGCTTGTCCTCTTCTAGTAATAGAGATAATTGAACAAGGTGGTGGTGCTGTACACTTAATAAACATAATTTAGCAAGTCATAGAAATACAGCAAGCAGAGCTCTGTTCACTTTCTGCTTTTTTGAATCTTTACCTTACAAACCACCGTTTATTTTTTCTGTTTTGCAAATACTTAGTTGTGAGGTTTTGTTGTTGTTGTTGTTGTTGTTGTTGTTGTTTTTAACCTTCCCTGGCATTGGCAATACGAGCTCTGTCCTCCACCACAGATACAGCCACTTTGTCCCCAACTATTGTTTCATACTCATGTCCTCAGGATAAACTGGGCCCCCCTCTTAGAGTCCTTAGTTTTATTAATAAAAATCAAACAACGACAACAAAAACCAATGAACTCACGTGGAAGCTCAAGGGCCATTTCTCTTGCTCTGTTCAGGTTTACAAGAAAAAAAAAAAAAATCCTCAGGGCCGGCAGGCAGTAAATCTCATCAGTTGCCTGGAGGAGGAGAATGAAGGACATGAAGGGGGAAATGCCATTTAAGCTGGTGTGGTGGCCAGATACATTGTAGACAAGCAGCCACACAACAGGGAGGGGGCCTTTAGAGAAAGGCTAAGGAAGCCCAACGTATCAGAGAAAGCAGATTTGGGCTCTGGCCACCTTCCAAAAGGAAGAGTCAGAAAACAGAGGAAATGTGGCACCTTTTGAGTCAGAACTCAGAAGGTGGGCAGACTCAGAAGAACACCATGGCTGCTCAGCTTATAGGGGCAAGCGTGCGTGCGTGCGTGCGTGCGTGCGTGCGCGTGTACACGTGTGCTTCTGTGTGTGCGTGTGTGTGTGTGTGTGTGTGTGTGTGTGTGTGTGTGTGTGTGTGTGTGTGTGTGTCTTATCTCTTCAGCATGGATTAAAGCGAGCCCACCTCCCTAGGAATGGTCCCTTGGCTAGGTGAGTGACTCAGCCCAACTTGGATGTTAGGTCTCCACCCAGTCAACAGATTCTACTTTCTTAACCAGAAGGAGTTTTTTCTTAACAGGTCTCTAGTGATACTCTAACGCCAATATTTAAGATTTGTAGAATCTTATAAGTCCCAAACTTCTGCTACTCTCTCTGGTCATAGGCACCCATCTCAAAACTAGCAGTGAGGCCAACACACTAGACTCCCATCCACCCACCCATCCTCCACCCAGACATTCCAGCCTCATGCCCGCCACATGGAATCGATTGATCTGGTCAACATTTTGTGGTAAATCTTAGGACTCAAATGACAGTCGCACGATTGATTGCTCAAACAGACTAGACACCAATACACAATGTCACTGTGAAGCAAACAAGCCCAGCACAGACCCAATGTTGTCTTGAAGGACGCCAAAGAAGACGGCAAACTCCTGACAGACTGATCCCCCTCCCTAGCCAGTGCTTGAGAGGATTTCTCCTCTCTTTAGTGCTGGAGACAGTCAATCCCATCCCTAGTATATGTGTGGAGAAACAGACTCCTTGTCCTTTGCATGGGGCTGGACACACTGCAGTGATGGCCACCCATGCTCAGTCAGTTTGTCTCTTTCACAATCCAGTTCTCCGGACTTGTTGGGCCCTCCCCATCTCTGCTGTGTTTGGGCCTTCTCATTTCAGCTCAGGCTCATTCAGGGCTGTTGAAACACTGACTTTAGCCTGCTAGTTCTTTAAGTTCTGCCTGCAATTTCTTTCCTTAAAAAAAAAAAAAAAAAAAAGCCTTCTCTGTAGCAGGAATCTTACAAGTTCTTATTAATAAAATCAAACCTGAGCCAGGTATTGGGGTGAACTGGAAGATCAGAGAACCAAAACAAGCCACAGCTAACCTCACCTGGCCAATTTCTCTGCTGGTCTTGTTTCCTCAGACTGGATGCTTCTGTGTCTTCATCCCTATGGCTCTCAGCTGAACTGCTGCTCGAAAGCCTGAAGCTTAACCAGCTAAAAGCTTAACCAGCCAAATGCTTTTAGTTTCTGGTCTCCACGCCTTATACATCTTTCTGTTTTTGCCTTCACTCCCTGGGATTAAAGGCTCACTTCTTGGGATTAAAGGTGTGTGTCACCATGCCTGGCCGTTTCCAATGTGGCCTTGAACTTACGGAGATCCAGAGGGATTTCTACCTCTGGAATGCTAGGATTAAAGGTGTGAGTGCCACCATTTTCTAGCCTTTGTATCTAGTGGCTGTCTGTTCTCTGACCCCAGATAAATTTATTAGGGTACACAATATTTTGGGGAATACAATACCACCACACTTCTCTTGCACTGTTCATGTACTAGCTCCCACCACTACAGCTGACCAGCTATCACGTGCTTAACACATGACTCCCCTCTCCTTCTGTGCTGCTGGGGCAACTTCAGAGAAAACTCTGAACATACTAAAAACTCTCTCATGTTTAATCAACCAGTGATGGTGTGCTAGCTAGTTTATGTCGAGTTGACACAATATAGAGTTATTGAAGAGGAGACGTCAATTGAGAAAATGCCTCCATAACATCAGGCTGCAGGTATGCCTGCCTGTAGAATATTTTCTTCATTAGTGATCAATGGGAAAGGGCCCAGACAATTGTGGGTGGGGCCATCCCTGGGTTGGTGGTCCTGGGTACTATAAGAAAACAGGCTGAGTAAGCCCTGGGAGTAAGCCAGTAAGCAGCAGCCCTTCATGGCCTCTGCATCAGCTGCTGCCTCCAGGTTCCTGAACTGTGTAAGTTCCTGTCCTGGTTTCCTTCAATGATGGACTATGATGTGGAAGTGTGATCCAAATAAACTCTTTCCTCCCCAAGTTGCTTTGGCCATGGTGTTTCATCACAGCAATAGTAACCTAACTAAGACAGTCTCCTTCTATCCCCAAATGTATAGAAATTATACAGAAAGCAAAAGCCCTACCTTCCTAAATGCAGAAAAAAAAAAATCGTGCTATAGACATACGTGCCAGACAGATTTGGCCTTGCCCATCCATAATACAGGACCCACTCACCACCACCCACCCACTGCTCCACACAGTGTCTACTGAACAATAAGTGTAGAAAAGACTCTTGACAATTGTAAATAATATTTACTTAATTTTTTATAACTACCTACTCGAGGTATCTGTATTTTAGCTTTGTCTCTCTTCTCTTTCTGTTTCTTACTCTGTGTCTCTGTCTCTGTCTCTCTCTCTCCCACCCTCCTCTCTCTCTCTCTCTCTCTCTCTCTCTCTCTCTCTCTCTCTCTCTCTCTCTCTCTCTCTCTCTCTGTGTGTGTGTGTGTGTGTATCTTGCATCTTAAATATTCTCTAAAGAACAGAAGGACGGTGACAGGAGGCAGCGAAAATCAACATTGCAGAGTAAGATGATAAAAATTTTTGCATTCTGGAGATGTGTGTTTGCCAAAGAGGATAGTGAGGTGTGGAGAAATAAACTCAAAGTATATTATATACTTTGTGAAAATAGCCTTGTGTAATTTTAAAGAATATTTTTCAAAGAAAAAGATACCATTTCAAAAACCAAGTGGTTTTCTTAGAATTTGATCTAACCTATTTCTTTCTCCAATTTTGAGTCATCTAGATCTGATAGCTGCCAACATAAACGAAAACAAAGAACTCCAGGCCTCATTTGTGAGGACTTAAGACACAGCTGGTCAGTGTTCACATCAACTCTCAGACCGTGCATGCGGTTCGCTTCTACTTCCCTCCCATGGCTACGGGAATGAATTCAAATAAAACAGCCCATGAGAGCGTTCATTCCCATTTTCTTCCCATATCAAGAGAAAATTACATGGTATCATTTTCCCCAAGGTATTGAGCTGGAGAGAGGTTCATGCTACACACTTGCTGCTATATTTTCAATTGTCTTTTTTTTAAAATCCAAAATCAAATGCATTTTGCAAGTTCTGTTCATATGTCTGTTTCATGGGCTAGAACACAGGTGGCACTCAGACATGGTCAGGTGGATGGTTCGTGAAGACATAGTCACAGCCAGGCAGAGGGGCAGGGATACAATCTTCACTTCTGCCTCCAACACGTTCCCTGGGCTGATGTTCCAAAGCTGTGGTCTGAAGGGTGAACGGGAAAGAGAGTGTCGGAAAGCCACATTAAAACAAAGCAATTATCTTAAACTTTCCATACGCAGACCTTTATGAACTCACAGCTTAAAATGAATTTTCTATTGATTTTGCTATAATGATTCACAACTCCAAGCTAATCAAATTGGGGAGTAATGGTTGCAATAGTCATAGATGTATGCAGCAAGAACCAGGCATAGAAATGTGTTTTCATTAGCAATATCAATCTCAGAATTCTTAAAGCCAATATGTCTTTTCTTGGCAAATATCTGCAGAGATAACAATTATTCTAGGAGCCACCTCGAAGACCACTAGGGAAGGATGGAAAGTTAGCTTGATAGTGAGATGTAGAGCTATTGCCATCTAGGGGTCAGCAGAGGAACAGTTGGGTGCCTTGCCGCAGCATAGCAAAATCTTTCTACAAAAGCATAAATATTTTGCAATTTTATTTCACTCCTCGGTGTATATGTGATTGGATTAAAATATTTTGAAAGAACTATTGTGTAATTATATACTTCATGAAAATTTAAACATCTATCTATATTTAATTTTTTATTTATGAGTCAAAAATTTATTGAGCATAGCCAGCCTTGTGGCTATAGAAAGAAGTGGTCATTAAAATTCCTCATTCAGGTTCCAGCTCAAAAGCCATAAACAGTCACTGTAGAGCACAGGTGTATCTCTAAATTGTCTTTGTAATTCATTCATATGTGGAAAATAAATAACAGAGCTAGGCAGATGTCTTTATGAACACTTGCATATATATTTGTAAAGGTACTAGACATGCAGTCACTTAACAATCCAGATGTTACACCAAGACTATAATTAACAGAAGTTACGAATATTTAAATATCTAAATTGTATTTCTCAAATTTTTTATTATCATTCTATTTTCTAATATAAGATCTTGTATCTAGCCCAGGTTGCCCTGGAACTCACTATGTAGCCCAGGCTCACCTTAAAAACTTGTAATCTTCATGCCTATGTATGAGTGCTGGGACTACAAGCATGTTTCATCATGCTCAACTTTAAGTTATGTTTTGTAGCCAAAGAAACTGTATTAAATGTCTTGATAAAATTATAGTATTTAAACATTATGGTGTTATATGATATGCTTCATTATTTAAGCAAGCCTATGAACAGGACTGAAGATGTTTCTGGGTGGCAGGCCACTTCCTTAGCACGTGGGAAGTCCTGGGTTCACTTCCCAGGATCACGTACAAGATTTTATGTGACAGATGCTGTACAGTTCTGTTTATTTAATTTTGACACTCCAGTTTGATGGTTGCCACAATTTTTTTTCACAATTTTTTTCAGGGTTCTGTGGGTCCCTTGGAGGAGCTGCATATTAACTGTACTTCCTAGTCTCGCTGACAACATGTCTCATTTATTTGTGCTGCTCAAATTTTGTAAGTCCCCTCTTCTCTTATGTCAAACCAGATTTTTTACACCCATTAAAAGCTTCTTTTTCCACTCTTTCTAATTGGCAATCAGTGTACTCACGTGGGAGGAAGAGTGACGGTTTTGTTCTGTGTTTTGTTCTGTTTTCTTGTGATGTTTTAATGTATGTCTACATTGGGGAACTAAAAGGGAACAGGTCAAAGAGAATATTTGATCTCAACCTTTTCATTAAGTGGAAAGTTTTAAAACAGGTTTAAGGGCTCTGTTTTAAGGTTTTTAGGATGAAACGTACGTGAAGTTAAAATATAAGAATCGACAGTACTGTGTGTGACACCACCCCATTCTCCACCCTTCTCCCTAGATTGGCTGCAAGAAAGGAAATACGTGCTCTCTCTCCATGCTAGGCTGTCACCTTTACCTTGTCAGGGGACGTCTGTCTTTATCTCTTTTGAGAATCTGCTAGGTGGCATGCTATTGACATCCACTTGTCATCACAGAAAAGGTCAGCACTTTTGGAGCTCTGTTCTCCTTTAGCTTAAGAAAAATGTCTTCTTTGATTCTTTTGTCAAAGGGTAACAAGGGAAATTGTGTTGCACAAACAGAACTAAGAGCAAACCCCAAAATTGATTCGCATGGTCATACCCAAGTCATTACAAAATCCAGGGCTAATTAATAACCACTTTATTTCTTTTTGACCTCCATCAAGCAGGGTTTCTTTGTGCAGCAATGGCTGTCCTGGAACTTGTTCTGTAGACCACACTGACCTTGAACTCAGAAATCCACCTGTCTCTCCCTCCTCCTGAATGCTGGCATTAAAGGTATGGGCCACCATGCCCAGTAATACTTTATTCTTTATCCAAATTTCATAAGCCCACAAACTCAAGCATATGTGAACTGAGCTACAAGGCAGCGAGTTTAAACGCATGTGTGAATGTGCAGCTGTCAACCCCTTTGAGTTCTGAAATTTATATTCTACCCTCAGGACACACTTACACCTTGCACGACACATGGACCCAGTGAGGAAATCACTGCCAATCATATATATTATTAACTGGTAATTTTTAGTGTATTAGACAAAAATGAATATAAATAGCGAGTTTAACATTTTCTCCCTATACATCACTTGGGAGGCCTTTGAGGGGCCGTGGAAACCTTTTCCAGTTTTGATGCTGTTTCCTCGGCCCTAGGGAACAAAGAACACTCAAGTCCTTAACGCTGATGAGCAATTCCCCAGGTAGAAGTGCTGCCCACGGGGACATAGCTGCTCGTGGGCCAGGCTTAAGTCTAGCCGGTATCTTAAGACTCAGATGTGCATGTGGGTAGTTTATCCATTTGAAGTCTTCATGGACTGTTGGAAGCTTTTCGTTAGTGCTGGTTTGAGAGGATGTAGCTTTCTTCTTTCCTCCAGGGGCCTGTGGTTAGGCGAAAGAAGCACTCAGGTTTCCCTGGCTGATGCCTTTGTCTTTCTCAGCTGCGCACTCTGTCATACAGGGTGGGACAGAATAGGAGGGCTGCAACCCTCCCTAATAAATACTGTCTATCCCCCCTCCTCCCTCTGCCCTTTCCTTCTTTATTTAGCGTATTTATTTATTTATTGTTGCTGGGCGGGTCCACGGGATGTGTGCAGTGGTGCGCATGTCTCGGAGCACATACAAAGGTCAGAGGACAACTTTGGAATCCCGGGAGCAAACTCAGGTTGCCAGGCCTGTGTGTTAGGGAAGCACATTTTACTTCCTGGGGCTCCTTACCACTTTTTCCATCTTTAACAGCCAAAGTTGCCATGTTCTTTGGCTTTGGCACTTTTGCCGGGGCCCCACCTTGATGCCTTCCCTTCAGCTCCCAAAGACTGCTTCACTGCGGCTGTATCAAATTTACTGAAGCTTCTCAAGTTAGACAACTCAGGACACTCACTGTCACGGGTGACTCTACTCTTCAGTCTCTCCAAAAGGCCCTTCTCCTCCTTACCTCCTTATGATAGCTTCACTCCCGTTATTCAGTCGCACACCACTGCCCGCCCACCCCACCCCGACCCCAAGCACCGCAGCCAGAGTAGGCCAGCCCTGGAAGGCGGAGCAGATGGAAATGACTACAGAAGTCGACTATTAGCCTGAACTGTGTGTATGCACAGGCCTGCCTTTTGGGTCTGTGTAAACGGTACCCCTCTTCCTCCCGTCGCATCAGCCTGGCTAAGTTTCCGTCCTGTGCACTGTTTCTCCTTACTCTGCAGCAAGTCTTAATGAAGCCTCCTTTGGAGGGTTTGATTTTGCCTGTTCGTGATTTCTATAGCTGGCTGCACCAGTTGCGCTAAGAGCTGGTAACATCAAGCACCACTGGCCCTAAGAGTGGCTGGCAGCCAGGCTTTCCTGTGGAGCTCTGGTTCCAGCTGCTCCGAGAGCTACAGGAGGGGCTGTTAGCGCCTGCTGCTCACTGCTGGAAGAGTAAGGGGTGAGCTGCCGAACACATGGAGATTGACACTCAGTGCTGAGAGAACTGCAAATAGTAAGCAAACCACACTGCCCTTCCATGATTTCTACCGCATTTAAAAGAAGCAACAACAACAACAACAACAAATTTAAACATATCCCTCAGCTGATTGGCAGCCAGGGTGACTAGAGCCTCAAGCTGACATCATCTCTTGGGGATCCTTGTGCTCCCACAGTACTCCAATAGAGCTGATCTGCCCTGTTTTAAATACTCCACCCTAGTAGACTGCAGCTCCTGTCAATCTTATGGCATACCTCAACTTTTTCACTGCTTTTATTTATTTCTCCTTAATCTAGAAGATACTAATTCCTCTCCCTTCCTTCTCATCATCCATGAATTTAAGCCTCCACAAAGATTACAAAAGGTGATTTTTCTTCTAGTAATTTCCCCTTGACTCAGCAATCACAATCCAGGGAAGAGAATTCACAGTTCTGTCATTTTTTTTTTTTTTTGAAATGAGAAGAAAACTACAAAGAATAAAACACAACTTCAACTCGTTTTTAAAAAAAAATTTTATAGCTAGAAAAGCAAAAGACAATGTAATATTTCAAAAAATTACCTGCCATACCAGCTTTACATGATTAAGAACAATGCTTCGATAAACACACTTTGTGCTTCAACCCAGCATCTGATATATGTTTTGCTCCCAGCCAGCCAATAACCAGCTTTGCAGTCACGTTGGCAACTTTTTGAAGGTATTTATCATTCTGGAGGAACTCGCCAAGGAAAAGCCAGAGTGATTGCTGGCAGTGTTTGGGGCACAGAGGGAGAATAGAAAGAGCATAGGATTTACAATCAGAAGCGAATCCATCCAGCTGCTACCTGTGTGACTTGGCAAGTCATTTGATAATGCTGAGCCTTAGGTTTCTTATAGCCTAATAATTATAGTACCACTGCTGATAATGTATGCTATGACATCACCTCAATCATCAAAGCAATAAATGCATGTAAAAATCTGCTTTCCAACAGAAACAAAACACCAGGATTGGTCAAAATCTACTGTGTTATGTATACTTAAATATATTACAAATTAGAGTAAAATAAAGCTTTTGAAATCTCAGCTATGATGAGTTTTCACATCCCAAATCCGGCTTACATATATTTCAGGTTTTGTTCAGCACACACAGGTGGTCAGTATACGCAAGTGGAGAATGCTAGAGATGAGCCTTCACATTCATCTTTTATCCCAAGGACATTCTGTCATTGCCAAGAAATGACAGCTGCGTGTGAAGAAAGAACTTAATTTGTATTATCTGCAACATCAAAGTCTTTCTCATTATGCCACTCTAAAATGGAAAATGAACATGCCCGTGTCTAGTAGTCAAAGTGAGACCAAAACACAGGCCTGGGTCTGACTCCTAACTTGGGACAGTTATATGAACACTGAGCTACAGTCTGTAAATAGAGACCATAATAGTTCCTAAACCAGAGTTGTGTGTAAGCATGAAACCCTATGTGGAAAGCGTGACATGTAGATAATTATCAATCAAAGCATGAGTTATTGTTACTAAAACACTGACCTGTGCATGATTCCCCCACCTAGACCTCCAGTTAGATGAAAAGAAGGAAAGCATGCTACTCCCCCTTATTTCATTTTGTATTTCCCACCACAGATACATGTTTCTGAGGGTAGTGGCCTTTAGACCCCCGAGCTTCTTCAACCGATCCACTATGGAGGATCTTTCCCTACTCAACTACTCTGAAGAATCTGAGAAATTAATAATAAAATTGAAGGCTAAACCATGACCTATCTTATTGATGAAGTTAGGGAGAGAAAGGTTATCGGGAGAACAGTCAACTACATCGGGGGGAAAAAGCTTCTAGAATTGGAAACACTTATCTACTCGACTTCAGGCGGTAGATGAGTATTTGGACGAGGGCAGCAAGCCACTGGTGCTCTCTGCAGACAGCTCATTCCCACTGTCAACAAGCATTGCTGCTTGAGGGGTGTCCTGGACTTCCAATCTGAGGGCAAAAGGTGAGAACCGATACAGACTCTGTAGACCTCTACTAACCTTAAGTGTTTTAAACTGAGCTGAGTATTGATTCCCAATCAAGAGCACCAGGAGTGGTGAGTGTATTCTGCAGAGTCCTGGGACACCTTTCAGAACCCAGGCAGAGGAGGTAAGTGCTAAGCCACAAGGACACCTCATTACATGATGGAGCAGGAGATAAGAGGTTCCTGGTAAGTCTCCAAGAAGCTGTCAAAGTGCTTTGCCTGTGATGTAAGGGTATTTGGACACCTGCCTCACTCAGAGGGCATCGCTGCCAGGTTATAGCTCTGTCATGTAAGAAATATTTCCTTTCTCTTACCTCTCCCTGCTTCCCCCATTCCTGCCTTAAGAGAACAAAGAGAAAGGAACAAAGTAGTGAGCAAAGGCATTGTGGGATTGTGGAATTACCTCTCCCCTCAAAGGAGAGTAAGGCTGGGGATGGAAGAGGCTTTGAAGCAAATGGAACATTAAGCTTTAATCTCAGCCTTGTTGTTTTAACTCTAGGAAATGAAACTATTTGTTACTACACCAAAGGCAGATGTGTCTGTGATTTTATCCAGGAATGAAGAGAAAGATTCTTCAAGATAATGGTCAGAAGGCACAATTAACTCCAGAGACTTTTAAAATGATCAACTCTTGTTTTTTTGTTGGTGTTATTTTTTTTAACTATCATAAAATTGCATCCCTTTCTGGTCTCCAAATCTGATTTCCTACAGATGATTTACACTGTGGGCTGGGGCATCTAGCTAGTGAGGGTGAATGGCTTCAGTTACTATTGTAGTGAACACATTAAGCCTCTCTCTTTACTCTTGCAAGAATACAGTGTAGTCATCATGTTTCCCCATCCAACTGAAATTCTATAACCTTTTACCAGCCCCGATCCCAGTGCCCACTGCCTCAGCATCTTGGAACCACTATTCTAGTCTGCCTCGGTAAGTTCCACATGGGAATAAGATCATGTGGTATTTGTCTTACATGCCAGGCTTATTTCACTTAACATAATGTTATTGACAGTCGTTCACGTCACAAATGACAGGGCTTCCTTCTTTAAATGACTGAATAATATCCCTTGTGTGAGCAGATATGTGCATGTGCATACATCACCTTTACTTCATCCATCTGTTGATAGACACTGATCATGATTCCATGTCCTGCCTGTTGTGACAAGCTAACAGCAAATGCAGATGATGTCTTTTTGATATATTGTTTTCATTTCCCTCTGAGATAAGTGCACTCAATAGTGGAGTTTCTGTATTATATGGTAGCTCTAGATTTAGTCTTTAAGAAACCCCAAAATTGTTTTTCCACAATGATTGTGATGGTTTGCACTGCTGCCAACAGTAAACAAGGATTCCTTTTCTGCATCTCCTTACCTTAACTGGGTATCTTTTGACCTATTGATAATAGAGAAAACTCATTGTGGTCGAGATTTGCATTTATCCAATGAGGAGTGATGGTGAGCCTTCTTCGTGTACCTATTAGCCATCTGTATGTCTTGTTTTGTCCATGTACTGTGCCCATTTCTTTTTTAAAGTTGATTTTTGTATGTGTGTGTGTGTGTGTGTGTGTGTGTGTGTGTGTGTGTGTGTGTGTGTGAGAAGGGGGTGAGAGGGAGAGGTGTGTATGGGATAGATGTGCATGTATAGGTGTACATACTCCTACACCTGTGTAGGGACCAGAGGGGAATACAGGACCCTGCTCTATCACTCTTTACCTTATTCTAGGTAGTGGCCAGTGGACCCCAGTGTCCTTCTTGTTTCCACACTACACAATGCTGGTGTTGGAGGCACACATGTGGCCACACACAGCTATTTTGTGGGTGCTGAGGATTTTAACTCAGGTCCTCATGCTTGTGAAGTTAGTACTCTTACACATTGCCCATCTACCCAGCTCCTCCTCACTTCTTTTCTAATTGACACATAACACCGAAAATTCATGAATTAAAATGTAAAATTTTATTTCATGTACATACTGAATAATGACAGAATTAGGCTAATTAGCATATCTGTCACACTAATTTTATCATTGTTTTTTCAAGACAGGGTTTCTCTGTGTAGCTTTACTCTTTTCCTGGAACTTGCTTTGTAGATTAGGCTAGCCTTGAGCTCACAGAGATCTGCTTGCCTCTGCCTCCCGAGGGCTGGGATTAAAGGCATGTGCCACCACCACCCGACTTATCATTTCTTTATGGTGAGTACACCAACAATCTTCTCTAGCTACTTTAATATACACTGTAGACATTATGTGAAGCACAATAACCCAGGTAAAGACAGATTACAGACATACATCACATACTGATCCATATGTAGAACCTTAATGATTTATCTCATTGAATTTAACAGTAAAGTAGTGATAGGTTGAAGGACGAGTGGAAAGAGATTGGTCAGTAAGTCCTAAGTTACTTAAATCCAAAGGAGACCTTCTGGTGCTCTGTGGCACAGGAAGTGGGTATAGTACCCACCCACACTTACCTGTACTTTAGTCAGGTTATTTATTTTGTTACTATTGAGCTGAATTCCTTAAATGTTATAGATCTTAACCTTTTATCAAGACGCATGATTTGAAAATATTTTCACTCATTCTATGCTTTGGACTTGGGGTTCTACAATTAATCTAAGTTTCAGTTGATGAATAAATTAATAATGGAATATATATTATATAATGAATACACAGACAGACACATGCAGATGTGGTGTGCGTGTGGATACACACATACACACACACACACACACACACACACACACACACACACTGACTTAACTGTCAGTTATTATGCTCGTCAAGTGAAGAATACAGTGTGATCTCACATGTGGTATCTTACAAAGTTGAATTCATGGAAGCAGAGAGAACAGTGGGTACCAGAGGCTGACATGGGAGTGAAAAATGGGAAGATGTTTGTCAAAGGGCACAAAGTTTTAGTCAAAAATGATTCAGGTTTATAGATTGCTTGTACAGACTATGACTATAGTTAATAACATAATGTGTGGTTGAAAACTGTCAACAATAATCTTTTTTTTTTTTTTCCGAGACAGGGTTTCTCTGTGTAGTTTTGGTGCCTGTCCTGGATCTCGTTCTGTAGACCAGGCTGGCCTTGAACTCACAGAGCTCCACCTGGCTCTGCCTCCCAAGTGCTAAGAGTAAAGGCGTGCACTACCATACATCATAAATACAATCTATATGAGTAAAAATAAACATATGAGATGGTGGATATATTAAATGAACTAGACTTAGTTGTTACATGTTGTACACATAAATCAGAACATTAGTTTGTACAGTACAAAAATACATGGGTTTTCATTTGTGAACTAAGCCTTAATAAAGCTGAAAATAAAATAAGCAACTGAGCAAATACAAAAAAAAAAAAAAAAAAAAAAAAAAAAAAAAAAAAAACAGGGCCAGCAAGCTGGCTCAGCAGACAAAGGTGCTTGTTATACAAACCTGGTAACCTGAGTTCAAGCCCCAGAGGCCACAGAAAGGTGGAAGGAGAGAACTGACTCCTCAAAGTTGTGCTGTGAGGACTTGTGCTCCATGGCACATGCATATCCCACACATATGCACATACACAGTAGTAAATATATTCATAAATGATATTGGATAGGGCCCTGATTGTCAGCTCCAACACCCAATTCACTAACCTAGATCATTTTGCTGAAAGATTTCAAGAAATAACTTCATTTTCACCTTGAATGTAAACAATTCTTATTATTTAAAACATTGTTTCATTTGTATCGAGTCAAATGTGGATGAAGATTTAGAAGACATTTTACCGTGATAATTTTAAATCACCCAAAGTAATTTAAAAACCACTATCACATGTAATTGTAGACATTCAAGATTTCTGTGTCCTTAATTAAACACCATGTGTGACAATGTCCCCTTGGTGTTCTTGTGGAACTTGTAGTACAAATCAGTAGAGACTACCTCCCTCTGTAGGGCCTAATTATGGAAGAGATACTCTTTAGGAGTCAGTCAGTGAGGTGCTCAGAATCAGAGGAAGAGTGCTCCCTCACTAAGATGCCCATTGTCTAGCCTCTAAGTAGCAATCAGGTAGCAGTCTGAATCCTCGTCATTCAGAGAGCGAACATTTTCTACTTTGAGCTTCAAAAGTCGGGGACCTGGAAATGTTATCTTGTCAATCATTCAGCCACTGGCTATCTCTTGAGGAGGTGGATAAACAAAGTTCATTTGCAGTCAAGCTACACAGGCAAACCCCTGTCATCCTTTTCTTCGCTGAAGTGACCTTCCTTCATGTACAGCCAGGGACACAATGACAACATTGGAAAGTAGACGTGGCTGGTTCTTTCTCTAATGGAGCTATTATGAAGTAGCAATCATGTAAAATGCTCCTGGCATAATGAAAAATATATAAAGGAACTTAAGTGCTCTCATTCTGTTTCTTGTTTCGACAAATGAATTAGCTCAGTGGAATGAAGCGAAGGATTGATATGTAGTACAGGCGGCATGGCAGGTTAATTAAGTTTGTTTGTTCTCAGAAGAAGGATGCATTGTCATGTGGCAGATGACCAGGAAGTCTGAACCTCCACAGGCCAGTTTTAGCAGCTGCAGTCCTGTGTTCTAAAGCACTGAAATCCTCAGAGCCACTAGGTGGCTAGGAAGTTTTGTGATATTAAACCCACATCAAACTTAATGACTCCCGCAGAACACCCACCCTACATTCTAGAGTGCCTGTAGCCTTGGACTGTTTATCCAAAACGGTGATTTCTCTTTTCTTCTCTGCCAGTCTTGGGAACAAATTGGTTAACCACATTAACTTCTTCAAAGAGTAAAAACTTTATTTCACTGACACACTTTATATCATACTTTTCATGTGTCATTGATTTCTGATTTTTTTACTATTTTTCCCATCTGTTTAATATGCTTTTATTTTACTCTTCTGTTTTTAGATTCCTAATCTGTAGCCTTAAATTATTAAATTAAAATATTTTCCTTACTTTATCCTCTTCCTCTTTTTCTTTCTTCCTCTGTCCCTCTCCCTCTCTTTCGCTCTCTTCCCGCTCATTCTGAGGATTGAACCCTGGTTTCCTGCTTGTATGCACACCCTCTTTATTCACCAAGCCTTAGATTTCCTCTTTTCCCGTGGGGCTATTTAGTACTATAGATTCCTTGTCAGCCATTTTTAACTATGTCCTCCCTTTTTTCTTGTCATAAAATATATATAATATAAAATGTGCGACTTTAGCTATCTTAAGCTCAAACTGTTGAGCCAAGTGTTTAATCTTATCCAACTGAAACAATGTGCCCATTGTACTCTAATTTCCTGTTTCTAATTCAGACCCTTGTTGTTGTCATCCTATTCTGATATTGACCACTGTTAAGTTCTTCATAGAAATGGGTTCATTCAGCGTGTGTCCTTTTGTTGCTGGTGGCTTTCATTTAGTGTATCTCCCTGGCCCATCCGCATTGTGAAAGGGACTCCAATCCCCTTTCTTTTCACAGCAGAGTAATATTCTATGATGTGTACCACATTTTCTTTATTCCTAAGTTGGCTCCCATCTTTCAGCTGATTGTAAATTCTACCGCTAAGAACCTGAGTGAACAAAATCTCTCTGCCTCCCCGATTTTAGGTCTTCAAGGTGTATCTCCAGGAAAGGAATGGCTGAATGATGTGGCCATTCTAATTTCAATGATTTCAGGAACAGCCCTTCATTTGTGTAGTAGCTATCTCCTTTTATAGCCCCAGCTTTCCTTGTGGGGTCCTGATTGCTTCATCCCTTCCACACTTACTTTCTCCATGTTTGCCAATCACCATCCTAGCAGGTAGGAAGTGGTTCATTATTTTGGTTTTGATTGTCATTTCTCCGGTGACTGATGAAGCTCAGCGTGCTTTCGCGCAGCTGCCGGCCCCCTGTGTGCCTTTCCTGCACATGTGTCTCCTTAAGTCCTTTGCTCATTAGTTTTTAACTATTAAGTGTAGCACGAATTCTAATTGGTTTTAATGATAAAAACCTGGAGTCAGATATTAGGGGAAAGCTGAAAGATCGGAGAAACACGGATCTAGTCACCCACTAGAGAGACTTCTTACCTCTGGTATCCTCAGACTGAAAGGGGTTGAGCTCCTGTTCCACCCTGCCTTATCACTTCCTCTCTCCGCCCAGACATATCACTTCCTATTTTCTCCTCCCAAGTGCTGGGATTAAAGGTGTGTGCCACCATTGCCTGGCCTAGTGGCTAGCTCCGCACTCCGATCTCCAGGCAAGCTTTATTTGTTAGACCACAGACAAAATATCACCACAATTCAGCTTGTCTTGTGAATTTTAATTTCGAAATATATTTTTTGAAAGGACCAAGCAGACATCATAACAGGGTGCTCAGTCTTCTCTCAGAGATCAGGCCTCGATTTCAGTTTCCTGAGACTTAAGCAAAAGCAGTTTCTGGGAGGGCCATGAACAAAAAAACATAGTCCTTGCAGTAGCTCCTTTTCTGCACGTACTCTGACTGTTCAAGGTTCAGCCAGTTGTTTACTGTCTGGGACCCCTCACCAACTTAGAACTATGTGCATGGGTCAGTGTGAACGTGAGAGGCCAGCCAGTCTCCATGACAGCTCAAGGACAAAGCCTGGGACTTGTTCAGGATTGCCCCAAAGTGAATAACTGTAACCCCCAACTAACCCTAGCCAATTAAAAGTTGCTAAAATGTTTGCTACTTGCATAAACCAATCCTGAGTCTGTTCCTATGAAGTCTGTAGACCCCAAGCCTCCTTGCTTTAAAAACCCTGCCCCATTGCTAATCAGGGTCTCTCCTGCTGTGCTATATCGTCAGATGGTTGGAGAGTCCCGAGTTAACTCAACAATACAAAGACTCTTTGCTTTTGCATTGGATTCAGTCTCTTGGTGGTCTTTGGAGGACCCTGGGTACAACAGTTTCACTTTCAAATATGGGTGATTTCTCTGTTACTTTTCTGTATGTATTCTAACCTGTATCTATAACATCAGTGAATATACCCCGTACAATTTTAATTCTTTTAAGTTTATGAATGCTTCAGTGATTAAGTTATGACCTATCATGATGTAAGATTCATGAGCACTTGAAAATTTTTGCTTGGACTTTGACAAATACAGTATATACTTTAAATGTCAACCACCCACTGCTGGCTAAGAGTGTTGCCCAGTTCTCTCATATACTTCCTTGGTTTTCTGTTCACATGTCTTCTGAACAGACAATGGACATTTACATTTCCAACTTCAGTTCTAGATTTGTGTGTTTCTCTTTTTCTGTGAATTTCTTGACATAGTCTTGTTGTAACGTTTTTGTTTGATACTTTTAAATGTTGAATTTAACACAAAATCCCCTTCTCAATTTCTTGACTGCACTAACTTGGACACTCTTGTGCTTCTCAAATGTTAAGGTAAATTTCTCAGGTGATTTTGATGCTTCCATTCCAGGTTTTGCTGAGGCTTCTTAATGAGCATGAATATTGGATATAACACAACCAGATTCGTGCCTACAACGATAGAAGGGGATGCTCAGTTCAAGGGCAAATCTGCCAGAGAATTTGGTCACTCACAGGAAAAGGAGACCACAGAGTCCTTCTCTCTAGGTGAGCCATGTCATCACATAATTTCCCAGGCATTAATGTTTTAACCCCCATTCAGAAAAGTCATTATTTAATTGAATCATTGAGCTTATTAATATACTCTTTTGTTCTGAATTGTTATAGTAATTTTATAAACTGAATACTAGAACACCCCCTCCATAATAACAATCACCATGGCAATACAAAGTAATAGAGTGCTTTATTTACAATTAAAATTAAAACAGCAGGTAATACATAGGAACTCCACATAGTTACGTAATGTCAGGCATTCCATCTAAGTCAAATAGATTTTTAAGGAGTTCTTATAAGAAACTAATTTCATAAGACATTAATTTCTCCCTTAAATAATTTTGAGTTTCAACATAATCTCAATATCTGAAATTATGAATGGACATGTTTGAAAGTCACTAAAATAATTCAGGGAGAAAAGAAAGCAGACTCAGACAGGTTAGTGAACATTTTTCAAGGCTAATGAGCTCTGTGCCTCCAGATATTTTATAATATTATAAGTAAATAATCCCCAAACTAAGCTGCTAACAGAAGAACCCAAATCCAGAGAAACAGGAGACATGACTTGGAAAAGGAGAAATCGCATCAAATGAAATTAAAAATAATACAAATAAAATAATGCAAGTGACCATGGTGATTATAAATGCATGTGTATGAGTCAGCTAGGGTTCCTTAGCATAACACCATAGCCTGGGTGCTTCATACAAGAGAAAATTACTTTTTCATGGTTTTCAATCCTGAGAAGACCAAGACTATGATGCTGGTGGTGCCTAGGGAGCTCTCTCCTGGCCTACAGTTGGCCTTTAGTAATGGACAGAGCTCTGTTGTCTCTTAGCCTCCCTTAAGAGCACCAACCCTATCAGACTTGTGTCTCATCTTTAGGACCCCATTTAACCTTAACAAGACCCCTCTAACCCATCTCTAACATGATTGCAATGGCACTAGAGCTCTGACATATAAATGGGAAAATGAGTGGAACAGTCTACCGAAAACAGGCTGTGTGAAAAATTAAATGTAAGATTTATTAGACTGACAATCAACTATACATAAGTTAGCTGGATTTCATATAGCAAGAGGTAAATTTGAGGTAAAAAAAATCTATCTGTGGATCTCTCTCTGTTAAATAGCATATATAAAATGCCACCATATTCAGAACTATTTACCTCAAAATTATCTATGTATCTTTTGCACATACATGTCTGCCAATTTGCTGAAAAGGCATGTAAGTGTATATATCACACTATCATTCTGCTCCTGCTGAATGTTTGACTTATCTTGTTTCTGTTGAATTTGTCCACAGAAAGAGTGGAAAAAGAGAGAACTGAGGAGGGATAGAGTGTGTCTGTCATGCCTCTACTCAGATGGAAAAGTTGCCATTTGGGTGGTTTTTCTCCAAAGTCTCCAAGCTGAGTTAAAAAGCATGAGATTTTACTTTAGAACGATTTTTGCTTCTGGTCAATCTTTCTCTCTCACAAAGATTAAACATATAGTCACAGCAATGACTCTCTATCAAGCTTTATCTGTTTCTGGTAGTTAATGGCAGTCCCCTGTAGTTCCTATCAATGGCTGATGTACATCTTTGGTTCTCAGAATGATGTTTAGATGTTATTGTCAATGGACTTTGTACGTAGTTTATAGAAAAAGATACTGAAACTGTTAAACTCCGAATCAATTTAATTTCTCCTTAATGTTCCTAGTAAAGCCCGAGTAGAAGGAAAATTCTCTCCCAGTGTGACCTTGTGTGCTCATTATTCCTTTTACAGGCCGGATCAACACCAGCCTCTTAATTGTCCTTGCTTGGTGCTCACTTTTTATCCTTATCCTCATGTCAGACATTAAGCCATGGTTCCCATGCAGTAAGTTCACAGGACAGAACAAATGAATGACCTCACAGAATTTTTTTTCCCTCATGTCTCTTAGTCTTGTCCGATAGCCTTTCAGGATGTGTGCCCTTGACACACTTTAATGCCAAGGTAAATTTTAATGAGCAATTAATCATCTTTGCTCAACTCCCCACTTGCCCTGCACATTAATTTTGTGTCAAGAATCTGTCTATAGTATTTGCTGTGAAAACCTCATCTCTCTTCTTTCTTTCATGACTTTTGGCCTTGGTGAAACTCTAAAGCCATACCATAGGCAAATAATTGAGACAGCAGTTCTAGGGGAAAAAAGGAAAAAACAACAGAAAACATCATCCAGTCCACTGCTTATCTTGCCTGACATCACACCACCAACAAAGTTTCCCTCCCATTCATTTTTACCTTTCATACTAAATCCTACAAATTCTGCAAGTTGAGTGACATTGTAGCATAGTGACCAAAAAGAAAAAAAAAAGAAAGAGAAAAAGGCATTAGAATCAGATAAAGGAGTTCTAATTTTGTCTATCACTTCACTTATATCTATTATCCCCAGGCTTCAGCTTCTGCATGTCATGTGGAGTCCTAGTGCCTAACATGGAGTCACTTCCATTCTCGGTGCTAAGTTTCAAGTTTGTGCAAGGTATTTTGTTTGGAAAGGTGACTATTAACTTTCTTGTCTTATCCATATCTAATTACAAGTGACATACAACTTCTAATTGTTGGAAACACGATGATACTAGGTGTGTGGCTTGCTGGAGTATCATCCCAATGAATAGACAGAGAAAGATATAGTAGGAATCAGAAAAAAGACATGTGGGAATTTATGAGGCCATTGTGATTAATTTATTTTAAGTCAAATACAAGTACCCAGGAAAGATGCAGAGATGGTTGGCACTGGAACACTGCTAAGTGAGGATATCCTCTCAGCAGATGGACTGACAATGGCTGACCTTTCCTCAGCACTTTCTGTATGTTAGTCAGGATTTGAAGTATAGTAACTATGTAGGTATTGATTATTGATCAAACCTTAACAGGTCACAGTTGTGATTTCCCCCCACTAAGTTCCTTCCAAGATGGAGGCTAACTGGTGAGTGACCCAAGAAGGGCAATTCCTTTTGAAGAATGCTAGGAAGATGGAGCAGAGTCTGGTAGGTGTTGGATCACAAATGCTATCCTGTTTCAACAGGTGAAAGAAAAACTAGGTGTGAGAAACAAGGGATCAACAAATGTAAACTCACCCACAGGAGGCTTAACGTCAAACCTCCCCAGTTAGAAAACCCCTTTTGTGAAGTCCTCTGCACTTAAGAAGTGATTGTGATTGTCACACATAATTTTGTTTGCCTTGCTTAAAATTGAGAATGATGCTAGTTGTTAATAAATTAGTAAAAAAGAGTTTGTCTCTCTCTCTGAAGATAATTTAGGCAAACAGAGGTCCAGAGCCACTGGCAATAAAAGATAAACATAAAGTTAAATCTATCACATTTTTAACTAGATTCAAGGCAGGCTGTAAAAGTGTCTTCCTGATTCCTCCTACATGTAATATTTGTGGAACAATCCACAGTATCACACTGGTGAGACATAATGATACTCCTGTAAGTTCACACAATGCTGTCACTGCACCCCAACAATTATAACCCACCTCAGAATGGCTCATTAATGCTCCTTTACCATGTAAAGTCTGGTCATCTTCAGAGTAACAGAACACAAACTTCTTGGGGTATTCCTGGGATATAAATTTTTGTAACTATTTCATGTGACTCCCTCACACACTGTGGTTTGAGCCCTGTTTCATATACTCTATGAATCAAACTGTTTCAGATTTCAGTTTCTTTCAGACCCTGCCCTGATATATGTCATTTTTATAGTGTTCTAACCATAGTCTAGACACACATTTATACTCAGCTTAAATGATTCATAAGAATGTTCCTGTTGCTAGTCTTTTTAATAGTCATTTTAATGGCTACATATTATTTTATTGTGATATAAAGCATATTCTGTTACTCAATTAATCATTTACAATTATTT
Source organism: Peromyscus maniculatus bairdii (assembly GCF_049852395.1). Taxonomy (NCBI): domain Eukaryota; kingdom Metazoa; phylum Chordata; class Mammalia; order Rodentia; family Cricetidae; genus Peromyscus; species Peromyscus maniculatus. The sequence goes on from NC_134853.1 coordinate 76,611,403, forward strand.
TGTCCCCAAAAATTCTTCTTCATTTGCTTTTTGGGTTAAATATGATAAAGTCCTACAAAATGGGCTTACTAGGTCAACAATTTGTCCCCAATATTTTTAACAACCAGAATCCAATATGTACAGTGTCCATAAAAGTCATCAGTTTTCGCTTCACACCCACAATCTGAAGCACTAAAATGAAAGTATTTTAGGTTTGAAAGGTATTTAGCCAAGTGTAGAATAAAGGCAGGGAGAAGATAAGAGATATACACACCCTGAGAGTTCCACAGTGTAAGGGGAAGTCCCTTTCTGTGGAAAGGGACTGCCTCCTAGATGTACCAAGTCTAAATGAAACCTTATGATGGACCAGTTTCCCAGAAGTCAATTACAATGTGTGGTACTCCAATCACACCAAGATACCATTTATCATATTTTCATGAACTTGAAAAAAAATCTGTATCTTTCATATTCTCATCAGTGTTCCAGCTTCTGACCCTGACTGTGTCTGCTTGTCTTCCCAGCTAGTATCATAATGATCACCTTTGATTTTTCACTCTACTTTCTGATAGGTCAATGCCTAACATTTAGTTAGGGCTTGCTACAGAGGCTTTCTGCTCCTGAATCCTTTCTGCTCCTTACTCCTTGGCTTTATTTAATTCAGCCTTGAAAAGTATGAACCAGCAATTCCCTTTCAGCAATGCATTACAAATGGTTGCTTCTTGTTATTTGTATTTTAAGCTAATTATATTTTTATAATGAGATGTGTTAAATACTTACAAATATTTCTTTTTTCCCCCCATGATTTAGGCCTTTACTGTTTTTAAAATTAGAAAGGCACTTTTCAAATAAATGTAGGATAAATATTAATCTCTAATTTAAAGATTTTATCTTTGTTTTTAATTATGTCACTATGTGTCAGTGGGTGGGTTTGTAGATGTATGTATTGTACCTATGGAGGCAGAAGGGAGCGTCAGATTCTCTGGAGCTGGGGTTATGATTGTGAATTGTCTACTATAGGTGCTGGAAACTGCACTTGAGTCTCTGTTGATACTAGACTCATAAAACAAGTTGAAAAAAATTGTTTCCTTTAAGAGTGTCTAAAGCTGAAGTTATTCTTTCTATATACATTTTTCACAATGTACTGCAGAAGTCAACTCTGAGAATTTCCTAGTGAGGATACTTTAAATGGCAGATTCAGGATGCTTAAGAGATGTCCATGATCTTGTATACTCTAATAATGAATCTTGAATTGATTCAAAAACTAGTTTGAGGCTAACTGAAGAGTTTCATGTGGGAAGGAGTGGTAATGTGACTAGAGTTAATAACTGTCAAAAGTTCAGATGAACAGATATGTGACTAACTCATGGGGAAAGACACAGTGTCAGTGCAGTGGTAGGGGACCAGAGATGAGCATCTGTGTGTGTGTGTGTGTGTGTGTGTGTGTGTGTGTGTGTGTGTGTGTGTGTGTGTGTGTGTGTGTTCAGGTGAGCTTGTATGCATGTGGTTCTGTGTCAGTGCTGTCTAGTTTATGATTCTGGCCGCTTAGGATAGAATTTGGTGTCCAAATATAGTTTCTAACTGCTTGCTTCAGTAGAATTTTGAATGGTAAATTTTTCATACCAAGATGTGAATTGAGTGAGTAAAAGAAATGATTCTATAGCCATCCGTAAATGACTCCCTAGCAAAATCTGATTAGGCATAGACAATGCAGTGAGATGAAAGCCTATTTCCTCAAGTGACTCTCTTTCTCTCAGTGTCCAATCTCTCCCTAAACTCTCCAAGCTCTCAAATTCTCCACAGGCCTCAGGGTAACCTGAGGATGACATGCAGGAGTGGTGGCCACCATTGGATTTACCCCCTTCCTACACAGTTCTCCAAATCCAAGCCCTGCTAGCTAGAGAAACCAACTAGAACATTCAGAAAATCATCAGTGGTGCCTCTTTACCCTTGAACCCACGGGTATACAGGGGTGGGAGTTCAGACACACCTTTGAAAATCAAGTGTCACCATTTAGAAAGATGCAGTTCCCTGGTGATGGTCACTAGTACATTGTGCAAAGCAAGTTTTCTTCATGATTACACTATTGGATGGAAGCCATATGTGCCCATAGCCAGTCATAGTCATTACTGATAAAAAAAAAAAAAAGGAAAAGCCAAATCCTTCTTTTTACAGAACTGAACTGTTGTTGTACAGGAACATGTTAGAAACTTTCCTTTCTCTACCTGGGAAATAATTAATGTTATTGAGAAGAAAACCCTACCATTACCTTAATGAAGCCTAAAGATCAATTATTTTGGAAGCCCTAATTAAGCTAGTCTGATTGCAGTCTTCTTCCAGAGGGATCAGAAGCAGTAGCCACATTCTTTCTTGAGCTGTATTAATTTTTAAAAAATGCTTAGAATATTGCATACAAGTGTGTGTGTGTGTGTGTGTGTGTGTGTGTGTGTGTGTGTGTGAGAGAGAGAGAGAGAGAGAGAGAGAGAGAGAGAGAGAGAGAGAGAGAGAGAGAGAGAGAGATGATCTTTAATGAAGTATTCTGTCCTAAGAGTTCTACTAAGCCAAGAAGAGGTCAGTTCCTGTCTTGAACTCCTCCATGAAGAGTTAAGCTTAATTATCTTGTAATTGTATTAGAAACCCAAGCAGAGTTTGCTCTTGCAGAAACAGCAGGATGGTGCTGCATCTCTGCGGGTGCAATGTGGATGAGAAAATCCTCCAAATTCTGTGGCAAATTGTAGCAAACTGTTATGGGAGAAAGAGAGACAAGCCACACTATGCTATGTATTGAACTTTAACTTGCAAATTTTTTTTAAAAAAATCAATTCTATACATATAAATATGCATTCTCTTAATGTTAATTTTCATGGACATTTTAATAAAAGAACATCATTAAAGCATGCAGTAAATGAACTTAGGGTTTGAGAGAAATTTGCCTGTAGGCACAATCCCAGGGTGTCATGGGAAATTGGCTTTCTCATTTAACTTAAATTTAAAAACGTAGTTTATAGGGAAACTCACTAAGAGAATGTGTCTCATTAACTGGAGCATCCAATGGGACTGAGTTATGGCTTCCTAATACAGACATAAATACAGATTGATTCAACTGTTAATTTGAAGGTTCATAGTGTGATTATTTCTTTTTTTAATTTAACCGAGGTCATTCAAGTCTCCAAAACTGTATTCCCAAAAATTATAAGTACAGTCAGCGAGGGAACTCATATTTTTAGGAAAGTATTTTATAAATGTCCACATCTACTAGGAATCCGACTGTGTTAATGGTACATATTACTTTCCATTTCATTAATTTTACTTCTCTGCTATCCACTGGAATCATGTGTCTTTTGCCATTTAAATTCTGTTCACCATCCTCTGCTTCTCAATCCTTCAAGTAACATTTATTGAGTACATACTCAATAGTAAAACCATTACCCAAGACATTCATTTTCTCACCTAATCATAATCAACTACTCAGGGATATTATTATACCCATTTTTAAAACGGAAACATTGGTATCCAAAAAGTTTAAGGCAAATGGTCATGTAATTTTATCTTCCAGTTTAACTTCATGATTCCACTCTTAGACATTGTTCTTTAATTTGGACCAATCCTACCCAACAATGTTCTTTCTAGGATATCTTCTCCCCACACTTTACATATATTCTTATCTTTGAAAATTTGCCTGTACATATCTTGTCCCCTTCATATCCTTACCTGTAAAGTAAATCCATCATATTGATCCACTCACATCTTCTCTATTTGTTTGTGTAGAATACAAAGCATGTGGGAGATATCACATAAAGAAAATGTTTCACAAAATATTTACCATGGTACAAGCATGTATATGAATATCTACCGACATGTAAAATATATTAAATGCATGTTTAATGTGAAAATAATTCATATTTTGCATACCTTTCCTAAAAGTCTATTGTTCCTCAACACTTGTTGGAACCATGTTCTGCTTTGTCTAGTCCCTATGCAACATTTCTCACTTCCAAGCTAGAGTACAGTAGATTAACTTTCTTAAAATTCAATTCTAATTCTGTAACCTTTTACTTTAAATACTTTAATTTCTCCCTGCCCCTTACTGGATAAACTGGTAGATTAGTACTTTGCTTTTTAATGATCCATCAGTTTGGCTCCAAGTTTCTTTCTAAACTCAATTTCATAACACTTCTGTTTCCCTTAAATAAAAATAGAAACAGTATTTTTTTTTTCTGATACAGGATTTTTCTGTGTAGCTTTGTGCCTTTCCTGAAACTTACTCTGTAGCCTAGGCTGGCCTCAAATTCAGAGGTCTGCCTGGCTCTGCCTCCCAAGTGCTGGGATTAAAGGCGTATGCTACCACCGCCTGGCAAGAAAACAGTATTTATTAAGTATTTGTTATATACAAAAACTTTATATACTTTATTGTGATCACAATGGGATATAAATGTCAATATGATCCCATTTCACAGATGAGAAAACAGAGAAATAGAAAATATGGCATGTATACATTTTTGTTAATATATAACAATTGGGTGGTCTGTCATAATAAGTACCAAGCAAAATGAGTAATAACCATGTTGATACCAGTCACACACACACAGTTCATCAACTTCCAGCACTCACTGGTATGTTTCTCACATTTTAATCATACTTAAAAAACACCACCATCAGGTTTTCTCTGGACTCTGTTCTTCCCATCCAGAAAAGACCTGCTCACTGCTAAGTTTTCAGAGCACTGGAGTGCCACTCATGTTTCCATGTTTGTGTCCTGCTTTGATGATATCCGTTATCATCTATTTCTATTAGAAGTAGTGGGAGAATTACACCTATTATTGCTTCCTTTTTACTCTGAAGAATTTAGCAAAGTCCTCTGTTATTTTATCATCATTTTCATTAAAACATCCACTGATAGTCACAAAAGGACATCTATTCTATTAGAAAGAGAAAAGATTGAAGCCCCAAAATTATAAAATCCTTGAGTAAAGAAATTATATTCATGCTGTGATAATGACCATGAGTTTTCAGAGCACCAATTCTTCTCCATACGACTACCACTTAATATGCTGCAGTATAAAAATTTAGTTTGTCCATTCTTCTAATCATACCTTCTATAATTCCTCAAAAATCATATATTATTTAGTGTTATATCTCCAGATTCAAAATTGTCATCTGTTACTTGATACTTAAATATGCATTTAAATTTAAGATGTAATAACAAAATAATCAAAGGTACTTTGATCATATCCAACTAAATATTCAGAGGCTATCAGAAAAAAATCATATTCATATTAAATATTAATTCAAATCCAGGAGCAATATGCTTAGTAAAAGGCCTTTGCTTTTAAAACACCCTCAAATGAAAGTGGAAAATAACCAAAATGGTTGCACTGATAATCTTAACCTTTTCAGGCAAACATTATCCTAAAAATAAAATAGTCAGTTTGGTGAAAAATCATTTCAACGGAAAGCAGCAGGATGTGCTCCCAGCAGAATAACGGCAATTATTATAACCCCCAAAACCCAGCAACCAACAGAATAAAAGCCTCATGAAATATTGCCACACTGGTTTAGAAACCACCTTAAAGTCTCAAATTTGAGGTCAAGATGTCTGAAATAAGGTCTTTTTTTTACATTTACTAATACTTTCATTTTAGTAAACTATTTTTCTTTCTGACAAAGTGGGACAATTCACTGGCATTACCTTTTTTGAGTTGCATGCTTCTGGCAATTTAAGCAGGGATGTCATAATCCCTAATTGAGGACCGTGTATTAATTTGCAAGCTGACATTGATAGTCAATTAACTTATTTATACAACTTTTCCTTAAATTAATCACTTATTTTATTTCCTATCATTGAGTCACTAAAGGTTTGGGGCTTTTATGTTTGGAAGATATAAAAACTTAAGCTTAAGTTTTCCTGCTTTGTAATGAAAAACAGGAAATTGACTACTGAGCTTCTCTATGCCATGGTGTTCCGAAATGTTTGTCAGAGTGTAGTTAGAGCCACAGTCACCTCACACTCTTTGTTGAAGCTTTTAAAAATCATTTTCAGAACAGATCTCAGCTCTGTTTATATTATATAATGGTTCCCCTAATTGTTTGAGGGGACAGGTTTCTAACACATTTGAGATTAACTGTAGTAGCTTGTTTTAAGAATTTGAAATGGATTCAGTAATAGGATTAGATGAAGTCATTTGTTGCCTAAAATTATTGATAAGCACTTCTTGAGTGGGGATCCTGGGGTTTCTCAGATTTCTGTTATTCCATATGGACCACCATGTGAAACTCTTACGGTTTCAGTGGGAAATGTCCCCCAAAATTTCATGTTTCAGCACTTGGTCTCCAGAACGCAGTGTTCTTTTGGAGAGCTATGGGCACTTTAAGAAGTAAGACCCTTTTTTTGTGTATGAGTACATTTAAGTGTTGCTCACATATGTCCAGGATAGAATTGGTAGGAAAAAAAGAAAGGTACAATTGAGAAAGGAGTAGATGAAGGATGACAATCCAGTAATTCAACAATATATTGGTTTTCTGTTAGTTTCTAAGCTCTAAAGGGGGAAATGTGACAGGGGTGTTATTTTAATCCATTCATAGTTTTCCTTAGTATTGAATTTTCAAAAATTCACATTTGCAGTATATAAGAATGATGCAAATGCTTTTACTCTCACTAATTCAGCCATAAATGACATCACTATTGAAATCCCAATAATGTATTTGCCTACAGCTACTAATAGTCATATACAACTTCCATTTCCCACTATGTCTCTGGGTCTATCTGCCCAGTCCCAATGGATACATCTACAAAACAACTAGAACCCAGTCCCAGTGGATACATCTATAAAGCAAGTCCAAGAACCCAGTCCCAATGGATACATCTACAAAATAATTCCTAGTACCCAAGACTAAGGAATCATTGCATGAGGGACAAAAAGATTTTAAGAGCCAGAAGATCCAGAAGTTTGCTATGAAATTGTGTCTCCTAAGACTATTAGACACTACACCCATAAAGTCTTATCAACATGGTTGCTAAACATGATCCAAGGAAGGACAACAGCAATTGACATGATACTGTTAAAATTTTTACTTAATGTGCTGTCTCTGAAATGAGATGATTTTAATACATTTCTCATATAGAATTTATGACTAATTATGTACATATGTAGTTTGTCCATAGTTTATACTTAAAATAAAAATGAAATCACTGTGAAAAGAAGACATAAAACACAGCTGAAGAAGTTGGATAATGGGAGGCAGGTCTCAGGCCTTATAATTGGGCCACACTTGCAGCCTTTCTTCTTGCTCTCTCTGTCTCTTTGTGTCCTGGTCCACTGAGATATGAGGCAGCCCAGAGCCACCTCCCAGCCATGTACTCTGTCATGCTTCCCCACCATGAGCCAAAATACATGCTTGTTCCCTTGAGTTGCTTCTTGACAGGTATTTTGGTAACAGCAACAAAAGCAACTAATATAAGCCCCTTGTAGATTTACTAATATGCCTCAAAAATCATCTTTTATAATTCTGTTCCTGACAACTGTAAGAGTTTTTAATTGCTGCACAGATATAAAAGGTAACAAAGAAATGATGGCTGTAAAATGTAGTTTCCTTTCTATTGTCTGACTAAGAGCACTGATACTTTATGTGTAGCTGAAGTTTTGCTATGTCCCACCTGGCCTGCGGTTCAGGACAAATCTTTTCCACTCGTGTCCCCCAAGGAAACACATAGAGCATTATACTATTTACAAACTGTATGGCTGTTATCTCAAGCTTATTACTGACTAGCTCTTTCACTTAACTAAGCCCATTTCTGTTAATCTACATGTCACCATGTTTTCTATGCCTTTACCTGTGTGCCATTACATGCTGCTCCATGGACGGCAGGCTGGCATCTCCTGAATCAGCCTTCCTCTTCCCAGAATTCTCCTTGTCTGCTTATCCCACCTATACTTCCTGCCTGGCTACTGGCCAATCAGCATTTTATTAAACCAGTGTACAAAAGTATTATCCCACAGCATTTCCCCCTTTCTATTTAATTAAAAAGGAAGGTTTTAACTTTAACATAGTAAAATTACACATAACAAAATAGTTATTAAGCAAGAATTATAGTTACAATATCTAGTCTATTTATATTTGGAAAATTCAAAGTAAATATTCTATATATCCTATATTTTAGTCTAAGGTTTCATATCTAACTTGTCTTTTCTCATAACTAAGAAAAATTATAACTATCTAGTCTTCAACTACATCAAAGACCTCAGAAGGATATAATATTACCTAAGTAAAAAAGAAGTTCATTGTAAGGACCTTCTAAAAATCTAAAATGACAGAGACAGCTGCCCTCCTGGACAGTCACCCAAAGTTCTTCTGCAATGTTGGGGCATCCATCTTCAGCCCATAGGCCTAGAGTCTCTCATTCACTTCTCTCTGTGTCCTGTAGAATGTCTGACTATTTCTTCTGCAAAGCAGGAACCTGAATTGCCTTTCAAAGTTCAGTGGTCACCTTCCTATGGATCCTACATGTCCAATTGATACAACATTTTGTCAAGTGGTCCAGGCAAGAACAGTTTCTTGCCCAAATAGCTATTTTTGCCAAGAAGAAGATAAATTCCATATGAAGTGTCTTCAACATCCATCTTTCTTTTTCAAGTAAATTGGTGTTGCCAGGAGAAGACATATCTCACTGTCCAGAAAGTCTAAGTTTTTAAAGCATTTTAAATGCCATATTCTGTAGGTCTTTGAAGTGTTTGAAGATTACCTATATAATTGAATTATATCTATGTATACCTAGAAAACTTAACATGACTATAAGTTTGAGTATCATAGAAGACTATTAATCTGTATTTCTTAATTACCCATTACAATTTAAATGAGTTACATAAACATAATACCTTAAATGAGAGTAGAAATATATATATACAGTATAACAAAATTAACTTTAAATTTGTATCAATAAACTAAAATCTATTCCCATGTAAAACATTTTAAACAAGTTGTTCTTTAAAAGTAGGTTTAACAATCCACCCTTTTATCCTATGATATCTATATCCTATATTTCTGTATCATTATGTAGAAGTATATTTTAGGAATGGTTCCATTTTCTAATGCTGTCTGTTAAATATTATCATTCATAATTACCAACCTCAATTTTCTTTTTTAATATACCACTCTAGTAATCACAGCTATTAGTTGTATTAACCTGGTTCAAAAATATATTTATAAAAGATTTAGAGACATCAACAATAAAGTGCTTCCTATTTCAAATAACAACAAAACACAAATCCTTTTTATACCTCCCAAGATAGCATTAGAATAATTACAAAGCTTGGTTTTAATATACATGTTAGAATAGTATTGCATAAAACAAAATAAGTTTCTATTAGCTAAATACATTTGTGTGAATTTCTAGACTAGGGGGATTGGACAGCATCTTGTTAATACATAGAGAAAACTCCATCTTTAAATACAGACGGGAGGCAGGTGATATAGGCAGGTGATGGAGACAAGTAATGGAGACAGGTGATGGAGAATGGGCACACTGCTCCAGGATGAACACCAGAGATACTTGAGATACAGGACTGTGGCTAAAGTTGATCTCACATGAAGATGATAAAGGGGACATAGTAAAAGACAATTCACTTCTCATCAACATTGGAACAGAGCATCAGGATGTGTTCCCAGAAGAATAACCCCCATTATTACTACCCAAAACTCAGCAACCAACAGAATAAAGCCTCATGCAATACTGTGATAGTGGTTTAGAAACTGCCTTAGAGTCTGAAATTTGAGGTCAAGAAGTCTGAAATAAGGTCTTTTACAATTGCAAACACTAAAAGGAAGACCTTTTTTGTAATGTCTTGGAACACAAATTCATGAAAAAGCCTCTTGCCTGTGACTCAGGCTTGAGCTACACTCAGAGTTCCTACCCTACCAGCTAAATTTTTGTTTCAAAAACTATAGGAGTTAGCCACTTTTGTATATTCCCCTGTGCAGATGACTGGATCTTTTACTTCTTTCTTCTCCTTGTGGGTTTTAGCTTTCCTTGGACCGCCTCCTTGGACTTCGGCTACACCATTATATGAATTGTCTTTGTCAGCAGATTTGGTGAGTCAATTGGGATTTCTTAAAGGGGGGAATTAGTTAAAAGAGAATTTTTTCCCACATTAAAAAATGAGAAACATTTTTACAATGGAGGGAGTTTTGTCTCTAATAATATGATTGATGATCTGAAAATGGAATAATTAAATGAGAAGATAACTAATGTTAATGGGATTTATGTAATATCAATTATAAATATTATTTGTTTCATAATTCCTGTTTAGTCATTTAAAATGTTGGTTAATATTAATGTCAAGATAAAAGTTTTAAAGAAAACTTGTTAAAACAGATCATAGAGATATTCAGATCTAGACAGAGGAATTTAAAGGAGAACCAATCTCAACATTGCATTATAAGGTTACAGAGAAATAGCCAAAGGCTTTCAAACAAACCTTAATTTACCCAGTAACCTTATAGGAACTGCCAAATGATAGTTCTGCTCAAGACTGTATAAGAGCTGACTGGAATCCTGTGCAAACGTTAGATTTGAGGAGATTCAAAGAAGCAATAGTCTCATATGGCATCCACTCATCTTTTGTGAAGCAGATGGTAAACTCGTGGTCAACTTGTAATAGAATTTTACCTCAAGACTGCAGAAATTTGGATACAACAATCTTAGAGGCTTATCTTCATTACAATGGAGGACCTGGTGGAAAGATGAGGCTAAGACCATTGAACAACAAACTAGAGCTAGAGGTTTGGAAGTTTTCCAAGATCAACTTCTTGGAGAAGGTGATAATGCTGATACACAAAGAAAACTTTTATATGGTGACCACACCCTAGCTTTATGCCAAATGGCAGTCTTGAATGCTTGGGACAGAATTGAAGAAGTAGGAAAGAAAATTGAGTCATTTACAAAAGTTATATAGGGCTCAAAAGAAACCTTCACTGATTTTGTACAAAGATTGACATCAGCAGTAAATAGAACGATATCAAATTCAGAAGCTAGATAAATAATAATTGAATCTCTGGCTTTTGAAAATGCTAATACACAATACAAACGGGTAATTAGGCCTTTATTGGCAAGATCAGCACCCTTGGGGAATGGATTTGAGATTCAGTCAATATTGAATCTCATGACCAGAATGATGCTTGGATAGGAGAGGTGATTTCCAGAGGTTTGAAGAAAAATAGTAATGTCAAATGTTTCGATTGTGGTAAACAAGGTCATCTAAAAAGGAACTGTAAACAGGGCACTCCTAGAAATAATGTTTTTTCAAGGAATGACCCCAACAGAATGCCCTTCCCTTTGGGATTATGCAGAAGGTGTGGCAAAGGCAGATGTTGGACCAACATATATAGATCAACAAGGAAGAGACAAGGTAATCCTTTGCCTTTGCATCAAGAAATGCACTTAGAGGCCTCTTGTGGGGCCCCATGTCAAATTCCATCCAATCCTTTCCTGTCATCATGGAAGAAACTCCTTTGCAGAGCCATTGAAGAACTTAATGCCTATTGTAAAAAACCATACTACTCTGTGTTATTGAACAGCTTTAGAAAATAAAACAAAAATTTAAGGAAAAACCATAAATCAAAATTTATAAAGATTAGATTTAGAAACTCCTCAAAGTTAGGGTTAGGGAAGGGTTTTGTTTTTGTAATTTCAGGATAACAAAAACAATCCTCTTGAAGAATTTAAAGACCTTTGGACAAATAAGCATCCAAAAGAGAAGAAAAAACTACCTAGAAAAAATTACCAAGAAAAGAAATAATCTGACCTAATGTGATCTCTGAAGTCTCCAAAAAGATAATAGGATCCCACAATGATGATTCCACATGGATTATGATAACACTATCAAGTTGACAAACACCACCAAAAGATTGGCTTTGGGCTGCAAACGGCTCAGGACAATATTGAGATGGCTAGCTGAGATGACACAGCCTCACAGACTACTCCAGTTAGGACTTGACCATAATCCTAAATTTTTTTTTGTATCCCCATAAGACTACTAGTGCCCCAATCAGCTGGAAGTAGCCTAGAAAACTATGCCCACAAACAAAAAATGGATTCCAAACAAAAAATGGATTGTGGATGTTTGTCTTTGTTTAGGGGTTGGTTAAAAATTGTTATTGATCATAGTCAATCTCTTTCTAAAAGAAAAAAGGAGAATATGATATAGAAATGTATTATATAGAAATGATAGGATAAAAGGGTAGATTATTGGATCTACTCTGAAAAGAAAAAGGGGAGGATATGGATATGATAAGATAAAAAGGTACATTGTTGAATTTACTTTTAAAAAACAGCTACTAGTTTTAAATATTTTACATTGGATTGGATTTTTGTATATTGTATACAAATTTTGTATATTGGTAAAATTTGAGAGTATTTTTGTTAGAACACACTGTGCATAAATTTCTAACCTTGCTCAAGGTATTATACCTATATAACTCATTTAACAATGTAATACAAAATTCTAGTCCTTGAAAGCAGTATCTTGTTCCTTTGTCTCTCTGATCTTTCAGCATTTACCCCAATATCAGGCTCTCAGGTTTTTACTGAAAGACCATTTTAGCAATTCATGTTACACCTTTGGTGTAATGTCTTCAAAATTTGGAAATTGAATGGACTTGATCCTTAATTATCTACTCAGAAAAAAATTGGTAAATAACTATGAAGGTAAGTTAGAGATAACATTACACAAATATAAAAGCCTCTAAATTTACCTTCTCTGCCCCTAAATGCATTTGGGATACTGCTGCAGAATGAACAAGGTGTTCATAAAACAAAAAATTACATGGAATTCAAGAATGAATGAAACTAACCCACGAGTACAATAAGCAGGCAGCCATACAGCAGTCATGGGAAACAAGAGCTTTAAGGAACAGATATCAGAAAATTCAGTAAAAAAGGGCACAGAAAACATGTGAACATGTCAGTAAGAACTCAAGAACCCCACCATCCCCCTACCCCTCAGTGTTCATAATACTGTTTTATTTTGCACTGGTTAATACTTCTCATGGCCATTATTTACATTATTTATTTTCAATTTTAAAATAAATCCACTGGCTGGAAGGAAAGATTTTCATACTTCAGAAGTGAATGAAAATGTGCACTATGACAGTGTGTAAGTTCATCTGGCAGAAATGAACAAAGGATCATTAGATGTAATAGAAAGTAAAAATTAAAATATACATCTGGCCTTATAATTCTTTACACTTATGTATATAATATCAAGTTACATGACTTATAGCATGACCTCTCTACTCACAGATTTTATTAGGAAATGGACCAATGCCACCTACATAAGGTTGTTTCCTTAGTCTAGAACAAAATATATTCACTGGAGAAGCATAATAAACAAACTTTGGTGTGTGTATAGCTGAGTGGTACAGGACTTACCTAAAATTTGTGAGGCCCTGAGTTGGCCCCTATTTCCACAAAATAATAAAACAAAGCAAGCAAATGTAAATGCAAAAAAAAAAAAAATGAAAAATGCAACCCAGGAACTAATCCTTGTGTTGAGTTCTGTTTGCTTCTTTGTGATGGTATTGTGTTTCCCAAAATATTATGCACTCTAATAAACTTATCTGGGGTCAGAGAATATAACAGCCACAATATTAAACACAGAGGTTAGGCAGTGGTAGCACACGCCTTTAATCCTAGTATTCCGGAGGCAGAGATCTGCCTGGATCTCTGAGTTCAAGGCCACACTGGAAACAGCCAAGCATGGGGACTCATGCCTTTAATCCCAGAAGTAATGGCAGGAGGCAGAAAGGTATTTAAGGTGTGAGGACGAGAAACTAGAGCCTGGTTAAGCTTTTAGGCTTTTGAGCAGCAGTTCAGCTGAGATCCATTCACATGAAATCTGAAGTCTTCCAGTTTGAGGAAACAGGATCAGCTGAGGAACTGGCGAGGTGAGGTGGCTCTGACTTGTTCTGCTTCTCTGATCTTCCAGCATTCACCCCAGTACCTGGCTCCAGGTTTGTTTGTTTTTTTTTTTGTTTTTTTTTTTTTTTTTTTTTTTTTTGGTTTTTCGAGACAGGGTTTCTCTGTGTAGCTTTGCGCCTTTCCTGGAGCTCACTTGGTAGCCCAGGCTGGCCTCGAACTCACAGAGATCCGCCTGGCTCTGCCTCCCGAGTGCTGGGATTAAAGGCGTGCGCCACCAACGCCCGGCTCAGGTTTGTTTTTATTAATAAGACCTTCTAACAATTCATGCTATACTTCTTAAACTCATATTACTTTTTTGTATTCAAGGCTTTCAAACAGGGCTTCATTCATGGCTAATGACATGATTCAAAGAAGTTTCTCGTTTCATTAACTCTACATTCCTCATAACATGTACCTTAGAATTTATTTTATACAAAAAAAAATGAAACAAACTTCACACATTGGCAAAACAATAAAAGACAATGCTTGTTTTAACAGTGTCACTGACATGCAAAATATACTAAAATAAAATCCACTTGTTTGACTTACTCAGATCTTATCTTTGGCAAATATCCACACTTATGTTCTTTCCCACCATCACAATAGAAGTATAAACCCTTGCACTAAGTTTTCTTATGCCTTTTGGCAGCTGGTAGCCTCTATCACTGGCCCCACACACCAAGAAGATTTTTGTAAACAACCCTTTCACCTTTTTTAGGATTCCTCAGGCATGTAGTCGGCATCGGATTTTTTCAACCTAAAGTGATGTATTCAAGATTCCTTCTAGATGTTGCATGTACCAACATACCACCTAATTTTTTTCCAAGTTAGATTTACCACAATTGGTTAGTCCTCTGAGTTGTTCATGGGCATTTAAGTGGTTCCATTGTGAACCTATTTGAATACTGCTGCCATGAACATTCAGTCTTTGTGTGAAATATGCTTTCATCTCTCTTGTATAGAAAAACATGAAGAGAACTTCTTAGTCTTATATGAATTTGTCCAATTTCATAGGAAAAAAATTATCAAACTTCTTACCATAGTGGCTTTCCTTCTTAAAGTAAATATGAGTACTTTTTAATTTTTAATCATGGTTTATAATGTCATCTCATTTGTGTTTGATTCCCAGTGAGGTCAATCATCTTTTCATATATGTCTTATCCATTCTCATATCTTCTTTCTTACAGTGTCTTTCTAAATAATTTGTTAATTTTCTCTCAAATGTAAATTTAAAACTCAAATTTTCATTCTCACATTGTTCTTGGAATACTTACAGATTTCTCATGTTGATAATGTCATTTTTGTTTTTTCTCTTAAGAAATATTTCCCTAATTCAAAGTGATAAAGACTATTTTTCTACTCAACACATTGCAATTTTATATTTATGTTTATATCTGCAAAGTAATTAGTGTTAATATTGAAAATGATGTGAGAAACTCACATACAAACTTCTGAACTTTCAATTCTCGAATACAAATGTTTGAATTCTCAACAATTTACACTTCATATACAATAAAATTATTTCTGTGCTATGTTTTTGAGCGTAGCTAGAGAGACAAGTTAGTGGTTAAGAGCTTATACTGCTTTTGCAGAGGACCAGAGTTTTGTTGCGGAATGTTTGTCCACTGTGTGAAGATATGTTGCTGTGATCGGTGTAATAAAGAACTGGATAGCCAACAGCTAGGCAGGAGAGAATAGACAGGCCTTCTGGGCAGAGAGGGTGTTCTGGGAAGAAGAAAGGGGTTTTGCCAGCGAGACTCAGGGGAAGCAGGATGTGCAGCACAGAGGTAACAAGCCACATGGCAGAATGCAGATTAAAAATATGGGTTAATTTAAGTTATAAGAGCTAATTGGAAAGAAGTCTAAACTAAGGCAGAGGTTTCATCATTAATAACAAGTCTTTGTGTTGTTATTTGGGAGCTGGCTGTCTGTGCAAAGAAAGACTTGTTACAGAGTTTGATTCCCAGCACCTGCATCAGGAGACTCACAACTTCCTGTAACACTGTCTCCAGTGGATTCAACGAATCTGGCCCTTATGGGCACCTGCACTCATGAACATAACTCACAAACATATAATTAAAAATGATAAACAATAATTTAAAAATTTGGAACCAGTTCTTACATGTCTAGTCTTCTGTGTGTATGCATGTATATTTACATGTCCATGTACTGTCATGTTCATGTGAGTATGTACATGTGTGTGCATGTGCATGTATGTATGTACAGGTGTTTGGAAAACTGAGGTTGACATTGAGTTTCTCCCTCAATTGTACTTGTTCTTCATCTTATTTTTTGAGACAATCTCTCCTCTCTCTCTCTCTTTCTCTCTCTCTCTGTCTCTCTCTCTCTCTGTCTCTGCCTGACATGGCTAGATGAGGAGTCAGCAAGTCCTGAGGATCCTCCTTCTCCTCCTCAGTGCCGTGATTACAGAGGTGCACAGCCATTCCCAACTTCTATGTGGGGGCTGGGAATCTAAGTCATGATTTTATAGTAACACTTTGCTGACGTTCCCTCCCCACCCCCACACGTCTGTTCTCATTCCCACAGAATACTGTCATAATGGCATTTGTCACAATAAAACCCGATATGAGGTAGTTTGTTTCACTCTAACAACTTTCCTTCTCCCTTCAAATATGCTGTGGCTACGTTAGACTATTTGTATTTTCAAATAAAATTCATAAGAATGGTTTAAATTTCTAGGATATTCTTTTGGTATCGTGGTATTTCAGATGGAATTTCATTAAATCTGTTGTGCAATTAAATGAAAAATAGCAATCCTAACAATGAGGAGTTTTTAAATCCATTATCATGATATGTTTCTATTGCTGTATTCAATTGTCTTCATGATGTCTTTTTGGTAATAATTTTTCATTTTAATGCAATGTCATGCATATGTGTTGTCACTTTTACTCCTAAGAATCACTATGCTATTGCAATGGAGCTATTTTGAGTTGTGAATCTGGTCACAATTTTGCCTTCCTTTATCTTTCTCCCTTTTCCTTTTTAAAAAAATAATTTTCTGGGTTTGGAGGTGGAAATTTTTGCATATTTTTCTTACAGATCCAAGTTACTGTCTGGTTTTGATTCTATTCATCCTGCTCTTTGTCACAGTGTGCACCTCTTAACTATAATGACTTCACACATATGTCTCTCTGTGTGTGTATGTGTGTGTGTGTGTGTGTGTGTGTGTGTGTGTGTGTGTGTGTGTGTGTGTGTGTTAGCAAGTGTTTGTGTTTAGTTGAAGAATTCTGTCTTATCTTACCTTATTGTTAAAAGCTTTTCTGGATACCAGATTATTGGCTGACCTTTTTTTTTGTTTTGTTTTGTTTTTAATGTTTGAAACATGCCATTGAAAAATATGCCATTGAAATGGCTACCAGCTCCCATTACTTCTGAAGAAGTCTGTCACTAACCATACTGTTTCCTCATATATAAGGTCATTTTTACTTGGCACTAAGATTCCCAATCTTCACCTAGCAGTTAAACTATAACGCTGTGTCTTTTTTTGTGTGTGTTTTTAATTTGGGATAACCTTTGGGGTGGCAAATTACTGTTTTCAACCACATTTAGGGAGCTTCGGGTTACTATGTCTTCAATTCATTAGCAGAGCTGCTCAACTTTTTGACATTATAGTGTGACATCATCTCCAAAGTGCCGGGCTGTGTTCCTCACCATACTGGGATGCATGCAGCCCTGAGGCCACGGACCAACTTGACGTAGTTTAGTGCTTATTCCTTTGATTACTTTTTGTTCTGTCTTATTACATATTTTCTGAATCACTTTGTGTGTGTGTGTGTGTGTGTGTGTGTGTGTGTGTGTGTGTGTGTGTGTGTATTTCTGGAAGTTTTCTTTCTTTAATATTTTCTCTCTTTGTTCCTGATGGGATCATTTCTATTAATCAATAGTTAAACTTATTTATCCCCCTCCTACTTCTTCAAATCAGATATTATTTTTACTCGGTTTGTATTTTTTATTTTATGTGAGTGGGTGTTTGCCTATATGTATGTAAGTGCACCATGGGCATTTCAATGCCCATGGAGGCTCAAAGTGGACATCGCCCTTTAAAGGATTTTTAAAAAGGAAAGAATTTCCAATCCATTTTATTTAATCTTTGTTCAATCATTAACCAAGATCATTGTAAAAGAATGGCCTTGGCTCAAATGTTGCAGCATATTATGTAGGTGCTTCACCGGGCGGTCTGCATTCCATAGTGACAGCAAACTCTTCCTTGGAAGAGACCTGAGTGGTCCTCTATGTCCTTGAAATTAATAGAAAGAAAAAGAGACTAAGAGAGCTCTGGCATCAGAAAATTTGAATCCAAAAACATCTGGCATACAGTTACTTTTAAATTGAGAATGTCATTCAGTACTTCTTACTATCATTTTAAGTCTATAATGTAAGAATGATAATTATCTTTTGGTTACCCATTGAATAAATGAGTAAAATTATTATGAGAATTAAATGATACAACACTTGGTAAGCACCTAATAAAGGGTTTAGCAAATAAATGTTCAGAGAACATATGAAAGTAACTAATCGCCTTAATTTTGGTTTATGAGAGATAAGAGACTCTAGTCCCAGCTTTGATGGGATATCTTACATAATTCCCTTTCTCTTGCACATTTCATGCACAATAATGATACTATGGCGTGAAAATGATTCCTTCACCTTGGAGTGACTTCATTTTCTTTTTTGCTGGTTCATGGGGTCCTTTGTCCATTTTGGTATGACTGGTAGGCAAAGTCATGAGGGAAAGTCCATCCATCTTAACAAGTATACCTTTTGGCAGTGAGTC
Source organism: Peromyscus maniculatus bairdii (assembly GCF_049852395.1). NCBI lineage: Eukaryota > Metazoa > Chordata > Mammalia > Rodentia > Cricetidae > Peromyscus > Peromyscus maniculatus. The sequence continues at coordinate 76,630,125 of NC_134853.1, forward strand.
AGCAGCTTGACATAATTATGATTTTTGGCATAGGAACAACTGCTTCTGTGGTTAAGCTCTTGTCCCAAAAATCCTTCTCAAACCAGCTCTATTCTCTGGCAGTGTTCCATGCCTGAATCCACTCATACATGCAAGAAAGAATTGCTCTCAGTGATTTATTGACACAAAGTGATCTTAGTTCACTGCTGTAATTTTCATCTCATCTATAATTGACCCTTTCATTTTAAGCCATTAAACATATTGTTGCAATTATTCTCTATTTTCACAAATTACATGATAATAATTATCATTCTACACTATTATTAATAGCTAAAACGATGATAATGACAATGGTAATAATAAATTTATAACAGATTCTAACTCACTTTAGTTGAGTCTGCTATTGTTTATAAAGTCATGTTATTAAAGTAATCTTGCCATATAAATGTCCAAATACAGGTTGGTTTTTCATTTTTTAGAATTAAGTATTACTTTAGAAGTTTGCATTGTGGTAGCATTGTTGAGTCAGAAAACATTAACATTTTCTTTGCGTACATGTGTATGGTGTGGGTTTGTGTGTATCTGTGTTCACAGCTGCATGAGTTCACATGTGTGCAAAGGTTTGTGTATACATGTCTACATGTAGAAGCCAGACATTGACAACCATTCACTGAGGCAAGGTCTTTCAGTTGAAATTAGTTTGCCTGCACAGCTGGTTTGTCTGGCCAGCTTGTTATGGGGGGTCATCTGTGCCTGCCTTCTGCATGTTGGAATTAAAGACACATAGCCAGCATTCATGTGGGTCCTGGGAATCTGATCTCCAATGCTCATGCTTACTTGGGTAGGCTTTAACCATTGAACCATCACCCCATCTCACTATGAACACTTTTAGGTTTATTTATTTTATATTATGTCTATAAGTGTTTTGCCTAAATGTATGTCTGGGTAACATGTGCATGCTTGGTGCCCACAGAGCCAAAAGAAGACATCAGATTCCTTGGAATTGGAGTGAAGGACACTTGAAAGGCACCACATGAAGGCTGAAAACTGAAACCAGGTCCTCTGGAAGAGCAGCCAGTGCTCTTTTCTGCTATGCCATCTCTCCAGCTCTGTCATTACCAACATTTTAAATACAAGGTACTTATTGTAAAACTAGTATCTATACTACAGATACACATTTACATTGATAGTAATCTAGCAACCACTAACTACTACAGAAAAAATTAGTAGGTTATTATTTTAGTAGAAAACCCTGTCAGTGAACAGATCATTTTTATTATAAAGATATCTTCTGCTTACTTTAGCAGTGTGTGTACTAATATTGGAACAATATAGAGAAGATTAACATGGCCCCTTTGCAGTGCTGACTTACAAATCTATGATACATTCTATATTTCAGACTGTGACTTGTAGTAATGTCAGAAGCTACACCCGTAAAGTCTCAGTACTATGACTGCCTAAACATGAGTTGAGCAAGGACAACAATAGACAGAAAGTGAATGGAGGAAAGTCCATGAGGCCTCAGCTCTGCACAAAGTATGGCAAACAATTGAGGAATGCTGAGAGCTGGAGAAATAGTCTTTTGAAGGGAAGAGCACACCAATTGGTTATCCAATACTAAGTGGTCAGCCCTGAAAACATGCATACAAGTAATATTGTGCACACTGGGCAGGTTTAATTTATGTATTTAGGAATATATATGTTTATACATAAACATACATTTATGTAACAACAATTCATGAATAAAGAAATCACAAATTCAAAAGAGAGCAGGGTACAGTATATGGGAGGATTTAAAGAGGGGAAAGGGAAGGAGGAGATGACAATTATATCTTAATCTCAAGAAAATAAAGACATGATTTTGTAAAGACAGCTCTAATTCTTTGTCCACTGGGAAAACATGCAAAAATAAACATATTTAATTATAACAAAAATGTTTTTCTCATGGGAAAAAAAACAATTTTTATACTATGTATGCAACTACAGAAGATCAAAGCAAGATGTCATTCTGATCTTAAAATATTTTAGTTTCCTGAACTGATACATATGGCTTGCTGGTAATGAATTTTTGCTTTTTGCCTTTTGTACTGTGTTAGGATTCCTGACACTGTGACAGGTACCTCAGGGAAATAATGTAAAAGAAGTAAGATTCACAGTCCTTGTAGTTGTAGGCTTTGGTACGCAGTCATCTAGTCCTGTTGCCTTTAGGTCTTTGGAAAGGCTCAAGTAACATAGGGGAAGACCATACACATGCCACAGCACATGTGGGTTCTTCTCCATGGTACCAATAAAGACCTCTTCCTGGTTGGATAAAGTACAGGGACAAATAGCCAAACGAATCAAAACACACGAACTATGAACCAAAGGCTGAGGGGCCCCCAACTGGATCAGGCCCTCTGAATAGGTGAGACAGTTGATTGGCTTGATCTGTTTGGGAGGCATCTAGGCAGTGGTACCAGGTCATGTGCTCATTGCATGAGTTGGCTGTTTGAAACCTGGGACTTACGCAGGGACGCTTGGCTCAATCTGGGAGGAGGGGACTGGACCTTCCTGGACTGAGTCTACCAGGTCGATCTCAGTCCTCGGGGGAGGCTTTGCCCTGGAGAAGGTGGGAATGGGGGACTGGCTGGGGGGAAAGGGAGGGGGGCAGAAGGGGGGAAGAACAAGGGAATCCGTGGCTGATATGTAGAACTGAACGGTATTGTAAAATAAAAGAAAAAGAAAAAAAAAGACCTCTTCCTGGGAAAGGAGCACGCATATCCCCATGGACTTTGGTGCCATCTGAAAGCTTAATTAAAACTCCCTCAAACTAAACAACATTCAACGTGAACCCACTCACTTCAGGTCATGTTCCTAAAGCTAACCAAGTCTCCATGGCTCCTTCTTATTTAATGCCCAGCCATTCCCCAAATAAAATCCTGTTTTGCTACCCATTTCTTAGTGTTTCTATATTAATTCACCCCAGAAGACCCTACAAAGCCTGGTTTCCACCTCCCCTTAAACAGTGCTTCCTCTGGTAATCTCTTCCCTAAGAAGAACAAACTAAATGAATAGACAACCACACAACCAACCACCCAAGAAAATAACTCTTTTCCTCACACTATCATCTAAGTGCACTATAAAGCATTTGGGAGAGAAGTGCTTAATAGATGCATTATAATGAAATAATGAAAATCACCAGTACGCACAACTACCACCACCCTTTTCCCCTGAAAAATAGCACTGCAGTCAAACAAACTATACTCAAATGATGTTCTATTTGCCCCTCTCTGCCTCCCCTCTCCTGTCCACTGGACTCATATTTATAGTTTTGTCCCTAATATAAATACCTATTCCTCAGAATAATACTTGAATGACTCTAACCTACTTCCTTAGTCATAGAAGTCCCCCATTATCCATATGTATGGTCTTGAAAATCATATAGTTTATTACATTTGAAATGTTTGCACCAGTCTATGTAGACATTCAGATGCATAATGATAAGACTAATTGACATTTATGTCACTAATTTTCAAGTTCTGTGAAGACAGACATGCAATAAAGTTTAGCAACATGAGTCAAAAAGGTCAACAGATTTAAGAAGAAATGTTTTCACCAGTGAAGAATAAGGTGTCCAGCCACAAGCCGTCCAGATCATTTGATGCAATCATGAGAAGAGAACAGAGTAGCTGGGGTGGCAGTCAGATCACTGCTGTACTCTTAAGGAGACAAAATATTTACAAAGAAGTAAGCTGTACTTACTAACTGTACTTCAAAATGCTTCCCACGGGTGTAATACACATACCAGTCAAGCCCAGGAAAGTAAATCTTTGCCAGTTAGATTCATAATGTGCTAATAATCAAGTAGAAACAAGTGTGATCTGGACTGACACACCAAGGGAAGACTGCTTGTTAAGTATCCATCTTGGCTGTGAGTTAACTGATTTATGTTATTTTTCCATTGTTATGACTTGTGGAGTTATTCCTAAATAGTTTCATCAAACAAGTATAATATAGTGAGTAAAAATGATTAAATTATAATGAAATAAATAATAAGTAAATCTTCACATTATTTATGGAGCATCCTGTGTTTGACTGAGAAAAACAACATGTAGGTGGCATGTTTATTTAGTCATCTCATGAAGAGTGAGAACTTCCCTCATCTTTGCAAAGGAGAGAGGTCCTCCATCACTTCCTGAGACCATGAGCAAGCACCATTGGTGACTGATTGTCTACCTAAATTACTTGAGACTAGGCAAAATGTCAGAGAATAATCAAGGATATAATCTTTGCTGAGAGATTTCTAAGCTGTATCTAAGCTACTAATGAATATAAGTCAACATGAAGTCTCCTTACTCTCCTTCTGTATTTTATTTTATGTTAATGGTGTGGTATGGTCTATCTGCCTGTGTGTCTGTAGTCATTTCTATCTCAGAACATGTCACATTCTAGCACTATTAATTTCCCCATTTCTAGGATCCTCTAACCCATTTTCTCTTATCTTATCTCCCCTAACTCTACCCTAAGGAAATATATTTTAAGTTTGGGAAAATATTCATCAGAAGCATTTGGTGTAATGCTTCTAATGGGCTTAAGTTCTTAGAATTACAAATGATCCATTAGAAATGATCAATGCTAGCAATGTTCTTAACTTTAACTCTTGATTTTAATGTTCAAAAACTATGGAGCTTTGGGGATGTCAAGGGCTAGGGGTTCTTTATTCCTCATTATTCTGGAAAGTTTCAAGTCAATTTTTCATTTAGTTTCCTCTCTGTTTTGCTAACCAGAATTCCAAACTTGCCTATTTCTCATTGTCACCCCACATCTTTCAGACACTATAAATGTATGTGATCAACAGCACAACCATGCACCAGCCATTTGTCAAGTTAATAGTCCTTTTGCCTTGAAAAGAAATGGAAATACTTCTTGTTCATTCTCTGTCCTCTTCAGAAATCCCTTGAATGGTGTTTGTTTCTTTTCTCTTGCCATTGTTTCTCCAATGTGCTAGTTATTCCTTCAGACTTTTGTATTTTACAGTCTTGCAATGGGAAATTGGAACATGGCTGCTTAATAAGATCCACCTCTTAGATTTTGACCTTTGCTTCTACTTATCTCTAGCTCCTACTTTCATCTATTATTTTAGGTTCGTGTTGGCATATAGGCAATTTTACTAATGATGAATAAGTACATAGTAAAGATTACAAAGACTAAACATAATGCCAAAAAAAACTAACCAATCCTGTGTCCTCAGAATAAACTCTTATTATTTTTCATGATTGACATTTCCAGACTAAATCAGTAGATTTTCTAAACAAATTTCAGGGTATCTGGTTGAATAATGGTTACAATACTAAAGAACAAAGCTTGTAGCAATTCAGAATGAGTCCAGATTTAGTTGTGTTATTTTTTACAGATGTCAAGATATAAAGAGATAACTATTCTTCAGGAACCAGAAACCATGAGTATGAAAGAAGGCCAGGATTGAAAGACAAAGCCATTGTGCCCCAGCCACCAGCTACTTCCTAACAGTAAGCAACAGAATCCTAACTTCAGGGAAGGTATGCTTGGTGAAAAAAGGCAAGAAGATCAAACACAGCAGGAAAAGGATATCGGTTAAATAGGGCTGCACTATCCAGAGCTGTCTACTGTTTGTGCTGGCTACCCGGCTTCTGCATGGCTTTGATATTAAAATGCATATGGTTGCTTTGAAAGAAAATTATTATTATAAATGTTGCCCTCTAGTGTCATACACAAACTACAATTATAATGAGTATCTCAGTTAGGAATTTTATTGCTGTGAAGAGACACCATGACCATGGCAACTCTTATAAAGGAAAGTATTTAAGTGGGGGTGGCTTACAGTTCAGAATTTTAGTCCACTATCATCATGGCAGTGGCATGCAGGGAGACATGGTGCTGGAGAAGCTGAGAGTTCTACGTGTTGATCCACAGGCAACAGGAAGTGAACTGTCCCATACTGGATGTAGCTTGAGCATATATGAGACATCAAAGCCTGTTCCCACAGTGGTACACTTCTTCCAACAAGGCAGCACCTACTCTAACAAGGTAATATCTCCTAAGAGTGCCACTCCCTACAGACAAAGCATTCAAGCACATGAGGCTATGGGAACCATTCCTTTTAAACCACCACAGTGAGTGACTGAACTTCACTGGCTTGGTTTCAATGACAGGTAGAGGTAACTTGTAGTGGATAGCTGTTCTGTCTATGACCTTGAAGCACTGCCTCTAGAGATGCAGCAAGTAACTGCTCTACCTGCCTATGACCTTGAAGTACATACATGCCCCAGGGCGTGGCCTCTCAGCTACCTTTAAGACCTGAGATGCACATAGTCAGTCTCTTCTTCATGTCTTCAGGGAACTTGAATGCAGAACTGACTCAGATGGCCTGAACAGCATGAGACTCTGCTTCAGCCTTCCAGAACCTGTGACAATTCTGTTCTGTACAAATAAGTTTTTTCCTAATAAATTCCTTTGCCCATTAAGCAAACTTGGTGGATTTCTTGCTTTAATAACTAGGTTGAAATATATGAACATAGGCACACATCCACACATAGCATACTTCAGAACTGCCTGCAAAACATAGTACTGTACTCATAGCATAGCATTGTTTTATTTCTCCCTTTCTACCCCACCTGTATTGCATTTCTTCCTCTTCATACTCTTCCCAACAGGTGGCCCCAGCTTAGTCTCTGATAAACTCTCTCCACCTCCACAGTGAGGAGCTCAATAGAAATCCCTTTCTTTATGGAGTTTGCTTTCTGCTCAAGGACAACAAATAAAGATCGATGGGCGAGAGAGAGAAGGGGGGAGAAAAATCAGCAACATTTATAAATAATATTACTGTTTTAAAAGTTGTATAAAGAAAGGAACCAGAGATAACCAGGTGTAGTGCTTAGATAAGGCGATCAGTGAAAGTGTCCATGCAGCCATGCAGGTGACAAAGGAAAGAAAAGGAAAGTGTGTGTGTAAAAAAAAAAAAAAAAAAAAAAAAAAAAACACTGGCAGGAAAGAGTATGCTAAGTGCACTTGTTTCTGAGGCCATGGATAGCTTTTCCTCACATAGCTGGAGTGAAAGGATATGGGAGAGTGGTAGAAAAATAAAATCAGAACTATAGTTGAGGAATGCATAGTACAGAACTTTCTCAAAAATAACTGTGGCTTTAATTTAAGTGGCAGCTTTAGCTATAGTATGGAAAATAACTTTTCTTTTCTTTTTTTTTTTTTTTTTGGATATGAGTGGAATGATGAAGCCAGCAATCCAGTAAAGAATTGATCCAAGTTTAGGACAAGGTGGCCATAGTGAACATTAAATTTAGAAGATGCCTTAAGCTGATATGTTTGCTACAGAATAGCATGAAAATCGGAAAGTGAAGGGAAGACAAAGTGATTACTCCAAGTTTGAGTCTGAATAACTGGGAGAATGGCATGTGTCCACTGAGCACTGTATGACCTTCTAATTCCAAGAATTAGTGATCTAAGTAGATAATTAACTCAGAGAATTCATGATCTGAGTAGGAACTTTGTCTAATATATATATATATATATATATATATATATATATATATATATATATATACACAAATATAAATACGTGTATTTTTTTCTTAAAGAAGTGTATCAAATTATCTAGCTTTGGTCTCAGTATCTCCTTAACCTCCTTTTCTGATGTGCTAATGCACCTTGGTTGGTAGTGAAATCCCACTTAGATTAATACCATTAAAATTGTCCTATCTGTGCATTTCCCATTTCACTTGCCCATGAAGGCATGTGACTTTTCCCCTCACAGACTCGTTTCAAGGGCACTGCCTCTGACTCCCAGTTTAGAGAATTCTGTATCCCACACAGGAACCACATTGAATGGGTTTCATTCAAACTCATGCTAGCCATGTTGCCAAAGCTCTGGCTATCTTAAGGGCTTAGATAAGCACTGATGGAGAGGAGGAGGTATATCATCTGTGACAGAGAAAGAGTTAACCCATTATAGTGCCAAATAAGCTTAAAATTGGACCTTCCAACACTGAGAAGACCCCAAAGTTGAATAATGTGATTACCCTTTGTCATCTAAAAATCAGAGGGGGTTTGGAGCAATGACTCAGTAATCCAGTTCTGTTTGTGGTCCCTGAAGGTATGTGTGCAAATATACATATGTGGAAGCAAAACAACCATACACACACAATTTTAAAATTTAAAAAAAAAAACAATGAAAAATTACCAAAAATAAACTGAGCCACAGAATCTTTTCTGAAGCCTAAAAATTTTTTTGACCCTGATTGGGAAAAGAAAAATCACACAACTCAGAATTCCTTTCTGTGTATGGTTTCTGCTGTGTCTTTTTCAATAAATAATTGTAACAGGCACTTGGAAACAAGAGGTTTTTACTAAAAACCATTAACTCTAAACCTCGGCCTTGAGCACCGAAGGCACAAGGATGGGTCACTGCCATCTTGCCGTCATTCTGAATTCCAGAAAGGGAAAAAACGTTGAAGGCTATGTGGTCCTCCAGATGATGACAGTTGTACCTGAGCAGAGGTGACCACCTCCAGCAATCCTGTTTGTCACCTCAAGTCTTTGCAGACCCTGCAGAAGGAGCTGAAATAACAATCAATATGTCATACCCTAACCACAGCAGCTTAATTATGCCCTTTGCCCAGTTCCCTTCTGTTGCAACCAAAGCCTCACACTGGTACCCTAAAAGCAGACTTGGAGTCACTATGATGTAGCCACATCAATTAAATCTCTTCTCTGTTTTTCGTCATGACTCATCTCTTTCTTGAAATTTTGGGACAGATGGCAGAGCTTAGCTGCTGGGGCTTCCAGAGCTGAGGTTTTCACCCTGAAACTCCAGTTAGACTCTCCTTCCAAACACATTAGTTGCATATTAAGTCATTTATTCAAAAAAGCAAAAAATTAAGAAACCTTTATAGCCTAGGATAATAAAGCAAAAAATTGTGATGTGATAATAGCTGACAGAAAGCAAAGCTCCATCATCAGGCATTCATCATGAATTTGTCAGAATGTAAGGTTCAATGATCAATAATCCACTAAAACACAGACAGTACATGGTAGAACATGGGTTCATTTACCGACTTGGCCAGAACCAGAGAATAAGAGAAATTAACACCATCTTTCCCCTTTGTCCATAACAATATACGGACATAAAAGAAAAACTAAATCCCAGGAGGCACACAGACTAAATTCAGCTGTGAGCCAAGAACTAGGAGATAGGTCCGTCCTCTAGCAGCAGGGCTCCTGTGGTTGGCCTAGCCCCCATCCCCTGCATGGGATTTCCTGAGGAAATTCTAATTTATAGGTCCCACATTACAGTGACACTAAGCTTTTTAGGAAGTTGAATGCAGAAGTCTCAAAAACTTTCAAATTTACAATCTTGGCCATGACATGGCAGTTATTGTTCACAGAATATTAATTCAGAACACATCACTGCTGGTTTTATACTCCGTGGATCAACTTGCCACCATCTCTTCAACAAAGCAGCAGCTGTCTGAGTTTTAAATATTCACATGCGGGGCGGGGGGAGTAATCGTAGACACACTTACAGAAGCACAAAATCATGTATATATAAACACAGATTGATAGGACCATTGTGATGGAATGAACCTGCATCACTAAACCAATTCCCGCAGTTATTTAACTCATTCCCAGCTAACTTTCTATGCTTGCAGATGCCAGGGGAATAGAACTGAAATAAAACATTCTACCAAACCAGACTTCACAAGATGAAAGGAGAAAGGGAACACGTTTATTACCAGTCAGGCCTTTGTGAAGTCACGTCGAATGCAGTCTACTAGGGACTTACGAACTCAAAAGAAACCTCTTTTATGTAAGTAAGCAATAAAACCCATTACACATAAATTCTCGAAATAAACTATACTCCTCAGGTAAGATGACTTGACAGCACAGTCTGTCACGTGTAGCTCATCCTAGACCATTCTTAATTTCCTTGGTAATTTGCTGACCATCTGTTAGTTAATTGGCTTTGTCCAGAAGAAAAGTAACTTCCTACCAAATTTATTACACACGTAGTTCTGCAACTGAGAGCCAGTCATTTGCCACCATTGGGCTTCTGAGCCCTGGAGAAAGGGATGCTCTCTTCCCTGAGGACTACATTCCAAAGAGATGATTCCCAGTCTTAGAAATCCCTGTGCCAGAAAGCTGACAATCAGTAGTCTTATTTAGTTTTTAAAAGACATAGCTACATCAAATAAACAGGAAAAAAATGTATTTCCAGCTAAATGACATAAACAAGTGATCTAAGTGGGAAGGGGTGTTTTATTTTCTGTTGAGACAGCTATTTAGTATGTGTTCTTACAAAGCCAAATACACAGGTACTCAATGTATCTTTGCTACTGGCATGATTAATAGGATGATAAACTCTTAACATGATGGAAAGAAGATTATCAAAATTATTACCTATTGAACAAAATGTAGAAACTCATCTACTCCAAAATGGCATAGATAGCTGATGTACAATGAGATGATGGAGAACAATATTTTCCAGTTTTAGGGGTAACAGAAGTCTCTCATTTCCTTTTAATATAGCCCTGTGCACATTGCTAACCTCACTAACTATTCACCTGTGAAATAGTTAATCATGTGTTTTATATAATCTATAATAATTAATATACAATATATTATAAAGTTGTACTAGGCACAACTTTAAGTATCATAGAAAGGAACATGGTTTTATTTCAATTGCATGCTATTTATTGTGGGACTTACCAAAAATTAAGATAAGAAAAAGATGTATATCTGAAACAATGAAATATGTTAATAGCTCAAAATGACATTTTAATAACTACTGTAATGCATAAAGAGTGCAGGTGAATATCTCATACCAAATAGATGTTCAACATGTTATCAGTTATTATTGATAGCCACAAAAATTTTGACCTTCTGTATTACAGCAATACTATATTAAGTAATATGCTAACATTGTTAAGAACAGTAAAATTTTCACCAACAATCATCAGAGTACATGCAATGAGACAACTGCTTCATCCCTGAATTTTATGATTCTTTCTTCCACCCCATAGGTAAAAAGTACCCCCACAAGGAGGGGGAAACAAAGGAATTTGAAAAGGTCCAGAGATAGGAGAACATGTGCTGAGCATATTCTTTAATGATAAAGTAACTGAGCTGTTACTCTTTGGGGCCTTCCTTTAAGACATATTTCAAACAAAGGACTGAAGATGCCTTGGCAGTTGAGAGTACTTCCTGCTCTTCTGGATGACCCAAGTTCAGTTCCCATGTCCTGCAGCTCAGAGTCACCTGCAACTACAGTCCAGAGGACGTGTTACTCTCTTGTTTTTATGAGTAGGCACACAAGCAAGAGTGAATGTGCACACACACACACACACACACACACACACACACACACACACACAAACAAACAAACATACACACATATAAATAAATGAATGAATGAATAAATAAATAAATGAAATCTTTAGAAAATATTTTTGCCATATTGTGATGCTCTCCTTCTTACTTTCTATTCATAAAATTTACAATCCAAAACAAAAGCAAGAGTTAAATAACATTGTATGTGAAAGTAATTTCCACACGTCTCTTCCTGACTTCCTTTTATTAATACTTTTAGCACACATATGTGTTTTGATTAAATCTGCACCCTATTCTCTTCCCTGCAATCCCCCGCCTTCCTTACCACTTTTCCCACCCATTTTATAAGTCTTTCTTTCTTTTATAAACCCAACGAAGTCCAGGCAGTGCTGCCTGTGTGTGCATTGGCGTAGGGACCATTTGCTAGAGTCATTTTGGGGCCACATCCCAAAAGAAAGCTTATTCTTTCTCCCCACAGTGACTGTCAATTTCCAGTTACTTCTCAGCTAGGAGTGGGGGGACTTCATGAGCCCCTTCCCGGTCCATGCTGGGATTTAGGCTAGCTTGGTTTGGTACAGGTCTTGTGCATGCTGTAGTCACACTTGCTTTGAGTTAATGTGTGAAGTGGTCCTGATAGGTACAACAAATAGTGTTTTCTCTGTAGATGGCCACTGCCACTGATTCCTACAATCTTTCCACCCCTCTTCTACTATAATATCTGAGCCTTTGGGGAAGGGGCTGTGATATAGACATCCTATTTAGAACTGAGCACTCCACACTTTCTTACTCTCCACTTGATGCCCAGTTGTGGGTCTCTGTACTAACTGCCGTTTGCTGAAAACAGAAATTTCTCCTTGGAGGTTGAAAGATCATCTAATCTATGCATAGAAGAACTTTAGGGACAGTTTATTACTACTTGCAGAATAATAGTATTAGGTTCTCCCTTAAGACCTTGGACCTAGTTAGTCACAGGTTCTTGGCTCAGTTAATGGTTCGAAGCGTGGATTCCATCTATGTAGCAGACTTTACATCAAATCGTGAAGTGGTTGGTTACACCCATGGTATTTGGTGCCACTATTTCCCCACAGGGCATATACTGACAGGTTTGTCATTACTGTAGCTAACAGGGTTCACAGTTAGGTAAGATTATTGAATATTTTTCTTTCCATCTATCATAAATAGAACATTCTAGCACCTGTAAAACTAACCAGTAAATATGAAGTTTCCAGGCTGACATCAACTTGACTTTTCCATGTCCTATGACTCTAGTATGTGATGTCTTCAGCAATAAGATCCGTTGTTGATTGTTTTTTACTCTTTACTCTTTGGGGGGCCTGCCACACAGCTCCCAAATAGATACACACAGAGGCTTATTATTACTCATGAATGTCCAGCCTTAGCTTGGCTTATTTTTAGCCAGCTTTCTTTAGCTTAAATTATCACATCTAACTTTTGCCTCTGGGCTTTTTCCTTTTCTTCTGTAATCTTACTGTCATTTTTACTTCATCGCTGACTATGTAGCTGGGTGGCTGGCCCCTTCTTTTCTTGCTCCTTGGTCTCTCTTGCTTTTTTATTCTCTCTGTCTGCCAGCCCTGCCAATGCATTCTCCTGCCCTACTATTGGCTGCTCAGCTCTTTATTAGACCAATCAGGTATTTTAAACAGGCAAAGCAATACAACTTCACAGAGTTAAACAAATACAACATAAAAGAATGCAACACATCTTTGCATCATTAACCAAATGTTCCACAGCATAAACAAATGTAACATCTTAAAATAATATCCTATAACAAAGATCTAATCACTAAGTTTTCTAGGGGAAGCAATAATAAATTACTATAGCCTACAATTTGAGGTAAATTCATGATTTCTTACAACCATTAATATAAACCAAAATATTTGTTCATTAATTACTATCTGGTAGAAAAATCTTAGCTAAAGTTAGTTGTATTAACATTTTATTTTTATATATTCTGTAAAACTAGAGCTTGTCATAATTTATTACTCAATCTTTCTTCTTAATTAACTTTATCTCAGTTATACCTATAACCTCCGACCCTCTTATCATTTTATTTTATTCTTTTCCTTTGATGCTATTTTTTTAATATTTCTCTTAGCATCTCACAGCATTTTTGTAGACTCAAAATTTAACTCTGGGTGCCCTTTAGAGTAAGCTATATTGATATTTTATAAAGAAGTTAAATCCCAAAACAAAGATACACAAAGCAAGTCAGTATCCTGGCAAAGATTGCTTGCAAGGCAAGGGATTAGATGAGGCAACACAGAAAGGAAATACGAATACATGGGAATGGTGATCACTTGGTCTTGAGGGACAACTCACCATCTTAGTCAAACGAACAATTTAAACAGCTCTGAGAGATGTAGCCTGCAATCATTTACACGAATAGTTGAAACTTCCAGCCTGAAGACTGTAATTTAAGTCTAAACTCTGTCATCTACAAGCTCCTTAAATATGTAAAACTCTAGGAGCTACATGTGAAGTGTCTTCTCTAAATTGCTTCTCCTAAGTAGAAAATAGAATTGGAATAAAAATTGTCAAATCTTAGCTAGCTGAATTAAAAATAAATATTTTACTTCAAATTTGAGTATAATAAACCCTTGAATAGTTTACAAAATGTTTTTTAATCTTTTCAAAATTTGTAACAAATTGTATCTCACAAGTACTTAGGTGATGCTAGAGAAACAAGATGTAAGCATTTCTTTCTTTGGTAATAACAGATATTGAGCAACATTTTTATGGAAATTTTAACTTTCAATAGTAATTAACTAGTATCAGAGAAACTCTAGATGTACATGTCCAACACTGGTATCTTTATATGCAATGTATTACTTGGATCTAATTCTACTCTTGGTTACTATCTCAAATGCTATATGTATAAATTAAAATAGTAATCCATGAAATCACATTTAAAAAGTATATTCAAAAATGTTCCTTGAAAAAGAGCATCTCATCCTGCTTTGTGTATCTAAATTTAAGGGTAGGCTAACACCACTTTCCCTCTACAACTAAACCAATGCTCACTGGTTCCTGATGGTCACTTCCTTAGACAAGTAAATCAACAGCAACAAATTTCCTAAGAAAGAGAATGAATGTGCACTGGAGAAGACTAGCAAAGGTAGAGACTTAAACTAGTCTAAACTGTAATTACAAGTCACTCCTCTGTGATAGTTGGACGCTTTCCCAGCATGACGACATTAAGGTTTTTCGGAGTCATACAAAGTTGAAGATGCTATCTTTTAGTGTTCTGCTTCAAAGTACATGTAGCAAGTGTTAGCTGCACAAATGAACTTTCCCATTCTGGAATTAATAAAATGACCTAATTAAATTCCAGAATACTGGTTGCATGTAGCATTAAATTCTATTACTGAAAATGCCACAAAGCTTTGAAGCTCTGAATAACCTTAAAGACCATTCTGGAAGCAGGTTCCCTTCAACTAGCTCCACTTTTCTTTATTGTAATTTCTGGATGAAATCTGTCTCAGTTTTTTGTATTAACTTCCTTGAATTGTTAAGCACCGAGTTAACTACAGCCCTTTAAGAATCAATAATGTGCTTGCCTCTCTTCAATCAGGTACATTCTGGCTCAGTGATGAAAACTGTTATTCATCTGGGGATAAGTATGGTGCAAACAAATGGCAGCAATAATTGGAATTGTCACCCATTAAGTTATCTGGAGGAATCCTTTTTTTTTATATTGTAGACATTTCTCTGAGTCAGCCTATACTTTTAGTCCTTAATCACCTGACAAGTTCAATGAATCACTAAATCCCATGTACTGTGCTTTCTAAAACCTTTAGAATCTTGACTTTCCCTCCACCTATAGCTAAGGCTTTCAGAACATTGCTATTCATTATCTGAACTGGTACAGCTGTCTTTTAACTGCATTACTGGTTGCTCATTTCTTCTCGTCCCATTGTGCATCTGTCTGAATCTAACTTTTCCTCATGATTCCTTTGATTTTATCTCTCCCTTTCTGTATCATAGCATGGGTGAAGTCCAAATATCTTTGCAGATCATAAAGAGCTGGGCATTACCTGGCTTCTGTCTGTATTCCAACATTATCTTCCCCATAAATGATACATCTTCTACCTTTTGCCAGAAGATATGAGCTGTGGATCATGCAAAACATTTCTATTTCTCCAACTATCTTTATCCCAATAATTTCATTCTCATAATTTTCTCCTTGTGAGCATATTCACCCTATGCTGTGGAGCAATCTTTTTGTACAATACAAATATGTATTACTCTCATTGGTTAATAAAGAGCTGACTTGCTGATAGCTAGACAAGATTTTCAGGGCAGAGGAATGCTGGGAAGAAGAAAGGCGGAGTCAGAAGAGACACCATGAGGATGCAAAGTATGTATATGAGGTAAATGAGCCTCGAGGCAGCACATAGATTAATAGAAATGGGTCAATTAAATTATAAGAGCTAGCTAAAAACAAGCTTAAGCTATTGGTCAAGCATTTGTAATTAATATTGTCTCTGTGTGGTTATTTGGAGAGCAGCTGGTGGAATAGAAAAGTCTAAATATAACCCTAATCTAAAAATATTCTTCATTATTATTCCCCTAGTCATCTCAGAGATACCTTCCTATAGGAAATCCTTACAGACAGCTGTTAAAGAAATATCTAATGAGAATGTCTCATTGTTGCCACAGATACATTAGTTTGTCTGTGTTACAATGGACCTGAAAGCAGTTGAATAGAAACCAAACAGAATGAACTCACCAAGACAGGACAAACAGGACCTGCCCAGATTCAATCCAGATGGAGTCACAGCACTAAGAAGGGGAAATAGACACAGGTCCCACCCCTAACCAAGAACCTATTTGCAATTGATACCTGATGGCAAAGGGAAAATCAATTTTCTCACAATGGAGTGTCACTGGTAGATCAACCACCCTTCGGGTCAGGTCCCATGCCCAGGAGTCACTGGCCAATACAAAATAGACTCCATGTTTTGTTTTGTCTTGTGAGGGTGCTTTTTAATTTGTTGTAGCATTTTTGTCTCTTTGTTCTTGTTTGTTTGTTTGGATTTTGCTGTTTTTCTTTTTTAAGAGAGGGAGAATATGAAGTCAGGTATACAGGTAAGGAGGTAAGAGGATCTGGAAGGAGCTGTTGCGGGGGAACATATTATCAAAATATATGAAAAAGTGTTTAATTGAAACAAGAAAATAAGAGAACCAACAAGCTTATGTGGGGGGGGGGGTTTGGGAGGGGGAGAATGACTATGATCAAAATACATTATATGGAATTTTGAAAGAAATAACAAAAAAGAAGAACCAAGAAAAAAGGAGAAAGCAAATAGGAAAAATAATAATAATCCTTTGTAAGTTGAGAAGACTAGAATTCACAAAGATAATCAAACTGGATAGAGATTAAGACACACTTGACATGGCACAGGCTGTAAATGGTACACACTCTTAGAATGTGCATCCAACACATCCATGTGCTTTATTGTCTCTCACACTTCTTTGAATTTTATCTCAGCATGCATAAGAGTCTTGGAGTGCCACAGCTTGTGACTCTATCATCTACTAGACCATGAATCCTTTGGAGCTGGGACAATGCCTATTTTATTCTCCTTGTATTGCCAGCATCCAGTTTTACCCCGTTATACATGAGAGAGCTGAGTTAATGAAAAATGGCTAAATAATAATTCAACTTTTAAACAATTTTTTATCCTAATTGTCCCAAAATTGTGACCACCTAGAACATACACTTAAGAATAGATTAGTGATGAGCTTCTAATCAGGCCAGCTAATAATAAA
This sequence comes from Peromyscus maniculatus bairdii, assembly GCF_049852395.1. NCBI lineage: Eukaryota > Metazoa > Chordata > Mammalia > Rodentia > Cricetidae > Peromyscus > Peromyscus maniculatus. The sequence goes on from NC_134853.1 coordinate 76,647,255, forward strand.
GGTACCTGTTCGATGTTCTTAAAGAAAGTTTAGTGTTGGAAAAATGTAAGCCTCTGTTGTTTTTCTTTTTAATTTTCAGCAGGGAGGTTGGGAAGCCAAAGGGCATGGAAAAAGCTCTAAGGACCCAGAGCACCTCTTATGCTGAGCTTTTAATGAGAGCAACTACATACTACACAATCATTAATGCATGTTTACAAGGAATACAATGTTTTCCAAGGAGAACAAAGACAAGAAATCATAGATAGAAAAATAAATGGGAAATGGATGGGATTGAGATGCATGATGTGAAAGACACAAAGAATTAGTAAAAAGAAAGTTTTTAAAAGTGAAAAAGAAGAAAAATATATGAGAACATAACAAGCTTTATGTCTTAAGAAATAGCACATTGCAGCTTCCTTGAGGTGGAAATGTCTGTTGTACAGATCATTCCCCTCTGCCCTTAGTGTGCTAAGGGTCAGAGCTCTTAGGTGCAGGATGTGCTTCTTCTTCCTTCAACAGGCTATTGGCAACACTAACCCAATTGGACCTGTCAGTCTTCTGTCCAGAGGACCACCCCTCAGGAAGCTGATGGCACACTGAGCAGTTGAGAAGAATAGTTACTTTACTGAGATAACAGACTTACACCTCGCAGAAGTGTTTCCCTCAATGCAGTTGCTTGCAGAACATTGCTTACAGATTTGGTAGCTTTTCTTAGTTCTGACTCAAAAAGTACAGCTTTTCCTTATCTCCCTTTCTATCTCTTCTTTGATTGTCAGCCTAAATCCTAATCGTGTCTGTTCTCTGGGTACTCTTCCATTTGCTAAAGAATCCCCATGCCCCACTAGGTGGCTGTGTCCAGCTCTTCCTTGCAGAGTCTGCCTCTTTGCTTAGATTCTGACTCAAAAGATGTGTTTTTCTCTATTCTCCATTCTCACCCTCCCAGCAGATACCAGAATTCACAGCTTGCCTGTAAACCACTGATTTTAATAAAGCTTCTACAAGCGTTATCAGCTTTCCTCTTGTGTTCTCAGGAGGGTATGTTTAAATTTAGCCTGTGTGCATTTTGTTTCCTCCGTTAATTCATAGAGAAGAGTTTCTTTGCACACTTCCCACATTGTATACTAATATGGTATGCAGGTGGATGCCTCAGTAAATATCCATTGAATAAATAAATAAACCAATTGCTTAATTGATTCAAGTTTATAAATACAACACCCAGATCCTGTCAGCATGTTTACAGTATTTGAATAAGAAGTAAGCTTTTTATATGTTACAGTTGTGCAGCTTGGGCTTCTTGTGGGACTCCTAACAGTGGGAGCAGAGACTGTTGCTGACTCTGTTGCCTGCCTTTGGAACCCTTTCATCTGACTGAGTTGCCTTCACCAGTCTTAATAGAAGAGGAGGTGCCTAGTCTCACTGCAACCTGGTGTATCATGACTGGTTGATAGTCATGGGAGGCCTGCCCTTTTCTGAAGAGAAACAGAGGAGGAGTGGATGGGGTGGGGGGAGGGAGAAGAGACAGGGAGGAGGAACTGTGAGGAGAGGAGGGAGGTGAAACTGTGGTAGGAGTGTAAAAACAACAAGAATAAAAATAAACAAATAGAATAGAAATATGCTTTGTGTCTGGAAGCTGTTCTGATCACCTACTCTTGAAGTTCTCAGAGCCTCTACCCTTCATTATCATTATTTCATCAGTTTACGTTTTGGTGATTTTATAATAGGTTTGAAAAGCTGACTCAGAGACAGGTACCAAGTGGCTCTTGTTTTCTTCCTTCCTTTATTTATTTATTTATTTATTTATTTATTTATTTATTTATTTATTTATTTATCTATTTATTTATTTTCTCCTTCATATTTATATCTTTTTTCTTATACTTTTTTAAATTAAACTTATTTGTTTTACCTCCTAACCACAGTTTCCCTTCCCTATTCTCCTCCCATTCCCTCCCCCCACTTTCCCTCCACCTCCCCCCAATCCACTCCTCCTTTGTTTCTGTTCAGAAAGGGGCAGGCCTCCCAAGGCTATCAACAAAACATGGCACATCAGCTTGCACTAAGACTAAGCACCTCCCCTTGTATTAAGGCTGGGCAAGGCAATCCAGTATGACAAATAGGTTCCCAAAAGCCATCCAAAGTGATAGGGACAGCAGAAACCAAGGTACCAAGTGTTTTTTGATACAACGCTAGACACCTGTTATAATAGTCATAATAGACATTTACTTTCCCAGAATGCTCTTAACTTTCAACTTGTATCCAGTGCAATTATTAACAGCACTATCTCTCCATTCCAAAAGTTTCCACAGTTGAATAGTAAATTATATATCGATTCTAAAAAGTGTAGCTCTGCACCTACACTCTTCAGCAAGCCATACGAATCCTTCTGAGACCTCCATTCCTCCACCCAGGAGAGCCTCGCCCCTCCACCCTGTTTTCTGTCATGCTTAGATACGTGTAGACTTTCAAGAGCAGAGCACGTGATTCCTCTGTTGTCATCATTGCACATAATGTACATTTCCCTTACTTCTCAGATCGCTCTGTATGATCATCAAAGTTCACAATCGGTTCTACATCACTCTAGAGTCCTTTTCTGACTAACAGGTTAAGTGTGCATTTTTGTAATATTATATCTCTTTGTGTCTCCACTAAATACTACAAGAAACTAAGAAATGTTCATTGAAAGCAGAATAGGCAGGAAGACAAGCAGGCAAAAGAAGGGAGGGAGGGAGGGAGGGAGGAAGGGAGGGAGGGAGGGAGGGAGGGAGGGGGGAAGGAGGGACAGAGGCACGGAAGGAGGGGAGGGGAAAATAAAACTTGTTTCATACACCAGAAGTGCTTAAAAAATGTTGGCTGTCACCCCTACATAGTCTTTTTTCTAACATAACTATCATATTCATTATATTCATTATAAAGATTTTTAAAAGTTTTGTTGCTGTTGGTTTTTGTTTGGTTGGTTGCTTGTTTTTCTGAAACATGGTTTCTCTGTGTAGCCCTGGCTGTCCTGGAACTCGATTTGTAAACCAGGCTGGCCTTGAACTCACAGAGATCCATCTGCCTCTGCCTCCTTTGTTGCTGAGATTAAAGGTGTGTGCCACCACTGCTGGACCTAAAGATTTTTATTAATTTCTAGCCTGCAATATATATTTTATGACCAATATTTTGTCTTTTTCTCAGCATCCTGTAATTAATAGTTTGTTTCCATTCATCTTACTAATAAAGAGTCAGACTTCCTCCACAAACTTCTAGCTATGTTTAAGCAACATTTTTCATCACTGTTGAATTAAAATCCAGGTGTCTCTAAGATACAGTGATGAATTGCTTTTTAAGCTATTCCAGTGACAGCTGTTTACAAGTTGCAGCTTCTCGGTTTGCACTGGTACACACAGTTCATTCATAGACTCTTTAGTTACAGCTAATTTCCAATGCATAGTTACATTTGTCATAGGTTTGTGCATAGAATGCTAGAGGTGTATGACTTCAGGGAGGAGAGTGGGCCTGCCTGTGTTATATCAGCAGTAACCGAGAAGAAAGGTGGTCAGACTCAAATTTCCAGGACATTGTGTTGATGGGTTTGCATTTTCCTCTTCCTCTGCCCTCCTCTTTCCCTGAGAGACTGACATCCATGGGTTTTATGTACCTCATTTCCTACTCAAGGCTTCCAGCTGTGCTTGGATCCTGGAGGCACTGGCAGGCACTCTGAGAGAGGAGGGAGACAGTACAGATTTTCTTCTTTCTCCTTTTCTGTTTTCCTTTTGTCCTCAGCCTGGCTGTGACTCTCTGGAGAGCAGCTGAACCTGCAGCCTCCTTCCATGTAGTTTCAGCCCTCACTAGGTAGGATGACTCATTCTCTCCTCCTGTACTTTTGATCTTAAGAGTGATTGCTGTTTTCTTCTCCTTCTTTTGTTCAGGTGCCCCCCTTTGTTAAATTGTCTTTATTTGAATTATTGGAGGATGGATTCTGTTCCTGCTGGGATCTTAACTGAAGGAGACACAATGTCTTCATTTGATGTTTTCAAAATCTCTATTATCCAAAGTATATTAGGTGAGAGTCAAACTAGCAACAACAACAACAACAAAAATAAAACACCTCACTCAAAAGACTTAAGTGAGAGCTAGGGATGTAGACTGTGGCTTAGCATTTGCTAAAATGTGTGAATCTCTGAATTCAATTCTTAACAGTGCAAAATTTAAAACTTAAAGATTAGAAGGACCTAAATTAATTAGGGTTTATTAATTTTGTATAACAAGAATTCTTGAAGTAGATGGCCACTGGTTAATTTTAGACTTACTCTTGTAGGACTTGACATTTCCTTGACTCTAGACAAGCCTTTATTTTAAGATCATATGGTGACTGCTTTTAGCTCCTATCATTTAATCAGGAAAAGGGAAACGTGCTGTGTTTGTCCTTGGTGAAAACTTAATGTTCTGGAGGCTGCTCTGACTGACTGAGACCAGCATCTTTGTTTTCTTTTTGTTTGAGTTGTGCCCTTCAAAAATACAAATGTTGGGGCTGGAGAGATGGAGAGAGTGGTAAGGAGCACTGGCTGCTCTTCCAGAGGTCAGGGCTCAGTTTCTAGCACCCACATGGTAGCTAACAGCCATTTCTCACTCCAGTTTCAGGAGATCAGATGCCCTCTTCTGGCCTCTGATGGTACTACATACAAGCAGTACATAGTCTGTATAGGCAGAAAAAACATTCACACACATTAAAAAAAATGTAGATGTTTGTTTGTGAAGGTGACAATAAAAAGTAACTAAAACAGAAAGGAAATTATGCTAATAAATGGGAAAGATCAAATAATTTAATTGGAAAGATGAGAATTTACACTTAAGTAGTGAAAAATGGCCATGACCAGTACGTGCTGAGGAGATCAGCTCTGCTTTCACATCGCTGAGATCAAAAGAATAGACCTGAAAAGGACTTTTTCTATCCTTTTAAGCATTTAGTTTTTCATAGCAAGAACTGCATACTGAATTTTATTCTTGGCATATGACCAAAGTTTCCTGGCATACTAAAGTTTGGAACTAAAAGAAACAAGAAAATTAAATAAAGGGGAAAAGTATGTTACATTTGCATCCTTTGGGGGCAAATTTCTTCTTCCTGGGGCTTTCACATCCTCAGAAATAGCCTATTATCTGATGATAGAAAAGATAAATGAGGCTTAGCTGAGATCAGAACTTACAAATGAGGTATAATACGTTTCCTTTAGCTACTCTGGTTGCTTGTGATCATACTATTAACATTTAAGGGTCTTGATCAGGTTCATTCTCTCTGCCAGGTAAAGAACAGGCAGGAAAACACTCAAGTTCTACAGATGGCACCAGAGAAACTTTCAGACACAGCAGCCAGAATCGGTCACTGAATACAGGATTTTATTAGGGTTGAAGAAACACATACACACTGAGGCACGCAGAGAGAGATCCTCTGAAGAGCAGTGGTTTAAGGGTCTCTGAGGGTCTCCCTCCATTAATTTATGCTTAGTCAGTTTGAACAAAGACAGGGAGTAAACACATCCTGATCTAGCCTTGAACTCTGCACACTGATCCACAGGCAGGGGAGCTGCAGTGGTAGGAAGAAAAGAATGGGCCATTAGGCCTTTGTCTCCAGTCAGGAGTATGAGGAAGAAGCAGGAAGTTTGCCATTTTTGTTATCTGTTTAGGGCCCCTCTTCCTATCTGTCTGCCTGTAAGGGATCTAACTCCTAGTCCCTCAATACTGTTAATACACATCTCCAGATAGTAGCAATGAAAATATTGGTCCTGATGTCACAGTACAAATAGTTCTTTGCATATCAGCATCCATTTTGATGAGAATATATCTTCAACACAACCAACTGAAATGCCCATTCATTGGCTGGCCCCTTTTGCTTCTCAAAGCCAGGTACTGACTGGGGACTCGCTAAAATCTAGCTGCAGCTCACACCACAGTACCTGCAGCAGCTTTTCCAGCTTGCACAGATACCAACAGATGCCTCTCTGAGACTGTGAGTTCCCAGCTAACACACTTCTGGATCCTCTTACTTGACCTCGAAAATAGAGCTTATTTCAAAGGAGGATTTTAGTCACACATGCTGCTTACAATGTTCCCTGGTTCCTGCATGGGAATCAGAAAGCCTGGCTACAGACTTGTTCTGTAAGACCTCCTCCATCTTCAGAAAAGTATAGGAAGAGCCCCTGCATTTCTGTCACATGGGCCTGGTTTCCTCTCATCAGAGATCCTACAGTGCTGTGTTTCTGGTGCTGAGACCTGAATGCTCCTCAGAGCCCAAGCTATGCATCTGTTGTCTGTCCAAGGTGCTGAATAAATGTGAACAAGGAGCAATCTCCATCTCAATGTCCTCTATCACATACAACAGCTTCCATCTATCTAAGCCAGAAACTAATCACAAAGGGTATCAACTCTATATAAAACCACTGCAATTCGAAGACCAGGAGAAGCAGAGACAAGGAAGCAACTAAGAGGGAGGGAGGAGATCAGAGAGAGAATGTTGAAGAAGCAATCGCTGAACGGAAGCCCAGAGCCACTGCTAATATTATATAGGCAAGTACATCATGATTGGGTTACAACATGACAGCTGAGAGACAGACAGAAAGGGAAACTGGGAGACAATGAGAGAGGAGGGAAGAATAAGAGAGAAAAGAAGGAAGGGAGAGAGAGGGGGAGAGAGGAAAAGGGAGAGAGGGGAGAGAGAGAAGGAGAGGGAGAGAGGGGGAGAGAGAGAGAGAGAGAGAGAGAGAGAGAGAGAGAGAGAGAGAGAGAGAGAGAGAGAGAGAGAGAGAGAGAGAGCCTGAATTGCATCACCACCTGAAAACACTGTGTATGATTTTGATAGATTTCTGGCCCACAGTGCTCTTACCATTCTGGCACTTGAAACATTTTACTACACCATTTTCAATCATGTGGAACAAAGAGTAAAGTATGTCTGCCTTAAGGCAGCTGCTTCAGGCAACTCAGGACTCAAGATCACAGAAGAATTGGGGGAGAAGAGCTGTAGTACTGATGTTGTGCTTTCAAACACAACAAAAACCCAGAGGCACAGACTTTAGGCAAGTAACTTTAAAAAATAATTATTACTTTGCCTCTGTATAGCTAGGAAAATGAATATTAACTTTAGGGGTACATTGTAAGCTGTAGAGTAATACATGATTTTTAAAAGGTGGGAAGCTAAAAACAAAACAATCTAATTTATACTAAAGCAAGGTTTTTAGAAATTAAAATTAAACTGTACAATTTGTGTAGGTTTTTTATTACTGTGACAGCTACCTGAGAAAAATGTTAAAGGAGGGAAGACTTATTTCACCCCATAACAGGCTAGCTCCATCACTTTGGGCCTATGAGGCAGAAGCATATGGTAAAGGCTGCTAACCATGGCAGTAAGGAAGCCGAGAAACCGATAAAATCCATTGACAAAGTGTACCCTTGTAAGGAGTACTCCCAGGGAACTACTTCCTCCAAGTAGGACTGCCTCCTAGGGTTCATAGTGCCTTAAAACCCACCATCAAGTGAGGAATCCATTAATGGACTAACTCATTAAGTCCAAGCCCTCGTGACTACCCCTCAATAGTGATACTAGGAGGGGACACCAAGCCATGAACTCTTGAGCTTTCTGTGGGAAACATAGTTTAGTTGCCTACAGTGGACTTGCATTTGAATGGCCAGTTTCCATTTCTGATAGGGCTCTGTGGATCCCAGAATGAATGTGAATGGAGTTTTATTACTAATATCCTCCCACAACCTCTCTGCAATTAGAGTCCCTAAGGAATTGGGGGAGTTTAAGAAAGAACCTTCCCACAACTGTTTATCAACGTCTAGGGAAAATTCAAGGTTTAGCTAAGCCATAGAAGCAGGTGATAGACAGCAAACATCTATCTCTCTTACTTTGCTGTGTAAGTGTATCATTTCTGATGCACTTCTCATTCTATTTCCCAAGTGCATACATAGTGAATTCTGTCTCTGTACCGTCTTGTTTCAACACTGAGACTAACAAGTCACTGTCCATCCCTTAGCTCAGTTTCTCTTGACATAATCACACATGGTTATCTATATAGTCTCTTTATTCCTGTGGTAAAACTGCACGAGGGTCTCTTAGAGAAACCCTGACAACTTGCACATAAACTTTAGTCTCTCATGTAGGTAGGAGTTAGTGAATAAGAAATGGAAGATAGCTTTTGACATTAAGAAGCTCTGAGGCCAAAGAACTGTCTAAATACCAAATTAGAGTCTCACACTACTCATATTTCTTTATTAATAAATATTTAACAGGAATTATTCATTAGCAAACCATTTGCAGTTCTCAAGATTAGATTTTTTGCACATCAAATCATGTTCTTTATATGCAACACTCTTTTTCATAACCACGTTTATAATCTACACACCAATCTTCAACTTTTGATGCAATCAAAGGTTTTTTTCTTAGAAAATCTTAGCCTAGCTGATGTATCAGTAACTTAAGAGTCTTCTAGTTGAAATGGAACACTAAACTTAGAGTGATGATATCCGAGAACAGGCCCAAGCTCTATTGATTTGTATTAAACAAATCAAATCCTTGAATGTTTTAGTTTCCTTGCTCTAAAACAAGGATTTGTAACTTACTTAGCTCATAGAGTTGTTGCAAATTAAGTGAGATAATACAAGTGAAAGGACTGGCACATGTTGGTTGGGTGATGAACAAATATTTGTTACCATTTGGTAGTGCTATCTCATTGTCCTTAACACCACCTCCCAAATATATAGAGTCATTGCAGTATAGAGGTGCTTGCTGAGACAGGACCGTTCAGAGCTATAAAGTGATGCAGGCAGTTATATTTCCTAAGCGAACAAATCTACACTTTCTTCCGCAACTGTTCACATACGTATTAGCTACTTAACATAATGGTAACACTTAGCAATGTTGCTCCAAAGGGTCATGATATTCTTAAGGACTCTCTGTTTTCCAGGACTCTTCTATCACACTCCCTGTTTCCACTTACTTTACAGTCTCATATTCCAACTCATATTTTCCCTAGATTTCCAGACCCTGTATTCTTAGACAGAAACCTCTGTTTCTGGGGTCCCAACCAGCACCATGTACCCCCAACTTCATTCACAGATGACCACTATCATCATGAACTGGAAGATTCTCAGGAACTTTGAATTCAGATCTGGCTTCAGAAGTATGAAATCAAAATCAGTGTTTTAATAAAATTCTGGGTAATTCCTGTGTATGTCCAAGCCTGAGAAATATAGCCCAAACTGGTTTCCAACTCTAACCATGTATTAGAAACCATTTGGAAACTAAAAAGTGTGTCTATGTCTATTCCCTGTTCTTACAATATATTCTGATTTCATTACAATCATGTGCAGATTGATTATTTGGAATTTTAAAAGCTCCCAGGTGATTGCAGTAGACCCCATGTATGAAAGTCTCTTCCTCATCTATGGTGATATTTTATTTGTATTAAAATGTTATTTGTATGTTAATAAATAAAGTTGCCCGGGGGTCAGTGCTATTAGCAAGCCATAGGAAAGCAGGGCAGTGGTGGCGTACACTTGTAATCCCAGCACTTGGTAGACAGAGCTAGGTAAGTCTCTGTGTGTTCAGGGATACAGCCAGTATTGGATACACATGCCTTTAATCTCAATACCAACCATAGAAAATCTGGAGGTCTATACAGACAGGCCATGACGAGGCGGTCATGTGGTTGCATTTACAACCAATGAGAAGGCAGAACAGAGACTCTATATAAAGACTTTAATACAGGAAGTAGCTCTGGTTCGGAGAGGTAGGACCACTGCAGGAGGAAGGGTAAGGTTTTAGCTCTTAGCTCTGACCTCTTGGCTTTCTTCTTTGCATTGGCTCTGTGTTTCTTATTTAATAAGACGGTTGGTTACATCTACATAACATCCTGTTATGTTAATTAATGCAATAATGCTTTAAAAAATTGCTTCATTATCCAACATTAATACTGAAACACTTTCATCTATCACCTACTTAACAATACTCAAGAGGCTAAAGAAACAAATACACCCCAAAGCATTGTGTGTGCTATCACAATTGCATATGAGCATACAATTTTCTCAAAAATATAGAATAAAAAAATTAAAATGTGTAGGCACATAATTTGTAAACACATATAAGGAAAACTTGACCTTCAAACAAACACAGTTTCCATATCTCCTATTGTCATTTAAAAACAACAAACATAAGCTGTGTATGAAGCCAGAGAAATTCAATGGAAAGTGAAGGACTTTCTTCTCTAACTACTCTTTACACAAAGGTGCTTAACAATTAAAGTTTACTATCATTTTCTTTCAGAAGACAATACACAGCACAAAGATAATTTCTTTTTATTAATGCAGACCAGAAGTATGCTACATATTGTACCCTTTTTAATTGCTTTTACCATTTAACACATCTTACAAATCTTCCCCTTTTCATACATACCGTACTCTTTGCAGTTACATCTTTTAAAATTCTGTGTTGATTGAAATTTTCCTTGTGTTTAGTTCTTTTTGATGTATTTTTGATTCTTTACAAGTAGTTGTTGATTAGTTTTCATATCAAAGTGTTAAATGAATACTGAACCTCTCTATTTTAGCACATTTTGGAAAGGATGTCTATAAAGCATGTTTTAGTGATATAATTCCTGGAACAAACATTACTGAAAATTCTATTTCATACACGTGCTGCCAAATTGACACATATGGACCTACTCTCTCAGCACCAAAAACACTTGTATGCAATACTGTTCCTAGGAACTCAAGTTATCATCAAACATTTGGTTTAGAGCAAAATGAAGTTCTGTGCCTGAGTGATGTGTCAAATTTCTTTACACATGGAGGGAGCAAATATTTTCATTTTGTTGCTGTCTCCTTTCTTTTTCTTTTTTAACAATATATCCCTTTCTTACTTTAATGTTATATTCAAATAAATGAGTTTCAGAAATCAGATCATCAGCAATGGTGCTATTTCCTCTGCACCTGTGTGTCAAGAAAGAACACTAAAAAAGTAGGGCAGAGACAGGAGCCATTGGCAGGTCTCATCCCTCCCCCACATGGAAAAGTGTGGAGGGTCCCACCTGGACAGAGCCATCTCCTTCTGCCCTCTGATCACTGACTGAGGGTGGGAAGAGCCTGCAACAGAAGCTACAGAAGGTTGGCTACAGGAAGAAGGGATTTCTGAAGCCCAATTCTGTTGTCTTTGAGCCAATGACAGCATCTGTTCCTACCTCAGGGATGACATGGCCTTCACAAGAAACAGGGTCATTTGACCAGAAAAGGCTCAAGAATAGAAAAGGACCAATTATAGCACAAAATTCCTAAGAAAAAATCTAAAGAAATGTGCTCAAATTCACTTCTAAGCTAGACTCAGGTCTTAGAAATTTGATTAATCATTTAACAATGTTTGGCAAAGGATTATTTTCAACTCCGACATCCTTCTCAAGGAGAAAAGATGGAAGATTCCATTAGAAATCTGTCTGGCTCATCCTCTATCAGGAATTTATTAGTAGTAGTAATGACTTCTCAAAAACATTATAAGGAATTACTAAGAAAAATGTGAAATACAAATTTAAACCTAAAAACATCATTCCTTAAAAGTATATTGACCTGGAGAGGTAATTAGATAGGAAGACATCAGGAGAGAGAGTTGCCACCAAAAACAGTGTAGAAGGTACTGTTCCACGCAAAACAGCTTGCCCCTTGTCAAGGCACCCTCCAACTCCTATTGTATATAAGTGTACCCACCATGAGCAGTGATGAAATCCAAGTGAGCTAGCTTACACAAATCCCCATAACACACTAGAGCACACGTTGCATACTTCTTTGGATCTGAAGAAGTAATTTTAAGAAAGAAAACAAAGAGATTTTGCTTTTGAAAGAAGGCCCTCTTTTCCCTTTAAAATATTTAATCTGTCTGTTCATTATTTACAATTCAGAGTTCTCAGAAGTGCTGTGCATATTGTCATCACCACAGTAGTGGCAGCACTCATGATTACGTCATGGGAGGTATGAGGCACTGATCCTGATGACAGCATTCCTTAAGAAGAGTGGTTCTCAACCCATAGGTTGAGACCCCACTAGGGGTCAAATGACCCTTTCACGGGGGTTGCATATCAGATATGCAGCATATCAGATATTGACATTACAATTCATCACAGTAGTAAAATTATAGTTATGAAGTGGCAATGAAAATATTTTTATGGTTGGGGGTTACCACAGCATGAGGAACTGTATGAAAGGGTCACAACATTAGGAAGGTTGAGAACCACTGCTTTAGAGGATGAGTCACAATGGGAGGTGAGTTCATAATTAAAGAGCTTGTTGATAGTCAGTAGGGCAGGATTCAACATTAATAAGGTGCCTTTGTGGCAGCTCACCTATGGGGCCCAAGAAGGAATAAGGAAGGCAACCAGCATCACTCAGTGTTAGGGATAAGACCATTGTAATTCAGACAAGCAAGAAATAAGGAGAGATGATGGATGCCATATGGCAATGGACAAGATTTGCTGATAAGCACTCCCATTATTTATCCAGGAGGCTGAGACTAAGGGAAGGTGAGATTCTGCACTGCAAACATAAACCAGTAAAATAAAAGCTATTACATATTATCATGCCACCGGGGCACACTAAGAAAAAGCATGGATATACTTATTTACAACTAAAATATGAAATAAAATTTCAAAATATATGGCCAGTGTGATGGAAAGCCTAAATATTTAAAGAATTTAGGAAAATGTTATATAGCAAGAAAGAAAAGTATACTAAATTATATGTACTATACAGAAATATTTGTTTAAAATATATATGTAGAGATACAGAGGATATATCAAAACATTAATGCTAGGACAAAATTATGCTTTTTGTTGTGGTATTTGTTGTAACTTTTGAATAATGAAAATGATAATACAAACATACTTAACATAAAATCCTAGACAGGGCAGACATTTAAAAACAATGCTGTGATTAGCATTCTTACACACACCTTTTGCTTGCTGGTCACATCATTACTTTATGCACGATGATGTAAGGTTAATACACAAAGTAGCTGTAAAAACCGCACAATCAGTACTTTAAAACACACCTGCACGCTATTCAGACATCTGTTAAGGAGGATAATTTCTAGATGGGAGTATGTAGGAGATTTTTATGGGTTTTAACACCAATTTTCTCCTCTTTCTCTCTCTTCTCTATTTCTTCTTTTAATCAAGAAAATATGTATTGGCCCAACAGAGTGTATCTGCACTTTCATACTTCACAGACATTTATTGTGCCAGAATATTTTCTTTAGGTGACACTATAGAAGGCCAGTTTATATTCCAGCAGGCAGATCTGAGTCTCGTGCAGTCCATGAGATGTCCTAGATCACATGGACATGTAGATCATAGAATGTTTTGCCTAAGCTGACACTAGAAAATGAACCCCATGGAAATAGATACTCTTCCCCTAACATCTCCAACTTCTGGACTAAAATAGCTACCTAATATCAAATAGGCAATTACTATTGTTCAATACAGACTAGAGACTGTTAACCCTGGGTTAATTATTTTAATTCTAGCTTATTTTACAAAATAATTAAGAGAAGACTTGTGAACTCCTCTCACTGACCCAAATTCAGTAATTTTAAAACACAATGGTGTAATTTTGATGTCTATCAAAATGAAAGCACTCTCAATTCACACTTTTCCCCACACCCACACCAGAGGAGGGGGAAGTGTATCTGGGTTCCAAGAGACTGAAGCCCTTTAGGCTTTTTGTCCAAATCCTGAGTGTGCCATAGACAAAGAGCACTTTTTAAAGCATGTCATAGTGAAGCATTTCTGTGGCTTAAATACTGATTCTCGAGCATCTGTTTCCTCACAGAGCAACACCTGTTGACTTCAAGTCTTCTTAGCGTTTTAGCATCCTTCACACTCATTCCCCCTCTCCCACTGCCACTTGCCAAAATTAACATAGCATTGCCCTCTCCTCAATGACATCACCCCACTTTAAACCATCCTCCACAGTGTGATCAGCCATGTCAGTGGCAGTAAGTTTGCTGCCTTAATTTTAAATGCCCTTTTTTGTCCTGTCCCAGTTAAGTTGTTTGTGTGAAAAATGTGCAGTTGGGTTCCGGAGGGTGCTGGGGATCAGTTCCCCTGTGGTTATTCCTGTTTGGAAAACAGTGTCAAGGCTTGCCTTTGGATACAGAGTGACCATTCCTTGACCCCTGTTGTTAGAGGGGTATATAAGGCCATGTTGGTATGAATAAAGAGAGCAGCTTCCCTGACGAACTGAAACTGGGTGTCTCGAGTGCTGTTTAACCTCAGCGTCCCTCGCCAGATTTCGTGCTCCAGCTTCGCGAACCACAGCCAGGCACAGGAGGCTTTCAAATACGCAAATCTCATCTTTTCATTTCCATCCCTGAAATTTTTCAGTAGTATCTGTTAACTTTGGAGAAAATTCAAGTTTCTTATTTTACCAAACCAGTCTTTAATGATCTGACCCTTTCTAACTTTTAGATCTGACTGTTAGTGTGATTATAGACTTAATTACTGAATGCATCTGATACTATTAGATATGTATAGGAATATTTAAGGAATCACCGACCTGGCTAATGCATATTCCTAAGCCTTTTAAACTGACATTCTATAACTTAAACATGCTTTTATAGAAAACCCTAAGTTAACCTCACCATAAATCAGTTTTCAAGATTCGACTTAAATTTCATTTGCACAGAGAAGGCCCCTTGGGGTAGAGCCTTGGCTCCCATGTCTCCCTTCACTCTCCTTCAGCACCCTGTGGACACATCTTCTTAATGACCCTCGTTGGTTTTCTCTGTAACAACTGGAATTACAATTAAATAAATGCACACATAAACAACATTAAAACGGTATGTTTTAAAAATCAGCTGCTTAATGTGTTAATAAACTATCCACTTCCTACAAGCCCGTGTGAGTAGAGAGAAAACCAAGGTGGAGCTTTCTTTTTAGAATCCAGAGCCTTCCTCCTACAGCCTGGGGCATAGTGTGACAAAAATGAAGGAGCAGGAATTCTAGGGGTGTGGATTACATCAGAACCACCTAGCTCCTGTGTCAGGCTGTCTGTGTCAAGGGCAAAGCCTAGCTTGAGATTAAACACTTTAACACATGATTCTGATACACATTAGACCTGCCAAAAAGCAGAGCTATGGAGAACTCCTTGGTTGTTTTCTATTTGTTTTGAGATATTTAGGAGACATTGGGTAGACATGAACGTGACTGTGTATTTGCTAAAGCATGCAGTAATTTCTTGGTTTGATGCTATATGAAAAACATCTCCTTTCACTTCTCTGTATGCATCTCAGTTACTGCACAGATGCCAAGTGTTTGAAGCCACAATTGCTTACTGTCCTTGACTATCCTTGGCTAATGTTGCCCTGGCTATCCTGCCGGTGACGTCAGTGGTAGATCGTTGCATCTCTTGAATAACCTTCTAGGACTTGTTACTCACTTGTAGAGGCAATTGCATGGAGTGACTCATGACTCCAAAGTGTCTAGAAGGAAATGAATTTATGAATTCTCCATCTTTGCCTCTAAAACATATAGTATCTCGTGTATCATTTGCCCTTCTGAAAGTGTTTCATTAATTTGTAAAATACAAATGATAAAAAGATACAGGTTATGATAAAAAAAATCCCTAAAGGATAGTGCATTCACAAAGTTTTAAAACATCAATTATATTTCATTTTAAATATTTCTTCAGGTTTGAAACTCCAATGGGAGTGTTTGTGCTACAGCTTTTGTAGTAACTATTTGGACTTTTATCACTTTTATTTTCCTATTCAAGCACTGCATCGCACTGGGAAGCCAATGTACAGAGGAGCAGCCCTTGTCTTTCCTTTGGAAACATTAATGCCTTTCCTTTACCACGAATGAAAAACAGCAAGGAGTAACAGTAAAAGGTTAATGACTCTTATTGTCGAAGGCACATTCAGATGAGGGCTGTGTTTGGTTGTGAACTTGTACATTAGTTTGCCAAGCACCAATACTGACTCAACTCTAAGGAGCACAGCAGGCTGACCAAGGCCAGTACAAGTTCTTTGGCTTTCTTATCTCCTCACTGTTATATAAGAAAAAAGAGAAATATGTAACTTGATGTAGAAAGAATAAAGCAGCAGCATTCCTTCTGAAGATTTCCTGAGCTCTAAGTGGAAAAGATAAGTCCGTCTCCTGGAGGTATCAACTCAGGATGTCCACACTGCTCTCTCAGCTGCTGCTTCCCCAGCTGGAGATACAGGAATCCAAAGAATTCATAGGAATCCTAGGCCAGGAACCCTGCCCTTTCTATAGCAACCAGAGGATAAAAACTTCAGCAGAATTATCACCATGAACCTAGCATCGTGCTAGGCATGTGTTGTACAAACTAAGTCTGAACCAGTCCTTTGATTATTCTCCGGAATAAAAAATGAGTATGCACACAACTAAGTGGCTTGTTTAAAGTTGCAAAGTTGTAATATCTGGTGGCCAAGATTGTACCGCAATCTACCTAACTCCAGCTCCTATATTCTTGGTCTCTGCTCTAAAACAACCCCCCACCACTGCCCTATTGCAGGCAATGAGCCTGTCTCCTCACCAGAATAAGAGTGGTTGGTCTTTGTTGGTAGTGTTTTCTCATTTATAAACTATTTTTCTATTTAGAACTAAGTGTATTATCCTTTTGCAAATGGTGTTACTTTAAAAAAAAAAAAAAAAAAAAAAAAAAGGTTTCTGGCCAGGTGGTGGTGGCACACTCCTTTAATCCCAGCACTTGAGAGGCAGAGACAGGTGGATCCCTGTGAGTTTCAGGACAGTCTCATCTACAGAGTGAGTTTGCAGGACAGCCTACAGAGAAACCCTGTCTCGAAAAACAAAACAAAATAACAACAAAAAAACTTTGTTTCTAAACACTTACATTTGTGTAAGTATTCCATTTCCTCAATAAAAAAAAGTGAATACATTATCTTATCAGAGAGCTACTGAAGTCCTTTAGTAACTTATTTTTATGTAGATGAATCAGGAATGGAAAGTAGCAAGAACTGCTGTAAAACTGCAAGACAATCCAGTGGGTAAAATTTAAACCATGGTGCCTGGAGCACAGAAGGCCTTCTCTAAGCTTCAGAGCAAAGAGCCTCTCCTCTGACAGACTGTCCCAGCCTGGCTTCTGGGACATAAGCATAGGCATGTCTGTGTTAGATCTGAACAAGACATAGACATTAAAATTTTCCATGGGGTAGCCAGGAGATGATGGCGCACGCCTTTAGTCCCAGCACTCGGGAGGCAGTGCCAGACAGATCTCTGTGAGTTCAAGGCCAGCCTGATCTACAGAGTGAGATCCAGGACAGGCACTAAAACTACACAGAGAAACCCTGTCTTGAAAAAAACAGACAAACAAAAATTACCATGGGGCTTTGTGGCAAAAACAAAAATTATTCTCTGAAGTTAGTGCCAGAAAATTCAAGAACTGTCCTTTGGATAAATTTGCTTCAAAGTTATGCTACTGTTTCCTATCCTAAAGTTACTGCTCAATAAAATTCTAAACGTAAGGCTTCCTTGACATCTATGTGTTTTGTTTATATTCCCCAAATCATAAAGGCAGAAAAACTATAACTATAACTATATATACATACATACATACATATATACATATATATTTATGATACGTGTGTGTGTGTGTGTGTGTGTGTGTGTGTGTGTGTGTGTGTGTGTGTGTGTGTAAAATATCTGGGGCCACTTGGGTTAAGATCCAAATTTCCAAAGATTTCCATAGAATGCACATAATTCTTACTTTCATTTGAGGACACTGAAGCCTTGAAAAGTTAATCACTGTGTCATAGAACACAAAGCTGGTGTTGCCCATGAATTGAGTTTCTCTGTCTGAATTTCATACCGTTGAGCAGACTGAGAAACAAGGGTGAGTGCTGCCTGAATCACAGGAACTTACCTAGGCTCTACATCTGAGGTGTCTGGAGTCTGCTTTACCATAAAATGTATTATTGCTCAGATCTCATTCTATTTAGGTACTAGACCATAAGGAACATTCTAGACAACATCTGTAGATAGTCAATACCCAAATCCAAAAGGCCTGAGAGTTCCCTGTAACCTCCTCAGTGGAAACCTTCCTTGGCCTTGGTCAGTCTTCTGTGCTGAGATGGAATCTCCAAAAAGCCTGTTCCTTATATTCCTTCACCATAAAGCAGTGTGGAATTCAACCCAATCCTTTCATGACAAGGCATAGCCCTAAAGGAGCCCACCCATGACCATACTGCCATGCTGTTTGAACTAGGAGGTTGCTAAGATAAATTATTTTAAACTTCTTTTGGGAATCAAAATAACTTCCACATTTGTGCAGAGCACAGCTAGAACTGTCTGGAGTAATGGTATTAAAATGGTATCAAGACACTTCTCTACTCTGTGTAAAATAAAATATGTATGCATACCTACTGTGTCTGATTACTTCTTTGTTTATGCTAATCTCTTACAAATACATTTTGATCTTTCACATGATTTTAGAGAGATTATCACATGCAGCCTATGGAGTAGTCTCTTCTCCCTCTCCACTTTATCCCACAGTTCTCTCATTCTTCCTCTTACTTGACTTTAAGCTGTTCTCACAGTCCCTTTCCTTCATGGGTTACCCAGATATTCATGGCTTTTACATTTCCAGAACTTGAAAATATACTAAAATCTCAGCTTTTATTATTATATTGAACAAATATGTATTTGGCATCTATAATGTATCAACACTGTGATAACTGTTTGGTGTAGATATGAAAATTAAGCTGTCATAGTTTCCAAAGTGTTAGTTTAAATTCTAATGGGATGGTAGGGAATCAATAATTAAGAAAATAAATATTTATATAATATTTAATTATAAAAGTTATGTGTGGAAGGGAGGGAGGGATGGAGGGATAAAGGGAGGGAGAGAGGGAGGAAAGAAGGAAGGAAAAACTTTAAAAGTCATTCCATCTTTGTCTTTCCCAGCACAACCACTCCCCTGGGGACCTTTAATCAATGCTTTCCTTCTCTGAGTCACTCTGCACAGTGCCACTCACTGCCTCTAACCTTGGTTCTCCCCCAAGCACCCCTAGGCACTCTCTGCCTCCTAACAGCTTCTAGAAATATGCTTTAAATTAATTCAGCCAGTTAGTTTTAATAGACTTGAAATTATTTCCAAAATATGAAATGCTATCACGTTGGCAACAATTCACAAAGGAAAGGAATTTGATCAGTGAAACATCATGGTACACTCAATGGACATCCAAGCTTATAATGCTCAATAAATTCACACACATGCTTCCATCTGGACAGTGAACTGTCAGCCAAACGGGTCATTTACACATTATTTGCAAAATGGATGCTGAAAGAGTAATTTCAAGCATTTAAACCCAGCAACACCCTTTAAAACATAAAGTGTGTGAGCTCAGCTGAAGTACACTAAACACTTTCGATGTATCCTTAACCTACATCACTGTTTGGAGATGGACTTTAGAGAAACAGCTTTGCAAAGTTTTGCCTACCCATTCTGACAGTTGGAAGCAGAGGAATTTATTTGCATAGCATCCTCTATGCAAACCATATATCCATTCCCCAAATGTTCCCTTGAATTAAACAAGGCAGGAATGTAGACTGAATAAATTAAAGGAAATCATAGCATGCAAATTTCATAGAAGGAATTAATTAAAACCTGCACAGCCATTTGGCCAGAAAAAAAGGAAGAAACTAATATACCTATCCAAGATGGGGGAAAATACTTTAGATGGTATTTGTGGAAAATGGAATATTGGAAATGACAGGAAATAGTTGAAATGTATCATTATGAGAGGGGTTATAGGTGGCTTCACTAAAAAGAGATTAAGCAAAATTGAGAATTAAATGGGACTTTAATGTTCTGTAACTCTGGGCTTAAGCATAGAACAAGATTTGCTTCTAAGAAACTATCATAAATTGCATTTGGTAAGACATAGTTATACTGCTTCATGATAGGAAGAATTTGAATGAAGGAGACTCTTAAGTCTCCTATGATAGATTCAACTTCATTTCAGAAGTATAATCATAATAATTAAATAGAAAAGAATGTGTTACACAACTTGATGCATGCTGCCTTAATCTCCATGGGTGATGTCAAAATCATTGCATATTCCTCCAAAATAATGTGAAAATTTCCTCTGCTAAGATAACTTTAAAAAATTAGCTTTATGGGATTATTAAATCTCTGGGTTATTTATGAGCGCCAGAATATGCTGTCTACATTAAGCCTAGATAATTTTCTTTTAATCACAGAGTACTGAATAAACTAAAGGCCCTTTGGTAGAGGTTTTCTAGTAAACAGCCAACAATAGGTCATTGTAAGAAGAGGTCTGGAAAGTTTCAAGCTCTCAGAAAGCACAGACTAGGTTTAACACAGGTGAAAAGGCATCATATGACACTTGTGTCGGATCTTAGGAGAGGACTTACAGTAGGACACAGAAAAGGGCCTTTTTGAGCGAAGGAAGAGTGTGGGTAAAAAAACAGAAGTCTGGAGGTTTCTGTCCAGTCACCTCCCAATGACTGGCAATGCCGAAGCATGAGAAGTGAGAAAGGGGCAGGGAAGGGAGCCTGGATGCATCTGTTCACAGCAGGGCGGCAGGGAGACAATTGCTACAGGTCACGCAAAGGACAGAGGTCCAGGAGATGGGGTGGAGTCTGTGATGACCTGGAATCTAGGGATTCTTTCCTACAGGATATGCTCGCTGACCAGCTCACATGTATTTGCCATGTGAGGGACCACATTCAACCACTTAGATCTATAAACTAGTCAGGCAACACTACATTAATGCTACTAATACAATGCATTGTCTCGTAGTTTCTTAAAATGAAAAAAAGCATGTGGTACATGAGTCACAATCAATTTCACTATGCCTTTTTAAAAAATTGTTCTACAGGGTATGGTTCACACTTTTATGTAGACAAAGGAATGTTTGTTAACAAATTCCATTTCTTGGCACCAAAGTTAGCCCAATAACATCAGAATCTTAGGATACGGGGATTTGCCTTTTCAGAAACCCTGAGTTTCTCATAACATTAGCCTATTAGCTCATATTAACAACATCTTATTTAAAGAATTTACAGTTTGTGGGGCTGGAGACATGGTTCAACCAGTAAGAACACTGGCTGCTCTTCCAAAGGACCTGGGTTCAACTGTTAGCACCCAAATGACAGCTCACAGCTATCTGTAAGTGAAGTTACAGGGGATCCAATGCCATTGGTCTCCATGGGACACCAGGCATGCACATGGCACACAGACATAAGTACAGACAACACACATATACACATAAAATAAAATTTAAATTTAAAATAAAAATACGGTGTAAATGAAAAAAATCATCTTTTCTTTCATTCCTTATACCAGACATGACTTGAATCAGATTTTAGTAAAAGTCTAGAAAGCTGGGATAATAATGGTATTAAATTAGAGCCAACTTTATCATAGGGTCCTCTGTGTGTCTCAGCAAGACTTTCTTTAGACTAATAGTGGTATGCCAATGGAAAATGTGTAAGCAACAGTGAAACATTTCAGAGTGTCAAACATCGTGATTTAGTTCTGACTCACAAGCTACCTACCTTAGGCTCCGAAGAAGCTGCTCACAGTCACCAGAAATAAACAAAAACACCACCATCATTCTATGGCCTTACCTTGCAGAAATTTTACATGTGTCAAAACTTGGGCTCACTCCATGCAAAGCCCTTCTCTATATTCAAACTCCAAATCTATCCCTTTCAGACATGAGCCAAATGACTCCTCTTCACAATTAGTTAATAAGGTTGCAGCAATGTATTTCATTGAAATTATATCTGTTCCATTATCTCTCTTACTAGACCTTGAGGTATCGAGAATAGCCCATCTAAATGGTAAATGTATTAGCCTTTCACAGACACCTGACAAAAATTTAAGTTTAAATGTATTTGTGAAGATTGCCAAAGCAGAGGGCCCTTGAGAAATTAAGCCAAAGACAATCAGCTCAGACTAACCATGGCTGAGTTAATTAACAGTTAAGTGAAATTCTCTTAAAAAAAAAAAAAAAAACTCTAAATCTATTCAATTACTACATGGAACATTCTGTGTTCCATTGTCTTATTTGGTGAGATCTATTGCATTGTAACATCTAGATCATTCACAATAAAGAAGATTTTGTTACCACAGCTGTACCAGTAAAGGATAAGATCTTTGCTAGAAACCATTTGGTAAATTTGAGAAGACAACATATCATAAAGAACATGGATCTTGGAGTCAAATAAGCCTAGGCTCAAATTACAGAATTGAACAGTTTGCTTCATTGTCAAAAGCCTCTATTAGTTAATATGTAAAACAGAAATTGTTCATCAGGTGAAGACTCAGATTAGATAATTAAATGTGAATGAAAAGACCCAGTTGTTTGACCGGTTCATAATAGTCACACCTCCTTTATTGCTGTTGTTCTCACAGTGAGCTGAACTGTTGAACCAGGGACAAGCCCTTTCCATTATAAAGCCTGGATAACCTGAGATATGAAGGAAAGATGTATCAATTGATTGCACCCAGATTTATAAGAGAACTTAGCAGAGGAATTAAACATGCTGGGATATGTGATATTAAAATACAGTTTGCAAACTATTTGTTGGTAAGCCTGTTTCCACTGTAAAAAGCTTATTTCTGAAAAACTTTGAATGTTTGTAGTCAGATGCTTGCCAACACACGATTAGGATACAGAAACAGTATCATGTCTGAGAAGCAGACACACGAGAGGCCCACATAGGACCCTCGGGACCTCTTTAGGAATCAGAGTCTAGCCCTTGGCTTTTAAGTCCCATGAACTTGAGCACAGTGAACCAAGAGTTAACTGGTCTTTGAGAAGCTGATTCGAAGCAACAGAATTCTCGAGAGATGGAGAACAGCGCCGACAGTAGCAGATTTGTTAATTCACTGTGGAGGAATAAACACACACAGCAGGTCCAGTGCCTTCTTTCCCTTATAAAAGTCAGGTAAAGGGTGGTTTGAAAATGGATGTGTCATCAGAAGATTCAGAAACAGAGAATCAGAGCAAAGGAATAGGACACATTTGAACAACATTCCAATGAAGATACAGCAAGCTAAGTCTCTCCAGGTGCCCCCAACCTGTACATTTTCTATGGTCAGGCTGTACCCTTTAGATAAAGAATCTCTATCTGGTGTGAAATTTCTCCTCTTTCTAGAGTCAAGCAGATAAGACTATTCTTTTGTCAGTCCAAATGTGCACACTGAAGATAACTCAGTATGCACTCTCTCTAGTTATAGCCAGCTCCCTTTAGGAATGTGTGGACACTGTTCATAATTCAATTGTTTATCTTGATACTAGTTTTAAGCTATATAGTTACGTTGGTAGATGATTAAGGTCTTGGATCCTGGGTGTCGAGTCTGATGAGTTGTCCTCCAGGGGGAGGGATTTTATCTAGCTATGAGCATTGAAGGCACCTTATCATGACTGCTATAGAAATGACAGTCCAGTGCTCACTGGTCCAGTGGGACACACAAAGCATCCTCGTTTTACACGGCACAAAGACTAGCAAGTCTGGCTGCAGCTGACCTCACAGTAAATGCTGCAGTCACTTCTCAAGGGCATGTGTTGTTATGGGTCACCTCTTCACCTGAAGTATTATAGAAGTATTTAAATGTGCTGCAGCAAGTTAAACATGTCCACACCTGTCAAAACACTTAAGTAATAATGAGAGTCTATGACCTTAGGACAAACATGATGTCAGTTCCAAAGACCTCATACCATAATTAACATCTTCTATAAATGGAGTCTCTTTGAAATGACCCTTTCCCAAGCCCTTAAACTAGTTGCCCATATGCCCTAACTGAATGATTCACAGCACTAATTTTATGGAATTAAAGAATTTTAAAGACTAGAATTTATTTCAGCTTTGTCACAGTGAGAAAGATTACATTTCTAACAAAATCTTAATTAAAAAAAGAAACTTGTTGTCTCTATTAATAGGTGGAGATATACAATATTGTATCAAAATTATTAAATTTTTTGGATAATGAATAAAGGTCAAAAAAGGAAGTCCCAAGTCTAGACAGTCTTATATAGAAAACATCCAAATAATGTTAAATGGAAATTTTATACGTGCCATTTTGGTACACATTTTTTATTAGGAAAATTTGTCATGGATTTTGATCTGAGATTACCTTTTGAACATTTATTTTTCATTTTCAAATTAATAAATGGTTATTGATCACTGTACAATGTAAGTGAACACATTTTGCTGCATCATGCACAATGATAAACTAACAGTATATCAGGATTGAAGACAGTGTATTATATTATGTACAATCTTGCTGGTTTTATTGATTTAGAGATTCCTAAATTTTAATTTGATTTTATCTTGAAGACCATACTTCAATTATTTTCAGCTTTTATATTAGAAGACTTGTGTCTCTTGTGACTTACCTGAAAATTATTTATCAAATAAATTGTTGGCCCTTTAATAAGTTATTGATAGACCTCTAAACCCCAAACTACTGGGTTAATTCTTTCAATCTATTCAGTTGCACCCAGTTAACACATATTTATAGAGCACCAATATTGTACAGAATATTGGGAACACAGTGTGAGTGAAAAGAAATGAGAGGCTTTACGTCTCTACAAGATCCCACAGAGGCCTCATGGACAACACACCTTGTACCCCCTCTATTTTTTGGCTATGTCCTGCCGGAAGTTCTCCCATCCAAATTGGAAAGGATATGTGTTTTCTTGGCAGCTCTTCCCCAGCTCTTCGCATGGTTCACTGACATCAGTTGCTCTCATGTCGATTCCATTAGGAAAGCACCCGAAGGACACAATTTCCCTTCCAAAGGGTAGTTAGCCTCACATACAAAACAGGAGAGCCTTTCCTACGGAAGCAGAAGTCCCTTTTATTGTCAAATTATAAGGAGAAATATATTGTTCCACTTAAAATTGTTCATACTTAAAAGCTGTTGAATGGGAGTAAACAGAGTTTTAAAAATAAATGTTCACCACTGAAAGAAGAGCTAAGTATTCAAACATATTATGCAGTGGTGCTGATGAACTGGAGGACTAATGAGCATGTGGAGGTTAATAGAGGACATTCAGGAGTTGTCCCTTGGGGGACACATACAGTGATAATCATACTCAGGAAGTGTGCTCAGACTCCTGTCCAGATGTTCTGCCTATACTCATGTGTCTGACCCATACATGTGACAAGAAGAATTGCCAGTGAGGTCTGAAAAGGAGAGGCAATGACAAGGATACACAAGAGCTATCAAAAAGTTGATGTGTCCCCAGGAACCACATGCAGGGTAACTAGCACTCACCCAGGAGGCTGACACTGGTCTCAGTGGACATTCAGGATTTTGAGATATATGTGTATGAATCGAAGTTGTTGAATGAGCTCTGCTTAATGGATGTCACAGCTACTTCTAAAGACAGAAAACATGACTGCCAGCTCAGGATCATCTGTTCTAGACACCAGATTTTATACAGTTCATCCTTCAGACTGTGCTGTAGTTATTAACAAATGCAGCATTTTATAAATGTGTGTAATGTAAATAACACCCGCCATGAAAGTAAATGTAACAGAAGATTGAGATCAAGCTGCAATGCAGCTGCGATTGGCCCTTGCTCTTGCTTTGGCAGGACTACTTGCTAACATCCTCCTTTGGGCATTCTTCCAAGTGACTAGTGTGGCCACTATCAGCCACATCAACACCTGGAAGAGAGAGAGAGAGAGAGAGAGAGAGAGAGAGAGAGAGAGAGAGAGAGAGAGAGAGAGAGAGAGAAAGGAGGAAAGAGAGGGAGGGAGGGAGGGAGGGAGGGCGGGCGGGAGGGAGGGAGGGAGGGAGGGAGGAAGAATGGAATAAAGGAAGGAAGAAGGGGGAGGGAGGGAGGAAGAAAGAAAAGGAAGGTCCTCATTTACCAAGAGAATTTAGACTACGTATTGGAAAACTTGACCATTCATTACTTCAAACACATCTACATTGTCTTTGTTTTCATCAAAAGATAAAATATGAATGCTAAACTATTGATAAATTATAAATATTGTCTCTTTCCTACTCGTATGCCTCTCCAATTTTCTAGAATTTCAATATTTTTCAAAAATGTACCAGTTGTAAACATGACATCATTGTGTGAAAAAATGAAGGAAAGGATGAAAGGAAGGAGGTAAAATTTATAATATTTTAGTTTAAAGATTTAGTTATAGCTTTTGTATATTGGTATAGATTGACCATATTAACCACTCATGAAATCTACCTCACCCCTTTGGTAAAAAAGAATAAAAAGAATCAACTAGATCATATTTGTATTCTTTTCTTTGGTGACAGCATTAAAGCCTTCTGCTTGGGCCAAATCATACCTCTATAGACTCCTGTTGTAATCCTCAGTACCTCAGTCTGTGGCATCATTTCAAAATAGGAGCATTACAGATGTAATGAATTAGAATGAAGTCATACCAGATGCCTGCAGTTGCCTGATGCAATATGACAGATGTCCTTATGAAAAGAGAAGCTGTACACAGAAATGTACACTAGTGGAGTGCCACATAAAGATAAAGTCAGAGACTGGCGTGAAAACTTCTTCAAACCTTCAACTGTCTGAAAATACCATCAAACCATGAGAAGCCAAGGTGGAGGCATGCAGCAGGGTCCACAAGGCACCGAGAGAGCCAACCCTTGGAACGATCTCTAAAACTGAGACAATATACATTTTTATTGTGTGAGCCACCAAATTTGGGACAGTTTGCTACGTTAGACCCAGAAAACTAAGACACTTTCTGTGGAGTCGTTGCCTGGAAACAATAGTGCCTTTCCTATCAGAGAAGCCCCTCCTCCTCCCACCCCTCACTGAAACCTGGCGCTGGGACACACTTGAGCTCTGATTTGAGAATCATTGACCGTGAACATAGCTCTGCATCATATTCTGCATTGTCAGGATCACACAAAGAATCAGGCTTATCCTCACTGCTTCTCAAAGAGTGTTCCTGTACTTATCATAAACAATGGCCAAGCAAGGCAGCAACCTACGACACAGTAATGTTACGAGGCATTGACAAGTGTAACGACAGGGATAAACCTTCTTCCTACTGTCTGTAGCCGCCACCTCAATGCTATACAATTATTTCTTAGTATTTAATCTTTGATATGACATTAGCAACTCACTCCAATAGTTTACTTTGGTTTAATATAATTTGAATAAAGATATAAGTAACCACTTTTCCTATTTGTAAAAATTAAAAAAACATATGCAAGGTCTCAGAGAAGTAAGTATTTTCTGCCATCTAGTGGCAAGAAGAGAGTATAACATTATAGAGCTAAAATAGTGAAGTCTTGCTCACCTTCGACTTGTTTAAATAATACTCAACTAGTAAAAAATAAATAACAGTAAGAATGTCTGAAAAAATCATGCTATCATATTATTAGCATAAATACCTA
Organism: Peromyscus maniculatus bairdii; assembly: GCF_049852395.1. NCBI lineage: Eukaryota > Metazoa > Chordata > Mammalia > Rodentia > Cricetidae > Peromyscus > Peromyscus maniculatus. The sequence goes on from NC_134853.1 coordinate 76,674,654, forward strand.
AAATTCACTATATAGACTGATAATGATATTACTAAGAGCTATAGACTACCTAATAAAACACAAACCACAGGCAGAAGCCCTCTTTTGCATTGTTGGTTTTTGAGTTGTTGATTAGAGTTGTCCAAGAGACACCCAAACATCATAGGATATCACTGTTTATAGGATATCGCTGTTGCCCTTGAAAGGGAGTCCCTATTTCTGAAGACACCATGCGTTTCAGACACAGAACCTAGAAGATTTCTGGTCAGAGCTGAATCTGACCAGAAAGTCTCTTTCCTCACTAGCTTCCAAGGAAGGAAAGAAAGCAGTATCCCTATTCGTCTATGAAGCCAATGAACCACAACAATGACCATCATGGCATAATAAGCCTAAGGATGTAATAGTGTCATGCATTCCCTGATGGTAACCAACAGCTCTCTAATGGACCTAAAGCCTGATCAACAAGAGGGAACCCAGGCCTGGTGCTGGAAACCTAGTCAACTACCCAGGGCTAGTAAATCATGAACCTTGGAGGTGAACCGACAACTGCCACTTTGCTAAACTAGCAAAATTCCTAGCTGCCTTCTAAATATTTGTCCTTATACCCAAAGATAAATGGAGTCCTCACCCCTCATTCAAGAAACTTCTCTTTGGAATGGATGGAGATCACTACAGAAAACCACAACTGATTAAAATGCAAATAAGAAGAGCTCCTGTGGTGCCCAGTCCCTGATGGTACATACAGCTCTTGCACCTGAGGCTTAGGGATCATTGCAGAAGAGGGACAGAAGAATTGTAAGTGCCAGAGGAACAGGAAGCTTGCTTGGATACTGTGTCTCCAGGAATGTCAGAGAAGCTACATCCATGAAGTCTTATCAACATGGCTGCCAAAATAAGACCTGAACAACAACAATGACACCAATGAACATGATAACATGAAAGGGGGAAAGTTTGTGGTCTTCAACTCTAGACAAGGAATAGGGGTGACCGGATGGTGTGGAATAATCCTCTTGAACACTGTAAAGATTTATCAGACCAATTATTTTAATAAAACACTGATGGGCCAGTAGCCAGGCAAAAAGTATTGGCAGGGCGGCCAAACTAAGAATGCTGGAATGAGGAAGGGTGGAGTCAGAAGTTGCCAGCCAGATGCAGAGGAAGCAAGATGAGAATGCTTCACTGAGAGAAGGTACCAAGCCATGTAGCTAAACATAGATAAGAATTATGGGTTAATTTAAGTATAAGAGCTAGTTAGTAATAAGCCTAAGCCACCAGCCAAGTATTTATAATTCATAGTCAGCCTCTGAGTGATTATTCATGAGGGCAGAAGAAAAACATCCTGCTACAATTTGAGAATATTGAGAGTGGGAGAAATGTTCTTCTCCAGGGAAAAACCCCACAACTGGTTATCTAATACCAAGGGGTCACCCCTGAAATCAAATACATACAGTTAAGATTACACAGACTGAGTAGGTTATATTTACACACTTGTGTGTGTGTATAACAACAATTTTTTAAAAGAAGTCATGGAATGGTTAAAATTTTAATTATTAATATTCAATAGTGTAGAGCTGTATTGGATATTGTACACAGTACTGTTTGCAGAACAAATCTCCATTTGGTCACTGCTGAACTCCAGCCATGGTAATACCGGGTGACCAACATACCTGATCCACAAAGGAGGCATTTGTGTAACCTAAATTGTCTATGTGGGTTTATTCCACATTTTCTGTAGAATAGTCTCAATCTTTGCTTTCTCTGTTCACTCAAATACTCACTTCCCCATCCATTATGATCCACCACAATTTGGATCTCATTTTCCATGGTTTGCAAACTCCTTGGCTTTGCCTCATATTCTGGTTCTGGACTATACCTCTTTTTGTTTTATTTCTTTGAGCTCTAGTTAATTAACTTTGCTCTTTAGAAGCTATGAGAGAGAGCGAGAGAGAGAGAGAGAGAGAGAGAGAGAGAGAGAGAGAGAAGAAAGAAAGAAAGAAAGAAAGAAAGAAAGAAAGAAAGAAAGGAAGGAAGGAAGGAAGGAAGGAAGGAAGGAAGGAAGGAAGGAAGGAAGGAAGGAAGGAAGGAAGAAGGGAGGGAGGGAGGAAGGAGGGAGAGAGGAAGAAGGGAGGGAGGGAGGGAGGAAGGAAGGAAGGAAGGAAGGAAGGAAGGAAGGAAGGAAGGAAGGAAGGAAGGAGGAAAGCTCACTCAATAGCTAATTAGAGTGAATATTGGTGGCCATGTTAACTCACATAGCCTGAAACTTTCCCACATCCAAGGTGCTGCCCTCTCCATAAGGCCCTGGGTATGTGCCTGGAAAAACAAAGCAAAACAAAACAAAACTTGAAATGCTCCTGTGCCAAGTTGAGCACAGCATCCTATATGAACTTAGCTTTGTGTATCAGAGTTCATTTGTTGAAGTACTGGCTGCAATAGCTCAGAATGAACCATATCTGAAGATAAGGCCCTTGAAGACACTATTAAGTCAAAATAAGACTTTTGAAGGTTCCTAATGCAATTAAGCTAGTGTCTTCATAAGAAAAGAGAGGGAAGAAGAGAGGGAGAGAGAAAGAGAGAGACCAGCTTGTGAATACGCCCAAAGGAGAGTGTTGTCTGTAAGCAAGGATGGAGCTCTCATGAGACACCAAGGCTGCTGACACCTAGTCTTGAAATTTTTGATCCAAAAATGTGAGAAAATAAAGTTCCTAATGTTCGAGCTATTCTGCCTTGGGGTATTTTGTTATGAGATTCCTAGCACACTAATGCAATCCTCTATTATCTTCTTCAACACACTTTTGGCTCTAGAATGTGGGGCTGACTCCATAGTGTCTTCAACTTTATTAATAGTCTTCTTGGAAAATGAAGTTGTCTTTCCTTTAATCCTGACTCATCTTTGGGGAAGCAGAATGATTTTTCAACTGGATTTTTGTTAATTCAGGAATGAACAACTATTTTCTTTGTAAGAGCTCAATGAATTATTAAATAAATTCTCTCAGCGTCACATATTGATCACACTTGCAAAGGTCACACTTGCACTGTGATCTAACCAGACATGCCATGGTCCTGCGCTCACTTGAAGAGGCTACTCATCTGATGCCCTTTATAAAGGCATCTTTGGCAAAGTTCCTGAGAACTTCCATAGCAAGTCAAAAGTAGCCATTAATTACCTGCTGGGCCACATTATAATCCTGACTGAGAGATTATTTTAATATTTTTTAAATCTCAAGTTATGCTCAAGTTGTGTTACTCTAACTCAAGAGAAATTGAGTATTACTGAACAGTGAACAGCAGATGACGGCAAAACCCAAGTAATACACAAAACTCTCACAGGATTCAGACTCCTGTTACTTCGAAAGTTTCAATTTCAGCTTTCTCTCATTTCCTGATCCTCTTTCTCAATCTCAGCAAAGTGATTTGTTAAAAATTCAAGCTATATTGATGGTAATTGCTCTTCTGCTGGTTAAACCCCGATTAGCCCCCAAGTCACTAGACTATCCCGCCTGCTGACTCCAGCTTTACCATTGACCCCTCCCTCTTCCACATTTACTCAACCAGCCTTGCAGATCTCCTTGTCTTTTCCCAAATGTGAAATGATATTTTTCATTTCATGTCATTTTCATCCAAGTTTGAATGAATGTTACTCTCCTTGCCTGAGGGGCTTTTATTTCTGTGACTCATAGGTTTACTGTTAATGACGTTCCAAAATCAACTATGGTTGCAGATCTTTAGCAATGTCTGTCATGAAGCCTTCCCAGACAACAGCCAAGGGCCCTCCCCGAACCCCACAGCTCACAAGAGCTTCTGTCATTGCACTGTATTTCCTGGTCAGATCGAGAAGACATTAAGGGATGGGTTTATGGATTTATCATCTTCTCATCTCTTGTAATTAACACAGTAATTTAAAACCAGTACCTGTTCAGAAATGATTTAAGGTCAAGAGGGACTTTGTCTTTATTCATTTGTTTCCTTGGATTTTTTTTTTTTTTGGTTGTTGTTGTTGTCTTTCTTTTCCTGTTTGGGGAGCAGAGGGCAATGGAGCTACAATATGAGATGTGTTAATTTTGCCCTGGCTAGGCTGTGTAAGCAAAAGGAGCTGCTCTGACTGAAAGCCTCTGTGAGCATCCCTGGCCTGTGCTGCAGTTCACATGAGTGTAGCCCTAGGGCAAACATTGGTGTTTCTATACCATCTACTTCATTCTCATTCTCATCCCTTTCAAGGGGGTCGTAGACTAACTCCATGCTCTGCATCTGTCACTCTTCAGCTTATAAAGCCACACCACCAACAGGCTGCAAGCAGCAACATAGCACAGCTAGGAAAATCTCAAATCTCAACTCATTTAGCTTTACAGACAATTGGTTGTGCCTCTTCCCAAATTTTCTATTACTCCATCTCTCAAACACACACACACACACACACACACATACACACACACACACACACACACACACACACACATACACACACACACACACACACACACACACACACACACACACACACACACACACACACACCTCTACTGTAGACAAGCTGGTCTTTTTTGAGCTCTTAATGCAAGAGCAAACAGATTCATGTCTTGACTATTCCTCATTACTATAGATGACTGGCTTTAATCTTGCTGGTTCTTTGGAATTCCAACTGGACCATGTTTTAGATTCTCATTACTGATCTGTTCTTCCAACTCAATGCTGAGTTTCAATTCTATCACTTGCTGTCATTCTTTTCCAAAATGATTAAATTACTTATTATATAAGCATGGAATTACTACAGCTTAATATAGTCACCCTTTGATTCTCATCTTTCAGGGTTTTTACCTTAATAGTGACAGATATGGGCATGTCTGATTAGTAGAGAAAATAAAATAAGAAGTGTTTGTATGGCTAAATATAAAAACAGAATTTCATACTTTACATAAGTACATACATGAAGTAGTAATTCCAATGTTCTATACATCTTTTGAGAAAGAATCCTTGTAGAGCTTTGTAGACACTTGTGCAATTGAACATCAGAGTTCAAAGATGTTATGGCTGGAAAACGTCAAAAATGACTAACTTCAGTCTCTTCTGTGCTAGTCAGGCTTTTTTCTGCTGTGACAAATACCTGAGATAAACAATTTTAAAGGAGAAATTTCTTATTTTGGCCTACTGTTTTGAGGCTTCAGACCAAGGTTGACTAGATGAATTGCTTTGGGCCTGAGGCAAGGCAGAATATGATGTTCTGAGGATGTCGGCCAGCTCAGAGTGCCAGAAAGCAGAGACATCTGTGCTTGTGGGCTTTCTTCTTCCCCTTTTTCTCATGTCTGAGCTCCCAACTATTGTGTTCTACTGCCCACATTCCAGGTGAAATCTTCCCTGCTTAGTTAAACCTCCTCTGCAAATGTGCTCACAGATGCACCCAGCATTGTGCATTACTAACTTCTTAATTGTCTCCAAACCCTGTAATTGTGGATGGTTGGAGTCTGGGCCTGGTATGTTGAGGTTCTTAGCATCTTATTCAAGAATGAAATAAAGCATAGAGATTGCAAAAAAAAAGCATACAGACTGTAACAGGGGTGCTTTATTTAACATAAAGTAATAGTACAGATTAGAAAGGAACACACTGTCAAAATTGACAGTGGGCCACATGAGTGAGAATATTCAAGGACCTTGATTACTGTTTGGGGTGTCTTTTTCAAGAGCTCTAAAGAAAGAAAAATTTAGTTGCTAAGGGGTGTGGGGTAGGTGGTTCTTTGCTTTGATTGGCAGATTAAGTTGTACAGAACCATTTGGATATTGGCATGTCCCTCCCCATAATGCACTTTATTTGAACCATATGCCCATGCAGTTATGCATGGGCACATGGTAGGGAGTCTCTTTGGAAAATCACTTAGAGTACCAAGTGCACTCAAAACCAATGTATGCACTCTTCTAGTCCAGACTGGCCCATTGCCATTTGTTACAGGATTATGTTCTAGGGTGTGTTTGAATAGATACAGGACATTATTGAGGAACTTGAAGGGGACTCATTTATTTCCATTGTCTAAAACAAGTATTCATTCATTCCCTTTTACCCAAGCAAGGAGTGTGCAAAGGTCATAGGCTGCTAATATATTGGTAGGTGTATTGTTTGGAGAGGGGTGCATGCCTGAGCTAAGCTAAGTGAAATCTCAGCTTGTTAAGTTATTCTATAGGCTTGCTTGCCTCACAATCAAAATTAGCCATTACATCTTCTAATTATTAGTAAGATAAAACAAGGCTAGATATAGGGATACACTGAAGGTATAACAATGGTATAAAGTCAGTTGAATAATCTCCTGTGATAAAGAACAATTAAAGAATATACACCATCTCCATTTCTGCATAACATTGTGCTATGTGTTATATCTGATGTGATAATGCAAGAGAAATTCTAAAGAGCTAGAAATGAAAGGAAAGACAGAAACTATTATTATTCAAAGGCAACTGGATTGTGGGTGCAAACAACCAGGAAAAAAATGCCAAGGAATCCACACAGTTGCTATTAAATGTAAGAAAATTTACCCAGCTATCAACATGTGTCAGATTATATGGCATAGCTACATTTCTATTGACCAACAACAAATGACTGGGAAATATTTAATCTTAAATGCTATTTATAATAAAATAACTGATAGAAATTGGCAGAATAAAAGGTCTATATACTAAAAGCTACTAAATAGTTCAGACAGAATTTAAAGGTGAGCTATGAAAATGAGAGATGCCTTTTTGTGTATCAGAAGACTTGATCTTACTCAGGAATCAATTCTTCCCATCCTGAACTACAGATTAATTAAATATAAGCATGATCAGGCACCGTGACACATGTCTGTCACTCCAGTACTTGAGAGGCTGACAGGAGAATCACCGATTTAAAACCAGCCTGAAGCACATACTGAATTTGAAATTTGAGGACAGACTAGATAGAGAAATTCTGTTTAAGAATAAAGAAAATTAGGCAGAGAGTTTGAAGAAACTAACAGGTTCATTCTACAACTAAAGTGGAAATAAAAAATGATCTAGACTCAGAAGAGTAAAGTTTAAATGATTTCCACTATCTCATGATAAAACACAGTATAAACCAATAATCCAGCCACCATTTCACCAGCAAAAAGAAAGGTAAGTTTTTAAATGGAACAGAATACAGGGGTGCAGAAAGGATCTCGTACACATATGGTTAACTGGTTTTCAATCAACAGCTAAAATGGTTTAAAGGGGAAAGGCTCTTGTTTTCCTAGCAACTGTTGCTGTACCAACTGTATGTCCCTCTTGCACACAGATGCAACACCAATTCAAAGTATGTAATAAGCCTATTAAACTGTTTGATAGAGATTCCTGCAGAATATTCAGACTATTCTTTTCAACTTAACAAAACCAAAGATTTAGTAGAGAGATGTATTTGTTACTTTTGATTTGATGATGAAACACCTGGAATAAACCACTTAAAGGAGGAAACCAAATATTTGGCTCACAGTTTCCAATGATTTAGTATAGAATGCTTCATACCAGGCAGAAAAAGCATGTGATAAAAGAGAAATGTTTGCTTCACCATGAACTGGACAAAGTTGGGGGAGGGATCCAGAAGCGAAGTACCTCTGAGAGTCTGCTTCTAGTAACATACGTCATCCAGCCAGGGTGGATCTCCTAAAAACGGAACTTCTCAGGATAGCACCAGCTGTGGACCAAGCTCTCAAAACAAGAATAATTCAGAGGGACATTTCCTATTCAGATCATGATCTGCTTCCCACAGCCACCAAGGGCACATTTATTAGGAGCCTGATTTTCAGCAGGTTTATTTCCTTTTTAAAAAAAAATATGCATTTTACATATCAACCACAGTTTCCCCTCCCTCCTTTCCTCCTGCTCGCCCCCACATGCCCCTTATGCCACCTCCATCCACTCCCCAGAAAGGATCAGGTTTCCCATAGGGAGTCAGTGAAACCTGGCACATCCAGTTAAGACAGGACCAAGCCCCTCCCCCTGCATCAAGGCTGAGGGAGGCATCCCCCTATGTGCTCCAAAAAGCCAGCTCATGCACCAGAGGTAGATCCTGGTCCCACTGCCAGGGGCCCCTCAAACAGACCAAGCCACACAACTGTCACCCACATGCAGAGGGTCTACTTCAGTCCCATACAGGCTCCTCACTGTCTGGTCAGAGTCCCTAAGGTCCATGAGTTGGGGCAGCAGTTGTCTGTGGGTTTCCCCATCATAATCTTGACCACCCTTGCTCATGTAATCCCTCCTCCCTCTGTTCAACCGGACTCCTGGAGCTCGGCCCGATGCTTGGCTGTGAATCTCTGCATCTGCTTCCATCAGTTACTGGATGGAGGTTCTACGATGACAATTAGGGTAGACACCAATCTGATTATAGGAGAAGGCGAGTTCAGGCACCCTCTGTAATCCTCTTTCTTCGTTGCATCTTCGTATGGTTTGGGTATCAGGGTAACTGCAGCCTCATTAAAAAAAAAGTTTGGCAATGTTCCGTCTGTTTCTATTGTGTGGAACAATTTGAGGAGTATTGGTATTAGCTCTTCTTTGAAAATCTGGTCGAATTCTGTACTGAAACCATCTGGTCCTGGGCTTTTTTCGGTTGGGAAACTTTTAATGACGTCTTATATTTTCTTAGGGGTTATAGGTCTATTTAAATTGTTTATCTGGTCTTGGTTTAATTTTGATGTGTAGTACCCATCCAGAAAATTGTCCATTTCTTTTACATTTTCCAATTTTGTGGAGTACAGGTTTTTTAAGTATGACTTGATGATTCTCTGTACTTCCTCATTGTCTGTTGTTATATCTCCCTTTTCATTTATGATTTTGATAATTTGGCTGCTCTCTCTCTGCCTTTGGTTAGTTTGGATAAGGGCTTGTCTATCTTGTTGATTTTTCTCAAAGAACCAACTATTTGTTTCATTGATTCTTTGTATTGTTCTCTTTGTTTCTATTTTATTGATTTCAGCTCTGAATTTGATTATTTCCTGTAATTTATTCCTCCTGGGTGAGTTTGCTTCTTTTTGTTCTAGAGCTTTCAGGTGTGCTATTAAGTCGCTAGTGTGAGATTTCTCCAAACTCTTTAGGTAGGCAGTTAGAGCTATGAACTTTCCTCTTAGCACTGCTTTCATAGTGTCCCACAGGTTTGGGTATGTTGTGTATTCATTTTCATTGAATTCTAGGAAGTCTTTAATTTCTTTATTTCTTCCTTGATCCAGTAGTGATGCAGTTGAGCATTGTTCAGTTTCCATGAGTTTGTAGGCTTTCTGTGATTTGTGTTGTTGTTGTATTCTAACTTTAAGCCATGGTGGTCTGATAAAATACAGGAGGTTATTCTATTTTTTTTTTAAATCTATTGAGATTTGTTTTGTGACCAAGTATGTGGTCAGTTTTAGAGAAGGTTCTGTGAGGTGCTGAGAAGAAGGTATATTCTTTTGTGTTTGGGTGGAATGTTCTATAAATGTCTGTTAAGCACATTTGAGTCATGACATCTGTTAGTTCCCTTATTTCTGTTAGATTTCTGTTTGGTAGATGTGTCCATTGGTGAGAGTAAGGTGTTAAAGTCTCCTCACTATTAGTGTGTGGGGTTTAATGTGTGATTTAAGCTTTAGTAATGTTTCTTTTACAAATGTGGGCGCCCTTGTATTTAGGACAAAAGTGTTCAGAGACTTCATCTTGATGAATTTTTTCTGTAATGAATATGAAATGTCCTTCTCCATCTCCTTTGATTAATTTTAGTTTAAAGTCTATTTTTTAGATATTAGGATAACTACACCAGCTTGTTTCTTAGGTTCATTGATTGGAAAATCTTTTCCCAACCCTTTACTTTGATATAATATCTATCTTTGAAGTTGAGATGTGTTTCTTGTATACAACAGAAGAACAGCTCCTGTTTTCATATCTATCCTGTTAGCCTGTATCTTTTTATAGTTGAGTCCACTGATATTAAGGCATATTAATTACCAGTGATTGTTAGTTCTTGTTATCTTGCTTGTTGGTGGTAGTGGTAGTATGTGTGTGTTTCCCTTTATTTGGGATTTGCTGGTGTGAGATTACGGATTGCCTGTGTTTTCATGGGTGTTGCTAACTTCCTTGGGTTGGAGTTTTTCTTCTAGTACTTTCTGTAGGGCTGGATATGTGGATATGTATTTTTTTAAATCTGGTTTTGTCACATAATATCTTATTTTCTCTATCAATAGTGATTGAAAGCTTTGCTGGGTGTAGTAGTCTGGGCTGGCATTTGTGGTCTCTTAGCATCTTCATAAAGTCTGTCCAGGACTATCAGGCTTTCAGAGTCTCCATTGAGAAATCAGATATTATTCTGATGGATCTGCCTTTGTATGTTACTTGGCCTTTTTCTTTTGCAGCTCTTAATATTTTTCCTTACTCTGTATGTTTAGTGGTTTGATTGTTATGTGGTAAGGGGGCTTTTTTTGGGGGGGGTCCAGTCTTTTTGGTGTTCTGTAAGCTTCTGGTGTCTTCATAGGCATGTCCTTCTTAAGGTTGGGAAAATTTTCTTTTATGTTTTTGTTGAATATATTTTCTGTGCCTTTGAGCTGGAATTCTTCTCCTTCTTCTATCCCTATTGTCTTAGGTTTGGTCTTTTCATGGTGTCTCAGATTTCCTGAATGTTTTGTGATAATATTTTGTTGAATTTAACATTTTCTTTGACTGATAAATCTATTTCCTCTATTGTGTCTTCAATGCCTGAGATTCTCTCTTCCATCTCTTGCATTCTGTTGGTTATGCTTGCATCTGTAGTTCCTATTTATTTACCCAGATTTTCCATTTCTATATTTCCCTCAGTTTACGTTTCCTTATTGCCTCTATTTCAATTTTCAAGTCTTGAACAGTTTCCTTCATTTCTTTGTTTTTTCTTCACTTTCTTGCCTTTCTTTAAGGGATTTATTGATTTCTTCCAATTTTTTGTGTGTCTTTTCCTTGATTTCTTTAAGGGAATTTTTTATTTCCTCTTTAAGGGCCTCTAACATCTTCGTAAAGTTATTTTTAAGGTCATTTTCTTCTGCTTCATCTGCATTGTAATGTTCAGGTTTTGCTGTTGTAGAACCACTAGCTTCTAGTGGTGCCATATTGCTTTTTATGTTGTTCAGTGTATTCTTACACAGCTGTCTATCCATCTCTTCCTCCAATCAGTGCAGGTGGTGTCCTGTGCCTCTGGGGGGTCTTTGCTGACTGGCTGCTGGGACTCTTTCTCCACTCAGTGCTGGTGGTGCTTGTGTTTCCAGGGGCTACTGATGCCAAGAGGGATGGTTGGGTGGGAGGAGGATAATGGATTCCATGGGTTTGGGGGCACAGTGGGACTTGTAGGTTGCAAAATCCAATGGGTGGCAGGGGTGGTGCCCAGAGTGGCCTGCCCTCAGGACTCTTACCTGCTGACCAGCTTCTGGCGCTGTGATGGGAGGGAGATGGGTGCAGGGTGTTCACTGGGGCCTAAGGCCTAGAAAGGAAGGCTGTCCAGGTGGGAAAGCAGTCACTCACCTCTTCCTCCAATTGGTGAAAGTGATGCCTGTGTCTCTGGGGGCTGCTGATGCCTCAGCAGGTTTCTTTAGACTGTAGCCCCAGTAGGTTGACCACTCTTCAGTGGATGACCCCACATGCATGTGCTTATAGGCAGCACAAATTGTATGTATTTATATATGACATGATGTTGGGAGATAAGGCATAAGGATGGATCTAGGAGGAGTTAGGGAGGAGATATAGGGGTAAATATAATTTAAATAGATTGTATGAGGCTATTGAAGGTTATTGGCTGCTCTCTACAACCTATCGTTAGGCTCTATTGCTGAAGACAACACTTCCTTATGTCATCAAGCACAGAGAAATCACCCTGACCAACTAGCATTCATAGTGCTAGAAGGTACTGTGCATGTTACTAGAGGACAAAGATAATCAATAGTACCCATCTACAAACCCTGTGACGTACAACTGCACCTTGCCTGCAAGATGTACTGGTACAGTAGTGGCACAAATGTTATGGGAGAAACCAACCACTTTTAAGTTAGATTTAGGGCTCACTCCATGAAATGGAATCCATACATAACATTGCTAAAGTATATGAGAATTAGCCGAGACCCATAACAATGTGCTATAAGTGAGAGACTTTGGAGTACTCAGTCCTAAATGGGATGTATTTATCAAACCCCTTCCCTCAATGCTCAGGGATCTATGTGAAAGAGGAGATGTAAAGATTCTAAGCCAGAAGTGATTAATAATTCCACAGAAACAGTGTTCTCCAGGCACAACAGGACTGATGTGCACATGAGTCCACAGAGACTATGGCAGCATGCATAAGACCTGCACAGGTAGGGTTGAGCACTGAAAAGCACTGAAAAGGGTTGAGCACTGAAAAGGAGAAGCAGATACAGGTTCTCACCCCTAAATAAGAAGCCATTTGCAAGTGATACCCACTGGCAAAGGGAAAATAAGCTTTCTCCAGTGGAGTGTCACTGGGTATATCAGCCACACTCCAGGTCAGGCCCCATGCCCAGGAGTAGTTGGCCAACACAAAACAAACACTATGGATCTTTGTTTATTCTTTTGTGGGTTTTTGTTTCATTTGGGCATTTTTGTCTTAGTGGTTTTCTGTATATTTGTTTTGATTTTTGTCTTGTTTTATATTTTTCTGAGAGAAAATGAGAATGTGAAGTTTGATGACATAGAGAATATCTGGGGGAATCTGAGGAGGGGGAAATAAAGAAAAAGTGAAAACATACATTGTATGAAATTTTCAAAGAATTAGTAAACCATATTCAAAAAGAAAAGGAGAAGAATGAATCAAGGTTTACTTCTAGTTTATAGAACAGAGAAAAGTCTAATATTTAAGTATATAGTGCACATTGGGTACTATGTTGGTTTCTTTATAGAGTATCTCTTTCCTCATGACAACCCTAAGAAATACTGACACTTCCTTTTTACAACCAAACTGAAGTCAGTGAGACTCACCAATTTGCTCCAGAAAGCAATTTGCTCCAAAAATAACATGTGGAGGTGGAAAGTGTTTGTTGTCCTAAAGCCCTAGGCCTTCCTGTGGACAATACAATTCTACAGATAAAGCTGTCAATCACACACATGATCTCAGGCCCTTGAAGGTTATGTACTTATAAGAATGAGTAAATAGTCGGCCCAAAGGGTACATTTTGATTGTAAATATTAGTTAGTACATATAGGGGTTTTGGTTATGCTGTCTTGATTTTAGGCAATGGTTCAAATACATAACTATCTTTGCCTGAAAATGAAGAGATATCTGATAAGTAGAGTAAATTCGATAATGGCAATGGGTATGATCTATAAAATAAGAATGAAGTTACTCAGCTACAATTTCACAGCAAACAATTGGCAGAGTATTTCCCTCATACAGTGTCAAACATCAGGGCCTCACTTGAAAGCAGGCACGTTGTGTTACGAAGCTCAAAGGGATAGATCCTGCAATTAGCATTCTGAAGTCAAGATGCCTTTTTATGCACCAGCTAACTTCCTCACATGAAAAAGCATTGCTTCATCAGGTGCAATTTCATTTTCCAAAAAGATTGTGAGTCTTCTCACAATTAAGCCATCATCAGGAAGAGCAGTTGCTCAGGCTCTTGATCAGCCATCTTGGTGCTTGCATATCTAGCACAGCTTGTCTCAGGCATAATATGAAGATCTCCTTCAAATTGAAAGAGAAAATGAGAACCTTATTTACTCTCCTTTATATCCATGTAGCTAGCCTGACTTACGTCATAACATATTTTTAAAAAGTGTAAAGTTCCTCATCCTCGAAACAGTGACAGTAGGAACATGTTTATTTCTTGTTTGAATAACAGCACAATTAGAGCAGGCAAACTACTGATACTAATTGGATCTAGGGGACATCATCCCTGGAGTTTCAGCATTTGTAACACTGTACTGACAGATTTGCAACTTTAATCTGCTGCAGTGTTGGCAAGTTTTTCAAAAGCAACAAATAGACTAAATTGCCTTCCAGATCCGGAGGCTGGTCCTTTGGAGAATGTTTCTGTAGCTCAGTCACTAAAGCAACTACAAGCATTTGAAAGCTGCAGATATTAGGTGTCCCCGACCATGAGAATATCCAGCATCACTTTCTTAGGTTTGAAAAGGAAACTCTGACTTGATTTTCAGTGTTCAAAGTCTTCAATTAATTTCTTTTACGTCTGCATAAATCTGTACATTGTTTTACTTACTGGCTCTCCCAATCATTGTGAGCGTATCTCTAGGAGTGACAGAAGAAACCATGGGCTTGGGAACTAAAGAGTATCCTATAATAAGAATATTTCCAAGCTAAGAGAAGAAAATAATCTCAGTAACTTAAAGGTAAACATATGTTTATAGACCAGCAGCTACAAATGCAGTTTGGGAATGGGAAAGCAAAATGTTATTTACTTTGTTCTTCTTTCATGATGTTTACTTAAAAAACTCTTCTTCCATTCCACCTTGACAGGACAAAATCAACAAGTTCACTGTTTATCTGCTGACTTTGTGGCTGAATTATATTAATGACTGATTGTCTGAACATGCACTGCTACAATAATACTCTCACTTGGAGAAGCACTTAAATGCAAAGCACATGTTCATATAAAGGAAAACTGTGAGGAAATGTGAAGCAGGACCATTTGCTTTATAAGTATATATGTGATGTAACCCATGGGTACATACTTACATGGATACTATCATAACATGGTTCACGAAAACTGGACCTCTGTCACAGTGTTTTTCTTCCTGGGATTTTCCCATTACCCCAAAGCTGAAGTCATCATATTTGTGCTGTGTCTGCTGATGTATCTGATCACCTTGCTGGGCAGTACTATTCTGATCTCCATCACCATCCTAGATTCTCACCTACACACTCCCATGTACTTTTTCCTCAGCAATCTCTCCTTTCTGGATATCTGGTATACCTCATCTGCTCTCACTCCTATGCTGGCAAACTTTATTTCAGGGACAAACACCATCTCATTCTCAGGATGTGCTTCTCAGATGTACTTCTCTCTGGCCATGGGCTCCACTGAATGTGTGCTCCTCTCCATGATGGCCTATGACAGGTATGTGGCGATCTGTAATCCCCTGAGATATCCCATCATCATGAACAGGAGAGTCTGTGTGCAGATTGCAGGCAGCTCCTGGCTGACAGGCTGCCTCGCTGCCTTGGTGGAAACTGGACCTGTGCTTCAGCTGTCTCTCTGTGGTAAGAGCATCATCAATCATTTCACCTGTGAAATTCTGGCTCTCTTGAAAATGGCTTGTGTAGACACTTCTATGGTACAGTTAATCATGATGGTGATCAGCATTATTTTTCTGCCATTGCCCATGCTGCTCATTTGTGTCTCCTATGCATTCATCCTCTCCAACATCTTGAGGATCAGCTCAGTGGATGGCCGAAGCAAAGCCTTTTCAACATGTGCAGCCCACTTGACGGTGGTGGTTCTGTTTTATGGGACAGCTCTCTCCATGTACCTAAAGCCCTCAGCTGTAAATTCACAGGAGATAGATAAATTTATAGCTTTGATATATGCTGGGTTAACACCAATGCTGAATCCTATTATCTATAGTTTACGGAACAAAGAAGTAAAAACTGCTGTGAAAAAATTGCTGATGAGAAATCCCTTTAGTGCTAGTTTGACTTCTGTCCTTAAATAATATTGGGAAAGGCACACTCATTTAAATTAATCTTCAACTTTATTGAGAAAACTGCATAATAATACAAGCCAAAGCTCTAGGAAACACTAATTTTCATTAGGAACTCATCATTATATCCTATATCAGTGATTCTCAACCTTTCTAAAGCTTCAACTCTTTAATACAGTTCTTCACATTGTGGTGACCCCAACCATAAAGTTATTTTCATTGCTACTTCATAACTATAAATTTGCTATTGTTATGAATCATAATGTAAATATCTGGGTTTTCCAATTATCTTAGGTGATCCGTGTGAAAGAGTCATTCAACTCCTAAAGGGTGGTGACCCACAGGTTGAAAACCACTGTCCTGCATCCTGATTTTCCTTGTAAAATTTTTCATATAAATGAATCATTTATACAAAACTACATTTTCACAAAGGTAGTTAGCATTTATTTTCTATTTGACCTACAAAAATGTTCTCACTGTCCCACTACAAGATAACCATGAAAATAAGTAATATCACAAGGATGAATTATTAGTCTGGTGAATTTTGAAGTAATATTTTCTCAGCGATTTGCAATTATCTATGCATTTAAAAAGAAATATATTTTAAGTTAGAATGTACATAGTTTAAGGTATATATATGAACACACTCATGTGTATTTCAGAAAACCAAGTGAGCATCACTTTCTTATACTCATCCTAGTCTCTAAAGCATTAAAGTGTGAAAATTGTTTTTTCAGACTTTAGTGAGACAAAGTTTGAGTGACTGCTTATTTAAGTTGTACATATGGAAGAACAAATAAATATCTGTGACATACAAGCATATCATAATAAGGTTTGCATAATTATAATTTTATGTATGAGCTGTAATAGAAATATAAAAATTTAGATCTTGAGTTATGGGTATAAGGTCGGAGTCATATATACTTCAGTGTCTTAATAAATTCATCAATTACTCACCCACAATATTATTTTAATAATTTAAATAATTGTCCTGGGCTTATAATTCTATGATAGAGTTATCACCCAGTATGTCTGAAGACATAGTTTCAACCTCCTAGTACTACTGAAAATAATTTTTTAAACATGTTTCTTAACTGATCACATAGGACTGATGAAGAAAGAACCCTATCCTATATTGACTATATTTTAAAAGAGATGCTGTATTAATGTAGAAATATATTGACTAAATATTCATAAACACACTTAATATGTGTGAACAGAACTGCAAATTAGGATGTTACCATGATACTAATGTATTTTCCTTTAAAAAAAATCTTCCTGGAATCTGGCACTAATAAAGATGATGTATAAATTACTTCCTTGAAATTATATCAATGATGGCTTCATCCTGTGAAAATATTCTTTTTGCTCACAAGTCTCATGTGAGCCCTAGGTTTAAGAAAGGAGAGGTGATCACACATAAGCATCAGTCCAGCACTGGGGTGCACTCTTGTGATCCCAGAACTGGGGAGGCTTAGGCAGAAAGATCCTAAAGCCAGCTGTGGCTACACAATGGGATCCTCATCTAAATGTAGAGAAGATAAATAAAGGAAAAAAGAAGGAAGGCATGAAGGACAGAGAGGGAAAAGGAATGAGGGAGGAATAAAAAGAGGAGGAAAGGAGGAAAGGAGTTATATGAGACTCCCATGTCAGCAAGGCAGCACTCTCAGAGAATAACTCAGTCATTGGTGAATGAATTTATGAAGGAAGTGTGTAAGAAGCATGTAAGGATGCAGTGAAATAGAGTTCTTCTGATGACCTTAATTCAAATGCCCTTAGCATGCATGACACAAGTTCTCACTCTCAAATGTCTGATACTAAGCTCTGTCAGCTCTAAATTTCTTCAAAGGCAGAAACAGTTATTTTTATTTCATCTCTTCTTAAATAGTTCACTAGAAGCAGTGACCACAATGTGATACTGGTTTGGGGTAAGAGTCCACAACTGACAGAGGATATATGTGTATGAGTGAGGGATTGCTTGGAGAGCAGCACACCTGTTCAGAGGCAAAATGCAGTAACATGGCCTCGGTTCCCTCGGTTGGGTCATCAGTAGTCTAGACAGGCTCCTCTAATTCCAGGAGTTTGGGGCGTTAGTTTTTTCAGAGTCTAGGTATATTTTGTGCACCCCACATGTGAAATTGTGTGTGTAATCCTAGATTGTGCTTTAATTACTTTGTCACTGTCTCATGTCCCATCATGAGTGGTCCCCAGTGCTGCGGCAACTCTTGCTGTATTTAGAGAAGAGACAGTTTGTTGGAATGTGGCTGATGGAATCACATCACAGTTCGTTTCTGTTTCTCTGGGGGAACATCCGGTTTATTCTTTGTTTGTAATGTTTATATTCATCGTACTTCCATATTTCAGCGCACAGGTGATTGGCTTCAACAAATGAGTGGGTTTTATTCCGGAAACTTTACCATTTTAACTCTCAGAGAACAGCCTTGATTTCAAGGTCTAAGGGATAATCTGACTGTGAACCACCTTTAGGAACTACCTCTAAGTACATTCATACAAGCTGAAAGGAAATACACTTTCTTGTTAAATAGTCAATGACTCCTGAAGGGAACATTATCCCTTCATGTGGGACACTCCATTAAAACCATGCACGAGTGTGTGTGTGTGTGTGTGTGTGTGTGTGTGTGTGTGTGTGTGTGTGCATTTGTGTGTGCATATGTATGTGTTTTAAGTAACTTCATAAAATAATATGCTTTCCTATGACTTTTAAAAATGTACTCAGTGTTATTTACATACCTCCATCCCTCTCCCTCTGTATCACACTCTCTCCCTCCTTCATCCCTACCTCAGTTAAGTCTTCCACTCCAATTTTCCCCTTTTTCCATCATGGGACCTATGCCTTGCTATTCTTTCTGTCTCTAAAGCTCCTTTTTGCAATCCCCCAATGGTCTTTTTCTACTTTTCTGGCTTCTACGGCTATTCCAAGTTACACACTCAAAACAAAATATTCAGAGTTAGGATCCACAAATAAGAGAGAGCATATGGTGTTTGTCTTTCTAGTCTAGGTTATTTCTCTCAGTATAATATTTCCCAGTTCAATACTTTTATCTGTAATTTTCATTATTTAATATTTCTTTACAACTAAACAGAATTCTGTGATGTGTGTGTGTGTGTGTGTGTGTGTGTAATATTTTCATTATTCCGTCATCAGATGATAGACTTTTAGTTGTTACCATTTGATGGTGATTGTGAATCAAGCAGCAATTAATATTATTGTATCTGTGGAGTAGGATGTCCAGTCCTTTGAGTGTACAGGTGGGTTACCTATTAGATCTATCTTTATTGATTTATTTTTATTTTATGTGAGTATTTTGCCAGCATGTATCTATAGGCAGTATATGCATGAAGGTATGGGGCCAGAATAGGGCATTGGATTCCCTGAAACTGGAGTTAAGGCAGTTGTGAGCTTCCCAGTAGGTGCTAGGAATTGAACCTGGGTCCTCTGAAAGAGCAGCCAGTGCTCCTAACTGCTGAGTCATGTCTCAAGCCCCAGTTTGTTAGTTTTATGTGTCTAATTTATAAATTGTTGCTTTTAATCCCTGAGAAAATGGAGCCCAATTCAGAAAGTCCTTTCCTACACCTGTATCTTATACATAGGTGCCTATGATTTCTTCTAGAACTTTGAGGTTTCAAATTGAGGTCTTTGGTCCATTTGGAGTTGATTTTTACACAGGGTGATGAATATGGGTCTAATTTAATTCTCCACATGGATATCCAGTTTTTCTGGTACCATTTGCTGACAATGCTGTCACTGTTCACTGACGAGCAAAAGTTGTGGATGGGTTGGCTCTGTGAGGAAGTAACATTTTAAGAATATCGTGTGCTTGAGTATAAATTATGTAGTAAATGTGATAACGATGCAGAAGAATATGTAAGACTTATGTTTAGAGACGTTCACACCAGGGATATAAGCATGAAATACAAGGCAAATGGTATCAGGAGACTGGAAAGATCGTCAAGGTAGGGACTACAGAGAATAAAAGGAAGAGGTTGAGCAGTCACTATTGCAGGACCTTGTCTGCTCCAAGGTAGGGATGACATGATAATGTGGCCTCTTCACTATCTGCGTCCTAAGCACAGAACTGGACAGCACAGTTGTCATTTTCTATGTAACTGTCTTATCCATTATGTGGAGATGAATCATTTAATCATAGTTTCAATACAGAGTGAGGGAAAAATTATTAGAGGAAACAAATGAAAACCCACATGCCAGCAAAGAAAGCACAACTTTTTTGGATCCAAAATTGTATGTCTGTGTGTCCTTGGATTAGCTAGCTCTACCACTCTAGGTAGAAGTAATTGTTGCTGTAAAATATACAGACAATTATCTGTTTTGTTTCATCGTTTCTCAATTTATTTTTGTATGGCCATCCTTAAATTCTGGGAATTTACAAGAAAAACATTTTTTTAAATCTCTCTAACATTAACAAAAACAAAGTTTTTGGTTTCTGCCAAACATCATGTCCGACTTTGCCAATACATTGGGTTACAAACCATATACAACTGTTGAAAACCAGTTTCCAAGGAAACAGACTGAGATGCAGATTTGCCACTGAAGGATCACTGGAGAATATCCTGAGGAATATCAGCTGTCAGAGGATGAGAAGACTGTGAAGAGAGAGAAGTTAGCCGTGCTCACTGTCTCCTGGAGCCTCTGGGACTCCCATAGGAACCCAGGAAGCTAGAGTAGGCCATTAGAGACAACCCAGATAAGAGGGCCAACATGGAGGCTTCTACTCCCAGCTACAGTACTCCCAAAATGTAATCCTTGCACAAGAAAGTGGTAAAAAATCTTGGCCAGGCAACTCTATGGCAATCCTCAAAGAGGAACCTAGCTTCACACTTTCATTCACCAGAACTCCACATGCCTACAGAGTGGGTGCCTCACTCACCGAATGCTTTTCGCATGGCCACACCTACTGCAATGGACAGCTGCTGAACTACAGATAAACACTTTGTGGATGGGGGGAAAAGACGGAGAAGGGGAAGAAAAGAGCAGACTACCTAACACTGAAAATGAAGTACCCCAACTTTTAAGTACATTTAGGGCTTTTTACACATGATGGCATTAAATTCCAATAAAATTAACCCAAATCCTTGGGCTTCTGTGGCTAGACGATCATATAGCAAAAATTGTATTCTTTATTCTTCTGTCAAGGTCCCTGTTTCTCCCAGTTTGCTTCTACTGCTTAGCAACAAGTGTTCCCTGGGCTTGGGCCTTTCTCACTGTTTTAACAGTACTTGGAAGAAACAGGAAAGCCAGCCTGGGCTAGACAGCAAAACCCCATTTCAAAAATATGAACAAATAAATATAATATTAATTGATTCTTTAAGAAGAAAATCCAAGAATGAGTCTTAGCAAACTAAGTAACTAGCACATAGTCTATAGTTAAGTATAGTTGTTATGGGTCTTAGTTGTTCAGAGATTCACCAGTCTGACAATGAACAAATTTTAATAAATAAGTGTAGTGGGTAGCCATTCCAGCTTGGATCTGGAAGTTCCAACCCCCATTGAGTCTCTGGCAACTGTCACGCCTACGAGGCAGGGCAAGGGGAGGCGCCTGGGGACCCGAGAGCTGGATGGGCCAGCGCTCTCTCTGTGCGCTCTCTCAGTGCCGGGACGCTGAACGGTGAAAGGTGGACTGTACAGAGCTCTGGAGAACACCGCTGGATTGCAATACACCTTCCCCAGACCCTGCGACCTACCCATTACTTAATTTGTGAGTTACACCATTAAATAAATATCCTTTTAACTACGTGGAGTGGCCAAAATAATTTCACCAATAAATAAGAGGCTTTTTTTTTTTAATTTTTTGATTTTCTGTGAATTTCACATCATGTATTCCGATCCCACTTATCTCCCTGTCCCCTCACATCTGCCCTCTGCCCTTGTAACTTCCCCCGACAAAACAAAACCAAAAAAAACAAAAAAACAAAAAAAAACCACAAAGAAGCAAAACAAAACAAAAAGAGAAGAATCTTATGGAAGCTGTAGTGTGTGGCCTATTGAGTCTCACAGTTTATGCTTTAGTCTATTCATCTTTACTTACAAGTGTTCATTGCCAGGAGTCATTGGTCTGGCTCGAGGCCTCTGGTTTCTGCTACACCACCAGTAATGGGCTCTCACTGGAGCTCCTCTTGGACATCCTGTTGATGTCCTGTGTCATGGAGATCATGGTGTTTTGGATCTGTAGGTTTGTCTCCTTCACATGTTTCAACAGTTCACAGAATTGATGGATGTAGGGGTGGGCCAACTTGTAACCCTGACTCTGGCCCAGGGGGTAGCTAGGCTGGTCAGCTCTCTAGGTTTTCTTCATCTCACTATCCACTTGAGCTCTCCAGCATTGCCTTGGCTAGCTCACCCAATGCAGCCTACAGCAAAGTGTAGGGCCCTCTCTCCTGATTGCTGTAGTGGGCATATGAGTGTAGTGAGCATACAACCACTCTTGCTCTTATAATCCTTCCTCCCTCTCTTCAACTGAACTCCAGGATCTTGGCCAAGTGCTTGTTTCTGGGTCTCTGCTTCTGCTCCCATCAGTCACTGGATGAAGGTTCTATGATGACAACTAGGGTAGACACCAATCTGAATGCAGGGAGAGGCTAGTTCAAGTATCCTCTCCACCATTGTTATGAGTCTTAGCTGGAGACAATCTTGTGAGTTCCTGGGGTTTTCCCTAACTGCAGATTTTCCCCCATCCTCTTAATAGTACACTTTGTCAAGCTCTCTGAATTTTTAGAGAGTGTGATGATTGTGTGCTGTCTGTATAACTTGTGTATTTGCAGGCAATACCTGCTGGTGTTGGAGGCTGGGCAATTGGGATGAGTGGTGGATAGGAAGGTTGGAGCAGGTTCTTGTGATTCCTTGGGGATCAGAGAGTAAAGGGAAACCACAGCAAGTGTTCTGCTACAGAGCTGGGAATGAGAGTGGGGGGATTGGATCTCAGGAGCAGGAGGAGAGGTGTGGGTCTGCCTTTAGCCTACTTGTTGCCCTGGTAGGGGCAGCCTTTGGGTTAGCAGGGGGTGCCTGCTGGAGTTGGGTGGGGGAGGAAGGGTGGGAGGGAATGGTCTGTGGGATCCACAAGAGCAGAGGGAAGGTGAAGGGAAGGCTGCAGCTGGTATTCTGGTACAGCATTAGGGACAGAATGTGAGATGGAGTCTGGGCAGAACAGAGAAACAGGAGAAGGTTTGCCAAAAGTCACATATTTTTAATTGTGATGGTGGTTACAAGACTCTGTATATGGAAATAAACTTCATAGAGTTATAAAGACAAGTGTGTGCCTACACATACATAAATGTATTTAAAAATCATACACTTGAAAGGTTTGTATTCTATTAATAATGTCATATCAATGACAGCTTTGTGGCTTTGACATTATGCTATCACAACATAAAGGTCAGAATTATAGAACATAACACCATTTGAGTATATACTTTTTAGAGATAAAAGCATTTTAAAACATTGGCAAAACTCAAGTTTGAGATATATTATGAAATAGTAGTAGTACCGTTATTTTAATTTCTTAGTTTAAAACTGTAAGCAACAATCTTAATTGAGTTGACCTCACAAAAATCAGTGGTAGGCCAGGTTTTGCCCATTGTTTGCTGATATCTAAATTATATGGCAGTGTGCCCCCACATTGTTAATTTCATGGTTCCTGGTTCCTGGAAAGATCAGGTAAAATGTTTAAGTAATTTTTTAAAAACTGCCTTGTTATTTTCAGACCCAAACTATTCATGCCAGGTCTCCTCAAGACTAACTCCTATGCCTAGGTATGTCGGGGGAGACAGCCAGCCTCTCTCTCCTCATTGGCCTTGAAGTAGCACAAACGTGTTCCAGTTTCCATGGGAACCCTTGTTGGTGCTTTCTTCCTCTGTAGAGATGTACTGGAGAAGGGACAAGGAGGAATGGTGAAACATATCACGAAGACTTAGGGAAAGATGCCAGCTTGACCTAGGCCCTCTACATATATGTGACAGCTGTGTAGCTTTATCTATTTGTGGGAATCCTAACAATGGGAGCAAGGGCTGTCCCTAACATTTTGGCTGGCTCTTGGGAACCTATTCCTCATACTGGGTTGCCTTGCTCAGCCTAAATACTAGGGGAGGTGATTAGTCTTACTGCTCCTTGATATGCCATACTTTGTTGATACCCATGGGAGGCCTATCCCTTTCTGAACAGAAACAGAGGAAGAGTGGATGTGGGGGTGAAGAAGAGGAGGGGGGATTGGGAGGGGAGAAAGGAGGAGAAACTGCCCTTGGGATGTAAAATTAATTAATTAATTAAATACATTTGTTGACCTAAAGCTCATAATCTCTTTCCAGTAAGTTTAAAGTGTATTTTCATAAGACAGCCATTTCTTCACATCAAATTAATGTACATACACTGCAATTAGCATCTGTCCAAGGGTGAAGTTAATTATTGATTAAATAGTAATAGACTGCTCTTACTATTCCTATGGAGGACCATTTCCTAGAGCCACTATCCACATATTCAGTAGAGAATTCTTAGAGAATAATATGTAGAATGCATAGACTGTCTTCATTTATTTTATTCTATGACTTTGGAGTTGTTCTTCATGATGATTAATGATGCTGTTTTTGTCATATTGTCAAATGACTTTCTAAATATTTTCACTTGTATATAGTTTGGTGCCCTCAATCTTGTTCAAAGAAGCTTCTTATTGTTGTGAGTAGTGGTTAATGTAAAAAATTGTTAAATGTGCTGAGAATAAGGACTATGAGTGCTCAGTCATAGATTAGACCGCTATGTCAATCCCATCCAAGGCTTCAAGAACATCACAGGCAAGGGAATGGAAAGGATGTAAAAGCTGGAGGATGAGGAGACACACTTTGGAATGCTATTCCCTGGACGTGACATGGTTCATAGCAGCTATACAAGACCTATACAAGGTCAAGCCAGTTAAAAAGTACAGCATGGAGGAGCAGGAACTCCTGAGTATCTACCCCTAGCTGAGGAGTAGATAGTTTTAGCAGTTGATGGTTACCAGGGGAGAGAGAGTTAATTTTCTCTAGAAATGTAGCCATGGGAAGGTTGCCCATGCCTCAGTGTATGACTCCATACCCATGTGCATAGAGCAGTAGTAGCTGAACTCACTGGGTTATAAGAAAGAGGACATGAAGTTGGGAGGGAGATGTGCTAGGAGAAGTCAGAAGGACGAAATGAGGAGGATGAGATCAAGACACATTGTGCACATGTATCAAAGTTTTAAATAATAAATTAAAAATTGAATATATTTCACAAAGGAAATTTAATTCAAGTAATTATTAAAAGGTTATAATGAAAACAATGATCTAGATTTTATGAATAAAATAAAGCACATGTCCATTGTGAATTACATGTTTTTCATTGAGGTTTTTATCTTCTTTTCATTTTTTCTGACAGATTAATTTCGTGAAGGATGCCATGACCAACCATTTTTGTAATAAAAAAGACATATAAATAATGAAATAAATAAATCCACAGGATAAAAGCAAATCCCTTAAAGACATGAAAAGATTAACTTAGATTGAATAATCAAAGATAAATTTAGATATATAGTATATTATTTAATTATGGTGCTTTAGGAAAGTCTGCTAAACGATAATGTAGATGTTAATGCTTTTATCATGAATGTGCTTTTCCCATATATGGCTCAATTACTATGAAATATTTGAATTCTGAAAGACAAAAACTTACTCAATATAACAAAAGTAGTACATAAAAACATGTATGCCTCACAAACCCTGTTTCTGTTCATTAAAGATGAAGGAACTATATCAAAGTTATTTTTACATCAAAAGATTACAGAATAATAACTAAAGAAAAACCTTCAGATGTGGGAGGGGGACACAGGTGTTCAACAGATAAGGGAGGGGTGGGAGTGATGTACATAAGATGTTCAGGTACAAAAGTTTCAAAAATTTATTTAAAAATAGATCATAGATGTGCAGTACTGACAGCTAAATAACATTTAGTAAAATTTCTACAGATGGATACATGGAAGTGTAAGTGATGATATAATATTCTCAAGGAATTGCTAATGTTTGATTTAGGAGTGCATAATAACAATGTTCCTCACTCATCAGCAGCACTAAAAAGTGACAAGATGCCACATGAACTTTGAACAACGTTCTCAGAGGATAGCCAGTTGAATAATACAGTACAGTCTATAAATCCAGGATTCATGTGGCTGTGTAGCCACATGAGATATAAATTGTGATACACCTTAATTATGGACCAGAAATCAAACTTAAGTGATATCTGTCCATGTCTGATAAAATCCCTTTCCTTCTGGATTCAGAGAAGACTCATGCAAATAGGAAGTATTATCCTCTCTTTGGAAGCGCCTTCATAGAGAACTAAGAGAAGATGAAATAAAGACATTCAACAAACTGGGGAAACTGTGAAGCTCTTCATCTCCCTTAAGACAAGAAGAAAACATAAATGTTGTTCTTTTTTCGTCAGCATAAAAACTAGAAGCCAAAGCAGCTACCTGATGCCCACTGTGAGGATCCAGAAAATGCAAAAGCTGGCAAGTGGAAGACCCTGGCCGGTTGCCCGTGTTTACAGGTGGGTACCAGTGACCCTTGATTGAGAGACACATACCCGGCAAATGAAGTTAATTACTCCTAACACTACTGGGTCCTCCAGCAGGAGTGTTATTTAATTGGAATGTTAATCATCTAATGAAGACATTCATGTGAAATTCAACAATGCACTGTAAAGTATCATAGACTAACTTAATACATTCTCACCAAAAAATGTTTAACACAGACTTATATGCTTGTTTGTGTCCAACATTATTTTATATAACTGAGTGTCAAGGGGAGACTATTGCCCATGCTTACATTGTTGCCAACTTTATGTATCAGTTATATGGCTGAACCTAACAGACCAACTCCAAGGAGGATAATCAAGACCAAAAAAAATGTAAGATCGAATAGTAAAGTGATTACTGGCTTTATAAATGAGCCTATAGGAGACTCTTCAGTGTGCCCAAACAAAAGCTTTGGGGTTACAACAGCATCCTGGGAAAACTGACATTTGAGGTCCAAAATCTATGCTCAGCGAATGAACAGTTATTGTACAACATGACTGTTGGACACGCTAACACTGGCAGAAACATTCTAAAACACAGTTGCTCAAAATTGGCCTGGGAGCAGTTTGAACTATTTCCTGTTTCTCCTTCTGGGTCCTGAAATGTCTTTATCCTGGACAATTATGGCCTATATCTTTGTTGAAGCTCCATGAGAGTACACATTACAGTGACTCATATGTTCTGTATAAGGCCCAACAGTGCACAAATGTGGTGAAATGTTTAATTTTACAAACAGGTCTGTCTTAAAATTTAAAAAATCAATCAAGAGACAGCCTGAATTATCACACAGCAGCAATACACTGGAATGAGGAATTATGTAGTTTACATGGCTCAAGTGTCCTTGTCCTGGTGCAGTCCTCCGCAGCATTATCCCATGACTCAAGTATCAGGAACATCTCTTCCATCATGTTGTATATTCCAGCACTCAGGAACTAGTCTTAGCATGTGGATTTGTGTTACTTACTATACAGCCATACACACTGAGATCTACTGATGTAATCATATTATGCATTGCTGTATAAATATATACAGAACACATGAGTCATATGTAATATGATTATGAGCAGGACTTCTGCCTCAAGATAATCAGGAGGATGAAAATAACTGAGTATGGGTAGAGGAAGACTGACTGGGTTCTGGTGATTAGATACGCTTTATAATCTGCAGATAGGACTTTATTTCTTACTTTGGGATGTGGGTCTTTCTCTCTCTCTCTCTCTCTCTCTCTCTCTCTCTCTCTCTCTCTCTCTCTGTGTGTGTGTGTGTGTGTGTGTGTGTGTGTGTGTGTGTGTGAGAGAGAGAGAGAGAGAGAGAGAGAGAGAGAGAGAGAGAGAGAGAGAGATACATGTGATTTTGGTGTCTTTGCATACATATGTGTGATTGTACACTCCTATGCACATACTGAAGTCAAAGAATATTGAGTACCCTCTTCTACCATTCTCTGCCTGTTCCTTTAAGACAGGGTTTCTCACTGAACCCAGAGCTCTGCTGGTGGCCACAAATCCCAGGAGCCCTACTGTCTCCCCCTCCCCAAGCATCTTTGTTACAGGTTTGTGTGGCCATGCCTTTCTCTTTTACATAAGTGCTAGGGATTTGGATTCATTGCCTCATATATGAGGAACAAGAGCTCTTACCTATTAAGCCATCATCCCAGCCCCTATAATTTTTACTCTTTAGTTAAATGTTTCAAAATAAACACATCCAAAAGATTGTTTAAAAAAATATAAAAATGTTTGTTGTTCTCTCTATATATGTGCCTACACACATTTACAAACATGTACATGCATATAAGCATATATATATACATATATATATACACATGGACAGAGATGGAGGGAGTCAGAAGCATGCATGTTTGTGTGTTTGTATATAATAAGAATTGCTTTGTTTGGGTATTTTATGTTATTTTTTTTTGTTTGTTTTGAGTCTTTTTTGTCTCTTTGGGATTTTTCTTTTGAGAAAGAAAGAATATGAAATTGGGTGGGAAGGAGGTGAGGAAGATCTTAGAGAAGTTAGGAAAGGGGAAAACAAAATCAAAATACATTGTATCAAACATTTTTAATTAAAAAAGAATTGTATATGTATTTAGAGAACTCTTAATCATGTTGAAAATAGATAATATGATACTTAGAAGTGTAATGTAGGTTCATTTTGAGCCATTCTTGTCAGTTCTTAGAATTTATTCTATAAAACATGTACTATACAATTTAATAAATTATTTCCAAGTCATCATCATACTCCTATTGATAAAGACATTAACACAGTAGATATATGACTCATAGCCAGTAACAGTAACTCTAAAAATGACATCATTGGGATATAGCTATAATTACAACCTTTTTATATTCTTGGAACCTCAAAAATATTGATAAGTGAATCAAAATTAAATATACATTGCAATCTGTTGGAGATATTTGATTTTCTAGAAAGAAGGATTTATTGATGAACCTGTACATTCTCTAATCATTCAGTAGCACAAGCATTCTCAGCTAAATTAAGCCATATCACACCCATTTATGTTCACCTGCATGATATTTTAACAGATGCTGTCTTCCAACGCTTCTTCAATGCTTTCCACTCATGATACAGATATATAAATATATAAAATAAATATACAAGTAATCATTTATTGCTAAGTCATAAAGAAATCCATATTTCAATAATTCTTTGATGAAATATAATTTTACCCTTTAATTGAGCTTAAAATTTGTATACTAGTGAGATGGAATGTTCTTGTTTATTTTTACAGAAAAATTTAAATCTTGACTGAACATTTGATATAGAAGGATGTAGATTCAACATTTTTCAGATTTGGTTGATATTGTGAATTTATAATCATCAATGTGCTGATTTGGGAAAATGTACATTAAAAATAGTAGAAGTATTTTACATATGTTTAAAAATTGTTGAAAATCTCTCTTAAATTCAAGCCAACACTCTTTTAATATTTTTTTTGAAACGACCTAAGTCAGCAACCAAACCACATTTTTTAAATTAAATATTCTAACATGACTAAACCAAAAGATCTACTAATCTGACACTTTCATGCTGAGCAGGGACAGGAGGGATTATTTATAGCCTTTGTTCACTATAATTAGGCCATCATGTTTCTGACACAGTGAGAGTAAAGGAAGCCTTAAGTGAGATAGTCCTGAGTAAATGAGCATTGTTTATATGGGAACAGCTATGTCAAGGACTTCAGACTTCTGACCCAGGAGACAATTGGAAAGGCCATTACCTGTATGAGACAGGCTGAAGAGGGGTGGCAAAGGTCTCCTCCAGAGTCCAAGTACGAGTTTATGAAGGATAGATCACTGTGTGGAAGACTAGCAACTGCAGCTTCCTACCCCCCCATCCCCCCACCCTGGCTCTTTACAGCCTGACTGCTTGCATAAAGACCTCCCACAGAGACTACCTAGCCTGTGTTGTACCTAATAAACACTCTGGAGTTCCAGGCTGGGCAGTAGTGGTAGAGGTACCACCTGACCCATGATCCCTGTGTGCATCTGTGTGTCTGTGTCGGGTCTCTCTTCTCTTCATTCCAGCTTGGGTCTCTCCTCTCTTTAAGCAGCTTGGGACTCGGCACCAACAGGGCTGAAAAGAAAAAAAATCTGTGAAATAAAAACATTGCAATTGACAGTATATAATATTCTTGTTCTGTGGTGAGATGGCATGCTTTGTGTAAAGTACACATGTTGTGTGTTTGGCACAAAGGCACAGTAAATTCATATAATGAGGAATGCAAAAGCTACCACAAACAATTCAGACTCATTTCATGTTTGTTTTTGATTAACTTTTGGTCACTGGGTACTTAGAAACCTTTACATTTTTTACAACTGTCTCATTCAGTGATTCTCACATCTGGGGCTATAAAACACAGTTTAAGAGGAAGTGGAGTGAGGGCTGGAGAGATGGCTCAGCGGTTAAGAGCCCTTGACTATCTTCCAGAGGTCCTGATTTCAACTCCCAGCAGCCATGTGGTGGCTCACAACCATCTGTAATGGGATCCCCTGTGCATGAAGACAGAGCACTCATACATAAAATACGTGAGTAAATAAATCTTTAAAAAATAAAAAGGTGAAGTAGGTGTGTTCTACCTAATAAAAGCCTGTATATAAGTTGGTGACATTCTTGATAATTGTGACAAAAACTTAAATCAGGTGGGAAGGGTTTGTCCAAATAATAGAAATAATATTTTCTCGTGCTTAGAATCCTGTAATAGTCAAAACGTTATAGATGGGCCATCAAGAAATCTCAGTTAGAAAAGGAGCAGCTGCCAAGGCAGATGGCCTGAGCTTGACCCCTCTGACCTGCACACAGTTTGCACTACATGTACTCCCCCACATAAATAAGTAAATAAATAAAATTAATTTTTATTAACAAAGCTAACAATAAAGGATTAGAAAGAATGGAACAGGAGTCTGTTCAGTATAAGGGCTTTGGCAGAAATGTGTCACTGGGGTCCAACCAAGTTCTCTACAGTGACAAAATTCCATCTCCAGAGTGACAAGAGAAGAAGACAGGATTTATGAGCAAACCATTTAGATACAAACCTGGACCACCTGGAGGTTAGCATAGCACAGAGTGGAGTAATTGAGTGGAGATGTAGAGTAATGCCGCCAAGCAGGAAAGAGAAAACCAAGCAGGAGAATATGCTCAATGCCTAGCTCTCACAATGAGCAAGAGTTGCTGGTGAACCTGGACAGCATGGTCCAAGTTTCCTCTGTGCCCAGATTGCTCTTCTAGATAAGTGTCTACAGGAAAGGACAAACTCATACTGGATTTATTTTGGAGTTTCAACTCATTTGAAAAATAACTGTAATTGATTTTTTTCTCCCTAATTACTCAGGAAGATTTGAAGCATTTCTGTTCATTTTTGGCTATGGATATCCACCCTAATCTCTCTTCTAGACTACTTCCTCTGTCAGTCTGCATCCTTGAGATCTCAGAAGGCCTCATCCCATCAAACCTGATGCCAGTGCTTCTTCCCCAGCACTCCAAACCTTAAGAGGCTCTCAATCAGAACCTCCTGCCTTGGTCTGAATCCTATGGTTGTGTTCTTTCACTGGGGGTGGGGGGGGCAGTACAAAAATTCCTCCCACCACTCATTCTCCACATCCTCATTTCTTCTCCTGGCCTAATCTCATCATATAGATGTGCACATGGAAGGTGTGATTGATAATAATGGAATGGATATTAGGGGCATATATCTGGCTTTAGTAACTAATAGCTCTGAATAAAAGATGTGTTAAGAAGCAGTAACTGCTCCCCCCACTTGGCCCTTGCCACCTGTGGCAGGCTGGAGAGCTGACACAGCCCCTCACCAACTGCAGCACTTGGGAAAGTGGGCCCTGCACCTAGCCCGAGCAGAATAGTGGAGTTTACCCCTCTTGGCAAGGGCAAAGATGAGCCTGGATGTGAACATGGGAGATCTGCCTACCCCCATCTGCCCTAGGGTGGTGTGAGCGAGGGAGAGATGTTCCACCACCCCTCACCACTTATAGCAGATGGAAGAGCTGGCCCTGAGGTCATACAAATGGGAGAGCTGGCCCAGCACCTCACCAGGTGCAGCACTCAAGAGAACAGGCCCTGCACCTCACCTGGGCAGCACAGTAGAGCTGACCTTGCTGATTGGGGCTTGGATGAGCTGTTTTGGAGGGTGTGAGCTTAGGAGATCTGGCCATATCACTTGTTTGTCATGTGGCAGTGGGTAAGGGAGAGATGCTGCCCCCTTGCAGCCCACAGCAGGCAGGAGCTGGCCCCTGGGTCATGACAGCAGGAGAGCTGATCCTGCCTCTTACCAGCTGCAGCACTCAGGAGAGTGGTCCCTGCACCTTACCTGGGCAACACAGTAAAGCTGGCCCTAGTGGTGTAGGTTCAGGTGAACCAGATGAGGGTGTGAGAGCAAGAGAACCAGTCCCATCCTTTACTGCTTACTGCATAGGGTGAGCTGGCAAGGCGGTGCTTAAGAGCTTGCCCTGGTGGTGAGAATGAGAGAAAGCTGGTGGACTGACCAACCCAGCAACCAGCCAGGCTCAAAAGCAAGGCTATGAGTTGGCCCAGCCCAACATCCACTCCATCTATGATCTGCTTAGCACAT
Source organism: Peromyscus maniculatus bairdii (assembly GCF_049852395.1). NCBI lineage: Eukaryota > Metazoa > Chordata > Mammalia > Rodentia > Cricetidae > Peromyscus > Peromyscus maniculatus. Next base: position 76,706,967 of record NC_134853.1, read on the forward strand.
GAAGGGGCCAGTCCTACAGATCCAAAGCTGCAGGATCTCCAAAACACAGGATATCCAAGAGGAGTTCCAGTGAGGGCCCAGTATCAATGGCGTAACAGAAACCAGAGGCTTCAAATCAGACCAATGACTCATTGCAATGAACACTTGCAAGTAAAGATGTGTGGACTAAAGGGTATACTATGTGACTCACTGTGTCACACTATAGCTTTCATGATGAGATTTTTCTTTTTCTCTTTTTTTCTTTTCTTAAATTTTATTTTGTTTTATCTTGGAGTGAAATTGCAAAGGGATGGCGAGATGAGAGGGAGCTAGATGCGTGATGTGAAATCTACAAAGAATCAATAAAAATTTAAAGAAAGGAGGGAAAGAAGAAAGGAAGAGGGAAGGAGGAAGGAAGGAAGGAAGGAAGGAAGGAAGGAAGGAAGGAAGGAAGGAAGGAAGGAAAAAAAGTAACTATGATTCCTCACTACAGCACCTGATTCACTTCTGAAATATAATGTACTATGGTACTGGTCATAATAGTTGTGTTTTTCAACTTACTGAAATGTCAAATGACACTAGGAACTTTACTTGTTTATCACTAGCAAGTTAACTATGGCTTTGAAAGAATCAATAATCTAACTAAAAGTTGATTGGAGTTTTGGGAATAAAAATATATGTACCCTGGTCTCTTTGCTTCCCAAGTTTGGATGTAGTCATCCCTCCGTGTTTCCACATAGCCCACTGGAATGATGTACTTCAAATATCATAAATAATACAATTATAATGGGAGTCATGGTATTTGTGAGATCAAGATTGGTTTGAAGCAAACTATAGTCCTCAGTAAATCTAGCTGAGCATGACTAATAAAGGAAAAGAATAACTAGATCTCTCCCTAGTCAAGAATTTTTTTATTTTATTTTTTTAGATTATAATTTAATTACAACATTTCTTCCTTCATTTCCTCCCCCCAACTCCCCCCCCCATATATCCCTACTCACTCTCTTACAAATTCATGGCCTTTTAAAGTAATTGTTATTGTATGCATATATACATATTTATATACATGCATTGATAAATATAACCTGTTCAGTCTATATAATGCTACCTGTATTTATGTTTTCAGGGATGACCATTTGGACCTGGACAACCGAGTGGTGTATTCTTCCCAGGGAAGGCCACCTCTCCCACTCCCATATTTACCGAGTTGCTTGTAGTTCTTTGTGAAGGGTGGAGGCCTGGTGAGCTTTTCCCTGTGCAGTTTGGCATGTTTGTTGATGACCTCCTTATTTAGCTCACATCTGGGTAGTCATTGTATTGAGATTTTATGGGTGTAGCTTCTGACATTACTAGGAGATGCAATTTCACAGAAAAATCCCTGATCTTCTGGTTTTTACAATCTTTCAGCCACCTCTTTGGCAGTGTCCCTGAGCCTTAAGTGTGGGGGTGTTTGGTAGATACATCCAATGGGAATTGGCTCCACAACTCTGCATATTGATTGGTTGTGGTTTTCTGTACTGGTCTCCATCTATTGCAAAAGAAAGCTTTCCTTAATGAGGAGTGACAACTATATATATCTGTAGATACAAGGACAAATGTTATAGATTGTTGTTAGAGACTGCTGGTTTAGTAAATTAGTGGTTGTAGATTCTCCTCAATAACTTATTTCATTAGCACTGAGTAGTTAGCTTAGCTTCTAGAACCAGGCACAGTCTCCCTTTTGTTGAATGGGTCTTAAGTCCAATTGGAGAACTGTTGGTAACCACCACGGTACATGTGCCACTGCTGCACCCCTATGGTTGTGGTGCACGCTAGTGGTTGTTGTGGTTCATAGGCACCACAGCAGAGTAGGACTGTTGGTTGTCTCCCTCCTTTGGAAGCTTGCATAGCACTTTCTGGTACCGTGAAAGCTAGTCCTCAGGGAGGGGGCATTCAGGTCAGTTTCAACTCGGCAGTTTCTGGGCCCTGTTTCTGAAGTGCATGATGTCTTCAGCAGTAGGGACTTACCTTCCATCAATAAGAATCAGAATGTTTTCACAGATTTACCCTGAGTCAGTCTCGTGCTTGCCACACAAAATCCTGTGTTTAATGGCCTCCTTATTGAATATACTTTTGTTTCAGTATGTACTTTACAGCAGCTTTAACATCCTTATTCCTCAAGCTGTAGATAATTGGATTTAGCATTGGGGTAACTACTCCATAAAATAAAGAAATGATCTTATCTGAAGTTTGGAACTTGTCTTCCCCAGTCAGATCTTGGGATTTGGGTTTTGCATACATAGAGAAGATGGTACCATAAAATATGACCACCACTGTCAGGTGGGCTGAGCAGGTGGAAAAGGCCTTGCGTCTCCCTGTAGCTGAGTTCATTCTCACGATGGTGTGGAGGATGAACATGTAGGAGAAAAAGATGACCAGTAGTGGAAGAACCAGGAAAGCCATATTTGATATCACCATGGTAATGATATTGAGAGATATATCAGCACAGGCTAGCTTGAGGACAGCTAAGACCTCACATGTAAAATGGTTAATAACGTTATTCCCACAGAAAGGCAACCGCATGGCAAGGGATGTCTGCACGAGTGAATTGATTCCACCAGAGAACCATGATACAGATGCCATTGACACATACACTCCTTTGCTCATGATGATGGAGTATCTCAAAGGGTTGCAGATGGCCACATATCGATCAAAAGCCATCATGCCAAGAAGCAAACATTCTGTTGATCCCATTGCAAATCCAAAGAACATCTGCACTGCACATCCAAAGAAAGTAATGTTTCTTTTCTTTGAGATTAGGCTCACCAGCGTTGAGGGAACAGAGGAAGTTGTGTAGCAGATATCCAGGAAAGAAAGATTGCCCAGGAAGAAGTACATAGGTGTGTGGAGACGGGAGTCAAAGATGCTTGCTATGATCAGAACACCATTTCCAGTTAAAATCACTAGGTACATAGCCAGAACAAGAGCAAAGTAAATGATCTCAGTCTTTGGGTATCCAGAAAGACCCAAAAGAAGGAATTCGGAAACAAATGTCTGGTTATTTTCATCCATGCCATCCACTTTCAGCCATTATTGGAAGACCCACCATGAAACAAATCCAATGCCCCCAAACAAGTGGTACAAAGTACCTGAAAAATCATTGTTAATGTATTAGAAAGAGTTCATTTTTGAATCTCTGACATTAATATCTTCAATAATGTGTTATTAGAATATAGTAGAATTGGGCATCTTGGAAATACAGTTGACCATTGCCAACATATGACTATCAATATCAAACACACATTCAAAAGCAATGCTTTCTGTTGTTGAGAATACTTTATTCCTAAGTTTATGTTTCCAAAACCCCTGTTACCCACCACATACCTGATTTCTTCATTTCATCTGTCCTAATAAGTAAGCAATGGAGAAGACACACAATGCAAAAAGTCTACTCAAAAACACTGGCATATGAGTCAGTGATTGACAATAGTAAAAATATTATAGCAACTTTGACTTTTTAAATAATATTTTTTATTCCTGATGTAACAAACAGTATTAGCCCTTTTAATAGTTTTTATCAGTATGTATTCACAAGAAACTAAGTGGTGTAAGCTAAAATTTAGCATCAGATCAAAAGCATAGCTGTTGTCTTCACATTTCAACCCACTTTTAGCATCTTGTATGATTGTTCCTATGACAAGACCATTACACAGACATGCTCCACAAAAATGTGATGGAGAGTCTTGGTAAAGCATAACACATTCCTTTCTTTCCTTCTGCAACATGAGAGTCCATCTTGGTGATTTACTTGTTTAAGTCAATTTGACGATGGTAATAATGTGAGGCTTATATGAACGCAGAGTTGGTGGACTAAATATTTCTGATTTGCTTCTGATTCAAAACCATTTCCTTTTGACACATTATATAGACTGATATAGCAACCTTCAGAAATTCAAGAACAATAATTCTCTTGCATTTTATAGACAACTCTAGATCTACATAATGTTAAATACTAAAATTTATTTAAATATTTAAGTGCAGAATCAATTTGTACCAAACTATGAAAATGATTTTAGAATGTTGTTAATAGACTACTTTGAAGCCAATCACATTCCAAACACAATAAGCATAAACGAAGGAATAAAGGAAGGCATTGTCATTGTGGGGTTGACAATTCTACTTGTAATGTACAAAAAGTACATAAAAAGATATATTATGGATGTTTATATACTGTATCTTAGGTCCAAATTGTACATTTTCTGAGAAGGTTGATGTTTATGAGAAATAAATCATCAAGGGAGACTCAAAGAATCATTTTGGACATTCTGAATCTAGAGACATGGAAAGGATCAGATGGGTATGAAAAAGAAAAGAAAATGGGCAACTGTAATGTGAGAAGCTGAGCCACAGTTAGTTAGGAGGCAGATTGCCTGATATTCATTTTATAGTCTATATTCATTCACACTCTCTGTGAGGGTGTGATGGCAAACAGATCTGGGAAAGAAGTAAATGGGGCCATAGAAAGCCCCTGACAGTGGAGGAACTTGGAACTACTACCAGTTGAGGGCTTATCAATAGAAAAAAAAAATGGGACAAGTCAGCTTGTGACCTGATTTCAGCTATCCCCTAACCCTAACAGCACATTATATGATATTATGAGACTTAAAATGGAAAAGTAATTAGGAGACTTGAGCTATTGAGTCAGTGGAATTGTCACTGACTGCTGAATAGATTATAAAAAATCACTCTTTCTGTAATCACCACTAGGTTTGACTACAGCAAAACAATCACAAGATGCAGCCCTGCGTGGGTGACTAGTTTAGAGAATTCCAGCACATGTGACATATGTTGCTCTGTGTTAGTAACTCAGAAAATTATTAAGCAAATATTTTTAGGAGTCAGACATCCCACTAAGTAGGACTGCCCTTTGCAATGAATTAATTTTTAATAGTATTCAACACATTTAAATGTTGAAGAGAAAGATATTCGATGGCAGTTTTAGAAGTAAAAAAAAAAAAAGTAATCCCAAAGAGATTAGTAATTTATATTATTGATTCAGTTTAAGAACAGAGCATCAGAAGAGGAAGAGCAAGTAAAAAAAGAGAGAGATGGGGAAAGGATGAGGAAGGGAGAGAGAGAGAGAGACAGATGGATACAGGGACAGAGACACAGACACAGAGACAGAGACAGAGATGGAATGCTGGAAGTAGTTCTCTAGGCCTCAGTCAAATAAATAACAGCAAGAGGCAAGAAATGCCTGACAACACTGCCTCACCTGACTGGTCCCTAAAAATGTCTAAAGAAATCCTGTTGTCAACAACAGGGAGCGGTCAACAAGATGCACAGAGAAATTAGTCTCGATGGTGAATCAACTCTATTGATTAAACAGTGTCCAGAGAAGGGGGACAATGATTTTATACTTATCTAATAGTACCTGATAAAATGAAATTTCACTGTGAGTCAATTTCAGAAATTGCCCAAGGACCACTGGACCACAGACATGAGCAGAAGGATCAGTCCAGAGAAATGAAAAAGGAAGAAGACAGGTTAACTCACCAAGACACATGGCCATGCTCCCAGTCAGATCATTTTGGAGGCCAGGCCTAGGGAGCGCACCTTCCTCACGCAGACAAATGTCATGATGATTCATCTTAGATGATCTGAATGGCTTCTCCAGTCACTGTCCCAGCCTTCCCCTCTTGGGGGGAATTCTTCACTACTCAGATCCACCCGGAACCAAGCATGTCTTGCTGTAGTTGCCTTCTGCTCCTGGCACTCTGAGTGGGTTCCCTCCTGTGTGAGAGAGAAGTAGAGTCAGGAGGGAGGAGCTTGTCTCTCTTGCTCAGACCTTTACTCCTAAATCAAACACAGTGACTAGACACAGTGCAGGGTTTTAACTGAACATATAAACTTTGACTTCCTAGACCTGCAGCATTTATGGATTCAAGTCCAGGGCAACTTAATGTGCCCAAGTTGTTGGCTTGCGGCAGACTTTAATCATTTTTCAGCTTCTTTTAGTGAGTACTAACAAGTTACAGTTGTAACTAGGTAATCACCGGATTAAGCACTGGTGATAACAGGGGTCACTCAACACTCACTGAAATACATATGAAGTAGGTTTAGCATCTAGGAAGAGTACTCAGACTGGAATCATAGCCTTGGTTTGAGGCTCCCTTTCATTTTATAATCTGTCTTCTCATTTTGAAAATGGCATAAAAATACCTTAATCTTTTCCACAGATTACATATTATAACAAAAATAGAATCCTATGTAGAAGTTTCTTTAAAGATTAACATACATAAGGATTACAATATAAGGTGATAATTTACAGAAGTATTTGGGTAAATAAATTGCTTCCTATTTGGCTTCAGGACATTTGTATGATTACTACATGATGGCTAATGCTTTTAATTACAAAAAGACTCTCATTGACTCACCCTTATAGTGATGGATTTCCACTGCCTTATAGGAACCAGTTACATTTTTTTTATAGAATTAGCTTCAGTATTTGGAAGGTTCAACAAATATTCCAGTTTCCGTAGATGTGTCAGAATAAATATTTATTATGCAACAGCTATTATAATTGTTCCCCAAATCCCAAAGCAATTTAAAGTTGGGAGTGAGAGGATCTGGGATAGAGAAACTTCTTGTGCGATAGGGACAGTGTCTCACACACCCAATTACATGCAGTAGAAAATGTACTGTAGCTGAGCTAACACCTAAGGGGGAAATAATATTCTCCAGCCATTGTGGCTTTGGGAAAGGGCAGCAGATACACAGCTAGCAAACTCTGAAGAGTGGGAGCTTCAGTTTAAAACATATCTAGAAAAGCACAGTTAATATAAGAGATTAGTGATCCAAACAATGGTGGGTATTATTAAATATAATAACTGAACAAGTGCCTTGGGGGCTAGAAGGATTGCTCAACAAATAAGAGTATTACTGCTCTTGAAGAGAATCTGAGTTCAGTTCCCAGTATCCATGTCAAGCAGTCCACAACTGCCTGTAACTCCGATTCTAGAAAAATCTGATGCCTTTCCACAAGCACTTGCACTCACAAGACACACACACACACACACACACACACACACTACATACAATATATACACCGTTTAAAAATAAAATATTTTTAAATTATTTTTTTAATTTTTAAAATGAAAAATAAAATATTGATCACAAATTGGTGCATTGTCAATTAGCATTTTCTTTACTATCTCTTGATTTATTTGTTACATTAATGTCGTGGATGATTCCATCACCAGCCATTTTTCAATCAAAAAGAAAGTAATATAATAAATAAGCCTATAGGATATATTGAATTCATATGTTAAGATCACAAAATTTGGATGTTGGTTTTTAGAGAGGGAGTTTGTATCCATAGTAAATAGTTTGAGGCAGATCCAGTAATTATTAAACCAAAGCATTTGAGGAAAGTCTGTGAAGTGTGTATATACAGAGGTTCACTGTAAAGCATTTAAGTTCTGAACATCATCAGTTGCTTAGCAGAGCAGGCATAGTATTGATACATCCAAAAACACAAAAACATACAAATCTCAAAAAAAAGAAACACACACACAGAAATACAGAAAGAAAAATTTGTACAAATGCTATGGTAGAATTCAGCCTTTCAAAGATGAGTAAGTTAGGATGTGAAGTGTTAAAGTGTTTTGAAGTCAAATAGTGGTATTTGAATAAGTAAAAACTATATAAGCCAAATAGTCAAGATAACAAGTACTGAGACCCTAATATGCTTTCTTTACAGCTTTCCTATAAATTTTAAACTGTTCTAAAATTGCAAGATAATTTAAATAAATATAAAATGAATCCATAAATTGTTTATATTTTTAATTTAGAATTTTAAGCTGAAAATCCATAAAAGCCTGATGGTTCTACTTTCTATAGTAAGCAAACTGATCTAAAAAAATGGTGAAATAAAGTTCAAAGTCATAGTGTCTTCTAATATTTTAGTCAGTAGTAACTACAAAGTTTAATATTCAAGGTGATAAATAACCCTAAAATATGACAATCAACATTAATTCATATTTTTAATTGATTTTACATCCCACTTATTATGTCAATTTGATGAAAACTATTTCCCACCATAAGCCAGTTCTCTGGACACTGACAATATGCCTTTTGACGTAGCAATTTGCAAGGAACTAGGATCTAGTAAAACAAATGTATATTGAATGTACATGGCATATGAAGTTCACATTGCTGTATAAGGAAAATCTTCTTACAAAATGCTTAAAGTGGCAATATATTTTCCAATTCATACAATTTAAATAAAATGCCAGAAAATCTTGTTACTTTAGTAGAATATATTTGTATCAAGATTTTAGAGTGGAATTTGAACTGTGAAATATGTACTTAAGTATGTATATAAATAAAATTATAAAAAAGAAATAAAAATGACTTGTTTAATATACATTTTCTTTTCCAAACAGAGAGTGTGATTCATTTTTTGAAAAGCTAATATCTATAATATCATATTGATTTATTATAGCCAGGTTTATACCAGCACCAAGAGATACTTTTAGTCAAACAATATTTTACCTTCATTTTCTACGCAACACTTTTTCAAAGTAATACCCAACAGAATCTTAGAGTTCACAAACTATTCTCATATTCATAACTGCATTTAGAAATATTTCTGAATGTCTATTATCGGCAAGACAATGAAGTCGTTATAATCTCTCTCCTTGGGTTTTTAACACAGTGGGATAAACAGACATATGAAGAACTGAATATAATACAACTTGATGAACAGTTGAAAATTATTTATGAGCAATCTTCTTGCATTTCGATAGTAATTTCCTCTCACTCACTTTAATGTACCCAGTAATTCTAAAAGAGCACAAAGCAGTTCATTAGACTTTAGTGCCTTATGAAACTATCAGTGTACAACTTAATAGCACAACCCCACATTGATGTGTTCACTAGTTTCCCACTAGCATAATGTTTATATGTCTCTCCAATCTGCCTACAAATTGAGTCTCTGTACCATTACTAGCTTCATTTTACCCAAAATTGACCAGTGTCTTTACTTTGATATTGAAATAATTTTGTTCTCATTTTAATCTGAATCATTTTTTCTATTAGTCAAAGATTGATTGATTAGAGTGGACATTTACAAAGCTAGCTTGCTGTTTCTTTAGGTTGAAGGAAATCATGTATGTTATGCCTTTCTCCAACAATATATTTTTAAAATCACGTGTTGCTCACCAACTCCAATACTAGAAATATTAAGTTTTTAAAAAGAAAGGCAGACAAAATTTGACTTTAAAAATGTGCAGAATATAAAACATAGAAGGTGGGCCAGTCAGATTGCTCAGCATGTCAAAAAACCACTTGTCGCCAAACTTGATGACCTGTGGTCCATCTCAAGAACTCCCAGCAGAAGGAAACACGGGGTCTTAAAAGTTGTTCTCTGATCTTCAACAGGAACTATGGCATATGCATGCCTATAGAACCATGTGTACATGTGCACACACAGACACACACACACACACACACACACTAATTGATGTTTTTCTGTTGGCTTAGTGGCTACACATGAATCTATTGATATTTTAATTATTATCTGCTGCCTCAAGGCCCCACAGTCAGCACAGCACAGGTCATTCAGGCTGTGCCCCTGCAGGGCTTCAGGTCCTGTGGCCCAGCTCTGCCTCAGGTGCCATATATAGGTTTAAATTAAGTCTCTATTGTTCTATTCATCAATAAGACTTGGAAGTCAAAGGCTGGTGTGAAAACCTGATATCTCAGAGAGACTGAGTAGCAACTAGCTGACCTTGCTTTTTGGCTGTTGACACAGCAAGAGACACTTCTCTTTCCTCATCCCAGAATCAAAGGATGCTCAAACTCTACTCTCTGTCCTTTCCTTCCTTGTGTGTCTTCTCTATCCAAATTGCTGGCTTCTCTATGGCTAATTGTGATCAGCTAGTCACTGATTCAAGGTAAACTTTATTGACAGCCTGGAGTGTTACAGTGTGAGCAAACCAGATAATGATTAATTAAAACCTAAAGAAAAACAAAGAACAAAGAAGTTAAAGAAGTACTCAAGAGAAATTTGAGTGGTTTCAAAGGCAGAGAAATACAATTAGCTAGGATGTATGGATCTGGCTAATCAAGCATAAAAAGTATTTTGAAGTTTCACCAGCATGCTGCAGAACTAACAGAAACAGATACTTGGTTTTTTTTCTTTTTAAATTTATTTTATCACATACCTGTGAAGTACCTCTTGGAGCCTGGTGAAGAAAATCAACATTTCATGTAATGAAGAGACAAATGAGTGTAATAGCTGTGTATTTATAATTATGAACACCTAGAAATTGACACTTGGATGATACTAGGGTGAAGTGTCCAAATTTGTGATCAACTTATTACCAGAGTCTGAAATGCCACTGAAGACATTCTGTGCTTGCTTGTTTATAGTAATAACCTGTAAAGGTCTCAATTTCTTTCATGCCACATTTTGTATATATGGCCAGTGAGTAGTAATGACTCTAACTTTGGCTTTTCTGAGGTCAAATACTTCAAAATCTATCTTGATGTTTAAAATAATTGACATTAACTTATCATGAACTGTTTCATAGAATTATCAGTCTTGGGGTTTTCTTTTTGGGTCAAAGTTGGTGACTATTGATTCATTCTCCATATTTGTTAATGATCTATTCAGATTATCTGTTTCTTCATGATTTAGTTTGGGTACAGACTCACTTCTTCAAGACTAACCAATGTGGGGCATATTGTGTGAGAATCCCTCAGGATCCCTCATACTTCAGTAGTATCAGGTATACTGTCTTCTCCTTCAGTTATATTCCATTTACATGAATCTTGTCTGGCACTTTTAGTTCCATAGAAGGCCTATGACTTTTGTTTACCTTTTAAAAGACAAGTCATAGTTTCACCAGTTTGGGCTACTGTTTATATACTCTCCACCCCACCCATTTTTGCTCTGATATTTCACTATAAGGCCAGAAAGCCTATAGAATAGCATTCCTGATTAACAATGATATAAAGTTATCAACAAAATGCTACCAAATCCGATGTAGCAGCATATTCAAAGAAATATATACCATGACTGAGTGGGGTGTATACTTGGGGTGCAAAGATGGTTCAACCCATTATTAATACAATATCACACTGACAGTAAGAGTTATTACTCATAACATTAATTTCAAATTATGCAAAAATTATTGAATTAAATGCAATATCCTTTTATGATTAAAAACTTCTTAAATTTACATAGAAAAAGACTGTACCTCAACTAATGACAAACCTGAGGTAATATCATAGTTAATGGGGAAACAGTTTTTAACTGTGAATTGAAATAAGTTATGGATGCTCACTCTCATTAACATCTTCAACTGAAATAATACAGAACTGCTACACAGGCCACTTAGGCAGGAGACACAAATAAAAGGCATCAAAATCAGAAATAAGCAACTAAAATTATTGGTGTTAATAGGTAACATATTGAATATATGCTATATAGGTAAAATATATATTCTATAAAATAATCAATATATTACTAGGATTAATAAACTTGGTATTGTGGGAGGATACAAAATCAACATACAAAACTCATTTGTATTTTGTGTACTAATAACGGACTATGATAAAAAGAAAATTAGAAAAGAATTCTCTTTATAATACCAGGAAAGTACACTTGTAAATCATTATAAACAAGGATATAAAATATCTGTACACAAATTTATAAAATAGTGGTAAACATAAAATTGAAGAAGACACAAACAAATGAAAAGAAAATCTATGTTCATGGACAGTAAGAAGTATTTGTTATATTGCCCAAAGTAATCATATAATTCAATTTAAAGTCTATACAAATTTGTATAGCACTCTTTACAGAAAGAAAAAAACATCCTACAAAACACATGGAGCCACAAGTAACCTTACATAAGAAAGATACTTTCCCTCAGGGCCCCTCTTTACTATAATTTTTAGTGTATGTTCATGTACAAAATGTCTGGCTTTGTTAAATCTCTGTACATGAGTATCTTACAATTTGCTTATACTCAACACCAATTTCTCTCTCTCTCTCTCTCTCTCTCTCTCTCTCTCTCTCTCTCTCTCTCTCTCTCTCATTCCTCTCTTCCACTATCACTGGTCCCCTTCTTCCTCTCAGATATTCCCCTATTCTATTCACATGTCATAGTCAAGTATATACACAAAGATATAGAGAAAGACAGAGATAAAAATTCCACAAGTAAAACAATATTAGTCTTTTTTAAAATTATAGAATTGATAGTATGTCAAGCTGAAAATAAGAATCAGGAAATTTCAAACAAGTGATATTAAGTAGTTTACATGTTTTTTCCTGTAGACATATTAAGGACAATTGTTTAAATGATCTCCATTACCTTGCAAAACTAAGCATAATTCTAAGGAAATGACATATAAGAATGAGGATGAAAATATTTAATAAATCTATGCAAGTGTTGTACATCAGAATAACTGCCTTCACAAACAAGTAGAATGATCATAGTAGTATGTATTAGCTAAGCATTGCCTGTTTTATATCAGAGAGAAAAGTAAAATCAAAAAATCAAAAGTCATCTTAAACACTTGAAACTTCACAAAACAAGGCCTGAGAGCATCACCATTGCTATGGCTGTGTTTACTGTCATAGTACGTGACTGTTGAAATGGTTGGTATGCCATAGTCTTTGTAATATATTCTCACCATCACTTTTGTTAAGAAGTGATCTATGAGATAATAATGTACATTAAAATTAACTAGATATATAATTAGTGTGATGTTGTGGAATATTCCTTTACAATGTGTGAATATGTCACTGTGATTGGGTCAATAACAAAACTGACTAGCCAATAGCTGGATAGGATAAGGTTAGGTGGGAGAACCAGACTAAACACACTGGGAAGGAGGGCAGAGTTAGAGGAGTCACCAGTGAGACACAGAGAGGAAACAGGAGGTGCAAGATGAAAGAGAGGTAAGACACCACATGGCAGAATGTAGATTAATGTAAATGGGTTAATTAAAGTTGTAAGAGTTAACTAACAACAAGCCTGAGCTATTGGCCAAGCATATTAATATAATATTAAGTATATTAATATAATTCTCCATGTCCATTATTTGGAAACTGGTGGGTAGGAAAGGAAAGTCCACCTACATGTATAGTAAAATGAACGAGATACATAAATTAGTGTGATAGTTTGAATGAGAATGGCCCACATAAGCTAATATATTTTAACATTTGGTTCCAATTTGGTAGAACTGTTTGGGAAGGATTAAGAGGTGTGTAACTGGGCATCGACTTTTGGGTTTCAAAAGTCCATGCCATTCCCATATTCATCTCTCTCTCCGCTTCCAACTTGTAGGTCAGAATGTAAGCTCTCAGCTGCTGTTCCACCTTCATGCCCACCAGCTGCCAAGGTACCCATCATAATTATCATGTACTCACCCCGTGAAACTCTAAGCAACCCCAATAAATTATTTATTCTTTAAGATGCCTTTGTCACAGTATCTCCTCATAGCAATAGAAAAGTAACCAAGACAACTAGTTTGGAGGAAGTAGTTATATATAAATTCTTAACAGAGGGAAAGGAAGAAACAGAAAGAAAAATGGAAGAAGATAAAAAAAATTCTACATAATTTTAGTTTTAATTCAGAGCAAGTGTGCCAGACATTCTACTGTATTCACATCCTATTACTTCTTAGGAAACTTTCACAATAATATTAAAAGGCATATTCTAATTTCATATTTTATGGTTGAAGACACTAAGTTTTAGAGAGGTTAATTCAGGCTGTAAATTATACAGATAGGTTTCTTTCCTCTTGAAACCAGTAGTCAGCAAGAAAAATACTCTAAACTCCAATTACATTTACATCAGGAAAACAATTTAATTTTATTCCGGCTTCCTTATATTTTTCAGAAGGGGAGCATGGGAGTAGCAGACAAACATGGTGATGGAGCAGTAGCTAAGAATTCTGGAGAATGCAAACCAAGGAGGCATAGGAGTTCACTCAAGAACAGGTTTGTTTGGGATGACAATGGATCACCAAGTTCATGGTATCTAATGTAGAGATGTGAAGTTACATGTTATGATAGGTATTCAGTTTGAGTCTGCACATAATATTATTGGTGATGTAAAAATAGCTCTTGCCAGTGTATGATAAAAAGCATAGCAGTCAGTTGTTACTAGGCTCATGTGAACTTGTTGAAATATTTAAGAAGATGGAGCAGGAACATGAAAATGGACCCTAGAAGTCATCTGTCTGACTCTACTTAAGTTGTCTCAGAAATCTCCTCAGTCACCACAACAGCTGACCAATCAGCTACAGACTTGGAAACTTCAGCTCACAGCTCATCTGCACATATCGCTGTTGGTGCTAAATCCATCTTAAAGTCAAGATTTGTGTTCTACATTTGGAACACATATTCAGTTTCACTCAAATCTATATCTCCCAAGTTGCAATTCCTAAGACCCAAAATAAAGTTACTTGATTACTGATCAACAGTTACTGAAAGGCAAGAGAATTAAGAAATCCTAGGACTATTTTATTGAGACTTTTTTTCAAAGCTATTGACTGAACACGTAGGTACATTCAGGAAAGTATAATGAACAAGTCCTATGCCGATTATGACAGAAGCATGGATAATAACTTCCTTTTTCTTGATCTCATGATTCCATCATCCTCCTGAGCAACTCACATGATCTCTGTACTATACACTCAGGCAATGGACAATAAGCATTAGGACCAATTGATTTAATAAAACAGAAAACCAAATAACTAAGCTACATCATGAGTTTTCAGTGTAACATATGATGTGGAAGATGGGAGGTTGAAGAGGATTTTAATACAGTGAAGAGGTTGAATGTACGGTCAAACTGCTTAGATTGGCATCTTACTAATCTACAGACTATCAAAGATTTTTACCTCTGTGAACCTCATTATTCTCATTATTTGTGAAGATTCAACATCCTAGCTCATCAATCCTTATTTTTCCAGCACACCTTTCATTCTAAAGAAAGTACACTTAGATAAGCAAACCAAGGAGGCAGAGAATTTTCACTCATAAACAGGTTAGCTCAGGGTGACAGTGAATCACCATGTTCATGGCATCCAGCTAAAAATAGACTTACAAATTCATATGCTGTTATGTGCATTCAGTTTGGGGCTATACATATATGATTGGTGATGCAAATACAGCTCTTGCCAGTGTGTAAAATGAGAGAGCAATCATTACTAATCTCTAAGACTTTAAGAGAGGAAGGGAGTCAGGCGGTGGTGGCACACACCTTTAACCCCAGCACTTGGAAGGCAGAGCTAGGCAGATCTCATGATTTCAAGGCCAGACTGGTCTACAGAGCGAGGTCCAGGACAGGCACCAAAACTACACAGAGAAACCCTGTCTCGAAAAAAAAAACAGAGAGAGAGAGAGAGAGAGAGAGAGAGAGAGAGAGAGAGAGAGAGAGAGAGAGAGAGAGAGAGAGAACTAATAGGAGAGGCAAAAAGTCTGTCAAGAGTAGGAAGGGAGCCATGACAGTGTAGACTCTCAGAGATCACCAAGAAGAGTCTCATAAAGTCCAAGAGGGAATATGCTAACTCAGGGAAGTAAATTGGATGATGCTGAGATCAGATATTATTACAGAGAACACTATAAATGATTTTGGTAGTGGTTCCTCTGGGACAGTGGCAGAGTCACAAGTAGTAAGTTCAATGCTGTCATGTATCAGTGAGACTTTAACAAAGATCAAACCAACCATCTCCCTGAGATCAGATGGGGACAGCTCTTTTAACTAACTCCACCCAATATCCTTGAAGTTTCCTATTGCAGAGTAATTAAAAGTGAAGCTATCCCCTCTCCATTGAATATTCCATTTTGCAGGGAAGGAACCCCTTAAAAATGTTATTCTACAGATAGATGTATTCCTCATAGAAACTAAAAATATTCAAATTTATACAGTAAGGTACAGAGTTTAAATAGTTCAGTGGGGATTGGAACAATGGGTTCCTAAATTCTTATTCCTATTGCCCCCACCATATAGGCCCACTTTGTGTTTTCATCTGATGAAGACCTATTAAGACTTCATTCTTTAGTAACTAGATAATAACAGTTTTCAGTTTTCTTATAGATAAGACTTTGACCATGTAAAACAAGGTGCTTTCAAGGGAGCAGCCAGCATAGGAAGTCCCCATTTCTTTTCTGCTTGTTATCTCATAGCCTGGTAATCCCCTCCCACAGGAGTACAGAACATAGTCAGTATTTATACCTGAGCACAGAACTACATCTCAGAGGATGTCATTATAAGTTTACTGACCTACTTCTGTCTGAATCAAAGGTACAAATGAGTTACATAAGGTGGGATCCCATGTGCCTGTTAACAGCCTAAAGTCAAGCTTTTTAAAGTGAATGGGTAACTTTAACATCACTTTTTCCTCCACATGTTTTTTAGAGGGAATCTAGATAAGGGGGTTCCTAAGAGTTTGAGTCAGTCCCTTAAGTACCACTAAATAGGAGTAAACTATATGAGGATATCGTGTGAAAAAGCAAACCATTCTAGGCATATTTCCAGAAGGTCATTCAGATTGGACTTAGGAAATGAGACATATCCCAATAAGCACAGAACTGGAGTGTTCAATTACTAAGAAAAGAAGCATGGCAATGTGTATCTTTCTTAGAAACATAGAATTAAAGATTCATCCCAATCCCCACCCTCCATATCACTTTATATCCAGTCTGTTATACCCGAATACACTAGTTGCATAGCTGTGAAGATTATTTGAGGTTTTGGCCTCAGACTGCAATAAAGTGTGCAATTGGTTAATATTCATCACAGAAAATAATTCACAGATTTATTTGGCTTTGAATGGACCCAATTTGGGGGAGGGGGCGAGGGGGTGTTTTTTTCTTCTGCAATAGTCAGTCACATGAATTCAAGACAATCAGGAGACACAACCAGACAAAACTCAATACAAATTAAGAGATTTGCTTTCTAACTTAGACTTGTATAATCTAATGACATTTAAAGAAAAAACTCAGAGCCAAAATCATGAAAAATGGCAAATGGAGACTAATGAAGAAATGATCACGTTAATCAGTACATTTGTGTAATAAGAGTATGTTTCATATGGATTCAAAACCACTGTGAAATAATCAGTGTCACAACAGGAAAAGGCTGTGTGATTTTTTTCTTTTGTTTCATTTGAGACTCAAATGAAAAACAACATCAAGACTTCTTAACGATGACTTAGCAATAAGGCATGAATGAGAAGATTCACTTAGAATACATTTATGTTGACTATAATGCAGGAATCTTTAGGCAATACAATGGCTCAGTGGACCTTGCCACATAGCTTGATGGCCTGAGCTTGATCCCTTGGATCAACATAGTGTAAGAAAAGAACTCTGGTTGGTTGTCCTCTAATGGCCAAATTTGCACTTACACATACATTGCATGCACACATATATAAGTGTAGTACAAGCCTCTTTACCATTTGTTGCTCAAATTTGTGATGTAGTTTTACAGGACTCTAGAATGACTCAAATAAGCATACAATTTTAAATTAAAAATTTAAATTAAAACTCTGGCCGTAGTCACAACTAAAAATTGATCAGTATCTTTCTCCTTGACATCTGGTAGCACTTAACACAGAATACAGTGTGAGAGGGCAGTTGAGTCATGCTGATCTGCCAACTCCAGTGCTTTGTTTTGTTTTGGTTCTGTGCCACCCCACGCTCTTCACCCACCTATGCTCCACACCAAGCTCTAGGAGACACAAGATGTGAAAACAACCCTAGCCATAGATGAAACACTCAGTGTGTCACTAACGAGAATAGATGTTACATAATCAGTGTATACCAAATTCTATGGTTGGAAGACAGTGCTCACAAACCACCAAGTCATGCTGTCACTCCCTACCTTAGCATGCATATGAAACCAGGCACTGAGATGGGGTGACATAAGACAACAACTTCTGTGAGTATGACGTAGACAACAACTCAGAACAGAAGCCCAGCTGGCATGACATATATGAAGTTGAATAGTAGTTTATATTATTTCATCTCCTAAGAAAATCCACCACAATATTATCTGTAGAATATGCTGAAGAAGACAGAAACAGAGGCTGAGAGACTCAATAAGAAAATTTTAGAAAAATGCTAATTTAAAAAATTTATTTTTGAGCCAGGTGGTGGTGGTGCACACCTTTAATCCCAGCACTTAGGAGGCAGAGCCATGTGGACCTCTGTGAGTTGGAGGCCAACTGACAGAGCAAGTTCCAGGATAGGCTCCAAAGCTACACAAAGAAACCCTGTCTCGAAAAAAACAAAATAACAAAAAAAATTATCTTTGTTTTAAAATATTTAGTTGTCAAATAAATTTAGAGTATATTTGATATTATACTTTATTATGTCTAAACATGCAGCAAATATCACAATTAAATCAACTAACATTCAATGTCACTCAAGCTATACATTTGATAACCAGATCTGATTCACCATATAATAGAAAGTTTGTACACTTTGATCAAAATTTCCCCAATTCCCCTCCCACAGTCCAGACAAACACCATCCTATTATTTGTTTTTGTGCACTGGACAGAAGAATACATATTAAGCAGAAATTCAATTCTCAGAGTTATGCATTACTCTTCCCTAGGTTTGAAGGATGCCTGCTGAACTAAATTGACTTAAACACACTTATCAAAACAAATGAGTCTTTTTTATTTTTTATTCAATTAATTTATTTATTTTACATCTCAACTGCAGCCTCTCCCTTCATTCTCTTCTCCCACTCCAACCCCAGCCCACTCTTCCTCTGCATTCACTCAGAAAGGGGCAGGCCTCCCATGGGCATCAGCAAAGCATGGCATATCAAGCTACTATAAGACCAAGCACCTCCCACTGTGTTCAGGCAAGGCAATCCAGAGTGAGGAGGAGGTTCCCAAGAGCCAGCCAAAGCACCAAAGTCAGCCCCTGCTCCTATTGCCAGGAGTCCCACGAATAGACCAAGCTACACAACTGTCACATATATGCAGAGGGCCTAGGTCTGCCTCTTGCAGGCTCCCTAGTTGCTGGTTCAGAATCTGTTAGTTCTCATGAGCCAGACTAGCCATTTCTTTGGTTTTTCCTTCCATGTCCCTGAGCTCTCTGGCTCCTACAATCCCTCCTCCCTCTCCTCCTGAGCTCCACCCAATGATTGGCTGTGGGTCTCTGAATATGCCTCCACCAGTCACTAGATGAAGAACAAATGAGCCCTTCCTAATGCAGACAGCATTATCCTAAGCAACTTGTAAAAATTTATATAGTCAAATCCAATATGGCTCATAATTTTGTCACAGAAGCAATCTATATTTCCCCAAATCTTCAAGGAATGCATTCAATATTTTGGTGGCAGTGATTCATTTTGATTCCCTCTTTTCTATTGATTTTTTTCTGGGGGGTGGTGCTTCCTGTTGAAGTAGAATAAATAACACATGTGTTTTATTGGCAAAAACTAACTAAAAGTGATCATATGTGATGCCAACTTTAGGCAAACAATGCTTGGGCTCACTGGTTCATGTGCAAATATAATAATGCAGTCTGTCATGGGGTTGCTATCAAATGTCAACAAGCATGATAAACACTTTCAACCTTTATCATAAAACCAATAATTGTAATATTCATTTTATGAGCTCAGTGGCTTAGTAGAGTTTGCTAAGCTACAAGCAGGAAACTGGAACGCACATTATGCATATCCAACTACAAGTTCATTCTCTTTTGAAAAGATGCATATTTGTAATCTCAATATAGTCAGAATAACAGCAAGCACTGTGCCTCCTATCCATCTCCTCATTAGTTCTCAGAGTGACAACATCAATCAGAAACTCCACCTTTCATTAATCAATATGGAGACTGAAACTCAGAAATGCACAGTGACTTCTGTGAAGCTATAGAGGTAGTGCTTGCCAAAGATGGCCCAACCAGTACCCAAGTCCATCTTCTAAATCAGTTCACTTTTCCTTCTGCCTCTCAAATGAAGGAGATATTTTGCTTTTAGAGTCAGGCCAAACCAGTGGCCAGAAGTAGAATGATCAAAGGGGTCCTCTAGTACCTCTCCCTCCTAAGATATTTTCTTTATCAATATGTGCTCTTTGATATCTTTAAAAATATGGATAATGGCTAAAGGAACAGAAGAAATCTAGGCTAGAGCAAGAAAGACTATGACACCATAGTCTGTGTTGGAAAAACTGTTTTGAGGAGACAGTATACTTTAAGATGATATTCAGTTGGGATTCCATTGAGTTGACATGGTCAATTTTTTAGCATGAAAAAGAAAAACATTTTTTAAAGAAATTTTAACATGTCTGATATTGTTAGACATAGTTATTCCATCCCTAATGTGTCCTAAAACCAGTTAATTCATTTAGGCACTCAATTAATTCTCCGAGAAATGCAATGCTGGGAAGATTTTCTTTAAGTCAAGATCATTGGATCTTTGGTCTGAGCAGAAGCCAAGCAGTTTGTCTCTAAAAAATCCCAAGTTTTTTACTTACATCTTCAAGGACTAAGTAATTTGTGAAAATATAAGTCAAGTTCACCTCCAAAAGGAGCTGAATCTCTCCTGAGTAAATGACATTGATATAATGAATCATGGGAAACTAGTGTTGCACCATGGATCTTCATGGTTAATATGCTTCACATCTCTGACATCCTCTTAAGAACATTTAGTTGTCAAAAAGTCTCCTGGTTATGGTTATTTTTTCTCAAATATATATATCTTTGTAGGAAAGAGGAGTCATCATCTTTCAAATTGAAAATCTTCTGGTTTCATCTGAAAATGCAAATGAAGTTCAAGTTGTTGGAAAATTTCCCTCTTACTAAATAGCGTAGAATGTGTAGATGATTTGGAACCCATCACAAGATAAGAAAAAGAACAAAAAGTTCACTATAGTTATTTCAAAAGAAATTCTATAAATAACTGAAAGATTTTTAGTTGAGGTGGTCATTGCTTTCTAGATTTTTTAAAGATATGAATACAAAGACCCAAGCATCACCTAGCCACCCTTGTTATTTTATTTTTTTAAGTTCCAAAACATTATAATGCTTTTTTGAAATCATGATACTTTATCATGGAGGAAGAGAAGATTGCTTACAATGCAACTGAGCCTCGATATGTGATGACAGCATGGTTGGATTCAAGAGCCTGCCGCATGCTGTCAGTTGCGCTTCCCTTTGCGAAGTAAGATAATATGCCTTGTTCTTGGTGTACTAAGAATTAGAGTTTCTAAAATCTCTACACTATGAATGGACTTGTCCATTAACTTTACACAACAGCAATTGCGTTGCTTGGTCCATTTAAAAGGCCAGATAATATTAAAGGACTGATTTAGGGTGCAGACATCACAAGTTTCAATAGAAAAATCTTAGACCTTCAAATAGCTATGAACTTCAAAGAAGCTAAATACTAGAGCTTCAGGTTGTGGAGTTAAAGCACAATAAAGCAACCTGTAGAAAATTAAAAGTTATGAGAAATAGAGAGAAGGGGAATTTTAGTTTAAACTAAAAGTCCCATTTTATTTATATCTATTAAAACAGGAAATCAGTAATGAAGTCCCAGATCCCATGAAAGTCCATGAGGTGGAGGAAGCAATGAGAAAACCACTAGGATTCAGGCTGGCTCAGAGTATTTTGCAGATAGGAACTTCATCTTCTGCTGATAATTCTTTATTAGCCAACCATGGTCTGTGATCTATTTCCAGAGTATGTAATTCAGTGAAGAAACTAAATTTCTTAAGGTTAGTGTAACTACTGAAAACAATAAAGACCAAAGATGTTAAGAATCATGATTATATATGCTCTAGTTTCAATACAAAACATAGTGAGCTCCTCTGGATAATGGGAAAGGATTAAGCTTCAATTGCACTCTCTCAACACATGAGATAGTCCTTGCTCTAGTTAAACTGTTTTGCATTTCTGCCTTTGTGTTAATTGTGAATATAATTACAAGCAACTGTTCCCATGTTTTCCTCCTTGATTACATTTTGCCTTTATATATATTTATCTTCAAAATTTAGATAATTCAGAAAGGTAGAAAAGGCTCTCCAAACTAATCATTAACACTCTGTGTGTTTCTTCTAACATGTCTAGTCTGTTTAAGGTGTTTTGGTTGTAGTTTCCAAGCAACACTATATGATGACCTTTTATGTCAGCTTTCACTCAAACATATAAGCATAATTTACATCATCTTTGAGTTAACACAAATTAAAAACAAATATTAAAATAACTGCATAATAGCCATGAGTGTCTTGGTGTTACAAAAAAATATAAAACATTGTTTTGAAAGAAAAATATCAATAATAGGGAAGATCTGGCAAAAATAGAATAACACCTGGTACTACAAATCTCATGGAAACTGATTTATTAGAAAATACTCACTGTCTTAAAAATTTTCACTCCTGTTCTAAAATGGGTCCTGGGGATCCATGTTATAGAAATAAATTTAAATGTTAAAAACATCCTGAATGATGATATTCAACTAAGTGTGTCCTAATAGATTCTTAAAATTTATACCATCATTACAAGGAATGGTATACCACCATTATATGGCATGAAAATTCATTTCTCCATGCTGTTAATTATCCCCTTTCCCCTCCCTTTTGCAAGCATCAAAATAGATTGGTACTTTCTTTTATAAATATTTTCTAATGAGATTTTTGTTGCAGCAACCATCTGAGGACTGTTAAGATACCATATGTCTACCATTCTTATTCTCTGAGATTAAATTTCAAATTGGAATCAATGTTTACATGTTACTGGAAAGGAAAGGGCATAGTACTCAATTTATACCTTTATGCAAAAGTCTCCAAACAGTGCCCAGATAAACTGTTACTTCTTCCAAACCTGTATCAGAATTGCAGGGGCAGAGTGGGAGAGACCTATAACAGTACCACTATCTTCTGATAATAAGATAATCCAATTGTAGTCTTCTTTCTGAAAGAAATGTGCTGATCTACCTCACATTTCCTACAATCTGTAAGGTGTGCCTTCAGGTTGAAGACTAAAGGAGATTAGTGCCCTCATCTCCACAGCCAACAAAAACACAAACGTACCTTCATGCTGATTAAATTCCCTGGCCACTGTAAACTAGATTTTTCATAGAAAACAGCATAGCCTGATAGCAAACAACTATCTCAAGAAAGGTGACATTAATTCTTATAGTAGAAACGCAGTGAACCTTTGAAAACACTGAGTAAAAATTTATCCACTGGGTCTGTCCACACTCCTTTTTTAAATAGATATCTTAGCGCTAAGAACACTGTCATAAAAATGGTGGGGTTTTGTAGCTTGAGTTTTCCTGCCTTGTCCACAGTCAGTACACATCTCTATCACCAGCCAGTCCACAGCCGCTCAGACCCAACCAAGTAAACACAGAGATTTATATTGCTTACAAACTGTATGGCCATGACAGGCTTCTTGCTAACTGTTCTTATAGCTTAAATTAATCCATTTCTATAAACCTATACATTGCCACATGGCTCGTGGCTTACTGGCATCTTCACATGCTGTTTGTCATGGAGGTGGCTGACAGTGACTCTCCTTCTGCCTTCCTGTTCCAATTCTCCTCTCTGTTAGTCTCGCCTATACTTCCTGCCTGGCCACTGGCCAATCAGTGTTTTATTTATTGACCAATCAGAGTAATTTGACATACAGACCATCCCACAGCACTTCCCCTTTTTAAAATAAAAAGGGGGGCGGGAGGTTTTAACTTTTACACATCTCCAAAGCCAGCTTGGTATATTTGGGAATTTGGGCGTAGCTTCTCTTACTACTTCCTGCTGGAGGGGGGCACTGTATCTTATGGGGACACAAAGAAAATTTTAGGATTATGGAGTAGTCCATGAGGCTGTATTGTCTGAGCCAGTTGTCTTTAAACCATTCTGGATGTTGGATCATCTGGGCCATGGTGTCATTGGAGACCTTTCAGGGAGTCTTGGCTGATCAAACCTGATGTATCTTAATCTGGAACAAATCCATAGCCTCTGGCTTTCTGTGGAAACAAAAGCAGAGCCTTGTTTCCAAAGCAACATGTCCTTATATCCAAATTTTGAAGTCAAGGTACCTTTAAAATATACGTTTTGGCATAACTCAACAGCTTTTGCAATCAAATGTTTTTCTTCAGTTACAAATATCAAAGAGAACATAATCAAGATTCTCTGTGTGGTAGCCATCTTTACGTGGCTTATTTTTTATATTACCTTGAGCCTATTGCTTTAAACTGCAGCATTCTAAGACTGAAATGACACTGGTGCTGTGGCTACTGGCTCTACCCACTTCAGCTTCCCAGCATGGCAGTGGTACATTTTCCACCAGCTCTGGGAGCCATCAACTCTCAGAAATAGTGGGTCTATGCTTCTATCAAAGCAATGTGTAGCCCAGAAACCTCTTGTTTTGTACTAGCAAAGGCTAAATCCACCATGCAGCTTAATGTGCCACTTGCAGAGGCCCCATTCCCGCCAAACTGCAGGTCCAGCACACATGCCAGGAACCAGCCATAGTAGCTCAAACACACAGGCTGCTGCTAATGTGAAAGAGAAAACTAGGAACTGTTTTTAGCTCTGTTTTAGAATCTTTTTACTCAGGTTTTAGGTGGAAACTCTTGCCAACACATTGGGCACCATTGGTAGCTAGAGTTTTCCTGCCTTGTCCACAGTCAGTACACATCTCTGTCACCAGCCAGTCCCACAGCCGCTCAGACCCAACCAAGTAAACACAGAGACTTATATTGCTTACAAACTGTATGGCCATGGCATGCTTCTTGCTAACTGTTCTTATAGCTTAAATTAACCCATTTCCATAAATCTATACCTTGCCATGGCCTTGTGGCTTACTGGCATCTTCACATGCTGTTTGTCATGGAGGCGGCTGACAGTGACTCTCTTTCTGCCTTCCTGTTCCAATTCTCCTCTCTCTTAGTCCTGCCTATACTTCCTGCCTGGCCACTGGCCAATCAGTGTTTTATTTATTGACCAATCAGAGTAATTTGACATACAGACCATCCCACAGCAGGGTTTTTAAAGTTTTATTTTTATTTTTTAACTATGTTTAATGTGTGTGTGTTCTCGTGTGTGTGTGTGTGTGTGTGTGTGTGTGTGTGTGTACAAGTGACATGCCTGCAGAGGCCCGAAGAGGGCATCATATTCTCTGGAGCAGGAGTTCCCAGTTCAGTGCCCAGCACCTATAATAGGCAGCTTACAATTGCCTGCAGTTTCAACTCCAGGCAATCTGAAGATGTCTTCTAACCTCTACAGGCACATATATTCACATGCACATACTAAAACACACACACACACACACACACACACACACACACACACACACTTTAAAAGTCCAGTAACACAAATAACATAAATCTTCTTTTTAAGTCTTATTTAAGTTCATGTTTCTCCATATTATTCAGTTCACTGTCTACTATCCAGTTATCTCACATACAACTGAAGCACCCATATCATTCTCTGATTGTATCATACAGAAATGTCTGGAAGGTCTTACTCCTTGTCATACAAGCTGAAGCAGCACCACCCAGAAACACTTAAACAAATGGAGATATCAAATGCCACCTCAGACCCACTCAATCTGTCACAAAGACTCCCCAAGTGATATTTCCAAATATGAAAGAATGGGAACACCACCCCCTAAGGGAAGGCCTCTTCAGATTCACAATAAGATATGAAGAGAATTACAGGGAAAAATCCATACCCAAGTCCCTCTCCACCTCTAACTTGCATAATTTTTGTTTGTTTTCTCTCTTAATTACTGCTCTATTGCAGTGAATAGGCATCATGACCAAGACAAGTCTTATAAAAGAAAACATTTAACTGGAGGTTTGCTTATATTTCTGAAGATTAGTACATTATCATCACAGCAGTATGGTGGCAGAAAGGGAGGGATGGTGCTGGGGAAGTAGCTAAGAGATTTATGTCCTGATCCACAGGCAGGCAGGCGGAGAAAGTCAGACTGGCCCTGGTGTGAGCCTTTGAAACTCCTAGCCCACCTCTTGTGATATACCTTTTTCCCAACAGTCCACCAACTTGTAACTAAGCTTTCAAATTCTCAGTCATTCAAATCACCACATCTGATTAAGGTGCTAGAGATAGAGAATTGTATGTGGTAGGCAAGTCCCTACAGCCAAACTATTCCTGCAGCCTGATTCGCATAACTTTGAGAGAGCAGTAGGTTGTAAGTTAAAAACTAGGACTTCAAAATCAGAAAATGCAGGTTTTTGTAACAGTTCATTCACTTATTGTGATATTTATATAATTTTTTTCATATTTACTTCCCCAGAGAATTTTAATGATGAAAATATATGTGAACATCTGTAAATTATAAAACCCTAAATGAGTGACGCTGTTAATGGATGACATTGCCATCCAGTGACATCAAGTAAATAAATCTTTATTGAACAGATCAAAACAGTCTCCTTACAAACTGTCGGTTTATGTGAAATAACCACATCAGAAATAACAGATGCTCATTAAAAATGCTAATGTTCTCCCCTGCCTTAGGCCTAGTATATTACCATATCAAGAAATAGAACACATATGCATACGTTGTTCACAAGCTATCAATGTCTTTTTCTGTGTCTTCAATCAACTGCCTTGTGAACAAGCAGAGGATTCACAAGAGCTGAACTCAACAGCTGCTGTGATGCTGTTATCCTAGCCAATGCTGATTGGTACACATACATAGTATTACCTTCCACCTCAACTAGCTCTCTCTTTGTGTAATAACACTATTAAGCTCTTCAAATTTCAGGTATGTACAAGGAATTGGAAAGGAACAAGTGGACTGAGACTGGGTTATTCTTAAGGGGCTCTCAGAATATCTAAGGGCTAAAGAATTGTGTTTCTGTGAAGTGTTTGGTGAATTTCTAGTAATCCTCCGAGAGAACTGCACCTTAAACACCCTAACTCTCCCATATTCCTGCCTGCATACACCCATGTTCTACTTCCAAGGGAATATTTCTTCTTAGACATTTGGTATACAGCCTTCTTTGTCCCCATAATACTGAAACACTTTCTCCAGAAAAGAAAATCCTTCACGAGATGTGTCATGTACTATACATGTCTATCTCCTACATTATGGGATCCATGGAGTGTGTGCTCTTAGCAGCAATGTTCTATGATGGTAGCCATCATAGAAATGCATCATGTCTGGAACCCCTGTAATATCCAGCCACCAAAAGCAAGACACTCTTCATTTAGGTGGCAGCTTTCTCAATTCATTGACAGGGACTATTTTTTTTAACATGGTTCCTCTTCATGGAAATTATGTCATTAATCATTTTGTTTCTGAACATTAGCCTCTGTCAAGCTGGCTTACATAGGTATTTCTTTAGATTAGAGTATTATAATGGCGAGCAGTGTAGAGTTTTTTGTTTCTCCATTACTACAGATGAGTGTCCCATACATCTTAATACTTTCTATTGTAAGAAACAGTTTAGCTAAAGGAAGAGAAAAGAGCTGATTCCTCCTGACCAGGATCCATGATGGGTCAATGTGCTTATGGGACCATCTTCTTTATACACATGAGCCAAAGACTCTGTTTTTAATAGGTGGATTGCTCTGATCTATGGTACAGGACCCTGTGCTCAATCCTATGGTCCTCAGGCTGAGGAACACAGAGGTGTCCGGGCTATGAAAAACTGATATGTAGACCCTAGTTTTGTGGGACACCTACACCTTTGAGCTTAGGCATGAAATAAGCTCATCTATTTAAAGGAAGGATTCTAAATGTAAACAACAAAAGAAATAAGGTCATATGTTGTCATAGAATTTCAGCTAAAAATAAATGTTAAGGTTAAGGTTAATAATTACTCTATGAAAATGACTAGGAGCTCATAAAATACAGGAATAAATGGTGTAAAAATGAGTTAAGGTTTAAAAACAGAAAAAAAAAGTATTTTAAATTGTACCTTTCCCTGGGAATCTAGCCATATACCCACTTTAATAATTAAAATGTGTATTCTGGACCTCTTTTTTAAAATTTATTTCATAGTACTTTTGTTTACTCTATTCTTGCTTTTTATTTAATTCAGGCATTTGATGTGGCTCCACTCCAGCTCTGTATTTGACTCTCTTTCCCTGCATGTGTTCCCACAATGCTCTGTGTACAAGCTGCTCTCTGTCTATCATGTAGCCACCCAGTTATATCAATTTCTTCCACATCTAGTGGCAGCCACATATGCTATTTCAGCTTCATTTCCACATTTCTCCTTCTTGGTCACCCCTAACAACCATCTCACCACCTTCCCTCCTTTCTGATAGCCTGACTTGCCTTCTATCACACCATTTTCATTGACACCATAGTCACTTGTTAGTTTCTGACTCTCCCAATGACAGAACTAGGGGTAACTGTTCTCTATATGAAGTCCAATGTCATGTTAATTAAAGACAGATGGTAGTAATTACTAGCAAATTCATTAATTAAATTTTGAAAGGATTTGAAAATGTGGTCCGAGTTGCAGAATTAATATGAGGAGCTAAGAGAACTGAAATTAATATGAAAAGCTAAGAGAACTTGGTCACCACCAAGCTACAAGTATAAAAATGTTTGATACAGTATCAAATAAGCTTCAAATATAAAGAAAAATAGGAAGAACTGAAAGGATGATCATGGTATATTAAAAGAGGTTGTTAGGACTGGATCAAACAAAGCTCAGTGCCTGTTCTTAAATAAACAATTGCTGCAAAATTATTTTGAATTTATATAGATTCCTTTCAAAGAGCACAAGAAATATCACTTTTCCAAAAAGGCTTGCTGCCTTTTTTAAATGGGTGTGAGTGCTTTGCTCTCATCTATGGCTGAGAAGAAGCCATCAGATCCTTCTGGAACTGGAGTTATGGATGAGTTATATGCTGCCATGTGGGTTCTGGGAACAGAAC
Source organism: Peromyscus maniculatus bairdii (assembly GCF_049852395.1). Classification (NCBI taxonomy): domain Eukaryota; kingdom Metazoa; phylum Chordata; class Mammalia; order Rodentia; family Cricetidae; genus Peromyscus; species Peromyscus maniculatus. Next base: position 76,735,838 of record NC_134853.1, read on the forward strand.
ACGGGTCTTCTTGAAAAGCAAGTGCTCTTAACTATTGAGCACTGCTACCTTTCTTTTCTTTTCTTTCTTTCTTATCTTTACAAAATATTCATCACATACAATTGAGTTGCCTAGCATAACATTCCAACCTGAACTGGCCTGAACTGGTTGATCAGGTTAACTGTGCTCAGGTCTGCTCAGCAAAGGTTTTAATTACACAATAGTATTGAGGGTATCTGACTTTCTTGCTGCAGCATTGTATTTTGTATGGTTGTCAAATGAAAGGAGATGCCACTTTGGAAGAGGTTCCCAGAGTCCACATATGATAAGAGGGGCACCCCATGCAAGATGGGCTGATTGAGGTGCAATGGAAGGCTGACTGGCAGAGGACATTAAAACACAAACAGGGTAAATAAAATGTCTGCACAACATGGAGAAGAGTGTTGTGTTTTATCCACCAGAGAAGACTACTCAGACATTGGTTTAAGTCAACAGAAAGTCTTGATTAGCTGGTCAGAGACTACATTGGGTATTTGGCATCCCAGTTTATTCCCAAGCCTTTCTCAAGGTGAGATTTTAAGTCCAAAACTACATCCTGGGTTGGCACATCTCATTTAACAAGAACAGTTAGCCAGAAGTGGAAATACAGAAGCCAAAAAGCAATGGTACATTTAAAGACTTTCCCAAAACTACAGATTTTGATGGATTAGGTCTTTGTTTTTGTTTGGCAAATGGTGCTGTCTACATGCTGAGTTTTATGGCCTGAATAGTACATCCATCATGGAATCAGTTGTGCTAAGGCCCGGGGTTCTGTTACCATAGGGGGCATATGAATTGTAGTGAGATTTCAGAATTCTAACACAATGAGGAAACCATCTACAGGCAAAAGAATAAGAATATGGATTCCTACGTCTAACAAAAACAAAGAAAGAATTCCTAAATAAAGATTTGAAAATAACTGGGGAGACTGGTCCAACTATGTTCAATAACAGTATCAGGTGAAATGAGCATCCTTACAGGGGACAGCCAGCTTTGTCTGCTCTGTCATCAATTCAGATCATGAGAGAAGGAGGTGGAGGTGATGGCAGTGAGGGGAGGAAGGCATTCAACAGAAACCTGAAGAAAAGAAAGGGAAACTCAATCACACACAGAGACTCAAACAACTAATGCATATATTAGGTAGAAAGAAACCCAGGCTTCCGACTCTCTTAACATCAGAAAATAAGGTACAAATGTGAAAAGGAAGAAAATAGACTCCATTGTGTATGGTGAATTACATACACACACTAGAGTGAGAGGGGAAGAAAAAAGGGAGATGTCGTAGCTATTCTTGTCAGCTTCACTACATCTGGAATTAAGTAAAACCTAGCTGCTGGGTACACCCGTGAGGGGCTTCTTTCTTAGTTAAATCATTTGAAGTGGGAAGACACAGTTTTAATCCAGATCTTTTAAAGATCAAACTTGAATCTGTGCCACACCTTCTTATGGCATCCTATAAAAAGAATATGAAAGAAGGAAGCTTGCTCCCTTTGCCTGCTTGCTCTCACTTGTGGTGGTATTGTGTTCCTCAAAATATTGTGCAATTTAATAAACTTACCTGGGGTCAGAGAACAGAACAGCCACAATATTAAACATGGAGGTTAGACAGTGGTAGCACATGCCTTTAATCCTAGCATTCCAGAGGCAGAGATCCACCTAGATCTCTGTGAGTTCAAGGCCACACAGGAAACAGCCAAGTATAGTGACTCACGCCTTTAATCTCAGGAAGTAATGGCAGGAGGCAGAAAGGTATTTAAGGCATGAGGACAAGGAACTATAGCCTGGTTAAGCTTTTAGGCTTTGGAACAGCAGTTTAGCTGAGACCCATTAGGACGAGGACACAGAGGCCTCCAGTCTGAGGAAAAAGGATCAGCTAAGGAACTGGCAAGGTGAGGGTACCTGTGGCTTGTTCTTCTCTGATCTCCCAGCATTCACCCCAATACCTGGCTCCAGGTTTGTTTTTATTAATAAGACTCTTTAAGATTCATGCTACACTCATTCTCACTCGCAAATCCATTCCTTCACTGGCATTAGAGCCTACTTCTTCAGGATTCTGATGTATACTGAAGGCCAGCTGAGAGATCCAGCCTCATGGACTGAACAACTACTGGATTCCTGGACCTTCTGTAGGTAGACAACCATTGTTTACTAGCTGGACTACACCCTGTAAGCCATTCTAATACTAATAAATCAGATAGATAGATAGATAGATAGATAGATAGATAGATAGATAGATAGATAGATAGATAGATAGATAGAAGATAGATCCTATAAGTTCTGTTCCTCTAGAAAGCCCCAATTATTGCAGGAGGGAATAGGGAAATTCTAATAACATGTAGGAACAGAAATGAATAGAATATAAAAATAAATGTACGTGTTTTAAAATGCATGTGGTATGTATAAAAATACATTTTCCCTAGACATAAACATGATTCACTAATGTGACCTAAGAGTGACACTTCAGCCACTATTGTATGCCTAGTACTGAATCTCAATTTTTGAATTCAGATCTCTGCTAAACATGACTGAGGTTATCCCTAAAAATTTTTTAAAAAAGAAAAATAATGAAAATAGGCCTGGAGCACTTGGCTGCTATTTGAATGCCAGTAAAGGTTTCCCAGAGAGTTAAGCAGTTTCCAATGGAAAACCACACAACCAAGACTACTGTGACAGTGCAAATTGATTTTGAAAGTTTTTTTTAATGGTCACTAAGTTTGATCAAAGTTTGATGAGTAGGAAAAGGAGATTAAATTTGAGGGGAAATTGAAAAGTAATGAATTTTTTAAAACAGTGAAAAATTATATATCTGGTCCTCAGTAATTTTTATATAGTATCATGAAAATGATGATACAAAATTACTAAAACTCATTTAATTTAAAAACTAGGAGTGCATAGGGATACAAAATGAATAAATTGAAATTTTGATGAATAGCAATACAATAACACATTAAGTTTAAATACAGGAGGAAAGTTATTTTATGGTGACAAATACCATTTTGATCAAGCTTCTGAAGTTAAGTCTGCTAATAATAAAGTAAATTGAAGTCATAGATCTGTTCATTCCCAGGATGCAAAGAGAACAATAGATCCTGACTTTTGACAAATTCCTATTAAGTCCTCTTTCTCCAGGAACCACCACAGTGGCTCAAATTGAAAGATATTCTGCAGTGTATAGAGACTACAGTCTTTGAAATTATTCAAGACGTAAAAGCAAAAGATGGGCCTGTTTCAGATTAAGAGATTCCAAGACTAAAAAGGCCTGAACATGTAATTCAACATAAGATTTGAACTAAAGCGTTGTTTCAAAAGGCATTATAAAAATAATTATCTAAACTTGGCTGGACTCTAGAGATTATATGTGGTAATATATCAAAGCTAACTTCTCCATTCTAATGGTTTTATTGCAAAAAGAGGTTCTCATTTGTAAGAATGGCATACTACAACTGAAATAATGAGGCACTGTGTCAGCCATGAGCTCTCTTGTAATTAAGAAAACTGTTCTCTGATCCAATCAGAAGGCAGTTGGTTACTCCAGCAGCTGTGCCACTGCCGCACAGCTGTGCACATCGTACTTGGCAGGTCGGTCTGCTTCATAGGGTCCACAGCTGGACAAAACCAATGATGCCTTTTCTCCTCCTGTAGCCCATACAGCACCCTTGAGTACTTTGAAAGTGGTCCAGCCAGGAGGACGTTTCCAGCTTGGTACCAACTTGCTCTCTGGGCATCTCACAACCAAGGCATGTGGTGTCTTCAGCAAGAACATCTTATCCTCTATTTCTCATGAACAAGCAAAGGAATTGACAAGAGCCTGTTCTGGTGGCAGGCCCAGGGCATCACCGACCCACTTCTGTGGGGGTATCCCACACCTGGGACTGGAGACTATTCTGTAGCCCTCTGCTTCTCTGAGCACCTTCTAGCTATTCAGAGTAACTTATGTCAATCCTTACTTTGTGTTTCTGTTTGAGCTACAAGACAGCAGGTTTACATATGACTGCTTTATACTCCCTTTGTCTGAGTTATTAATTCCCTGCCACCACACTCTCATCTCCCCTATCCCCCACTTACGTCCCTACTTGAACTTTCTACCCACAGTCTTCCCCCTCTTTCCTTTTACCTGTGTTTTACTAGCCCCTTTCCCTTCAGGCAGTCAATTCCCCATCTCCACTCTCCACAGTAGGGACCTATGCCTAGTACCATAAGGCCAGCTAATAACCCAGGTAGGGAGGTCATTAGCCCAGGGTGGGAATTTAACATCGTTTTACTAAATCAACATAACACCAAATTGCCACATAAATATCTATGCTGATACCCATAGATAAAAGCTGCTCTCAGCCTTGATCAGAGAAGCCTCTGCTTTCAATGGTGAGTGCCAAGACTGGCGGCCCAAGATGCTGAGAATGTGACAGTTATGAGCTCAGCCCTAAACAAGACATTGATGTCATTCTCTCTAAGGCTCAGGGAATGTTGCAGAAGATGGTTCAGCAATGCGCACACAGCTGAAGACAGTGGTTCCTCACCCCATGCCAGAATTGATCAATAACCAATAGTTCAACATTGAAGATGACAAAGCATGCTTTCCTCATCTGATTGTTGAAATCTTCCTATGCTTAAAACCATGTTTTCTGTTCATTTTGGATAGTTTCTAAGTCAAGTGTACAGTTCATAAGAATAAGAATCCAATACAAGTTTGGCTGTTAGTTTTTTGAAGTTCTCATATTATCTTGGTTAGTTATGGACTATCAGTAGAGGCAATGACATTAATAATTTATTATCTCAGTTATGTCCTTGATAAATGCTCTTTCCACTAGCATATTGATTTATAATAACTAATTATTTTTTTGGTTTTGGTTTTTTGAGACAGGGATTCTCTGAGTAGCCATGGCTGTCCTGGAACTCACTCTGTAGGCTGAGCTGGCTTTGAACTCACAGAGATCTGCCTGTCTCTGCCTCCCTAGTTCTAGGAGATTAAATGTGTGGGCCATTATTTAATAAATATTCTTCAGTGTGGATCCATTACCAACATCAAGATGTGATACAGTGATGAAAAAGAAGTCAATCACAACTTCATTATTATGTACTCTATGGTTTGAGTTGGTTAATTTCTTAAAACATTATTTATTATGATTATGTATACAAACAGTGTGTGTGTGTGTGTGTGTGTGTGTGTGTGTGTGTGTGTGTGTGTGTGTGTGTGCTGGGACATGTGCCATGGTGCTTGTGTGCAAGTCAGAGAACAGATTTGTGGAATTTGTTCTCTCCTCATAACTTTATTTGGGTTTTGGGGATTGAATTCAGGTTGCCAAGCCTGTGCCGCAAGTGTCTTCACTAAGTCATCTTGCAAATTCTTTGATAGTTAATTTTATGTCAGTTTGACGGGGCCATAGGATGCCCTGAAAATGGTGAAGAATTGTTTAATATTACTCAAGCACTGCTATTCCGGCTTCTGTGAGTGTTTCCAGAGTGGTTCCCATTTGAAGTGGTGCACTGATTAGAGCAGATGATGATCCCTGGAAGGGGTGGATGTTATCCGATCTGCACTGGGCCTGAACAGAACAAAACAATATAGGAAAGCTGCACTAAATCTGCTCACCTGCTCCAGCTGAGATGTCACTCAGCCTTCTGATTTCCAGGCCTCTAGACAACTGACATCCTGCTCTCAAGTCTTTTAACCACAGTGTTGGTCAATGTATTAAAGATAACGAGAGGGGGCATTGATACCCCATTAAGAAGTGACATCCCAAGGAACATACATGTTAAAAATTGTAACTTGTGAACACTTCATTAAGTGACTAACTTAACTATATTAGGTTAATAATACTGTATTAAGTAATTAAGTATTTTGTTTTTTTAAGTTAATAAAAATATTTGGGAGCAGACAAAAAACAAAAAACAACAACAACAACAAAAAAAGAAGTGACATCCTCTGGGCTTAGTTTAACCAACAGTGAGCCCAGATTTGAATTCTCTACTTTTCCCCATGTGTCTATCTGTCTATAATTTTGTAGTTAGTTGCCTACATGCAACCTGGCTGTTGTGTGTGTCTGTGCCTTGATACCTGTGAGTTGTATCTGTGTCTGTTCTGAATCAGTGCCTGTCCTCTACAACTGAATTTGTTCTGTACTTATTGAACAGCACAGGAAAACAAATGGTATGGAAAGAATGATTATTTATAGAAATCCTTAATGGAGTTTTACAAAGGAAGAAATTTGTCCAGTGACTCTGTCCCAGAAGAGCAAACAAAAGAGGAAACATCGTTATCAGCCTTTATCAGTACGTTGCATTCAACATTACAGGATATTTGTTGTTTAAGGTTGCTTTCAACCTGTTCTTTGTTTTGAGCAAAAGACTACCACAACACACACATACAATATTTTGGGTCAGGGCCATGGAAGAGCACATAATTTACTATTAAAGCTATGCACTTAGCTTAAATTGCAAACACTGATTGCATGGGGAATCCAAGGCATAGTAAAGTTAGTAACATTGTTCACTTAAAGTCAGGTTAAACTTAGACAGGCTGAGAACACAGTAGGACAGCCGGTGAAGATTATAGCCTTAAATGATCCTAAGCCATATTATTAACTTGAGACAAAGGCTGGGAAAAAAGGAGTATCTTTGGAGTCCAAAGTTATTTCCATTATCACTGAATTCATAGTTTTTCTAGCTTTGCTTCAGCTTCTAACTTTGGTGTGTGTGTGTGTGTGTGTGTGTGTGTGTGTGTGTGTGTGTGTGTATGTGTGTATATATACATCTATGTGTACATCTGTGTGTGTGCATCTGTGTGTACATCTGTGTGTATGCATCTGTGTGTGTACATCTGTATGTGTGTGTATGTGTATCTATGTGTGTGTACAACTCTCTGTGTGTAGATATGGTTAAGATCATTAGAATACAGTAACAAACAGCCACTGAACCTGTGTGTCTTATCTCAATAAAAGTTTACTTACTGATTCTGTGATGTGTTTGATATATGTCAAGTAGCACTCAAATAACCTAGGGACTTGACTTCATACTCATATAAATTACATCTAACTTTAATAACAAATATTTCTGCATACGCACGTGTACACACACACACACACACACACACACGCACGCACGCACGCACGCACACACGCACGCACGCACTCATTCACGCACTATTGGTTCAGTTTCCCTACCAAAGCTCAATAATACACTGTGTCCCGGGCCTCAAATGAAGAGTCATAAGGGTGAGAGCCACACAGGAAGAGGGAATTGAGCCCCTTTCTAAAATCTACAAGACTAATTATAGCAGGACTGCAAGCAAACTAAGCACAGAACAGTGTGCTGTGACAAACTGAGACCTGACTCTGTGTTAGATAAATGTGGATTTAAATCCAGAATGAACAAATAGTCTCTGTGACTAGTAATATCTTAGTAAGCTATAATCCTTGTATATGGAACAATGATAAATACATTTAGCTTCTGATTTTGTGGTAGTTAAATAAAAGTTTAAATTACATAATTTATTAAACATTCAGAATATATATGTGTGAGTACATATATAAAGTCTCCTGGTGCTTACTTTGCATGTCTCTTACATATCATAAGTGCTAATGCTCCACATTCCATGGTTCTAGTCTTCAAACCTCAATGTTGCTGGAGGGTACTATGAGCTGCTGACTGAAGATATAGTATTATATTTACTTTGGATTCTACTGATTCTCAGAGAACTTCAGGATACTTACCTGCTGAGTCATTATCCACTTGGGTCATTTCAGAGTTTAAATTGTCTTCATACCTGCTGGGTTCCCACACCATAACTATTCCCTCCTTGATCATTGTCTTTCAGAAGAGAATGTCATATAGAAGATAGATGATAGATAGATAGATAGATAGATAGATAGATAGATAGATAGATAGATAGATAGATAGATAGAACGATCCTCTATGAGAGCCACAGGACAAAATATAGATCCTATCACAACTAGAAACAGACAGAATAAACTAACACTATTCACATTAATAATTATTTATTTGAGATATAAAATGCTTAATGTGATTGATGTTCTGAAGTGGGCTTAAGTAAAATAGAGCCAGTCACAGTCCCCACGCTCTGTGACCCTGTGGAAGACTGTAGGCTTCCATCACACAATGGTGCTCTCCTATGCCCGTAGCTATTGGGTAAAACCAGCTAAAGGAAAACACCCAGTTGGAAACAAGAAGTGTAGAAAAATCAACTCAAGAAAATGCGACGTGGAAGTACAAGTTTTAAGGCTTTGATATTTCTCATTCACAAAACAGCTTTTTTTCCTCCCCTTGTGCAGGTGGGCAAGCTAAATATCATTACAGCACTGCCATAAATATAAATAAAATATTGATTGTTTTGTACACAACCATTGTGTGGTTCTGGCTGTGTGCATCCTGTCTTCCTCTTTAAGTACACAGTCATTCTTGTCTGTTGCCTCCAATTTCCTCACACTTCTCTGAGTCATGCCGTTATTATTTCAAAGCCTTATGAGTAATGCAATGACCTCCTCCAAACTACCTGCTCGTCCTGATGAGGTTGTCACTGTGGGACATATTAGCTCTGTATTTGGTACGACTTTCTCACCTGTTCTCAGGTTCAGCCCTGTATCACGTCGTCTTTCTCCAAAAGGCAACACTGGGACTGAGTCAGAGTCATCACCATAATTGCATGAACTTTGTGACACCTCTGCAATAAATGGAAAATTAAAAAGTACAAATCAGCCTCACATTAGTCACCCATCCACAGGGGAAATACAGATGCTGTGGAAGTTGCTGAGTGTACATGCTCTGCTTAGATGCTGCAGTTTGCTGCTGCCCTTGTTGATATTCTGTGGTTCACTTGTGTCCTTGTACACTGTGCCTTACTTTTGTTCTTACTAACATGTGTGTGGATCTATTACTGTATTTCCATTTGTACCAGCACTACTTGGGATAGAGTATTTACAATATAGTAATGTGGGCTCCATGTCTTTTTTGTAGGTACCAATAGTTTCATTTTTATTTTTGGATTAAGGAACCAAACACCCAGGAAAAGCACACCAAAATGTGTGCCTTGCACTGAGATATCTTGTAGATTCTTTCACCTATAATATAATATCAGCACTCTAAGGTCACTGATGTACTATTAAAATGATTGGGAAAGCATTCTGTCTCTGTTGGGGTCTCTGTTTTATACTCTGAGGTTTGAGCAAGTTCTATGCCTATACCGAGACTCCCCAGATCATAACCCCTATAAAGGCTAATGTTTTAGCTGAGGATACCTCCTAATTGCTTTGGGAGCATGGGTAGTTATCATCAAAGCATGAGGCAGAGGGCCTGTCTCCTCACTTTCAAGGCATCCTGAGTTTTATTCACCTTGCTGGAAGGATGATGCAGCTTTAGGCATCAAGTTCTCTTGAAACAGCAGTTTTCACACTCATTAGCAGTAAATGGCAAATAAATGGCTTCAGCACTTGAGGACACAGGCTTGGAGCTGTGAAGTTCCAGCATCATTCTCTGTTAACAAGATCTGCTCCTGGCCACCTAGAGCAGGGCTGGCTTGAACTTCCCCTTGGCTTTTCAGCATCAGGCCCTCCTGCTTTCCATAACTGCCCCTCCTGGCCCTTCCTTGGACCCAGAATCTGCAGCAAACCAAAGTAATACTCCCTTGACATGTATCCATTTCCTTATATCAGGCACCTTGGGTGTCTGAGGTGTGTGTGTGTGTGTGTGTGTGTGTGTGTGTGTGTGTGTGTGTGTGTGTATGCACGCACACATGCACTCTCAAATGCATGCAGCTGAGTGCACATGTGTGCATGTACATGCAGAGGCCGGAAGACACCCTCAGGTATCTTCCTCTTTTTTGCTGTTTTTTCTTTGACTTTTTTTTCCTCCTCTGCTTTTTCTCAGACTTTCTGCATTTTCTTGGATGTTATCTTTCTTCTTTTCAAGTCCACTTTCACTTCTTCAAAGCTGTGGCTCCCTAAAGGAGGAATGCACTTTATTTTTTTTTTTTTTTTATTTTATTTTTCCGGAGCTGAGGACTGAACGCAGGGCCTTGAGCTTGCTAGGCAAACGCTCTACCACTGAGCTAAATCCCCAACCCCCACTTTCACTTCTCATCCTACTTAGCTCTAACTGACACCTTGACTCAGCCTCTGGTTACCTGATCAGGGACTCTCAGTTGAGGGACTGCCCAAATCAGATTGGTCTGCAGACATGCCTATGGGTACTGTCTTATTAACTGACATGGGAGGGCCCAGCCCATGGTGAATGGCACTAACTAGAGCAGGTCCTGCCGTGTATAAGAAAGCTAGCTAAGCATCGCTCAACAAGCAGCGTTCCCACGTGGTCTCTGCTTCAAGTCTGCTTAGGTTCCTTCTTTGGCATCCCTCGTTGATGGACTGGAAACTGTGAGACAAGGTGTGTGACCTTTTATCCCCTAAGTTGCTTTTGACTATGGTGTTTGTCATGGCGATGGAGGATATAACTGGAGTGCTTCCTATGTGGATTTCCAAAGTCTCCTCTTTATTTCTTTGGAATGAGTTTAATTTTGCTTCTCTGACTCTCCCCAACTATGATGGTCTGAGTTTCTTGTCTATCATTATTCTCAGAAGTTGCAATGTTATTTTATAGTTCCTAAAAAAAATACAGTTCATTGAGATTGCTAAACTTTAGCCTACAATTTTCATATTTTGGACACTTTCATTTGTTTCTAATTTTCCTGAGTTTTTCATATGATAGTCACTGGTACCATGCATTTGACTATCTAGTTTGCTTTACCTCTATTAGAAACAATTTAAGATAAATTTAGAAATAAGCATATATAATGAAAAGATATAACCTGTAAGAAAATTCTTGGTACACATGCAAAATTATTTCCTCAATTTACACTATTGCTGAAATATTTTTAAGAGCATATACAGAACATTTCCTAGAACTAGAGCTGCTTCTATTTGTATGAAACATACTATTTTGCCAATATAGGCCATTGGCATCATCCTTGGTTGCCTTCCAGAACTTGGAGGTAAGACACAATTGCTGAAGACACCACACGCTTTGGACACAGAACTTGGAGGACTCAAGCTAGAATTGATGCTGAACCTTCCTCACTGAGGACTAACTCTCATAGTATTCAAAGATGTGGTGGGTGATTGATGGATAAATAAAGTGCTGATTGGCCAGTAACCAGGCAGGAAGTATAGGCGGGACAAGGAGAGAGGAGAATTCTGGGAAGTGGAAGGCTGAGTCAGGAGACACTTTGAGCCGCTGCCACCAAGAGAAGCATGATGCAAGATACCGGTAAGCCATGAGTCACATGGCAAGATATAGATTTATAGAAATGGGTTAATTTAAGATATAAGAACTAGATAGCAAGAAGGCTGCCACAGCCATACAGTTTATAAGTAATATAAGTCTCTATGTGTTTGCTTGGGTCCGAGCAGCTGTGGGACTGGCAGGTGAGAGAGATTTGTCCTGACCGTGGGCCAGGCAGGACCAGGAAAACTTCAATTACACAAAGATGCCATTCCAGCTGCCAAGGGGGAAAAAAAGCAAGCTGTAAAGACTCTGAACCATGACAATGACCAGCATGATAATATAGAACCAAGAGTATGATAGTGGCACTTTATGTCTCTGGAGTAACCAACAGCCATCTAATTGGACTTATGGCCTGCTCAATGCAAGAGAATTCATTCCTGGTATTGCAACCTAGCCAACTACCTGTGGCTAGTGAAGTCATGGATCTTAGAGTAAATCTACTACTGATACTTCTCAAAACCATTATAATTCCCAACTGCATTCTAAATGCCTACCCTTATATTCACAGTTAAGTGTAGCTTCCACCCCGATTCAGTGAAGCTTCATCTTGCAGCAGACAGAGACGATCACAGAAAGCTACAACTGACCAGAATGCAGAGAAAACTAACTGTGGGTGCCTAATCCCAAATGATACATCTACAACACTTTCCATACACTTAAGGCTCAGGGAACATTACAAAAAAGAGGGCAGAAATATACTAAGAGCCAGATGACTGGTATATCTGTAGTGAGATAGTTTCTTCTGTAGATGACAGGGAAGCTGCACCCATAAAATCCTAACAATATGGCCACCTAAACAAGAGTTGCACAATGATAGCATCAGTTAACATGCCAACATGGATGGGTGAAATCCCACAAGGTACCACCCCTAGATTAAGAGGTATAGGAAATTAATGGTTGTTAAGAGAAGGGAATCAATCTTTACCAGGCATGAGACCACTGGTAGATTTTCCAATACCATGTGGTCAATCCTAAATACATATACATATAAAACCACACTTAGTGGACTCTCAGTAGTGTGTGTGTGTGTGTGTGTGTGTGTGTGTGTGTGTGTGTGTGTGTGTGTGTGTGTAAAAATTAAAGAAGAGATCAAACATTTGAGAAGGAGAAGGGACACAGGAGAAGTTAAAGGGGAAAGAGAAGGATGAAGATGATGTAAATACAGAAGTCATGAAGGAATTTTTCAAAAAATTAAGTACTGTCTTTTTCATGTCTGTGTGTGTGTGTGTGTGTGTGTGTGTGTGTGTGTGTGTGTGTACATGTGGAGGCCAGAGGTTCACAACAGGTGTCTGTTTTGACTGCTATGGCCTTACTTTCAAAGGCAGAGTTTCTCACTGAATCCACACCCATTGATTCGGCTAGACTGACTATCCAGTCAGCTCCAGGAAGCCACCTGTCGACCTCCCCAGTGTGTAGCACTGGCATTACAGATTTTCACCAGCATGCCCAGGTTCCTTTTTTTTTTTTTTCAATTTTCTTTATTAAGAAATATTCTACTCCCTCTACATACCACCCACAGATCCCATTAGTGGAAGCCCATAAACTGTAAACTAGTGGCTATGGAGCCTCCACGGGACTGGACTAGGCCCTCTGGATATGGAAGACGGTTGTTTGGTATGCCCGGGTTTCTATGTGGGTACTCAGGATCTGAACTGAGGTCCTCATGCTTTCACGGCAAGCACTTAATTGACTGAGCCACATCCCCAGGCCTCGACTCTTTTCTTTAAATTTTGTACAGGTTTATAATGTACATTAATCAGAGTCAGCACCATCAGTCTCCCTTGTCAACCCTCATCTTTCCTACTGGTCTTGCACCTCTTCCAAATTGTACTTCCGCTTTCATTCATTTTTTATTTAAATTTATTTTTTATTTATGAGTAGATAAATAAATTTATCTACTCATCTGTCAATGGGCACCCAAGCTGATTCAATAACTTGATTATTGAGAATAATAGTGTATTACAAATGAGGCACAGCCATTTACTTTACATGGTCACATATATTCCTTTGAATGTACACCTGCAACAGGTACAGCTGGATTTGCTTTCCATTTCCATATTGCTAAGAAAGTTGAATGTTTCCTCTCTGCTCAGCCATTGCTGACCCAAAACCAGCTTGCTCCAGCAACTCATCGTTCATGCTTGGCACTTATGATTCCTCTTTTACTCCGCTTTCAACATGCTCTTGAGATAGAATTTTTATATCTTTCTCTGAATTAATATGAATGTGTTAATAGGCTGAATGATTGACATTGTCCTTCAAAGTTTTTGCAATTAACCTCTCTTTTTTATTTTTGACCTTTGCCTTTTTTTTTATTGAATATGGTCTTTTTCATGCTGGTCTCTTGACTTTTATTGAAGACCTATGACACTGCTTGTCTGTCATACGTATGGTATGATGTGTCTCACAGTTTATGCTTTCTTTGTTTTGTATTTTTTATTGAAAATATATTTTCTTTCATATATTACACTCTGATTACAGTTTCTCCTCCCCCAACTCCTCCCAAATCCTCTTTATTTTCACACTTATCCACACTCTTTCATTAGAAAAGAGACATCTTAATAATTATTAAGTATTGATACTAATACTTATTATATTATAATAATATTAAGAATTAATATTGATTATTGGTATTGGTTATTATTATAGTCATTATGAATTATTATTTTTTATTTAAGAAACTTTTTATTCATTTTATATACCAACTGCAGATCTCCCTCTCATTCCTCCTCCCGGTCCACCCCAACCTCCTCCCAGCTGCCCACTCTAGACCCATCCCCTATTCCCTCCTCCAAAAAGGTAAGGGCACCCATGGAGAGTCAGCAAAGCCTGGTACATTCAGTTGAGGCAGGACCAAGGCCCTCCCCCCTGCATCAAGGTTGAACAAGGTGTCCCCCCATAGGTAATGGGTTCCAAAAAGCCAGCTGAGTCACCAGGGATAGATCCTGATACCACTGTCAGAGGCTCTTCAGACAGACAAGCTACACAACTGTCTTCTGATCCAATGCAGGTTCAACAGCTGTCGTCTAAAATTCATGGGTTCCTATGAGCTTGTTTCAGTTGTGTATAGATTTCCCCATCATGATCCTGAACCCCCTGCTCATACAATCCCTCTTCCCTCTTCTTGACTGAACTCCAACAGCTCTGCCTGGTGCTTAGCTGGGGATCTCTGCATCTGCTTCCATCAGTTACTAGATGAAGGCTCTATGATGACAGGGTATTCACCAATCTGATCACCAGGGTAGGCCAGTTCAGGCACCCTCTGCACTATTGCTAGTAGTCTAATATGGGGTACTCCTTATGGATTCATCAGAATTTCCCTAGCAGCAGGTTTCTCCCTAACCCCATACGTAATGTTTCCCTCTATCAAGATATCTCTTTCATTTCTCTTCCACTCCATCCCTGTTCTAGCTTGACCATCATATTCCCTCATGTTCTCATCCCCCATTCCCTCCTCTCTATTGTCACCCCATCCCCAGTTTACTCATGGAGATCTCCTCTGTTTCCCCTTCCCAAGGTGATTCATGTGTCCCTCTCAGGGTCTTCCTTGTTAACTAGCTTCTCTGGGGCTGTGGGTTATAGTCTGGTTATTCTTTGATTTATTCACTTAGGAGTGAGTACATACCATCTTTGCCTTTATGAGTCTGAGTTACCTCACTCAGGATGATTTTTTCTAGCACCATCCATTTGCCTATAAATTTCATGATGTCATTGTTTTTTATAGCTGAGTAATATTCCATTGTATAAATGTACCACATTTTCTTTATCCATTCTTCGGTTGAAGGGCATCTAGGTTGTTTCCAGGTTTTGGCAATAACAAATAATGCTGCTATGAACATGTGTCCTTGTCGTATGATTGAGGATTCCTTGGGTATATGCCCAAAAGTGGTATCATTGAGTTTGATGTAGATTGATCCCTAATTTTCTGAGAAGTCACCATAATGATTTCCAAAGTGGCTGTACAAGTTTGAACTCCCACCAAAAGTGGAGGAGTGTTCCCCTTGCTCCACATCCTCTCCAATATAAGCTGTCATCAGTGTTTTTGATCTTAGCCATTCTGACAACTGTGAGATGGTATCTCAGTGTTGTTTTGATTTGCATATCCCTGATGACTAAGGATGTTGAGCAATTCCTTAAATGTCTTTCACCCATTTGAGATTCTTCTATTAAGAATTCTCTGTTTAGATCTGTGGCCCATTTTTTTTTAATTGGATTGTTTGGTATTTTGATGACTAGTTTCTCGGGTTCTTTATATATTTTGGAGATCAGCCCTCTATCAGATGTGGTGTTGGTGAAGATCTTTTCCCATTCTGTAGGTTGTTGTTTTGTCTTATTTACCATGTCCTTTGCCTTACAGAAGCTTCTCAGTTTCAGGAGGTCTCATTTACTAATTGTTGCTCTCAGTGTCTGTGCTACCAGTGTTACATTTAGGAAGTGATCTCCTGTGCCAATGTGTTGTAGGCTACTTCCTGCTTTCTCATCTATCAGGTTCAGTGTAGCTGGATTTATGTTGAGGTCTTTGATCCACTTGGACTTGAGCTTTGTCCATGGCAATAGATAAGGATCTATTTGCAGTCTTCTACATGTTGACATCTAGTTATGCCAGCACCATTTGTTGAATATGCTTTCTTTTTTCCAATTGTACAGTTTTGGCTTCTTTGTCAAAATCAGGTGTTCATAGGTATGTGGATTAATGTTGATTAATTCAATTCCGTTGGTCCACATGTAGGTTTTTAATGCCAATACCAAGCTGTTTTAATCACTATAGCTCTATAGTAGAGCTTGAGGTCAGGGATGGTGATGCCTCCAGAAGTTGCTTTATTGTATAGGATTGTCTTAGCTATCCTGGGTTTTTTGTTTTTCCATATAAGGTTGAGTATTGTTCTTTTGAGGTCTGTGAAAAAATGTGTTGGGATTTTGGTGGGGATTGCATTGAATCTGTAGATTACTTTTGGTAAGATTGCCATTTTTATTATGTTGGTTCTACCTAACCATGAGCATGGGAGATCTTTCCATTTTCTGACATCTTCAATTTCTTTCTTCAAGGACTTAAAGTACTTGTCATACAGGCCTTTCACTTGCTTGGTTAGAGTTACCCTAAGGTATTTTATATTATTTGTGACTATTGTAAAGGGTGATGCTTCTCTGATTTTCTTTCTCGGCCTATTTACCATTTGTATATAGGGTGGCTACTGATTTTGTTGGTTAATCTTGTATCTCGCCATATTGCTGAAGGCGTTTATCAACTGTAGGAGTTCTCTGGTAGAATGTTTGAGGTTACTTATGTGTACTATCATCAGCAAAGAGTGAAAATTTGATTTCTTCCTTTTCAATTTGTATCCCCTTGATCTCTTTTTGTTGTCTTATTGCTCTAGCTAGAACTTCGAGTACTATATTGAATAGATATGGGGAAAATCGACAGCCTTGTCTTGTTCCTGATTTTAGTGGGATTGCTTTGAGTTTCTCTCCATTTACAAAATAAAATAAAAATAAATAAAAAATAAAATAAAAATACACAAAGCAGAATAGGGTAAAACAAACAAACAGAAAAAAAGCCAAAGAAAAGCCACAAGAAACACATACAGATGCTACACATATACATACACAAACACACATTCAGAAGCATAGAAAATCCATTTTAAAAACTTAGAAATTATAATATATAAACAAAAGATCTGTAAGGTTTGAAAAAAATTAAATAACAGGTTTAGACAAAGCATTATGAGACCAAAAAAAAAAACCTCCCAAAATATCATTGAGTTCATTTTGTGTTGGCCATTTACTGCTGGGTATGGGGCCAATCCTCAAGGGTAGTTTGTATACCCAGTGAGACTCCTTTAGACAAAACTAATTGTTGTTGTTGTTGTTGTTGTTTTCATTCTTTTGGCCCTTTGGGGACCCTCCACCCAACTCCCATATAATCGCATGGAGGCTTATTCTTTCTTATGAATGCCCAGCCTTAGCTTGGCTTGTTTTTAGCCAACTTTTCTTAACTTAAATATTCCATCTACCCTATGCCTCTGGGCTCTTATCCTTCCCTATTTCTGTATATCTTTTCTTTCCTTCTTATTCCATGTCTGGCTGTGTAGCTGTGTGGCTGGTCTCTTCTTTTCTTGTTCCTTGATCTTCTTTTTTTTTTTCCTTCTATTTATTCTCTTTGCCTGCCAGCCCCGCCTATCTTTTCTCCTGCCTAGCTGTTGGCCGTTTAGCTCTTTATTAGACCAATCAGATGTTTTAGACATGAAAAGTAACAGAGTTTCACAGTGTTAAACAAATGTAACATAAAAGAATTCAAGACATCTTTGGATCATTAAACAATCATTCCAAAGCATAAACAAATGTAACACATCTTCAACTAATATTCCACAAAAACCAGTTTTCCCTATGTTAGCAGTTATCAATTGGAGATAGCTTCTGGCTTAGGGATAGCAGCACATGTCTACTTCCCCTCTGAGCACTGGGACCCCATCTGGCTCAGACCTGTTAAGGCCCTGTGCATGCTGCCACAGTCTGTGAGTTCATATATGTGTCAGTATTTATTGTGTCTAGAAGGCCTTATCTCCTTAGTGTCTTCCATCCCCACTGGCTTTTACAATCTTTCTGCCACCTCATTCACAGAGATCCCTGAGGAGAAGTATTTGATGAAGACATCCTATTTAGGACTGATTGTTCAAAGAGCTCTCACTCTCTGCATATTGTCCAGTTGTGGTGTCTGTATTTGTTTTCATCCACTGCAGGAGAAAGCTTTCTGATGATAGCTGAGCAAAATACAGATCTCTGAGTGTAGCAGAATGTCATTAGGAGTCGTTTGATTGCTGCATCCCTTCGGTAGAACTATAGTATTTGGTTTTCCCCTTGGTCCCTAGGCTATCTAATCTCAAGTTCCTGTCCACCAGGTCAGCATCAAGTATGGGTTTCATCTCATGGGATGGGCCTTAATTCCACACATAGCACAGTTGTAGAATATTTGGCTGCAAGCAACCTTTCAATGTGTGTCTTTCCTTCTGACTTTTTCAAATATTATTTCCCATTGAGTACAATTTTAATGAATGCAAATACTATTATATGACCTTTCAAATTTGCATCTATATGATGACTATGTTCTTTGATGTCTCAGCCATGGAACAGATTGTTCTTTTTAAAATTTTAACTTTTTCAAAAACACTTTATTAAGCATGACGTATTTTCCCCATTATTTATTCATCAAAACATTTAGACACCTGTTTATGCCAGGCACCTTGATCATCCTTGAGATGAACTTGAACATAATTGGTAGAAGAAATGTAGGCTCATAAATTTTAACTATGAACTTGAAAAACACCATGCTATACCATAACACATCCTCCTTTATCTGTAATTACATTCTTTTATATTCAAAATTGTATCATAATCAGTTTTTTCATAGTATCAAATTCCCAGCAAAGACACGATTTATAACAGACTGATAGTATCCCACTTTATTATATTTCACTTTTATCTACTATATGATCTGTTTAAATAATGTGTCTTTTTCTGCTTTCTCATTTTTAATAATGCTATAATTATTATAACTTACTATATAAAGGGAATCCTTCTATTTTACTTCTTTAAAGTATATTCTCACCACTTCAGTTATTAATTAAAAAAGCATAAAGATAAGAAATTATTCTAGCAAAATATTCAAATTTGAAATGATAGGCATCAGAGGCAGGTATTATCTTACAATGAGTCAGTTTGACTCGTGTAAGATGACAGAAACATATCTGCAGAATGACTAATGGTCACCAACTTCTGTTCTCCCAAATCCACTGATGAGCACAGTACTTTATGAAGTTAGAAGGGTTATTTAGGATAATCATAGCCACCATAATCCTCTTTGCTTTGTGTGTGTTTAACCTTCATACTTCTCTCTGGGAATCAATGTATAGGCAGATACATGCTCTGTTCTCATGACAGCTTTTCAACACATTTTATATTATTTCTGAGTCTTGCTTGTTCTGGCCTTCCATTCTGTTCCATGTGTTGCTGAAGAAAATATCTTAGGAATGAAAGGTTTTAGAGGACCCCTACTGTGCATTCTGCTTCTGGCTACTGGTTTGGCCTGACTCTATAGGAGCAAAGCATCTCTGTCACTTGAGAGGGAAAGGTAGAGTGACTAGAGTTGGCTGAGCCAGGTTGGTCAAGCACCACCTCTATAGCTGTACAGAAGTCACTAGACATTTCTGAGTCTCAGTCTCTATATTGGTCATGGAAAGGAGGAATGTAGAAATTTCTATCAGATATTGTCAATTTGAGAATTAATGAAGAGAAGTATTTGAGTAATTTGACATAATTATAGGCAGGAGGCCCTCAATAAATGTGCTCACTGTTCCTCTAGCTATATTGAGATTACAAATATGCATCTCTTTAAAAGAGAATGGCTTTGGAATTGCATGTCCATAAGTGAGTATTGTAATTTCTTGACTTTCAGCTTAGCAGACTCTAATAAGTTATTTGAGTTATGAAATGACTATTATAAGCATCTCACAGGTCAGCTATATGAACATTTTTGAACAGGCTTAATCATGATTGTTGACATTTGAGAGCATCTCCAGGACATTCAACATTGCTATATTTGTACACAAACCAATGTTTGAATGGTTTTTGCCTAAAGTCAGTGGCACATATGATCACTCTCAGTTGGTTTTTGTCAATGAAACAGACGTGTTAATCATTCTGCTTCAATATGAACCAAAAATAAACATAGAAAAGGAAACAAAATGAATCTGCACCAAAATATAGAATGGATTCCTTGATAAGTTAGGGAAATACAGATTATTTCCTTGTTTGAGGAAGTGTGCCATTTGATGTGGGCTTTGAAGTTTCAAAAGCTCACACTAGGCCCAATTTCTTCCCTCTCTCTCTCTCTCTCTCTCTATATATATATATATATATATATATATATATATATATATATATATATATATATATATATATCACTCTCTTTCTCTCTTTCTCTGCCTGCTGCCTACAAATCATTACACAAAGCTCTCAGCTACTCCTCTAGTGCCATGCCTGTCTGCTTTCCACCATGATGATAATGGACTAACTCTGAAACTGTAAGCCAGGCCCCAACTATACATTTTCCTGTATAAGAGTTGCTTTGGCCACTCTTTACATGGTGCCTCTTCACAGCAATAAAAGAATGACTAAGACAGATCATATCTTAGGTTACCATTGGAATCTCCTTTGTATCCTACCCATAATTTTCTTGGATTTATGCAAGTATTGAAAGAAAAAGAATTTCCCACTCCAAAAGTCAGGTTCATTTTATTCCAAGCAACTCCAACATTTAAAAAAATACAATAATTATATGGACTTTAGGTTAACTTTCAGTAATGAAAATTAACTTTTTTCATGATTTAATGTGTCCTTGGGATCATAAGTTCACATACTTTCATAGCTATATAGTTAGTGTATTTGACTTTAAACAGATGGGATAGAAAGTGATGGACAAATCTTTAATCCCATGTGGCTAAACCAAATGCAATATTATATATTCCTTTTTTCACCAGTCAATCACTCTGAGTCTGCTTTTATTGGAATACATCTCATTTACACTATTCTTGGTTTTCTTTGGTTTTCAGGTTTCACAAGGTCTTATTGTTGGAACTACATAGAGCATGGCATGATTTTCACAGAGTGCTAAACACACTTAGAGATCTTCCCACATGATGACCTCACAGAACTCTTTCTTGTTTAGTTTTAACTATGAAGGAATCAATCTCCTAGGAATGCACCCCCACAGATTCCCTCCAGAAAACTTGTGGAGGGAAGAGTGATGTTAAAGTTACCCATTCACTTTAACAAGCTTAACTTTAGACTGTTAACAGGCACATGGGATCCCACCACATGCAACTTATTTGTTCCTTTGAATCAGACAGAAGTAGGTCAGTAAACTTATAATGATGTCCTCTGAGATGTGGTTCTGTGCTCAGGTATAAATACTGACTGTGTTCTGTACTCCTGTGGGAGGGGATTACCAGGCTATGAGATAACAAGCAGAAAAGAAATGGAGACTTCCTATGCTGGCTGTCTCCTTGAAAGCACCTTGTTTTATATGGTCAAGATCTTAGAGAGCTGGAAACTGGGAAATCTTAACAGATCTTTTATCAATGAACAAAAATGAAGTGACATAGTGGGGTAATGGGTGTATAAATTTTGAAATTTACTTAGTAGTATTCTAATCCTAACTAAACTGCTTCCAGCTATGTGACCTGGGGTAATAAATGTAGTTTTAGAAGAAAGTATGTAATTTATAGATCAAAACACACATACATGTAAGTTTTTATTAAGATTAACTGATGTGTTTAATGGCTTCTTCTCTGAGTTACAAAAAGTATTTGTCACCAAAGTGATTGCTTCACTTTTAATTAGTATGCAGCATGAATACAAACATAATAGTAAACATGATAATAAACATAAATTCATATTGGTCTCTTGAAGACTCTTTTTTAAATTTTTATTTGGATTTTTTAGTTTTCATACAATTATATATAAGGCATTTTCCTTACTTCCCTGCTATCTTTTCTTGCTCTGTGACCCCTGCTAGTCATCTTTGTTTCCCTAGAAAACCCAGCCTCTACTTTTTTGTCACATATATATGCATATATAATCATATATTTGCATAAAATCTAGGAATTATAAATAAAAGAAAGCATGTTTGTCTTTCTGGAACTGGCTTAATTTGCTTTGTGCGACTATCTACAGTTGTATCCACCTTCTTGCAAACAACCTCTACACAGTTAACAAAGAAAATTCCATTGTATGTATGCATATACACATACATGCAATATTTTCCTTATTATTCTGTTGTGGGACACCTAAGTTTGTTCTATAGCATAGTTATTGTGAATAGTACTGCATTAACAACCACTGATGAGGAAGAATCTCTGTGATATGGTTTAGAGTCCCACTGATCCTATGACAACCATGGACTCACTCGCCACAGTGACTTGCTAATCTACAATGGAGCCATTCCTAAATGTATTAAGTCAGAGTAACCCTTTTCTATAACAATATTTTTAACTTGATATCAGTTTCTACAATTTTCTCTCCTAGCATTAGGATGTATTCCCTTTTAGGTTTTTTGAGTGCCTTCTGCATGTCCATACCTCTCTTCCAACCCTTAGCAAGCCTCTTTGCTTCTCCTGTTTAAAGTTGTACTTCTTTTTCTAAAGAATGTGAGGAGGTTGGAAATGGCTGCATTGAATTTTTCACACACTGGAAAGTCATGGTGCGTTATATTTGCACAAAGATTCATATTATCTGAAGCATCAAACAGAGCACCCAGAATCAGTGGTTCTGTGCTAGTTGGTTTCCCTCGTCCTGGAAATCCATTGTTACTGTTAGCAACTGAATTCCCCCTAATCTCTTGTTCTGGGTTTGTTCAATAAATCATCCTCTGGCATGAGGGGAGGTCTACATAACACAGATTGCTAAAGTAGTATGCCTAATACTCAAAATAAATGAGAACATTAAGTTTCAGAAAAAGAAATCATTTGCATAGGCTTAAGGTGAATTTAAGCAAGGCAGGTATGGGTGCAATCATCTCATCTACACAGGTTAAAACTGTACATTCAGATATAACATAAAGGGTTTCTGCCTCTATTAACAAGTGAAAAACTCTTCAATCTTCTCTTCTTCCTAAGAGTGCCACACTGAAAAGCCTTGTCCCTGGGTTTATTCAGTGTTTTTCTCATTTAGTAAAGCCCTTGGTCACAATGCTTACAGTCCACCTCCTTGAAGGAGTTCAAGCATGTGTGTGACATCCCCAGGAGGAAGATGCTGTAGCAGGCTCATGAACAGAGAAAACTTCTGTTTTATGACTTCTTTCATAATCAGCCCATATTTGGTCATCATCCTGTACATTGTTAAGTTAACAGCTTTGAAGAAAACCCATAGTAAAATACAGATAGGACATTCTCCTACCTTCCAATAACTATTAATCAGTAATCAAGATCAAAGCTATAAGGTATGAAAGTTGAAAATTTATATTGGGGGCACTGTCTTAGTTTCATTTCTGCCACAATAAGCAGCAACTTAATAAACGGTTTCTTTTGACTCACAGAGCAATGCTAAAGTCCCTCATAGCAGGGACATCGGAGCATGAACTTGAAATGGCTGACGACATTACATCCGAGTCAGGAACAGAAAGACGTGAATGCATCCATGTTCATGTTCTTGCTTGCTTCCATGCAGCCCAGTTTCTTGATTTTGACAGTCCTTACCAAGAAATGGTGCTACCCATCGGTCAGCTGCTGTTACAGGTACATGTTTCATCCTGCCATGTGTTTGGTGTGTGGCAAGTAACATGTAGTCTCTGACCATATAACCTGGGGATTTGGGTTAATGAAGTTCCTCTCTGAACTGCTCAGTTTTACTCTATGAAATAGCAATAAGCCATTAATAAGAGCCTGACAGATTATCTCTAGGATCCATTTTAAAAATCATCCCTTTCCCTCTTCTCCCGCTCCTGCTCACTCTCCCTCTCCTCCTCAGATTTTCTATGATTTCACATACTTTAGGTTATTTTCCTGATTCAAATAAATACCTGGACTTTAGATTTCCTAACTGACCTGTCAACCTAAGAAGATAGAAACCCGGCTGAAGCATCCAAGTGTGTTAACCTCTGTGCATCTTAGAATCTTTGTCTGTAAATTAACAATGAGGTCATACAACTCTCAATATTATTGTGAAAATTTAATCAGAAATAGCATCATATGAATATTCTACAATACCTGGCATGTTGCCTCTGAATTTAAATTCTCTGATTTTTTTTCTACTCATCCTCCTTTTGTTTCCTTTCTTCTCTCTTCTATTCCCTGAAATCAACTTCCTGCTAAGAATTTAAATGTGAATATTCCTAAAAGGCTATGTGGGCATCTAGCATAATTTATTATACATTACTCAATATTATTGAATTATAGCTAATTTTACAGGAAGTAATGGTAAAAAATTTATGAAGATTATGTATAATTACCATATAAACAATAAATACAGTTACAGAAGTAGCTAAAATCACAGGCTTTATTTATTTGAAGTTTGAAATGTTTAACTTTTTTCTCTGACCTATTAAAAAGGACACTATTTAGCTAGAATGTATTCCCGTGGTCATATTAGATGTTCATAGTAGATATGCATTCTGACTGTCATGATGAGAATCATTGAACATTTTTAATACTACTGCTCTTCAGTTATTTACAAATGTGTTTTAACTGCACCAGATTATAAGAATCCTTTCATTAATTACCCTTAAATTGCCTAAAATATAAGAAGTGCAGACTGGCTAATATAATTTCTTTGAAATTGCTGGTCATGCATAAAGTTTGTCATAACATCAATTTTTAAAAACATCCTACATAGGCTTTAGAAAAATGTGTGTTCAATCAGAATAGGATTTATATTTGCTCAAATATTTTACACCATTATAAATCTTTGTTTATTGTCCTAATACTTGAGAAGAATGTAAAGGCCATTTTATTTTTTAACCTGTTAAAAATCTTTTGTTAGGAGAGCTACCATTCAGAATTGTACATCTCTTTGATTAAATTCACCTTCTGTCATAAAGCAACTATCCCTTTATTAGAAATAGTTTTTATTTGGTCATAAATCCATTTGTTAGTCATTAATACAGAAATACCAGTGTTTGAATAATTTGCCTAGCATGCATTTTCTATCTTTTAATTTCAACCTGTTTTTATACATAGATATATCTCCTTAAAACATACAGAAAGAAGCAAGGTGAAGTGTCTTTTTAAAAGTTGTATAGTGAATAACATACTTCTTTTAATGTAGTGTTGTTTTCAAAAATAGGCTTGGCCTACTTACCTTGATTATGGTAATAGTGTGCATGGAGTCTCAATAAAGTGGTTAGTTAATTCAGTATATTTTTATATACTTAATTTTTTGTCTAAACCTTGAATGATTAAAAGTAAGGATTAGTTTTCCCAAGGAGCCTTTAAATCTATGTTTAGTGGGAACAAGAAATGGACGCCTATCTGAAGCCTTATTAGCTGGTGGTAGAGCTGCAAAATACGCTCCATCTAAAAGCAGTTGCTTGACCCCATCTTTTGTGAAATCACTCTATTGACATGTTTAGAACACGGAACTTATCTGTTTCCCTGACAACTGTTATATTCAAGTCTGTGCTTCCAGGATGTAACAGTATGTATTTGAGGTTCAATTGTGCTGAGTACATCCTGTCAGACCAAACAGCGATTCTGAAAACCCACTTTGCTCCATTAGAGTGTTCAGGCACAATGCAAGAATTCTGGACTCACATCTCCTAATTAGCACCAGGCTCAAGACCCATTGATGGGATGACACTGGCGTTTCCCATTGGGACAACTTTATTACTATTGCATTCCTGTAGTTCTTCCAACTTTGCTGCAGCTTGTAACTTCTCCCCGTAGTGTGTGTGTGTGTGTGTGTGTGTGTGTGTGTGTGTGTGTGTGTGTGTGTGTGTGTGTGTGTTTAGGATTGTTAGGACACAGTAACAGTATCTTAACTGCTACAGTTTAACTCAAAATAAGTTTACTTACTGATTCTGTGACATGTTTGATGTGTGACATGTAGACTCTGACCAAATAACTAAGGAATATGAGTTAATGAGGCCATTTTTTGAATTGTCCCATTTTACTTTGTGAAGTAACAATCCATTAATAAGAAAAGTTTTGTGAGCTTTCTCTGACAACAAATAGCTGCAGTCATTTACTCCATATTCAATGACCACAGCTCCTCAGAGTTAGATAAGGTAGTACTCCTTGGTACTGATTAAGCATGACTCCCTCAGTGAAAGTGGGGTCTTCATAGATCAGATGGGTGCTAGCCCACATGATTGCACTGTTCAACAAATAAGCAGAATTTCCATTTTGGACCATCATTTTTATTCATAATCTCCCAAATCAAGTTCATTGAAGAACTTGGCTGAAGATCTTTGGCCACGCATCCTCAAATGGCAAGTTTTCCCGTCACCAGCTCTGTGTAGCTGTGTTGCTGCATACAGCAGAGTGGGTGATCCCACACAGGGCAGGATGAGGTCCTCCTTCCAGCCAGCACTCAGCTCAAAATACAAGAGGCATGCTCTCTACAGTGCCACCTGAAGTTGAAGACGTTTCAGCACAGGATGCAGTATTAGAACTTTTCCATCTCTGTGTTCTCACTATGAACAAAGTCTCAGAAAAGCTATCATTGCAGGGATGCAAAACCCTGTCCCCTCAGTTATAATGAACATGACAAAAAAAAATGTGATGCCTTAGCTATTAAATAATGCTTGTGTGACAAAACACCAATGCTGTGGGTATCACTCTGTATAAATAAAATGCTGATTGGCCAGTAGCCAGGCAGGAAGTATAGGCAGGACAAGCAGAGAAGAGAATTCTGGGAACAGGAAAGCTGAGTCAGGACACGCTGCCAGCCACTGCCATGAGTACCAACATGTAAGATACTGGTAAGCCACAAACCGTGTGGCAAGGTATAGATTTATAGAAATGGGTTAATTTAAGATAGAAGAACTAGATAACAAGAAGCCTGCCACGGCCATACAGTTTGTAAGCAATATAAGTCTCTGTGTGTTTACTCAGTTGGGTCTGAGTGGCTGCGGGACTGGCGGGTGAGAGAGATTTGTCTTGACTGTGGGCCAGGCAGGACTGGAGAAAACTCCAGCTATACACCAATATATATAATGTATTTAAAACATTTAATCTTATCAATTTTCTCTTTTAGTAAATTTTGCTGTTTGGGGTATGACAGAAATACATTTCTAATATCATACATCAGGTGATTCATGCATTTATTTTAAAATATTTAGCATTTATTATGTTTCAAACCCTATTATAAGTTGGGTTATTGTAGGCTAAAGAACAGATAAGATTCTATCATCAGGTGATTTATATGCATGTTGAATACAAATAATAAATAAGTGGATAAATAAAGTGAATGTACCTGTTAATATTCACTGTACCTATAACAGTGCACCTATAACAGACTATGGACTGCTTTTAAGAATTTTAAATAAATGCATTTCTTAAAACATTTTACCTATTATTTTCTAAATGTTTGAGTTTATTTTTCCTTGCTGAGTAATTACTAAAATGTTTTCAGCATTCTTGCATTTCTATAATAGTGAATTTTACAAATTTCAATATGTCTCATTTCTACATGTATAACAAAAACCTAACTGTAACAAAAGCAACCAAAATATTTTAATGGTTTCAGATTTTCATGTGGCACTTTGATCTGTATAGATTTTGTGTTTATAACAACTTCAAATATCAAGTCACACAGTCTAAGTAATCATTTCTGTTTTATCAGACGTTCTCCTCCCAGCATGTTTCTCACAGCAGCCTTCACATCTTTGTTCCTCAGACTGTAGATGAGAGGATTGAGCATGGGGGTCATCACCCCATAGAAGAGGGAGATGAGGGCCTCGATCACACTTTGATGCCCTGTCCCAGCAGTGACTTCAGACTTGGGCTTTGCGTACATGAAGAAGATGGTTCCATAGAACAGAATCACCACTGTCAGATGGGCAGAGCATGTGGAGAAGGCCTTCTGTTTTCCTTCAGTTGACGGGATCCTCAGAATAGTGGCAACAATGAAAACGTAAGAGATAGCAATGACTAACAATGGAACAGCTAGAAAAAGCAGATTTGACCCTGCCATGCTAATCACATTGATGGAAATATCTGCACAAGCCAGTTTCAGAATGGCTAGCATTTCACAGACAAAGTGGCGAATGACATTATTAGTACAGAATGGTAATTGCACTGCAAGAGATGTCTGCACAAACGAGTCAACAAGCCCAGAAACCCAGCATCCAACTGCCATGGGCACATAAGTACTCTTGCTCATGATGACAGGGTATCTCAGTGGGTAACAGATGGCCAGAAAGCGGTCAAGTGCCATTGTGCCTAGAAGCACGCATTCTGTGGCACCCATGGCAAAGGAGAGGAACATTTGTACCATGCACTCAGGAAAAGAAATTCTCTTCCTTCCTGTCAGAAAACTACCGAGAATTAGTGGGACAGAAGAGCTTGTATAGCAGATATCCAGGAAGGAAAGGTTACAGAGGAAGAAATACATGGGGGTGTGCAGGTGCACATCATAGATAACTACTGAGATAATGACTCCATTTCCAAGCAGGATTATCAGATACACGCACAAAACTAGCACAAATAAAACTTTCTGGAGCTTTGGGTGGTCAGAAAGTCCCACCAAGATAAATTCTGTTAACATGGAATCATTGGCTCTCTCCATATGAATATGCCTGTCCTCCAGCAGAACTCTGGGAATAATAGAAAGAAATCTATTAATGGAAATTTATAAGAGCCCCTTCAAAAAATAATCATAGTCTTTGTTGCTTCTGGTGTGTATTAAGCTGTCACAGTATAATGGGGGAGATATTTTTCAATACTATTAATTTTAATTAATAATTTTTCATTTTAAAATATTTTAATTGAAATAGAATTACTTCACTCCCTCATCCATTTACTTTCTCCAGCCCCTCCCAGCTACCCTCCTCACTCTCAAGTTGATAGACTTTTTTCTTTGATTATATGTGATATATATACATATATATATATAAACTATCTGCTGAGTTCATTTTGTTGTTTATATATTAAAGTTCCTCATCACAAATCTAGGCCTTGAATAAGGAATACCTACCTGACTTTTCTCCATTAAGAGAGCAAATCGTTTGATCCCAAACAGTTTTATTGCCATGTCTGCAAATTCTGATTTAATTGGCTGGAAATGAGTGATTAATAGTCTGAATTTGGTGCATAAATGTTGGGAATTAATTGTCTATAATGCAATATTTTGTCTCAGTTAATTGTAGTTATTAATGGATATTAACCAAATAAACTAGTGGGTATCACTGTCACCTTTTCTTTCTTTCCATTACTACTGTTTTCTTTTAGATGCTGTATGTTTGTCTGTCACCCAGGCTGGAAATCAGGAGGTCACTTTTCTGACTTACTAAATGTTCAGAATCAGTATCTTATAGAAATACTGTAGTACATCTGAAAAGTGTTCAAGTGTTCAAATATGATCATTTCAACAGACATATCAAATAAACACAAGCCTGGGGTCAGGTAGAATTACAGTAGGAGGATACACTAGTTTACTTGAAAGACTTTTTTCGGCATTAAAATTGCAGCCGGGTGGTGGTGGTGCACGCCTTTAATCCCAGCACTCAGGAGGCAGAGGCAGGCCGATCTCTGTGAGTTCGAGGTCAGCCTGGTCTCCAAAGCAAGTTCCAGGAAAGGCGCAAAGCTACACAGAGAAACCCTGTCTTGAAAAATCAAAAAAAAATTGGATAGGGGGCCAGTGAGGTGGCTCAGTGGTGCTTGTCACCAAGCCTGACGACCTGGGTTCCACAGCTGGGACCTGCAGGGTAAAAGTAGAGTACCAACTCCTGCAAGTGGTCCTCTTACCTCTACAAGGACACCATGGCATGCATGTGTGTGTGTGTGTGTGTGTGTGTGTGTGTGTGTGTGTGTGTGTGTGTGTGTGTCACACAAAGAAAACCAACAGAAGCTGGATAGGATCGAGTGCCCAGCCCTGGGAGCCCATCCTAGCTAAGTTCTTTGGGAAAGTTGGCTTGATGGAATTGATCATGGCATTGCCTATGGTCAAAGGAAGCTAGAGCTCAGATGTTCATGATCTCTGTAACACCTCTGTCACATGAATCTGCACCTGCAAAGGTTTACAAAAATTGGAAGCAAGTGAACCTAACATCTACAACAACATAAACAGATGCTGAAAAACTGTCAAAAGTGATTTATGATTTATAGAGCATAATAAAACACGGGAATTAAAGTAGTATTTCACCAGCATCCTTGTACTTTTAGAGATAAATCTAAAGAAATTGTGAGTTTGAGGAGAAACACTAATGGAATCAGAGAATATTAGTAAGGATAGGAGGCTTTTAAAAGAACATGGAAAACACTTCATAGAGTAGAAAATAAAATACAGAGGTCAGCAAAAGCCCAAGTCAGAAAGGCACAGACAGAAAAGACCACATGAAAGAGCAAAGGAGACATACATAGAGGTCATATTTTAAGGAGCACTGACAAAAATGCAGTTTTAGTGGAAGAGACTGTTATAAATGTAAAAATGGGAGAAACTTGCCTGCACCATAAAAACAATAAATAATGGATTGGAAGAGAAGGAAACGCATTAAAAGAAAAGGAGTAAATCAAAAGCCGTCTAGAATAGATGTTTTTAAAACTACAATTTGTAATCTAGCTAAAGAAAAAAGTCATACAGTGGAGGATTGGTCAGTAATAAGGGAGAATGAAAAGCAGGTCTCAGAGTCAGTGAGAGGCAGTGCTTGCCCGAGTCTGTGGTCTAATCGGAGGCAGGTGAACTTGGTTGTTTTAGTCTCAGTCACTAGGCTTCACTCAGTGAGCGGTCCCCAGGAGAACCTGTCTTCTTTTGACTTAGCGCCCCCTCCTGGTAATAAGCTGCCACGCTCATAGAGTATACAAGCAGACGCGGTAGAAGAATCAAGGGGTTGCTCCCCACTGACCTTTCTGTTTCTTACAATGGAGTGTTGCACCTTGCTTTATAGCAGAATTTGTGAGCCGTTTTGAATTTCTCTCTTTGGAGGATGCTGGTCTTTCCTTTAAAAAAAAAAAAAAAAGAATCCATTTGACTGTGTGGAGTGCTGGAGCACAATATGGTCGTTGGTAAAAGCACCACAGCAATGCTCTATGGTGAGGAATGTTTGTAGGAAACCATTTACTTTTCCCAGAAAGCTTCTGGATTGCTCAGTGAGTAAGTACAGACATATTTCAAGGAGTGGTAAGGAGAAAGAATTATCAAAGGATTTCATCACATGGTCCCCATGAGCTGAGAAGCACAGTCTTAGGCCATTGACTGAGGCCATTGGGTCCGTAGGGCATCTAGAGAAGAGACAATGTACAGCAGAGGTACAACATTCAGGCAGGTAAGGGAAGGAATGCTGACTTGCAAACTTGTGAGGTATGTTAAATGTAATGTTAAGGAATTATAATTTGTTCTGGAGGTAATTGGGAGCTACCGGAGTTTGACCAGGGAACATTAAGTGTGAAAGCACTAGAGAAAGATTAATGTGGGGCGTTCTAAAGAACGGTCCCTCTCTCATCAGCACCCAGCTGGGAGCACTCACTCTGCTCTCACCCTTCAGGGCAATCATCTCTTCCCTTTTTGATGTGTAAAAAACAGGACTTAAAATTCATTTTCTTGAGATAATAGAGACATAGTTCATTTTAGGTCAACTTGATACCAGAAAATTTTATTTTCTTAGAGAAAGACAATTTGCCTATTACCTATGAGTTTTCAGCTCAACTCTATAAATGCAGACCAGGTGTATCTACCTCATTTTAGCTTGAAGGTCAGGCAAAAGCTTTGTTGGAGCCTTCACAGCTAGGTCCTGGCTGATACTGAGTTATTAAACCAACAAATGCCATTCGTTACAAAACCTGCCTTCTTCTTCTGTCTGGGTTTTCTGGTCTCTTTCACTATTTAGTGTGAAAGTCACTTCTCCAGAAACCTGGGTAAGAAAAAAACTTATAGGTTAAGTTCAGGGTCCAGTGCCCTGGGCATCATAGGAACCTAATTCTTTTGTTATCCAGGGCTACTCTATTCTTTTTTTTTTTTCTTTTAAGAGAAAGGTTATCCTTGTCTTCTTACCCAGCTCTAGCCCCACTATGCCATGAGAAGTAGCAAGTCCATCAGGACACTTCTCAGTGGGTAGAAAAATGCCCCTAGTTTTCATATAGGGCCCCAGTGTCTCCATGACATCATAAGTTGTCACATCAATGTGTATGTGTGTAAAAGACGCAGCCACCACTGCATGGCAGTGGGCTGAATTTCCAGCTTCTCCCAGCCTTGTGTGCTCACATATGGCACTAACAGAGGCTCATTAGCCTGGGCTAAGCTTTGATGTGATCACTTATGCTGAATTTATGGTAGAGTGTAGGAATTTAAAACACATTTGATTCTTCCTTGGGTCATAATTAGTTGCAGTTAAGAGTCTCAGACCCAAAGTAATGTTCCTTGGCAAATAATAAACAAGAATAAAGAGGCTTTAATTACAATAATCCTGGCTCAGAGAAAGCCAGAAAGTGTTTTTAGAAGAGGTAGTTTATGTTTATTCATATTTACAAAAGATTCTATATAATATGAATCCATTCACATTCAGATATAGGAATCATATTTTTGTCATAATTTGAAACAAATAGTCATTGTGACCCATATAAATGATATATCTCAACTATTCAAAAATTGTTTTTCAGGCATTGTGGACAGAGATATAATCAAATTGTTGTATTGTAGTTTCATAAATCTAGAACGGAAAAAAAAATTTCATCAGATTGTGGGTGTACTAATTGTGTTCAAGTTACTTGGCTACTGAAGAAAAGAGATAATACCTGTTCCACAAGGTCTCTAGGTTCTAGTCAAGGGAGCCCAGGATTTATTCTGTTTGCTGAAAAGGTAGGGGATAAAGCAAAAATGAATGCTTTTAAAGAGGCGAAAGTGATGCAGGAAAAGAAATGAAACTTGAGTTTAGAATAAACAAAGAGCTTCTTTGTCTGTCCTCTTCTTTAAATGACATCAATTCTTACCAAAGAGCTTTCCTGTGGATGATACCGAGTGTTCTGAAATACAAATCTCTATGACACCAATTGAAGAAAGCTCCATATGTGAGGAAAAAATTGATGTCTCCTCCTAAAGCATCTAAGCTGATAGCTTATCCATAACTTGAGATTTTCAAAACAAAAAGACAGAATATGATACAGTCCTGAGCCTGAAGAGTAGTTTTCTTTCCTGGTTAGAGTTGGGTCTGTTCCTTAACAACCGTTTTGCATCATGTTCTGAAGGCAACTTTCTTCATTCTTTGTACTGTCAGGATGCAGTGAGGGGACAAAGGTGAGAACAAGATAGCATGGGGTGTGCTCCTGTTGTTTTTTTCAGGTTTCTACTCACCTGTAGTTTGTTCCTCTGGTAAAGCCAATAGATGAGCCTATTTAGAATATTCTCACTCTCTTGTCCAAAGATTCAGGCTAAATCATAGAAAAAACATATAAAACAGGCCAGAGTTTCTTGTGGGTCTTTGTTATGCTCTAAATATTTGTTTACATTTTAAGCTTCAGAAACATCTTCCAAAGGGCCAGTCATTAGCACGTGAAGACAATTTAAATCATTATTTGGGTGAGCTAGGGAGAGATCAAATATTTATAACAAAGTTAGAAACATAAACATAGAGAGCTGAAAAACTTTCCAAAACTCCAGGGAGAATGTTGTCAGACTTAATTATCTCTTGTAATTAGTGTATTCTTACGACAAGTATTCAGATGCAGAGATACTGTCATTCATAATAGCACAGTATTGGAAGGTTTTAAGACTCATATACCATAAGCAGAAAATCTCACATATTGTTCTAAATTTATCTAAAATATCTCACAGTATTAATAACATAACTATACTCATTTGCATGGTCCTTTCAAGTATTTGCTAGTACTCTTAGAATAGTCTGAAGAGAGATAAGATCATTTCTGTCCTATAGACAGACATAGACTCTGGGATGCTGAAGTTGGACTGTCTGGCTGATGGTTGTGCAGCATGTACAAGAAAAGAAGAGGCTTAGATCCAGCTGCCATCTCCACCAAAGTAGGTTGACCACAGGATGAATTGGGAGAGCTACCACATCAACTTCTTGTCATCCCTACCATTATTATCATGAAATTTAATCAACAGAGGATTCCAGTTTTCAATAGACCTGCTTCTTTTGTGTACCAATTCATATAAGCCAATTATATATTTTGACACATAGCTAATTTAATTTTACTTGAATTCTTTAACTGGATAATAAACTTTAAAATTAATGTAACATTTTCCTATTAACCTTCAATGATGGTTGTGGTATTTGTTTTGATTGTCAGACATACAAATCCAAAACAAGAGTCTTTCTGAGTCATGAGATAGTCTTTTTACCCAGAATCAAGGTTTTGAGTCAGTGTAATCCTCTTGCCCATGGTGAGTCTTTTTTAAAGAACTCTGCTGTGGGCCTGAGAGGCAACTATAGGAAACTAGTGCATGATCCATAACTGCTTTTAGTCTCCAATTGTTTACTCTATTGACAAGAATAATCCTTACATAACATTTTCAATTTCTGAGGGAAACAAAGGGATGTACAATGCTTCATTGCTTGTGTACCTCCTCATAATCTCTCACCTCTTGTCCCAGACTTGTCACCCACTTCCAAAGAACTAGTGAAGAGAGCCTCTGTTAATCCCTTACCTTTTCTAAATTCAGAATGTGATTTTATCATGAGCAGGGTCTTACCCCCCTTTGACTATCCTCTTCAGGGCCATAAAATGTTCTTCAGTAACTTCTTATCTCATGTATGTATTACTTTTCATCATGCAACCTTCTTTCAGACCATATTGCCAGTCCCTATTCTACCATCAAAGAGTTGAAAAAATGTATACCATATCATTATTGCTATTATCCGGTTTCTCTGAAGGTGATATACAGTTAATTTCCACTAAGCAAATCTATCTTTTGCCTTGTCAAAGTGCAGCTAACTAATAGAGGTTGATTGTCAGCCACCAAGAGTAGACACTCAGCTCCCTTATTAGGTATTATTCCATAATTGGTCATACAGAGGTGCATATATGTCTATGGGTGAAGGATGTCCTCAGATAGGATACTATACAGACCAAAGACATGGCATGAGTTTTCATGAGTGCTATGGATGTCTCCAGTTGTCCTGCAATTCATATTCTTTAAATTTAACTGGGCACCCTGTGTCTCTTCCTTATTACTAGAATGTTCTTCCCATGTAGTCCATACAAAATTATTACAGCTCACAAAATAGCTTCACATTCTTCCACAACAAAAGGAGCTTAAGGTAGTGTTCAATTAGCGAACTATTACTTTCCAAAAGGCATAAAACTGGAAGCTTCTTGTGGTAATTGTTCATACCAAAATCCCAATGGCTCTTCCAAGGTAATTTTATGGGATTTGTTCAAATGTGCCCATCACTGTGGTTAAATGTTTTTAATACTTCTAATTATACTTGATAATTAGACTTTTATGATATCCAAGGTATTACTTTGGCAATACCTTTGAATATTTTCTGAAGATTTAAGGGTACCTGCTGCTATTCAGGGCCCTACCCATATTCAGCTTCCCTATCTTCTGGAAGCTTTATAAATATGGAATAATAACATTTATATGCTTTCTTCATAAATCAAACAACTCAATATTTAGTTTTTCTTTGTTTTCATTTTGGAGCACATAGAACTCTTGTTCTATGTTTCTTTGGATGGTTTGAATAATAAACAATAATAGATGAAACAATTCCTGAGAATGTCATTTTATTTATGACTTTCCTATGTTTAAGCAAGTTTAATCAATCATTCCCTGGTAGTCCTATTATTCATAATCATTCTTAATTCAGTATTTTTAATATTCACATTCATTCTTTAGCATTATATCATCAGAAGAATTATTATTAGCAATTTTCATCTGTATATACTCTATCACCTCAGACTGTGGCAAAAAAGGGTGGATAATTTAAATAGCTTCAAGGACAATACTACAATAATTATTCATTAAGCTCCATTTACATGTACTTTGAATTTCTTCTGAAATAGAAATAGAAAAAAATGTATTAGTTGAATAGATAACAAAATACTAGACTCGTTAGCTTTTTGTGCATCTTAAATTACAAGTACCATGACAGTCCTGGCTGGGAATATTGGAGTTCCACGTTATTTAGAAATGCACCAATCATCAATAGATAACCTCCAAACTTCACTGACTATAGGCCATGCTTGGTAACACAAGAAAATTGTTCTTTATATATTTTGGAGGTCAGCGCTCTGTCAGATGTGGGGTTGGTGAAAATCTTTTCCCATTCTGTAGGCTGTCATTTTGTCTTATTTACCATTTCCTTTGCCTTACAGAAGCTTCTCAGTTTCAGGAGGTCCCATTTATTAATTGTTGTTCTCAGTATCTTTGCTGCTGGTGTTATATTTAGGAAGTGGTCTCCTGTGGCAAAGATTTCTAGGCTACTTCCTACTTTCTCCTCTATCAGGTTCAGTGTAGCTAGATTTATGTTGAGGTCTTTGATCCACTTGGATTTGAGTGCATTGTGATTGGTATGGATCTATTTGTAATCTTCTACATGTTGACATCCAGTTATGTCAGCACCATTTTTGAAGATGCTCTCTTTTTTTTGTAATTTAAAAATATATTAGTGGGCACATCAGATAGGCAGTTACAGCAAGATGGAGGAATCTCTCCTATGGGTCTGATAACATTCTCAGCTTTGGGTGAAGATGCTTCCTTTTTTCCATTGTATAGTTTTAGCTTCTTTACCAAAATTCAGGTGTTCATAGGTGTGTGGATTGTGGTGATATATTGTGTCCCCCAAAATATTGTGCATCCTAATAAAGCTTATCTGAGGATCAGAGGAAAGAGCCAGTCACTATATTAAACATAGAAGTCAGGCAATGGTAGCACACACCTTTAATCCTAGCATTCGGAAGGCAGAGATCCATCCGGATCTCTGTGAATTCAAGGCCACATTGGGAAAGGGTCAGGTGTGGTGACACACACCTTTAATTCCAGAACTAACCAGAGAGGTCTGGAGGTCTGTACAGACAAACAAGAAGTGATGTAGCTGGGCACAGAGAGGAAGTGAGATGCAGAACAGAAAGGCATATAGGCCTGGGTATACAGGAAGTAGGTCTTTTTGGCTGAGGATTTCTAAGTGGTAAGAACATGGCTGGCTTCTTTCTGCTTTTCTGATCTCTCAGATTTAATCCCCCACCCCCACCCCCAAAAAAATCTCTTTTAACTAATTTCTTTATTTAAGATATCTTAATTGACTTACCAAGTCTGCTGACTGCATAGAACAGTAGAAGTCCAAGGGAGTTTCAAGGCACCTACCTAGTGTGGTAGCCATCTGAGTTAGAAATCCAGAGAGAGCCAACTACCCACCATGCGAGAAAAAGCCAAAGAGACTCCGGCCCACATGGGGTGGAAATTCCGGCCATGTGTAGCTCAGGCTTGAGTTGGGGGCTTGTAAGGCCATGAGTAGCCTATTAGTGAATTCTTGCCACAAACTTTGGGCTGCCAAATGTAAGACTAATTACTAAATGGTCTTAATATTTAAAAACCCAGAGCCAGATATTGAGGTCTAAACTGAGAGGTCAGAAAAGCAGAAAGAAGCCAGCCACGTTCTTACCACTTGGAAATCTTCAGCCAAAGAGACCTACTTCCTGTATACCCAGGCCTATATGCCTTTCTGTTCTATATCTCACTTCCTCTCTGTGCCCAGCTACCTCACTTCCTGTCTGTCTGTACAGACCTCCAGACCTCTCTGGTTAGTGCTAGGATTAAAGGTGTGTGTCACCATGCCTGGCTCTGTTCCCAATGAGGCCTTGAACTCACAGAGGTTGGAATGGATCTCTGCCTCCCGAATGCTAGGATTGAAGGTGTGTGCTACCATTGCCTGACTTCTATGTTTAATATAGTGACTGGATCTTTCCTCTGATCCTCAGATAAGCTTTATTAGGGTGCACAATCTTTTGGGGGACACAATATATCACCACAGTAGATTAATATCAGGATCTTCAATTCAATTCCATTGGTCCACATATCAGTTTTTATGCCAATAATAAGCTGTTTTTATTACTATAGCTCTAGCAAAATACTAAGCAATACAATTAAAAAATGGGTTACAGATCTAAACAAAGAATTCTCAACAGAAAGGCCAAAAAACATTTAAGAAATTGCTCAACATCCTTAGTCATCAGGGAAATGCAAATCAAAACAACTCTGAGATACCATCTTACACCTGTCAGAATGGCTAAGATCAAGAACACTGATAAGAACTTATGTTGGAGAGGATGTAGAACAAGGGGAACACTCCTCCACTGTTGGCGGGAGTTCAAACTAGTACAGCTACTTTAGAAATCAGTATGGCAACTTCTCAGAAAATTAGGAATCAATCTACCTCAAGACTCAGGGGATGCTCAAGCATACCACAAGGACACTTGCTCAACTATGTTCATAGCAGCATTATTTGTAATAGCCAGAAACTGGAAGCAACCTAGATGCCCCTCAACTACAGAATAGATAAAGAAAATGTGGAACATATGCATAATGGAGTATTACTCAGCTGTAAAAAACAATAGCATCATGATATCTGCAGGCAAATGGATGGAACTAGAAGGTAACCCAGACTCAGAAAGACAAACATGGTATGTATTCACTCATAAGTGGATACTAGATATAAAGCAAAGGATAAGCATACTATAACCCACAGCTCCAGAGAAGCTAGGAAACAAGAAGGACCCTAAGAGGGATATACAAATCACTTGAGTAGGAGAAACAGAAGAGATCCCCATGAGTAAACTGGGGATAGAGGGGGCAATAGAGGGTAGGGGATGGGGAATGAGAACATAGAGGAACTGGATAGTTGAGCTGGGGGAGAGACAGAATGAGAGAGCAATGAAAGAGATATCTTGATAGAAGGAAACATTACAGGGTAAGGGAGAAACCTGGTGCTAGGGAAATTCCCAGATTGGACTACTAGCAACAGTGGTGAGTGTGCCTGAACTGGCCTATGCTGGTAATTAGATTGGTGAATACCCTAACTGTCATCATAGAGCCTTCACCCAGTAACTAATGGAGGCAGATGCAGAGATCCACAAGCATGGACCAGGCCAAGCTCCAGGAGTCCAGTCAAAGAGAGGGAAGAGGGATTACATGGGGAAGGGGGGTCAAGATCATGATGGGGAAACCTACAGAGACAACTGAACCAAGCTCGTGGGAACTCACGAACTTTAGACTGACAGCTGTGGAATCTGCATGGGACTGGACTAGACCCTCTGCATACAGGAGACAGTTGTGTAGCTGGTCTGTTTGAGGGACCCCTGGCAGTGGGATCAGGATCTATCCCTGGTGCATGAACCAGCTTTCTGGACCCCATTACCTATGGGTCAGATACCTTGCTCACCCCTCATAAAGCAAAGAGGGGCTTGGTCCTGCCTCAACTGAATGCACCAGTTTTAGCTGTCCCCCCATGGGAGACTTCTTACCCTGTTGGAGGAGGGGAAGAGGGATGGGGGAGGTAGATGTGGGGAGCAAGAGGAGAGATGAGAGGGGGATCTGTGGTTGGTATGTAAAGTGAATAAAAACAATTTAATTTAAAAAATAAAATAAATTTTAAAAAAAAGAAAAAGGAAATTGTTAGTATTAGTGCATATATCTTAATTAAAGCAGGAAGGCTTTATGAATGAATTCTGGATATCAAACATTAACCACTGATTGTATTCAAGTTGTGGTAAAAGCTTCTGTGCAGCATATCCTATTAAAAAGGATGAAAAAAAATTGCATGAACTACTTTTGTGGGAAAGGAAGTATCCACCACTCAGACATTAGGTGCACTGCAGGAATATTTTATGGAAGAGGTGTATAAAATACATGGGCAACTTTCAGTTTTATTTCTTAAATATTTTGTAACTTTCATTATTAAGCTCATATTTTGAGACTTATTTTTCTTTTAATTTACCTGTAATTGGATTACTCTGCCCCTTTAATTTAATTCTATCAAACTTTATTTCCTATTAGCAGGCTTAGTTGACAGTATATTGAACACTAGAGTTCACCTCCAGGCAATTTCACAAAGAGAGAAAGTAAATTCTGGAACCTTTGCTTGGATTCCAATAAGAGAAACTGGTAGATTATAGACTCACTCAGAATCAAATCTCAAATTTATCTCACACTATCATATGAACTACTGGTCCTGAAGTAATTACAGATTTCCTTTTTTGAAACTGTATTACATGTACTTATGTGTTTGTGTGCACATGCGTGTGTACACTAGTGGGGAGAGCAGAGTACAGCTTGGGAGGGTCAGTGCTCTCCTATCATGTGTGTCAAACATTTCATCAGGGTTGGCCTAAGTGTCTTTTCCTGATGAACCATCTCTCTGGCTCATAGGGACTTTTTTTCTATCGACTATCATGCCATATCCTAAATTGGTCAAGTCTGGGATAATTCAAGGCAGCCTGTTACCATGATTACAATCAGAAGTCATAATATGGCCACTGTTCCTTCTTTTACTCTATTTCTGTTGAATATTTTAAATTTTTCTTGAGATTTGATGCATAAGTAACATACTCACACCATGTCTACCTCTCATTTCTCCCCCCTCCAACTCCTCCCATGTCCCCCCATCACTACTTCTCAAATTAATGACCACATCTTCTATAATTATTATTTTTACACACACACACACACACACACACACACACACACACACACACACATGTGCGCGCACCTTACAGAGTCCATTTAGTGTTACTCTCATGTACTTGTACTTAGAACTTGGCATTTAATTGTAGCTGTAACTTTCTCCAGTCCTACCCATCCCCACAGTCCCGTGTTTCTCTGGTCCCACCAGGCCCTGTGGTCCTCAGCCACTTATAAAATAATCACTCAGAGGCTTAATTTCAATTGCAAATTATATGGCCCAATGGCTCAGGCATCTCAGTAGCTAGCTCTTACAACTTAACTCAACACATTTCTATTAATCTATATGTTGCCACATGGCTGGGCATTACCTGTCTGCTGCATGTGGCTCCTTCAACAGTAGGCTGGCATCTCCACCAACTCCACCATCCTTTATCTTGTCTTCAGTTTAAATGTACCACCTCACCTTATCCTGCCCTGCCATAGGCCAATGCAGTGTAATCAACCAATCAGAGCAACACGTATTCACAGCATACAGAAAGACATCCCAGAGCACTTTCCCTTTTCTATCTAATCAAAAAACAAGGTTTTAACTTTAACATAGTAAAATTACATATAATAGAACAATTATAAAACAAGAATTACAGTTACAATATCCAGTCTATTTGTATTTGGCAAGAGTAAAGAAAATACTCTATCATCTATCCTATATTTGTGAATCTAAAGTTTCATATCTAATTTATCTTTTATCATGACTAAGGAAAACTATAATTATAATTAACTCATCTTCAAATCCATCAAAGACCCCAGAAGGATATGATATTACCTAAGTAAACAGGAAGTGCATTGTAAGCAACTTCCAAAGTTCTAGAAATGACAGAGACATCTGGCTGCCTGGACAGTCACCCAAAGTTCCTCCACAATGTTGGGGGCATCCATTTTCAGCCTAAAGCCCTGTAGCCTCTGGCAGAGTTTTTAGTGAAGCATGAAATTTGAAGGATTGTCTCACCTATAGTTAATAACCCATCAAGGGGTTCATCCCTGAAGAACATGGATTCTCCTTCTGTCAGAAGCCTTTGACTAGCTTTTCATCTGGGGGTATGGCCTTGTGATAACTAAAACCAGGGAGAAATAAGTGAGTTAGAGACTAAAAGAACTATAGGATAAAACAATGAAAGTAGTTGTAATTTGTATTTAATAGTAGTAGTAGGTGTGTGTGTGTGTGTGTGTGTGTGTGTGTGTGTGTGTGTGTGTGTGTGTAAAGGTCAGAAGACAATCTTCAGGACAGTTGATTTTCTCCCTCCACTCTGGGATCCAAGAGATTGAATTCAGGTCATCAGACTTGTGCAGCAAGTTCTTTTGCCAGCTTTGCCATTTCGAAGGTCTGAACCTAGTTGTTTGCTGATAAGATAAACAAAAGTATCAAACCTTTCTATAAACAGAAAATAAGAAAAGACTCAACTATATAGAATTATAAATAAAAGTGAAGGCTACTTAATTGATACCACAGATATACAAATGACAAGATACTACTATAAACACACATATAGCACAAATTGGATAATCCAGAAGAAATTAATAAATCCTTGCTAAAACTAAGACAAGAAAAACAGAAAAATCTGAACAGAACAAAACAGGTAAGGGGAATGAGCTGATAATCACAACTCCCCTCTAAGAGCAAGTCTGAAGCTGAAGGCTCCACTGGTGCATTCTGTAAAGATCTGCAGGCAAGTTAATGGTAACAATTTTAAAGCTTTTCCTAGACACTGAAGAGGAGGGATCATTTCCAAACTCATTTTAGGGCATCAATATTACACTTATTTCATTCATTCCAAGTTAACTTTCCATCTGAACACTTTCACTTGGTTTAGTTGTCTCAAGGACTTTTCAGTTGTCTTACTTTAATATTGCCTATCTTCTGAATAATCATAAAAAATCCTCTCCCACCATTAAATTCCATTTTGGAGAGTTAAGCTAGGAATCTATCTATATACTATGCTCATGTGCCTTACTTCTCTCTATGATAAGTTCACTAAGTGACTCTGAGCAGTTAGAGTCTTTTACTATCTGTGTCAAAGCAAAATGCTCTAGGATAGTTTAGTGTCCTTACATAATCAATACAAAGTTCCTTACATTCTCATAACACTGTCTTGAAGATGATAGATACCAGAACTGTTGCTAAATATAATTATGGATATAAGTATGTTTTATGAACTCCAAGACTCTGATAGGTATTGCTACAAAAGAAATATAACATATGAAATGAAATAAAAGTATTGTTTCAGTATCATTACTTGCTGGGGATCACTTGGCTCAGGCAAAGAAAATAAAATAATAAAATATTATGAATTTTTTAAATACATTTTATTATTTTGTGTGCATGAGTGTTTTGTCTGCATGTATGTTTGTGTACCACATGCATGCCTGTGAAGATGGTGAGACCCCATGTGGGTGGTGGAAATCAAACCCAGGTCCCCTACAAGAAGAACACATGCTCTTAACCACCAAGCCAATATTATAAAATTTTTTAAAAAGCATCTGTAGCTTTCTTGTGGAAAGAAAAAATTGTTTATTTTCTTCCATTATTTTAGTGATAGATTTAAGGCTATATTTCATGCTTTCATTTCCATTCTGAAATACTAATGGAAGTCTATTCTATTAAGGTAATAGGATTTTCTGCCATTTTACTTAAGCCTATTCATTGTAA
Organism: Peromyscus maniculatus bairdii; assembly: GCF_049852395.1. Lineage (NCBI taxonomy): Eukaryota > Metazoa > Chordata > Mammalia > Rodentia > Cricetidae > Peromyscus > Peromyscus maniculatus. The sequence goes on from NC_134853.1 coordinate 76,779,132, forward strand.
AATACGCTGCTGCCTTATTAGAAATATTTTCTCACATACATATGATCATAGTATGCTATGTGTATTTAATGTAACCTTGTCGTGCATGTGGTAGATTTCTCCATCATAGAATTCTAACTGCCTTTGTTCATCTTCCTTTTTCTTCATGTGTCAGTCAACAGATCTGTATAGATGTGCCTGCTACTTGCCAAGTTTTCTTCAACCTTGTCTAATTTATTGTTAAACTCATTTGCTTAGTTCATAGTCATTGTATTTATCAACTTCACAATTCTAAATAATTTGTATATCATTCTAAGTTAGTTGCCAGCATTCTATTCAGCTGGTTGTCTATTTTCAAGGGTACAATAGTACCAGTTACTTTAGAGTCTGTGTCTTAGAGGAGCTATATTTGGATCCCCTGCTAATTGTGCATGTTTGTCTTTTGGTCCTTTTTTCATAGAAGTCCTTGTAATTGTCAATAAATGTCAAATTGTATGTAGAAAAAAAGGTAGGATCTCTGGGAGAAGTTTATTCACTAAAATAAGATTTACTCTATCTCTAGAAGCAACCAAGAGTGGGAGAGACTGCCTCATGCCAAAGATAGATTAAAATATTTTTAAATTAAAATATTAAAAATTTGGTTGAGGGAGCCTGCATGGGACCTATCTAGAGCCTCTATATGTGACAGTTGTATAGCTTGGTCTACTTGTGGGACTCCTAACAGTGGGAGCAAGAGCTGTCCCTAGTGCTTTGGTTGGCTTTTGGGAACCTATTCGTCATGCTAGATTACCTTGTCTAGTCTTAATACAAGGGGAAGTGCTTGGTCTTACTGCAACTTGATATGCCATGTTTTGTTGATACCCATGGGAGGCCTGCCCCTTTCTGAACAGAAACAGAGGAAGAGTGGATGAGGGAGTGGGGAGGAGGGAGGAAATTATAGTAGCAGAGGTGAAACTGGTCAGGATATAAAATAAACAAATTTAATTAAAAAATAAATTGGTTGGATTTCAGATTTTGTAAGGCCTACTTAGACCGTGACCCCGCCCCTTTTTGAATGTTGTTCCCCCATTGCTCCAACTGTGACCTTGGAGTATTTTTGAGAATGTTTTCCTTCATAGATCCAAGACTCTAATTTTCAGATTATAAATAGTATTGAAGTGCCAAAGTCTTATTTAATATCAGTCCTTGAATAATCACAACAAAGAACAGATATTGATATTTTGTTATTCCATTTATAGAACCATGAATGACATCTCATTTTTAACATTCTGTTATTTAGCTGTTAAAATAACACACAAGTGTTTTATAGCATTAAAATGTCAATAGCAGAGATGATGTATAGAATGCTTTATAAAGCAAAGCATTCTAAAACAATCATTTATAGAACATGGAAGAAAAGAAAATCTATGTGGAAATGTATAGTCATCTGGAAATCTTAAGAAAATCTTTAGCAATGATAATGAGTGAGAAAGTATTTTTTAAAATGTTCCTTTATGTCTATAGAGACTTCTGTACTATATTTTAATATCAAGGATACTTTGCAGGCCAAGGTGGGCACACCCAAAACATCCTGTGTGATACACCCCTTATCATAAAAAACAAATGAAGAAGAAGTGGTGTTCCAATGAAACAACTGCATGTGAAGTAGAAAAGCACAAGGTTGTTTCATTTAGCCCTCCATTCTTTCATTTTTTTAATTGAATGATGTCATTGTATTTTAGGTGAATTGGTTATCAATCTGTTCATAATTTTTAAAAGAAAGGGGAAAAGGGAAACCATGGGAGTAAGGAACAGTATTCTGAAAACTATAAACATCAATGGAGACATCACAGGGACAGGGAGAAACCTGGTGCTAGGAAAGTTCCCAGGAATCCACAAAGATGACCACAAGCTTAGACTACTAGCAATAGTAAAGAGGATGCCTGAGCTGGTTTACCCCAGTAATCAGATTGGTGAATACCCTGTCATCATAGAGCCTTTATCCAGTAACTGATGGAAGCAGATGCAGAGATCCACAGCCAAGCACCAGGCCGAGCTCCAGGAATCTAGGCGAAGAGAGAGAGAAGAGGGATTCTATGAACAAGGGGCATTAAGATCACAATGGGGGCCTGGAGAGATGGCTCAGTGGTTATGAGCACTGGTTGCTCTTCAAGAGGACCCAGGTTCAATTCCCAGCACCCACATGGCAGCTCATACCTGTCCGTAACCCCTGTTCCAGGGATTTGACTCCCTCACATAGACATGCAGGCAAGATACCAAAGTACATAAAATAAAAATAAGCAATTAAAAAAAAAAAGATCACAATGGGGAAACCTACAGAGACAATCGAACCAAACTAGTGGGAACTCATGAACTTTAGACCAACAACTGTGGAGCCTCCACAGGACTGGACTAGACCCTCTGCATAAGCAAGACAGTTAGTTGTGTAGCTTGGTCTCCTTAAGAGGACCCTGGCAGTGGCATCAGCAACCATCCCTGGTGCATGAGGTGGCTTTTTGGAGCCCATTACTTATGGTGGGACACCTTGCACAGCCTTGATGCAGGGGGAGGGGCTTAGACCTGCCTCAACTGAGTGTACCAGGCTCTGCAGACTCCCCATGGGATAACTTACCTTCTAGGAAGAGGGAATGGAGGATGGGTTGGGAGGGAAGGCTGGTAGGGGGTGGTGGGAGGAAGGAAGAGAGGGGATCTGTGATTGGTATTTAAAATGAATACAAAATTTCTTAATAAAGAAAAAAGACGAAAAAGAAAGAACACAAATAAACGAAAATATATCTCATGCTGGTAAGCTACAAGAATTTATGTGGACAAACGCCTGTGCTGCTGTTAGCAGGTACTGAGATGCTTAGACCCTTACTTTAGTTTCCCTTTATTTCAAATGAAATTGGGACAGAAATTGATTTTTTAAAAAGAAAAGAAAAAGAAAGGAAGAATACTTGTTTACAGTATTATTGAGCTAGGGCAAGAAAAGCTCCAACTCCTCTTCACAGCCTCTCATGTACGGCTTCTATAAAATCTTACAATTTCATAGGAAAGATGAAACAAAAACCATGAAATAAGCATGGCGACTTAGCTGTGAGGTAAGCTGTCGGAACCCCTTAAACCTCTTCACAGGAAGGAACTGCCTCCTCCTCTGATGCAAGGGCTTCATCCAATTTTCTTCCCAGCACTGGATTTTAGAGGTGATTTTAATTCTTTAGGGTCCATGTTGTAGGGTCCCTGTTACACTATTCCAATCCCCTGTCTTTGGAAATTTAGGATGCTGTATAATTTATTACTGGGCTGTTGTGAAAATTGTCATAAATATGCCTATAGCTGAAAGAAATATCACAGGCAGAGTGCAGGACGGAGCCAAAGTTAAAAGAACTTCAGTTTTGAGCTGGCTTGGATAAAACATGACTCACTGTTTCTCAAAAGAGACAACAGTAAAGGGGAGAAAGTAAAGAGCGGAAGAGAGAACACAGACAAGATGCCCTGTGCAGTGATGCTACAAGGGAAACCCAAAAGTCCTCCTAAGATGTTCATGCTCACACACGTGTGCATTTACATTAAGCATGCCAAGAATAATTAGAGTGTGCAAAAAGAATTTCTAATGCCAAAATAGATCATCTGCAGACAAACCAGGAATTCTAGTTTTGCCTAGTTCTGTATTAGGACTCATTGGGTTGGTCATTCATTTCTGTGGCTGAAGCAAGAATCCATGTTAGGGAAGTTTGGGTTCAATAAGATGTTTGATTTAGCGGGCTGGAGAGATGGTTCAGTGGTTAAGAGCACTTGATGCTCTTGCAGAAGTCCTGGGATCAATTCCCAGAACCCCACATGGTGGCTCACAACCATCTGTAATTTCAGTTCCAAGGGATCTAGCATCCTATTCTGACCTCCTTGGGCAATTTACACATGTAGTACACATACATACATGCGGGCAAGACACTCATATACACAAGATGAAATAAATGAATCTTAAAAATGAACAAGTTCTGCTTAGTACATAATCTTTCTGAATCAAATATGCCTTCTTACCTTTCTTAGAAGACCCCAATACCAAGAAGTCCAGGATAGCTGAAAATGGGGGCTGAACAACACTATATGCATTATCTGGGTGATCTGTTAGAATTTCTTCCAACTCAGAAACAAGATGTATTATTCTGATGTGATTCTTTACTAGACCACTGCATGCCATGAGGTCAGACACCCTAGGTACACAAGGTCAGGGTTAGAGAGAAGACTCAATAGTAAAAGTACCTACTGCTCTTGCAGCAGACCTGGGTTCAGAGCCTAGCACGCTAATAGTGGCTCACAACTGTCTACTCCTCCAGTTCTAAAGCATCTGGGGCCTTCTTCTGACCTCTGCAGGCTCCTGCACATACGTGGTGCACATACATATATTCAAGAACACACATATACACAGAAACTAAAATAAACATTCTTTTTTTTAAAAAAATCCAGCTAAGACCCTAGTCGCCTAGACTCAACCAGAGGGAGCATTTTTCTCTTTCCATCAGACTCTGTGAACCTTCAGATAGATAAATCCCTAATGATGCTATTTCAGCCATCACTTTCTCAGCTTCCATCAAGTTAGTTACCATCAAGACTGTAGGCTAGTACTCAAAATGATGTTTGGTGAGTTACAGTGAGTCAGAATACACCCATAGGTTGTAAAAGAACTTCTCAGACAAAATTCTTCCAAGAAGCCACCAAAACAGCATACATTTGATATATCCCATACTCACAAAATAAAGATCCCCCAAATTTTATTCAAATTCAAATGCAAGCAAACAAATTCCCTAGAAATTTTAGCCTTCTAAATCTTTATTCTGCATGGCAATACTCCAATATTCAATCCTCAGATAACAGAGATAGAGACAGTTGTCCCACACCAGTTGGCACTGCAAAGTAACCCAAGGCAAGTCCAAATAGCTGTCACACTTTAAATATGTAAATCAAGTTTAACCCAAAACCTAAATACAGTGCCAAATCATGTTATTCCAAGCCAAGTGAATGTGGCAAGGCAGTTGAGGCTGGAAACAGTCGCATCAAGACTAACTAACGTGCTAAAGAAGCCACGGTGTAGAATCATGGAAACCTGGCTACATGCAACAAAACATGCCCTAGAAAAGCGTGTGCTTTATAGTGTGGAACAGGCAAGTGCCATGTAAATAAACCATAAAGGCTCATGAGCCTCCTGTCCAACACTTTTTGAGACTTGCTCACTAGTGTCCACTCCATTTCTTGGAAATGTTTCGCCTTGCTTTAGCAAATGATCTCTTTCTATTTCTACTTCTATTTCTATTTCTATTTCTATTTCTAATCATGCATCTCTGATCCAGAGCTTTGACCTGGGACATATTAATCTAGAAACATGGGCAGCTTCCCTCCAGGCTCAGATTTGTACCTTGGACATGAGTATTTTTATTTTTTAAGCCATTCTGATTGAGGTGAAATAAAATATCAAAGAAGTTTGAGTTTTCATTTCCCTGATGTGTAAGGATATTGAACATTTTTTAAAAGTAAATATAATTAGGGTTAATTTAGATCATTCAGTTCCTTCAAAGGATAAGCACTTGCTAATTTTCTGGTTATAATACAAAAAGATTCACTGGCTATTGCTTTTCTTTAATTACAAGAATAAAGAGGGCCTGCTCAAGTGTGGGCCACATCAGCCAGAACAGATAGGCTACCCAACTATTCACAGAAATCTCTCACTCCCTCTGTGCAGGCCACACCAGTGAGAGCAACAACCACCAACTCAAGTAGAGACCCCTGATAGACCAAAGGCCATGCTAGCCACAAGAAGAAGCCCAGTGTCCAACTCAGACAGAGACTTCCTGCTAGACCAGAGGTCATGGCTGCCACCAGAACTCCAGGCCACAAAGATTAGAAGACCAAAGAGGAAACAGAAACAAAAGAACAAAACATCCATCCAACAAAGACAAACTCAGAAATGGGCACCTAGACCTATAACTATCCCAAACCCAGATGCCTAGACACCAGCTTAGGAACACAATCAACAACAGCCAGGGCAATATGTCATCACCAGAGGCCAGGTATCCTACTACAGCAAGCCCTGAATATTCCAACACAGCTGAAGCACAAGAAAAAGACCTTAAAACCAACCTTATGGAAATGATAGAGGTCCTTAAACAGAAAATGAAGAAATCTCTTGAAGAAATGGAGGAAAGGCCAAAGAAAAAAATTGGAGGAAATGAATAAATTCCTTAAAGAAAGCTAAGAAAAAACAAACTGTTGAAAGAAAGAAATTTTTTAAAAAATTGTTTAAGATTTGAGAATGGAAATGGAAGCAAGAAAGGAAACACAAACTGAAGAAATCCTGGTGATGGAAAAATCTAGGTAAGCACATTGGAGCTACAGACTCGAGCATCACCAACAGAATACAAGTGATGAAAGAAAGACGCTCAGGTTTGAAGACACACTAGAAGAAATAGATACATCAGTCAAAGAAAATGTTCAATCTAATAAATTCCTGACACAAAATATGCAGGGAATCTGGGACACTATGAAAAAGACCAAACCTGGGAATAATAGAAACAGAAGGAGAAAAATCCCAGCTCAAAGGTACAGAAAATATTTTTATTAAGATCATAGAAGAAAAAAATTTTTCACCTAAAGAAGGAGATGCCTTTAAAGGTGCAAGAAGCATACAGACACCAAATAGTTTGGACGACAAAAGAAAGTCCTCTCACCATATAACCAAAACACTAGAATTTCACCTAATTTCTCAATGCAGACTCAAAAATCCAGAAGGGCCTGGATAGATATCCTGAAAACTTGAGACCAGGGATGCCAGCCCAAACTACTATACCCGAAAAAACTTTCAATCACCGTAAATGGAGAAAACATTATCAGTCTACAAATCCAGCCCTGCAGAAGATGCAAAAAAGAAAACTCCAACCCAAAAAGGATAACAACACTAACAACACCCGTGAAAACACAGGAAATAAATAATCTCATACCAGCAAAACCAAAAGAAGGGAAGCACACACATACCACCACCACTAATAAAACAACAACAACAAAATAATAGGAATTAATAATCACTGGTCATTAATATTTCTCATTATCAAGGGACTCAATTCCCCAATAAAAAGACACAGGCTAACAGAATGGATGTGAAAACAGGATCCATCCTTGTGCTGCATACAAGAAACACATCTCAACATCAAAAATGGACGTTGCCTCAGAGTAAAGGGTTAGAAAAAGATTTTCCAGTCAACTGGACCTAAGAAGCAACCTAGTGTAGCCATTCTAATATCTGACAAAATAGACCTCAAACCAAAATAAATCAAAAGAGATGGGAAAGGACACTTGATACTCATCAAAGAAAAAATCCACCAAGATGAGGTTTCAATTCTTAATATCTATGACCCGAACATAAGGGCACTCACATTTGTGAAAGAAACATTACTAAAGCTTAAATTACACATTGACCCTTACATGTTAATAGTGGGAGACTTCTATACCCCACTATCACCAATGGACAGGTCATCCAGACTAAAATTAAACAGAGAAATACTGGAGCTAGCTGACATTATGAGTCAAATTAACCTAATGGATATCTACAGAACATCTCTCCCAAACACGAAAGACTACACTTTCTTCTCATCACCTCACAGTACTTTCTCCAAAATTGACCATGCACTCAGTCACAAAGCAAGTCTCAAATGGATACAATAAAAGTGAAATAACCCCCTGCATCCTATCAGATCACCACAGATTGAAGCTGGATATCAACAACAGAAAACAACAGGATGCCTACAAACTCATGGAAACTGAACAACTCTCTGTTGAATGACTACGGGGTCAAGCCAGAAAGAAAGAAAGAAATTAAAGACGTCCTAGAATTCAATGAAAATGAATGCACAACATACCCAAACTTACAACACACAATAAAAGTGGTGCTAAGAGGAAAGTTCATAGCACTAAGTGCATACATAAAGAAATTAGAGAGATCTCATACTAGCAACTTAACAACACAACTGAAAGCTCTAGAGCAAAAAGAAGTAAGCACACCTCAGAGAAGCAGATGGCAGGAAATAATCAAGTGGAGGGCTAAAATCAATAAAATAGAAAAAAGAGAACAATACAAAGAATCAAAGAAACAAGAGTTGATCCTTTGAGAAAATCAACAAGATAGAAAAACACTTATTCAAACTAACTAAAAGACAGAGAGAGAATATCCAAAGTAATAAAATCAGAAATGAAAAGAGAGACATAACAATAGCCACTGAGGAAATCTAGAGAATCATAAGGACCTACCTAAACCTGTACACCAAATTGGAAAATCAAAAAAAAAAAAAGGATAATTTTTTGATAGGTACCACTTACCAAAGTTAAATCAAGGTAAGATAAACAATTTAAATTGACCTATAACCCTTCAGGAAATAGAAGCAGTCATTAAAAAGTCCCCAAGCCGAAAAAAGCCCAGGGGCAGATGGTTTTAAGACAAAATTCTACCAGACTTTCAAAGAAGAGCTAATGCCAATACTCCTCAAATTATTCAACAAAATATAAACTCTTGGGACCCTTTTGTCCTACTGGGTTGCCTTTTCCAGTCTTGATATGAGGGTATGTTCCTAGTCTAGTTAAAACTTGTTATGCCCTGTCTGCTCCCTGGTAGGCCTGCTCTTTCCAGAAGGGAAGCGGAGGAGGAGTGGATCTGAGGGAGCGGAGAGGTGGATTAAGGGACTGTGAGGAAGACAGGGGAGGGAAACTGCAGTTAGGATGTAATAGATGAGAGAAGAATTAATTAATTAGTTAAATAAGAATAAAGAAGCACCATCACCAAAGTTTTGTCTTTTATTAAATCTAACTTTCAATTTTCCAATTTACTATTCAAAATGAATATTAGGATATAGTATGAGCCTGAATTATCTCTTTATGAGTATTTTGCATATACATTTGAGAAAAATGATACAGAATAAATTATAAAAGATTAAGGAAATTACATCAGCTCTAGAGAATAGATTTGTGTGTTTGTGTGTGTGTGTGTAAGTATGTATGTTTGTGTGTGTTTCCATGCAAGATTATGAAAAATACCTCTTTAACTGTCACTGTGCATAAATACAAACACCTTAAAAAAATAACAGTTTTGGATGAAAATGTCAATTGCATAAAAGTGAATATTAAATATGAAATACTTTAAGATATGTAATAAACATATATTCTAAAAATATACTTTTATTGATTCATCAAATACTAGTACATACAAAAATTATATGTAATTTATCTACAAATTATACATGCATATGTTATGTAAAGTTTCTTCCATATTTAAATTCATATATACAGATACATATGATGACAACTATTCAACATTGTCAAAGCATAAAGAATCAAACCAAAGGTATCAAAGTCATTCAAAGAATTTGTAGAGGAAAATATCATGTAGCAATACATTTGAGTCAGCTTCTCCGAGCATATACACCCTGCTTCAATCCCATTATATCTCTCTGATTTCAGCCATTTTTCCCTTGTTCTCTCAGTGTCAACCATCTGGGTCTTACTGGAAATTCTCAAATATATCAGGGATAATCTCCTTGTGCCTTTGCCCAAAATCTTCCCTCTGCCTGGATTATTTCCTTTCAAATCCTTATGCCTAAACCTCTTACAAGATCTTACTCAAATGTAACCTTTAAAGTGATGTATTTGATGGCTGTACTCTAGACTATTAAATCCCAGTTGCCAACCATGCCAATCCTTTATGCTGATCTCATTCTTCTTTCAATAATCTTGATACTTCATAAGTTATTGCACAAAAAAGTTGATTTTGTTGAATTTAGTAGCATCATATTAGCCCTGCAATACTGAAATTTATGAAATTGCCCAACATGCTGGCATGGTGGTGTGCACCTTTAATCCAAGCACCTGGGAAGCAGAGATAGGCAGATCACAGTGGGTTGGAGGTCAGCATGATCTACATACTGAGTTCAGGACAGCCAGAGCTGTATAGAGAGATTATGTCTCAAAATGCCAAAAAGAAAAGAAGAGGGGGAAGAGGAGGAGAATGAGAAGTGGACACACACCCCCATCCCTAACTCAGAAGCCATCTCCAATTGATAACCACTTCTGGATAAATATTTAATTTCCTCCAATGGAGTTTCACTGAAGAAACAGAGTACTCTTAAAGGTTGACTGCACGCTCACCAGTAAATGACCAACAGAAAAGAACTCAACAGCATCCTTGGAGGTTCCTGTCTCATAATAGCATGTCAGGATTCTTCCTTGTTTATTTATATAGTTTTCTTCTCTCTTTTTACCCTACAGGTCCTTTGCATATATATTATGACTTCCAGTTCAGTGTTTTTATGGAACTCCTGGGTATGTGAGTGAATGGGTCTCTGTTTCTTGTGCCTTCTCTTGGGCCCTTTTCCTTCTGTTTGGTTGTTTTGTCCAACTCTGATGTGTTAATTTTTGTTTTATCTTATTATTTTATTTCCTAATTATCCCATACAAGCTTGTTTATTTTCTACTGAGAGACAGAAGTGGGTGGGTGTAGATGGGGGAAAGGGGGGAGAAATTTGACAAGTAGAGGGAAGGAAAACCACAATCATGTTATGTTATGTGAGGACAAAAGTCTATTTTCAATAAAAAGAAACAAAAAATTGTCAAACATGTCCACCTAAAAGGATCATATAAAATTTTCTTTTTCCTTGAAACTGCATACACTTTGCTGTATCCATACAGGGAAACAACACACAGCACTTGAGGTGGCTGTGAAATCCTACTGAAGCTCAGTGGGTCACACAGGAGAAAGACATGAAACTAGGATGGGTACTTGCTGAGAAGAAAGTAGGGGCGGTAGGGGTGAGGATGACTAATACCCATTAAACACATGTGTGGAACTGTCAGAGAATGATAAATAAATCTTCAAAACATGAATGCACATAAATATAAATACCTTGGGAACAATTGTGAGTGAAACACACCAATGGCATAAAAGTAGATATTGAATATAGAATAGTTTAAGATACGTATTATATAGGTACTCTGGATGGGTACCTCTATAAGTCTCTAGGATACTATTGCATCTAAAAGCCACATAATATATTTACAGATTATACATACATGTATTATATAAAGGTCTCTCCATATTTTAATTTATACTTTGTACAGTTTGTAGTATTAGGTTATATCACTTTTAGAACCATATATGTACAAAAGTTATAGCAGTGATGATACAAAAATAGACATAAAATTCTACAAAGAGATCAAGTAAAATAAGAGCTGGAAATGATGCATTAAATTTGACTATTAAATTTGTCCAGAACTAGCTTATATTGAGTTGAAAAATCACTGAGTTGTAAATGGATAATGGTATGCAGTTTAATTTCAAGTTGATTTGGGTAAAAACAGTCAGAAAATAAGCAGCTAGAATATCCTATTGTTTGGTTGACCTTGTGCTTTTATGATTTTGGGATAAAGAGGGCAGATTGTATTTGTAGATCAAGTGAGTCATGAGTCAAAGATACACACAGCACTGATGATAATCACCCTCTGAGCTTCCTTTCTGGTGCCTCATTCATCTATTTATCTGTCTTCTCGTCTTATTCTTACAAACATTTTTAAAAGGACACACTAATTTTACTCCCATTAATTGGTCCTCCACAAGAGTGGTTTCTGTAAAGACACACACTCACTTCTTTTGCTCAAGCAACTAAATAATTTTCTGGTTGAATTAGGAAACACTTAGAATATTGTGTCTACAGCCACACCTGAACACGCCTGGTCTCTTGTAGAATATCATGTCAGGCAATCATTATTTCCCAAACCCAAGTCAGTATTTCACCACCTAGCTCCAAGTTTCACATCCTTGTTCCACATTATAGTTCTTTCTTTTATTCATGACTGGGTACCTTGCCACAAAATTTCAAATTCATAAATCCTAACTGTATAGTATCCAACCTCACTTAGGAAGTGATTTTTGCAAAAGGGTGAAAAACATGTTCTTTAAATTACAAGATCTACTAAAGTACTTTATAATATCAAAGATAAAATGGTATTTTCACGCTATAAATGTGAAACACATCCATTTTGTAAAGCAAATGTTATCTCTATGGAAACAGAAAGAAAAATCTTCAGGCTTTCACAACAAGTCTTTTCTGGAAAATTAATGTTAATGTCAAACCCATCTCCTTTTATGTACCAATTAAGTTCAGATCTTCTGCTGGTTTAGGGCTTTTCTATGAACAGTGATTAAGCATCATTTTGGACCCGCATCAGTCATATTAGATATGCTACTGAGATACACTGCTATGAGATTCCACAAAACCTGAAAGGCTAGTGCCATATACTAACCAAGGATTGACAATTCTGTACCAGTTCATCTGACTATGCTCCCAAGTTAGGAAGAAACATTGCAAAAATACAACCAGGTCATTCTCAATGAGCTTTTGAAACAAATCTTCATAATCAAAAGCCCTCTGAAGATTCAAATGCTGTACTTATGGTATTAAAGTAAACCAGAATTGTAATCATACACATGTCTGAACACATGAACATGTTAAGGGGAGTGGCAAGCCATTCTTCACAAAGCTTGATTTTTCTACTCTATATCAAAAAAAAAAAATTCTTGGTCTCCTACTCTGAAGATAAATGTGTGCTTTAATGTATTCTTCTTTAATTAATTTTCTATCAAAATGTATAAATGTGATGCCTAAAAGCTACATATGTATCCCAGAAAGTTTATGGAAGTGGCTGGATTTAAGCCTTGTGGTGGTTGGCTTAATGCCTGGGTATCAGGGATGGCCTGTGGTGAGACATAGAGTGTCTAATTTGTAGAATTCTTGTGGGGATTGGAATATTAGGGCCTGATGTATAAGAACTAAGTTTCTTTATTATATATAGCCTGTTGTGTTGGGTTGTGGAGCTGACACTTTGATGGTCTCTGCCCTTGCTAACAGATTTAATCTGTAAATAACTATAATGGAATGTAGAAATAAGTAAATGTACGCAATGAATGCTTCATAGTCCTTTCTCTAAAATTAAAAGGGAAACTTAAAAACTTTTGTATATTTGTTATGCTAAAGCTAACATATAAAGCTGAATAAATGACTTTTTAAAAACAGATTCCTTGATTTTATAGACTGTACCCATAAATCCTATTTATCTGTTTCCTTTATAGCCCCAACTCTCAGCATCCTTAGAGCACCACAGGAAAAAAATGAAATGCTGTGAAAAGATACAGCATTTGTGACTTTAAAAAATTTGAGATTAATATACTGCAACAGAAAACTCTCCAAGGGAAAATATTGATAAAGTACTTTCAGATTTTTCTGTTTCACATTTTTCATAACACAGACTTATTTATATGGAAGGATTTGAAGAACAATTGCTTGTAAAATAAAGTTATGTTTGTAAAAATGCCATATATGCCCAGCTCTAATATTGTTAAAAAATACAGAATTATGAAGACGCTGCCAAAAATGTCAAAAAGCAGTTGTTTCTCAATGCTATGTTGCTTAGTTTTCTCCCTTATTCTTTCTGACCCTTGAAAATTCTTTATGAGCATGCAATAATTTTGAAATGTTGTATCTTGTTACAAAAATGTTAACATAATGCATAAAAGGTCAAGGGAGAAAGTAAAGCAACTAAAATCTAAGTTTTGAGTTTCAACAGTGCCCAACATGTTGACCATTCATTTGCCTAGGAACCTTCTCTTTAGATTTTTTATGGCCTCCTTCACATCTTTGTTTCTGAGGCTATAGATTAAAGGATTCATCAAGGGAGTCATCACCCCATAGAACATGGATATAAGTTTGTCTGTAGCATCCAAGTCATCTACATTGAGTGTGTCTTTAGACTTGGGTTTCATGTACATGAAAAGGATGGTCCCATAGAATATTATCACCACAGTAAAGTGGGCTGAGCAGGTAGAAAAGGCTTTGCTTCTCCCCTCAGCAGAGCGAATTTTGAGAATGCTAGAAATGATTAGCGAGTACGAGATGACAATGAGGAGCAGTGGCATCAAAGTGAACAATGTTGTGGCCACGACCATGATGAATTCATTGCCTGAGATGTCAGAACAAGCCATCTTCATGACAGCCAGGATTTCACAGAGAAAATGATTGATGACATTTCCACAGAAAGGTAGTCGCATCACAAATGCAGTTTGTACTGCAGAGTTTGCAACCCCTGAAAACCAGGACCCAGTTGCCATGGTCACATAGGAACTCTTGCTCATGATGATAGGGTACCTCAAAGGCTTGCAAATAGCCACATAGCGATCAAAAGCCATCATACCCAGGAGCACACACTCTGTTGTCCCCATGGCTAAACCAAGAAACATCTGCACTGCACAGCCAAGGAAGGAAATTGTCTTTCTTTCTGAGAGAAAGCTTACCAGGGCAAAGGGAATGGAGGAGGTAGTGAAGCAGATGTCCAAAAAGGACAAGTTCCCCAGGAAGAAGTACATAGGGGTGTGAAGGTGAGAGTCAAAAATGCTGATGATAATAAGAGTGCCATTGCCCGCGAGGATGACTGCATACATCATTAAGATGAGCACAAAAAAGAGTTGCTCAAGTCTTGGGTAACCAGAAAGCCCCTTCAGAAAAAATTCCTCCATAAGAGTTCGGTTTTCCCACTCCATTGTATTGTCTCCCTTTTACCTGCAAGAATTCAAAAAAAAAATTAAATGGCATATTCTATACTAAAGCAGATTCAAGTATATCAGTTCAATAGTATAAAAATTTGCATTAAACTCAATGAGAGACGGTGTTAAAAATGATAGGGTGAAAGGATAAAGAAATAACAAGAATAAGCAATGTAGAAAGAGAGCTATGAGAGATAAATTATCATATTGATCATCAGTTCTGAGCTAAGGATTCTACAGCTTGTTTTTAATAGACTGTGTCACTTAAACTCAACATTACCATTTAAAAGACAATAGAGCTAATGGGGTATATGTCAAAGCCTAGGCTCAAACTCATGTCTCTCTTCCTATGACCCGTGCTTAATCAAAATTTTTGTGTGTGTAAACATAGAGGCAATATAGAATGAGTTACATCACAGATGTGGTTTATTATTTTGGAAAGGCAGTTTGGGTTCCATCAGAAGAACTCAACAGTAGTCTCTCAGTTAAAAAAAATAAAAAATAAAAAAAGAGCCGGGCGGTGATGGCGCACGCCTTTAATCCCAGCACTCGGGAGGCAGAGGCAGGCGGATCGCTGTGAGTTCGAGGCCAGCCTGGGCTACCAAGTGAGCTCCAGGAAAGGCGCAAAACTACACAGAGAAACCCTGTCTCAAAAAACCAAAAAAATAAAATAAATAAAAAAATAAAAAATAAAATAAAAAAATAAAAAATAAAAAAAGAAGCACATGACTCTGCAGGGACAAAGCCAGAAATGAACATAACCACAAAGAGTGCCTAGTTACCCAAAAACCAGATCCATTTCAAGGGAGCCTAATAATAGGAAATCTTCTTGCCAAAATGTAAATGACTCGGGGGAGGCACTAGAGGATAGAATATAGAATCCTTTTCATTTTTAAATACATACAGTTCAGCATCATGCAATATTGACTGTTTAATCTCTTAATGTTCAATTAAGCACTTTAAAGCATTTACAGATGCATGTAATTATCACCATGACCAAATCACAGATCCATAACCTGCCCCCTTCTATACTACTCTATTTTAATAGCCCCTTCTACCTATTCTAAAACCTGTTAAACATGGATATGTTTTCTGTCTGTAAAGTTCCAGCTTTTCAGAATCTCATAAAATAAAACTACATTGGGCTTCTTATTTACCAAAGTCATCTAAGATTCATTCAAGCTGTAAGTGCTGGGTAGCTTTTTATTGCATGGAGGTACTAATTATCTACCCATTCATCCTTGTAATGGCATTTGAATTACCTCCATTTGGGGGCAGTAATGAATAAAGCTGCCATAAATATTTGAGCCTTGGGTTTTGTGTGCTAAACTTCCAGGTTTCTAGGGTAAAGATCCAGTAGTGGGATAATAATCTCATAGGAAGTGCATACTATAGTTTGCAATAAGATGACAGTTTTCCACAGTGGCTGTATCAAGTGTGTGTAAAAGTCTCAGTTGCTCTGATTTTCATTAGCATTTAGTGTTGCCAGCTGCACCTTTTAATTCATTTCAATGGGTACACAGAGAGCTCTCATTAAGGATTTTACTTATATTTCTTCAATGAGCACTGATGTTGAACATCTTTCCTTACTCTTTTGCCCCATTTAGATTCATTTTTAATAAAATGTTTGCATCTTTTGCCTATTTCAAATTTGTTGCTGTTGAGTTTTCTTAGTTCTTCATGCATACACACATATGTGTACATTCTATATACATTATCTCTGTGTGTATGAGTCTTCTGTCATAAATGTGATTTATATATATATTGCTTTCCATTCTATACTTTATTCACTCCTTTTCTAAAGCAAACATCTTTTAATTGGTAGCTACACAAGTCTAATCTCTTTTTGGGGGGGCGGGGTTTCGAGACAGGGTTTCTCTGTGTAGCTTTGCGCCTTTCCTGGAACTCACTTGGTAGCCCAGGCTGGCCTCGAACTCACAGAGATCTGCCTGGCTCTGCCTCCCGAGTGCTGGGATTAAAGACGGGCGCCACCACCACCTGGCCACAAGTCTAATCTTAAGGGATCCAAAGGAAAGCTTGTGACTACAGAGACATCTACCAACATGAAAGCTTCATGACCTTTCTCACTGAGTGATTCATCAGAAGAACATACACTGCAATCACCCAGAAATCAGGAATGATGACTGTTGCCTCCAAAGTCCTTCCTCAGGATGTTGTTGTTGTTTGTTTGTTTGTTTGTTTACTTTTAGAGACACACCTCTCCCTTATGTCTCCCTCACATACTAACACACACACACACACACACACACACACACACACACACACACACACACACTCGCGCGTGGAAAAAATCCAGCAATAGTTTTGTACATGAATAGAGAATCCATTGACAATGCTCCAATTAATCCATGAAATAAAAATTAATTTCTGGAAACAAACAGCACATAACAGACTGTTTCTCCTTATTCACAAAATGACACAAGTTTAAGATCTGAATTGAGTCCCATTTCAACCACCTTTTTAATTACTTCTGGCCATTAGGGTATTTTTTTTTCTATTCCCTCCTTAACTCAATCAACTTTACCCTTTAAACTCTGAGATTCTCTTATAAGCTTAATGTGCATGTTTCCTTTGTATCTGAATCCCAGATGCTTTTGAAGTTATGTTATAAACAAAGTCTCCCAAATCTCAATTCCCTCGTACATAATATCTGAAAAGTAATCTCACTGATAATCCTTCTTCTAACCACTGCCACCATTCAATTTGTTATTATAAAGCCAAGTCGATTTTGTCTACATAAAAGAGCATGCATCTAAGTGCTAACTTGGCAGCTTCTGAACTCTGTGAATTTGGATAATTTTCATCCCTTAATTTTAATATCTTCATCTATAACATGGTAATTTTAATACCCTTATTATTGGGTTCTTGCAAAAATAAAACAATACACACATAAAGCCTACAGCATATGGTAAGAATTATTTTGGTTTCCTTCAGCTCTAGTCAACTTTTCATTCTTCAGAATTATTTTATATTTCCTAATATTACCCTACTATGAGTATAATCAAAATTTTACCTATCAGATGTCTTGTTCACTCTTAACGTAGTAAATCTATATCACATCTATGAATTGAGTTAGATACAGCCTACCAAAGTCCATTTACTTTACAGTGAATAGTGTCAGACAATTACTACAAATTCCACATTTTTAAATAAGAAGCTCACAGGCTGACACTTTTTACTGGAAGCTACTCCAGGTCGTTCATCTAAAATGTAACCTAAGATGTGTCCAGAAATAGTACATATCTAGCCACCACAGAAATGCATTGCCAACAACAAAAGGGAATCTTAAATATTTATTATATTTATTATTTTAATATTTATTATCATTCCCTCAGCCTCATGTAAACATGAGTCCAATTTTTTCCTGTTAGTTAGCAAGTCAGTGCCCCATTTCTCCTCCCATCACCCCAAAACTCAAAGATGCACTGAAGAGCAAATCAGCATCCTAAGTAGCCTTCCCAGGTAGATGATTCAGCCCAGGAAACAAGGCAAAATGCTGTCCATTCATTGTTGATACAACAATTTGTTTCAAACCTGAACCAAACAAAACTGAATTTTTGCTGTGAAGTAAATCACTACGCTGAACTTCACACAACATCTCATTTTACTTTCTGATCAAGAGAACAAATCCAATGGCGAATGTGCACCGATTTCATTGGAACAAAAGGAGATGGTACTCTTAGATGTACAGACACTTTATATTCTGATCAAGAGAACAAAGTCCAATGGTGAATGTTCGACAATTTCATTGGAACAAAAGGAGATGGTTCTCTTAGATTTGTAGACACTTGTAATGAAGTAAGAACCAGTTTAACTATATTTTTACCAAAGGAATTCCCATCCCCAGTTAGAAATTACAGACCTAATATTCATTTGACTTCAATGTTCTAATGACAGGATTTTGAGGTAGTAAAACTTTTTCTCAATTTTAACTACATTTAAGGAAGTTCTCCTGAAGACTTTTATTCCTATTTAACAGACACTCTCCCTAGTAAGAAATGCCCCATCCACACAGCATGAGATTTATCCCAACTCAGTTCATAAAGACACCCTCTCTTGTTGATAATAATTGGCATGTTCTGAAGGAGAGTCAACTTACCTCTCAGTTTTCAACAAACAGCAGACTACCTTCCCATGACTTTCAGTCTATTATACAAAGTTGCCCATGAGTCTGATGACTTCCTAAAGAAGCAATTACTATGGGAGCCTTGCTGTAACAAGACAAATTACCTGGAAAACATTGACACGGATAATTTACAAAAGACATTTCTAAATGACTTCAAACCTTTCTAGGGCAGTCAAATATGTTTCCAACAGGAATACAATTGCTGTTGATACTTCAAACTCAAATGGTGAACATTAAATATTGAGCAGTTCTGTTCAAGAACATGGCACATTTCACACTGCTATGTTTTAAGGTCCAGGAAACTCTCCAAAGAATTTTCTTAAGGCTTAGTAAAGTAATTTAAATACTTCTCACTCTTGGGGAATTTTGTAGGTTTTTTTTTAAAGCCATAATTTTAAATTGCTTCAAAAGTTTTGGAACTTCAAGAACAATACTCTAAAGACTTAATTAGATTAAACCAATTAGCTATATATTTAACAACCAATCAAAAGACTCCAAGACCTATCTTGCCCTACCCTCTTTATAAGATACTTATTTCAACTATATTCTAAGGTCTTTGTTGAGGTCTTTGTTTAGCCTATCATATCTTAATAGTAAATAGAAAGGATTTATTAAGTGATAGTAATTCTTGATTGTTTGCAACAATAATAGTACATGCATTTCCTGACATTGTTGTAAGCTTTCATACATATTAAGCCACTTAATTCGTAATTGCTAAATTACTACTAAAAGAAAAATTAGTTTTACTGTATGAGTAATCTAAAAATGATTCACCTCTTCAACTTGGAATTTCTAGGCCATTGTAAATGTTGATTGCATTTTGAAACTCACAATAAATTTAGAAAATATTAAATTGTTAAGTAAAAACTAGAAGCTATCCAGCAATTGGGCTTTTTAGTAATTTTTACAAGAAAATTTGAGCCAGGTGGTGGTGGCACGTGCCTTTAATCCCAGCATTTGGGAGGTAGAGCCAAGTGAATCTCTGTGAGTTCAAGATCAGCCTGGTCTACAAAGTGAGTTCCAGGACAGTCTCCAAAGCTACACAAAGAAACCTTGCCTCGAAAAGAAAGGAAGGAAGGAAGGAAGGGAGGGAGGGAGGGAGGGAGGGAGGGAGGGAGGGAGGGAGGGAGAGAAAGAAAGAGAGAAAGGAAAGAAAATTTGTAATCCATCCTATTTCGCACTATCAGAATATCTAAAGAGTTCATCTGAACAGAAGTGTATCACTGAGATTGGCAGGTGTCAAAGCATCTCTCATTCCCACTCCAGGAGGCATATACATGTCTGTGTGTTTCAGGTGTTCCACACCTCCACCAGTCAGCCACCACTGCTATACATAGTATTCCCTTTTCCTTGAGCTGCTTTACCCAGATAATAAGCACAATTTGATGACGTGAGTACTGCAGGCAAAAACAAGGTAAAACAGACTTAACCAAACCTTTGTGGAATTAGAGAAAAATCACAGCTCTGAGGAGGAAGTAAGTCAAAACTGAGTGTCCCTTACTGCCGGTGAAGATCACTGGCCATTTTTTACCACACGAAATTGATTCTATGTCAGTTCCAGCAAACACATAGCTAAGCTTGATTCTAAAAAATATAGTGTTGAAGCATTATGGTCTGTTTTAGAAATACTACTTGCAAAAACAAACAACAACAACAAAAAACTCTGTGGGGTGGCTCAGTGGTTAAGAGCTCTTGCTTCTCTTTCAGAGTTTTAGTCCCAACACCCATGTCAGGTGGCTCACAATTTTGGCTCCAGGGCTCTGATATCTTCTTCTGGTCTCCATAGGCACCTGCATACACATTTTTTCGCTTCTTTGAATTATGCTTTTGTTTTATTCATATGAATTCATATTTATATGGAAATTTTAGAAAAGATGCTGTGGTTAATTTTTAAATAATTTTTCTGCAGAAGTTCTTCTGGTTTTAGTTTTAATTTTGTAAATAATGCTGGATATTGTTTTCATTTTTCTTTTATTTAATTATATTAACATGAATATTGTTATATAAATGAAAATTCTTAAAAATGCTATAGTTTTAGATATACATTGAAGGGATCTACTATAATGATTTCATATAAATCATTGAAAGAGGTAAGTATTAAAAAAGTACTGCTTCAAAAGATAATGTGTTAATTATCCATTACACCAAGTCCTATAGGAAAATAATTGGGTATGGCCTATTCATAGTCCAAAACCTGTTTTTTTTCACTGAGACAAGTAATGAGATTTTATCTTAGAGAAGAAAGCATGCATACAAGAAAACTTTCAGTCCAAGAAAACTTTCCAACATAATGGTATTTGACAGCGCACACTTTTGAAGGACCAAACATTTGGAATCACTTCCCTTAAAGGAATTATTCTCACATCAAAAATATACAAATAATAGCCTCCATGCATATTATCCTTATTCCAAAGTAATGGATCCCATAAAAACATATAAAAGTAAAGTTGTTTGGCAGAAATCACATCAAGAATGTTGGGAAGCCAAATATACAACTTTAACATTGCATAAAATAACTGTTTTCTGATAGCAGTTTCGAATAGAAACAAACATTTCAGAGAAGTGATAAGAAAAGAAACTCTACTGGATTCCTGTCTTCCTGAACAGTTTCCCTACCAACACCAGACTGTTGAGGCTCTTGGACAGCCTTGATCAGAGACTTGCCGGCCAACTAAGAGTAGGATGGCCATGCTCTATGTTCAATCAAATTCTAGGTATGAACCCTACCAAGAGCTGTATGCTTTGGCGCTTTATGGCTCTATTTATAAGCTTATATAGTTTAGTGAAACTTGAACTTGATGAGAGTCCTTTCAGAATCGAAACCACTAGAAACACATTTTATGTGGATGAGTGGCTAATTTAGAAGCAGAGTCATCTACTGACAAGTAACTGGTGCAGATAAATCCCACACCATAGCCCAAACTATTGTTTGGAAACAAAACTTGAGTCATAAATCATCCATTCAACCAGCTAATTTATTTATCTGGAGTTGTATTTGACAGCTGAGGTAGACTACCACAGAGATATAAAGCTATTTTTAAATGTTAATCTTGAAGCTCATGCACTGTAAGGCAGGAAGATGGCTCAAAAATGTTTAATATGCTTTAACAGAAGTCATTTGGTCCCTGATCTTTCATGCATAACTCAGGGGCTTGGGCTAAAATCAAATGCCTTCCTTAGGAAATGACGCTCACTCCTGACTGCAAATTCAACAAGTGAATGAAGAGTGACTTTCACAGAAATTAGAGGACAGGTTCCTCTGTGATTGTTTCCATGCCTAAAATCTAAACGACAAAAGAAAATCACCTACCACGAGGGTCTCACTTCCACGTGACATTTTCACATTGGTAGTGATGATCTGTGACCCTGAAACCCAACAGTGAGTCTCTGAGAATCCCCACAATCATAAACAACAATCTCAGTACTATGTGGTAGGTGTTCCTTGAGGACTAAAAAATTCAACCCACAAAGCCCATGTGAGAGTGAGACAATCCTCATCACATAAGAAAGGTGACGTCCAAACATATAACTTCAAGAGGTCTAATGGACTTCTCTGTGTTACGGGTAAGCAGGCCATGTTCAATCCCATCATCTCTAGCCTGAAGACTGTGGAGGTACACGGGCACAAAAATGAAGGCAGCACATACATTAGCACTGTTGACACTAATAAAAGTGATTTTAAAATATACTGCATGACAGCTAGCACATCTTGAAATATATTGTGCATTGCTGAAGTAACGTAACGTAACGTTGTACATCAATTGTCTTCCTCGGCTGCCCTCTGATTCTTGTAAATACAAGCATTTCCCAGGGGTTCTTGGGCCTGTGTCTGAATGAGGCAATGGGGAAATCATATTTTATGCTGTCAACCAGATTTAATAAATTACAAGGGATTTAGAAGAAACACATAATATGTATATGTTACCCAGTACATGTAATGGTACTTAATATGCATTATTTAAATATATGCATACAGCAGGATCCACAAAACACTGATTCCAGGACCCACCCCACCTCTAAACAGATAATCAAAGAATGTTCAAATCCATCATGGGAAATGATGTAGTATTTGCATTTAACTGACTACCCATAACTTCTAATGAATTTTAACCACCTCTAAATTGGTTATAATACTTAATACAATGCAAATGTTATACAAATGGTTATTATAGTGTATTTGTTATATGAAATGACAAGAATGCCTGTACATAAGCAGTACAGATGCATTTTTTTTCACATACTTAGAACCAACAGTTGGTTGAATCCGAGCCTGGAATCTGCAAATATGGAGAGCCAACTATGCTGTTTTTATCTCCTCTCTAATCTTCCTCATTTGCTTTCAGGGTTCTGGAAAGTAAGATAGTTAATTATAGCTTCTGGGTGATCTGAATAAAACACAGGGCAGAGGGAACATTAGCCAAAAGTAATCCAAGGATGGCTCAAAGAAAGAAACTCTGAAAGGCAGCCTTCATTTTACCTAGTCGGGGAAGGGATGGACCAAGAGAAGAGGGAGACCGAAGAACCAGACTGCATGGAGGGAGAAATAAAATGAAACAAGACTCTCCTGTGAACTGTCTGCTTTCACAAAATGCCTCATTTAACCTTCGATGGATAAAAAGATGTTCAAAATACAACTACTGAATTATTTTATATTATTTAACCCTTAAGTTATGTTCAATTCTGGCCTCTGGGAGATTTTAATCCCTTTGACATCATAAATATTCTCCACTCCAAATATTGGTACAGTTTATTTTTTGTTTGGGGGTGTTTTGTCTTGTTTTGTTTTGTGTAGACAAGGTCTTACTATATAGCCACTCAGCCTATCACTGTTTAGTTTTGGCTTTGGTTTGGGGATTGGTTTTCAGCACTTTTTTGTTGTTGTTGTTGTTGTTGTTGTTGTTTAGGCATATTAAGAAATCATGTTAGTATGCTCAGGTTATTGAATAAGGAATGAGGCTATCACGGAGAAAGGAGGAAGCAAATATGAAGAGGGCACCTCTGATTTCTGCTTCATCCATTGTTCCAAGTGAATTCATACTAGACTCACACATCTCAGAGGTAACAAACACGAGCTTCATGCAAAGGGAAAGATGTTTAAAGAGTCATTTCACAATGAAATCAAACTAGTGGGAACTCATGAACTGTGGACCAATAGCTGTGGAGCCCCCATGGGACTGGACTAGGCCCTCTGGATAGGTGAGACAGTCATTTAGCTTCAACTGTGTAGGGGGCCTCCCCGGCAGTGGGATCAAGACCTGTCCCTGATGCATGAGCAGGCATTTTGGAGCCCAGTGCCTATGGTGGGACACCTTACACAGGCTTGGTGCAGGAGAGGGGCTTGGACTGCCTCAACTGAATGTACCAGGCTCTGCTGACTCCCCATGGGAGGCCTTGCCTTGGTGGAGGAGAGAATGGGGGGTAGGTTCGAAGGAAAGTCTGGGGGCAGGAGGAGTGGGGAGAGGGGGATCTGTAATTAGTATGAAACATGAATAGAAATTTTCTTAATAATAAAAAAAAAGAAAAGAAAACAGTCATTTCACTTGGATGCCAGTCATGGTGGTGCACTCCTGTAATATCAGAACTTGGGAAGGTGGCGGGAGGAGGTGCAGAAATTCAAGATCAGCCTCTGTTACACAGAAAGTTCAAGACCAGCCTAAGCTACATGAGATATGAGGTCCTGTATAAAAGAAGAGAAGTGGTGAAGAAGGAAGGGAGAGAGGGGGAGGAAAGAAGGGACAGAAGATGAAAGGAAGAAAGATGGAAATAGGGAAGGAAATTAATCACTAGGAAGAAGTAAGAGTTTTGCATAAATTTCATTTTCATGGCTACTGATTGAACTAAGCATGACATGAAGTAATAAAAACTTAGAGTGAACTGGAATGCTTTCTGGACAAGATGGCAGAATCCTGGGTAAACAGCCACTGTGAAGTAAGGGAGGAATTTCAGTTGGAGGAAAGCCGGAAGAGAAAGCATTAAATTCTGCTTAAAACTTTGGATCTCATTCTCTGGTTGGTTCCTGTACCATGCATGTAAAACAGCTGTCTTCTGTACCATGTATGTACAATGTAGTGATATATTGTGTCCCCCAATATATTTTGCACCCTAATAAACTTATCTGGGGTCAGAGAACAGAACAGCCACTAGACATTGAGGCCAGAAAATGGTAGCACACACACCTTTAATCCTAGCATTCTGGAGATGGAGATCCATCCGGATCTCTGTGAGTTCAAAGCCACACTGGAAACAGCCAGGCATGGTGACACACTCCTATAATTCCAGGAAGTGATGGCAGGAAGCAGAAAGGCATATAAGGCATGAGTACCAGGAACAAGAGGTCTGGTTAAGTTTTTAGGCTTTTAGCAGCAGTTCAGCTGAGATCCATTCGGATGAGGACACAGAGACTTCCAGTTTGAGGAAACAAGATCAGCTGAGGAATTGATGAGGTGAGGTTAGCTATGGCTGGTTCTATTTCTCTGATCTTTCAGTGTTCACCCCAATACCTGGCTGTGGGTTTGTTTTTATTATTCAAGATTCGTGTTACAGTACAAGTTAGCTAAACATTATACATACAGTGAACTGAGCTGAGATATGTACTACTAGCAAAAATATCAAGTTTGTAGGCTTAGGCCAACCTGATTCTCCAAAACTGAAAACATCAAAACTCCTCCAAAGTATGTAATAGAACTCTGAGTCTCTGTAAAACCACATTCACAATACCAAGGATACATTTATTTCCTAACAAAGGCAAGGATCTACGTGGACCCTAAAAGTGAGTGTTGTTCTCATTCATATTCTCAATTGCTTCAATTTATTAAAGGAAAACGTGAAGCCAAAAGGTCAGAAATGGCATTGAGAAATGCACAATCATTGAAGAAAGGAATAAAAGCCGTAGAAAACTAGGCAAGTACTCACTGCTCTGAAGCCTACAAGAAGGGAGAAAGGAAATGTGTTAATGGCTAAAAAGGCCATAGTAATGGATGATCAACCCTGACACTTTATCAGAAAGAGGTTTACCGTTTCAACACCAATGCAGAAGCAAGTTTCCTCTAGAAAGCACCAACCCCCAAAATAGTAGTCTCTTTGTTGCAACTTTAGTGGACCAATTACTCACAGTTTTTTCCCAAATAATAAATGATTTAGAACTTCAGAGCATATAACACAGCAGCAAAGTCAGGTCAGAGCTTAGAGGTATCCTAGATCTAACTCCTTAGAATTTGATCTCCATTGTTGTACCCCTTAATTACCCTTCTAGATTCCAAAAAAACAAAGGATGCTCATCTGAAATAGACAAAGCTATTGACCTTTTGTCTCAACATCTGAAGTCCTCACTTGACTCCAAATTGTCTTTCCAACCTTTTGCTCAGTCACAATGTGAACAACATAACTAAACTTCCAATCATTCCAACTCTTAAGGTCATTATATATCTTGCCACATGCTATTTTTCTTTGTCTGGAAAATTCTTCCACAAAAGATAGCTGGAATTGTTTTTATTCAGTTCAGCTAAGCAGAACTTGCTCTTTCCTTTCTTGTGACTCCAGCTTCTAAGGAGATTTTTACAAATTTTACATATTTACATTCCTTAAATAGCATGTAATACATTGAATTGTATGTTGTGGAATATTCCTTTATACTGTGTGAAGGTATGTCACTGTGGTTGGTTTAGCAAAAAGCTAAATGGGTTCATTTAATAAAAAGCTTAGCCAGTAGCTAAGCAGGATTTGGGGAGCAGAGAGGATGCTGGGAAAAAGAAGGTGGAGTCGCCAGCCAGATGCAGAGGAAGCAGCATGAGTAGTAGAGAGATGAGGTAATGAGCCATGTGGCAGCACGTAAATTAATAGAAATGGATTAATTTCAGTTATAAGAGCTAGTTAGAAACAAGCCTAAGCTGTCAGCCAAGCTTTCATAAATAAGAAGTCTCCATGCGGTTATTTGGGAGCTGCCTGGCAGTACAAAAAAATCCACCTACAGTTGTAATCATGGCCCATTTCAGTCTGAGAACTAGCTAGGTTACATTCATCAGTTACCAGTCATAGAACAATGATGCTGCTAAAAGAAATGGAACTTACCCCCAATGTGATGGTACATTGTCACTGAGATGATTAAAGTGCACTGACACTTTAATGGAACCACAGAAAACTGGCATTAGGACTGTCCCAGATTGTATTAAGCAGTTCATATTCTAATTCTATTTCTGGAGTATTTATACTTAAATATCTCCTTTTTCCACCTTCAAATCTCCAGTATGATATACTTTCTTGTTCCATGATCCCCTCTTTCTCATCATTCTCTTTTATTTGCTTCTGAAAACTAGATCAGATCCTTTCACACGAAAATGATCTTTTTTTTTTTTTTTGGTTTTTCGAGACAGGGTTTCTCTGTGTAGCTTTGCGCCTTTCCTGGAACTCACTTGGTAGCCCAGGCTGGCCTCGAACTCACAGAGATCCACCTGGCTCTGCCTCCCGAGTGCTGGGATTAAAGGCGTGCGCCACCACCGCCCAGCTGAAAATGATCTTATTACGTTTAAGTTACTATTGCAAGGTCTGGGGATGTAGCTCAGTGAGTTCATTTCAAGCACTACAAGGGAATGGAGAGAGAAAAGGAAAGAGAGAGGGAGGGAGAAAGAAAGAAACAAACTCCAAATCTGCTCATCACTGTGTGCTCAGACCAACAAATCCCAATAATAAGTACAGCTTCCAAGGCTGGAGAAGGAAAATAAAGACCATTCGAGGTTGCTGTAATATGTTCTGGTTCCCAGTTTACTTGTTTGCCTTTCTTTTCTTTTCATCTCTTCCTTCTTTTCTTTTCTGTCTGTTCTTTCAATATGGGCTTGGCATATGACCTAACTCTAGAACCAATACCAATGCTCTTTCCTCAACCTCCCAAGAGCTAGAATTACAGACTTGACCTGAGCCATCATTTCTAGCCCTATATTTCATAACACCATGTGCTCCTTGACCATATTTGGGATTTTTCCATTTTATTTATGTTTAATACTTCATAAATAATTAGCACAATGCCTGAGGCAAAGTCAGTGTTCAACAAATATTGATGGGTTATGGAATTGAATAAGCAACAAGTGACTAAATAAATGAATGATTGGAAAGCTTACAACTTACAGGAAATTCATGTATTGGGACAAAAATAGGTAATATGCTGCACAGTAAGCCTATTATCATTGTGTTCATAGAAAAACCAAATCACTTTATGGCCAATTTGACAGTAACAAGTTTTCACTCAAAGAGACCATAATCACATATTGACCACAATCATGTATTGAAACAAGTTAGAACCAATTCCCCTCAGCTGGGCTGTCTCTACAAAGCTTCATTCTATGCATAAGAACATTGCCAACTAAAAGGAATAGATCCTCAGGGGAAACCACTTCATTTTTCTATTTCTTCTCTATCTATGGCATACTAGGTCATATACCTAAAGCTCTCAGATATTCTTTGCCACCTCTATATGATACCACTCTGAATTCTTTTTTTTTTCTTTCTTTTTTTTTGTTTTTTGTTTTTTGTTTTTCAAGACAAGGTTTCTCTGTGTAACTTTGCACCTTTCCTGGAACTCACTTGGTAGCCCAGGCTGGCCTCGAACTCACAGAGATCCACCTGGCTCCACCTCCCAAGTGCTGGAATTAAAGGCGTGTGCCACCACCACCCAGCCCACTCTGAATTCTTAATGTTGTGTTTATATTGCACTCTAACTGTGATGGCTATCCTTAGTTGTCAATTTTACTTCACATGGAATGAACTAACCCCAGGCATCTGGGTACATATATGAGGGATTTTATTATTATTATTATTGTATCATTTGAAGTGGAAAGCTCCACTTTTAATCTGGTGGGTGTTTTGAGCTGAGGAATTCTGAGATGAAAAATACACTTTAATCCAGATCTTTTAAGGTAAGAAGATCCATTCATTCACAGACGTTAGAACCTACTTCCTCCAGATTCTTGTGTGTACTGAAGACCAGCTGAGACATCCAGTCTCATGGATTGAACAACTACTAGATTCTTGGACTTCTCATTGGTTGACAGCCATTGTTGAACTAGTTGGACCACAGCCTATAAGCCATTCAATAAGTCCCCTTTATATATGTAATATGTATTTATATATGCAATACATATTAATATGTAATATACATATATTCATTCTATAAATTCTGTTCCTCTGGAGGACCTTAATCAATGCAGATTTGAGTTCCAGAACTTGTTTTCGAGCAACAGAAGTATAAGGATAAATTTTCTAATTATCTGGAATGTGATTTCCAATTTGTCAAAACAATGAACAAAGTGGACATGGTGGCAGAGATGAGGGTTATACACAGACTCAATGACATGGACTTTCACTCACCAAAGCTGATCTGGCTACAGGTGCTGCTGAGTGCCTGATCTGCCAATAGCAGAGACCAACACTGAGGCCCAGATATGGCACCATTCCCCAGGATGATCAGCCAGCAACCTAGTGGCAGATTGACTACATTGGACCACTTGCTCCATAGAAAGGACAACACTTTGTCCTTACTGCAGTAGACAGTTATTCTGGTTATGGATTTTACTTTCCTGCATGGAATGCTTCTGCCAAACCACCTTCTGTAGACTTACAGAATGCATGATCTACCGTCATGGTGTTCCACACTGTTTTGCTTCTGAAAAAGGAACTCACTTCTCAGCCAGAGAAGTGTAATAGTGGACCCATGATCATGGAATTCACTGGTCTTACCATGTTTCCACCATCCTGAAGCAGCAGCCTGATAGAAAGATGAATGGCCTTCTGAAGACACAGTTACAACACTAATTAGGTGACAACAGGACTGGGGCAGCATTCTCCAAAAGGGAATGTATGCTTTGAATCAGCATCCAATATATGGTATGGTTTCTCTGATAGCCTGCATCAACAAGTCTAGGAAATAGGGGGTGAATAGTTCCACTCACTACCACCCCTAGTGACCTACTAAGAAATGTTTTGCTTCCTGTTCCCACAACCTTAGGTTCTACTGGCCCAGAAGTGAACCTAAGTGGGGAGCACTTCTGCCAGGAGCCACTACAAACATTCCATTGAACTGAAAGTTCAGACATTCTCCTGGCCACCTTGGGCTTCTGATGCCTGTAAGGCAACAGGCTAAGAAACAAATAACAGTGTTAGGAGGGGTGATAGATCCAGATTACCACGGGAAAATTGGGTTACCTGTCCACAATGGAGATAAGAAAGATTATGTCTAGAGTGCAGGAGATCCTCTAGGGCATCTCTTGGTGCTACCATGTCCTGTGATTAAAGTCAATGGAAAACTGCAACAACCTAATACAGGCAGGATGACAAAGGGCAGGGACCCTTCAGGAATGAAGGTGTGGCTCACTCCTCCAGGAAAGGAGCCAAGACCTGCTGAGATTCTTGCTGAGGGTGAAGGAGATACAGAATAGGTAGTAAAGGAAGGTAGTTATGAATACTAGCTGAGGCCATGTGGCTGATTACAGAAACGGGGATTATAATTGACATGAGTTTTTCTTCCATATTTTGTTAAGAGTGTATTTGTATAGATATTTGTGTTTTCTTATCTCAATTCCTTTATCATGCAATGTAACATCAATTAAGAGAATATTGGTGGCTATCATATTTAAGCTGAGATACTAAAAGAATGTCCCTCAAGAGACATTGCCACCTATTCTAAAATTTATAATGTGTTTGTGGTTGAAGGAAGGATAGTTATGTCATGTTAGGCTTCAGTGTGACCTGGTTAATATATAATGTATTTACAATTGTATGTGGGATAATTATGCCATGCTTAGGCATTATTATGAATTTATTATTGCTTTCATTTGGAAATTAATCATGACATAAGGAGAGATGGTGTGTGTCAAGTTGACAAGGGTTGGACTTGTGATGGATATTCTTGGTTGTCTACTTTCAGAATTGACTAAAACCCAAGTGGCTGGGTACACCTGCAAAGGATTATTTTTCTTAATTAAATCATTTCAAGTGTGAAGACTCACTTTTAATCCAGGTCTTTTGAGATGGGAAGTTATACCTTTAATCCAGATCTTTTGTGGTATGAAAGCCCACCTTTAATCTGGACCACACCTCCTGCTGGCAGCCTATA
Organism: Peromyscus maniculatus bairdii; assembly: GCF_049852395.1. Classification (NCBI taxonomy): domain Eukaryota; kingdom Metazoa; phylum Chordata; class Mammalia; order Rodentia; family Cricetidae; genus Peromyscus; species Peromyscus maniculatus. Next base: position 76,809,963 of record NC_134853.1, read on the forward strand.
AAAAAAATATGAAAGAAGGAACTTGCTCTCTTTCTCTGATTGCTCTGACTCTCACTGACAAGTTCATTCCTTCACTTGCATTAGAGCCTACTTCTTCAGATTCTGGCATATACTGAAGACCAGTTAAGATAACTGGCTTCATGTACTGTATAACTACTGAATTCTTGAACCTTCCATTGATAGGCAGCCATTGTTGGGCTAATTGGACCACAGCCTGAAAGGTTTACATCCCCTTTCTGTAAGGAATTCTTAGGAATGAAAAGAAAATAAACAAATAAAGAAAAAGGTACGGGTTTGGGGAGATGGCTCAGCCAACACCTTGCTTTCTGTACAAGCATGAGAGCCTTGGTTCTGCTCCCCAACATTCACAAAAGGACTGATGTGGTGGTGCAGCATGCTTGTAATCCCAGTGCTGTGAAAGATGAGTAGATACTTGAGACTCTCTGGACACCCAGTCTAATCAAAGCAGTGAGTTTCAGGTTCAATGAGAGACCTTCTCTCAAAAAATAAGATGAAGACTGATGGGTGATGTCAGTTCTGTATGCTGTGAATGTGTTGCTCTGATTGGTTGATAAATAAAGCTGTTTGGCTAATGGTGAGGCAGAATAAGGTTAGGCAGGACATTCTAACTAGAGAGGAAGGAAGGAGAAAGACAGAGCAGAGGAGACGCTGGTAGCCACCATCAGAAGCAAGATGTAAGGTACCGGTAAGCCACGAGCCATGTGGCAAAGTATAGATTTATAGAAATGGGTTAATTTAAGATGTAAGCGCTAGCTAGTGAGAAGCCTGCCATGGCCATAGTTTAAAAATAATATAAGCCTGTGTGTGCTTATTTGGAACCAAATGGCTGCAGGACATGGGTGGGAGAGATTCCACAGGACTGGAGAAAACTTCTGGCTACAGAAGACCAACAGAGGAGGACACCTGAAGTCAACCTTTGGCCTCAACATCCCCACACAAAATTATCCCCACAAAAAGCTAACCTTGTTTAAAAGAAATTTAAACATTTTTCAAGAAAATTGGAACTTTCTGCAATCCTGCACCTATATAGATATAGGAAGCCCTGCTCGTGATGATAGGGGATCTCAGAGGGTACAAATAGCCTCATAGTGGTTAAATGTCATCATACTTTAAAAGACACATTATGTGACTCCCTTAGCAAAGAAGAGAAACATTCATATTTCATATCCAAAGGGGAAAAGTGGATTTCTTTCGTGCTAGAATCTTCTAAGAAACTGTAAAATAAAAAATCAGTATAGCAGATGTCCCAACGTAAGTTACTGGGGGATGGTGTACATGGCAGTGTGCAATAGGAGTTCTAGAAACTGAAGGAGGTGATGACTTTATTCCCACCAGATACATGCATAGAATCGGGACAAGGTAAATGGCCTCAGGCTCTGGGTGTCCAGAAAACCCGAGCAGGACACATTCTCTCACAGATAACTGATCAGAATTCCCCCATCTGTGATGGGTTTTGCTGTCCCCTTAACAGGAGCTAGAATCACGGAGAAGCCACGCCTCTGGGCGAGTCCATGAGGGAGTTCCTAAGTTGAGTTAACTGAAAGGTTAGACCCACCCCAAATGTAGGCAGCGCCAGTCCATGAACTAGTGTCTGGGGCTACATGAAAAAGTGAGCCGGGCTCGAAAAACCAAAAAAAGAAAGAAAGAAAGAAAGAAAGAAAGAAAGGAAGGAAGGAAGGAAGGAAGGAAGGAAGGAAGGAAGGAAGGAAGAAAGAAAGAAAGAAAGAAAGAAAGAAAGAAAGAAAGAAAGAAAGAAAGAAAGAAAGAAAGAAAGAAAGAAAGAAAGAAAGAAAGAGAGAAAGAAAAAGTGCACTGAACATGCTTCCTAACTGCACCGCGTGAGAAGCAGCCTCACTCTCCTCACCGTGCCTTCCCCACCATGATGGACTGAACCCAAAACCGTGAGCCTAAATAAGCCCTTCCTTTGTGGTTTTTGTTAGCTATTTTGTCACAGCAAGGAGGAACGCAGCTAAAACACCGCTAAACAACTCTCCAGGGGTTCTCATGCTTGAAGGGCTCTTACCGCAGTGTCTGTAACCATCAGTTGCATTCTTAAGTGGCTTCCATTAGCAAAAAAAGGTCTATAATTGGACACATAAATAATACAAGAATGTGTTCCAGTCCTCTAAGTTAAGATTAGTTAGATTTTTCTGATCTCGTGATGGCTTTACCTTCTAAAATGTATGTCCTTGTTAGAGAGTTGATTAAGAATATACATAACTGGATTAGAATTATGTATCTATTTGCATTATGAATTTGGAATTATTTTAGCACGATAATTCAAGCAAACAATATAGAACAAGCATGAAGTATACAAAATAATATTGGTTAATAGGTATTTAATCATTTCAAGCATTGCATGTATCATAGCCTAATTTTTCTCCTAAACTAATATGCTGTCATTAACAAATATCATCGTTCTTCAGTTGCTAAAATAAAATGTAGTATACATAAATCCTGCTACAATAGGAACTTAACCACAGTTTCAGAAGACTTCTTCTATAAAGAATAATAGAAAAGATGCGTTTTTAAAGAAAAAAATGTGTTTGGTTACTTCCAATAGGCAGTGAAATGAGCATATAGGCAACATCATAAGACTATCAACTACACCACTAGTGACATTTGTAAAAGGAAAAGGGAATATTTCAGGTAAGAAGGTTCTTCATCTTTTTTAGTGCAGTTTAGCAAGTATCTCTGGGCCACTCTACTGTCCTGCCTGACACATATAATGAATGAGAGACACTACTGGCCAAGTGTCTAGGTACAAGCTAACCATAAATAAAGTATGAACCACAAAATGTCAGCAACTAGACTCTTACGTGTATGTGAAAACACAGACCCTCTTCCTTTGCATGGACACCAGCCAGCTTCCTTTGTCCTGGGGTTGCTGGTCATCTTCAGTGTGTATTCAGAAATATCCATGAGAAGCAGGATAAGTCACTCAAATTTCTTAAATGTAGCTATTTGCTACATTTCTTTATATCCCCACTGCACTGAATACAGGGTGTTTCAGCATCAAAACACTGGAACTAGAGATCCTACTCTTTTTTGATGTTGGTTTTTGCATAAGTTTATTAGGATAAATAAAAGAAATATTCTTCTCAGTTTTCATAAAAGCCAAGTAGCTGCCATTGCTGCCAGAAAAAAATTGATGGCAAAATAAGCATAATGTTGAGTTACTGTGAAGGCTGGGTGGTTGTTTTTTTTTTAAAAAAAAAACTTCATCAATTTTTTAAAAGGGAAAAAAAATTTTTTTAAAGGGAAGCTTTGAAAGGACCAGCCCATGGACCACCAAAGTGGTCCATGTTTAAAGTGTTAAAGTGTTTGTGTTGCCTTGGGAGTGATGTAATCTTTTAAACAGTTTTTAAGTTTACAATGTAAATTAAATACAATTTAGAAACATTTTAATAATTGTGAGATAAATGCCCCCAGAAACAATTAAAACAAAATTGCTAATACAATTTAAGTATATGAACTCACAAAATAGCTTATTTCCCTGAAATTTACACTCTGGGAAAAGCAAGTGTCAGGCTGCCTCTCATGTAAAATGATGGAGGTGTGGAAATAAAACATGGACTATCTCTGATAGAGGCATATAATGGAAATCTGTGGCTGCTCAAAATACTTTGTTCTTTACATATTAACTGAAAATCACATTTATTTGGGTGTTTTGTCATGGAGTACCAGAGTCCACCAGCATCATTCTGGTGTCTAGGCCTCTTCAAACAATATAACCATACGCACAGTTATTTCAACTCTGTTCATGCATGCCTCTATCCAGCCTCATCTAGAATGTCCTTCAATCTTTGTTGAGTGTTTTCTAGAAGCTATAAAAGAACTGTTGGCCTCCAAGCTGGAATGACATCAACATCCCAAAGAACGACGCATCAACTCCAGCCTGATATGTAAAAGGAGTTTTCAACAGGAGCTACTTAGGACACTGAGGGTTCCATTCACCCAGCGTCACCATATGCCTTGTGCCTTAGGTCAGTCTAGAGCACAAATCTGGGCTTAGAGTGCCACCTACTGTCACAACATCAGAAGTGACTGTGCAGCATATGACAGCTAAAAACCGTAAGCACACTCCATCTTCCCACTCTCAGGGATTCTGCTGATCTCAGCAAACCCTGACTATGTGAGGAATGGCTCTGTTTGCTGAGCCTAGCATGTAAACGGAAGCTTCCTGACAACCCGACTCCTCTAGCTGGGCTTCAGAGGAGAGCAGCCATGCATACACTAGCACAGCAGAAGTGTCAGATAATGTGATCATTTCCACGACTGAGCAAGCCAGGCTTTGCTTGTGAACAGGAAAACAAATTCTGACTTGAAATCATTATTACAATATTTGTTGTGACAATCTGTTGAAATTAATATAAACTTGTACAGAATTTAACTTTTTAAAATTATTTTTAAGGTTGTAATATAATTATATCATTTCCCTCTTCCTTTCAATGTTTTAACATAAATGTGATATAATGTTCATCCAGCATGGAGACAAGCGCATCTGTATCCACAGTATTAAAACCAAGGAAATACAACTTGACAGCAGAGCTCATTTTTGTCAGTGGACAATATTTTTAAATCTCATTCAGCAAGAGCTGCAACATAAGAAAGCAATGTGTAAGTGAAAGATGGTATTATTTGCTTCAACAAATCAAACTTGAGGAGGAATTTTTAGTTGTCAACTTCATGTGAGGACAGAGGTGGTATGTTATATCACAATAAAAATGTTCAATGAACAAAAGAATTGGGTAAGTTGGGTGTAGTCACTATAGAAGCTATGTTTCACAATAAATAAAAGAGAACAAAACCAAAGATTTTTAAGAGCAAATCTGTAAAAGAAAGATGTACTAAGTAAGTCAAATAAATATAGAAATACAATTAAAGAGATGGTATAATATAATTTATTTCAGAGAAGTTAAAAAGTAAGTTATGAGTGCTATCTAGAAATGTGAGATAAGTAAATTTAACTGAGTATGAATGGTATATCTTGATTACTTTTCTATTTATGTGATAAGACACCATGAGCAAGACAATTTATAGAAGAAAGTTTATTGGGGGCTTATGGTTTCTCTGGTTAGAGTCCATGACCATCATGGCCAGAAACACCTTGCAGGCATGGTGCTGGAGCAGTAGCTGAGAGCGTGCATCTTGATCCATGAGCACAAGGCAGAAGGAGGCATCTCAGGGATTCAGAAATCTCAAAGTCTGCACTCAGTGACACACCTCTAACAGTCCCCCCTTCTAGTCCTCCCCAAACAGTTACACAAATTTGGAACTGACTGAGTATTCAAATAAATTAGCCTAGTGGGGGACCATTCTCATTTAAGCCATCATAGTGTACTTTAGCTAAACTAGTAACACTAACTTCCCATTTGCTAAACCATAACCCTAACCAATACTCACACAGAATTCAGCCAAAGCCTAATTTGTGCTACCCAGCTTCTTTTCCAGCTCCACCCACCTCCATATACTGGAAAGAGTTTGGGGCCCAGGTCACTGGGCAGAGTTACTCATAACAATATAGCCAGAGAGTACTTCTTCAGAAACTCCAAATGAGGAAGAGGAAACATTGACTTTCTAGTACACATGAGCTACTATAACAAAATACCTAAGACACTGAGTAGTTCATAAAAGGCAGAAATTAATTCCTCCAGATTCTGGAGGCTGAAGAGACCAACATGAAGAGAGGGGTAGATTCAACGATAGGGATGCATGCCCACTTCCCCACAGGCCTCTTCTCACTGCTGCCTCACACAGAAGAAGGTGGGGGCTCTTCCTGGGATCTCCATGGTAAGGGCACCAATCTCATTCTTAAGAGCTCCATCTTCATGATCTAATACCTTCCTAAAAACCATGCCTCCTGTTTTCAATAAAAGGAAAAATATATTGGACAATGATAGATTGCTTCCAACACATCCAGATAAATGTTTTTGGGTTTTGGTTTGGTTTGTTGTTTTTTTTTTTTTTTTTTTTTATTTTTTTTTTATTTATTTTTTTTTTTTTTTTTGGTTTTTTTGAGACAGGGTTTCTCTGTGTAGCTTTGCGCCTTTCCTGGGACTCACTTGGTAGCCCAGGCTGGCCTCGAACTCACAGAGATCCGCCTGGCTCTGCCTCCCGAGTGCTGGGATTAAAGGCGTGCGCCACCACCGCCCGGCTGGTTTGTTGTTTTTTTTTTATGTGTGTGGGGGGGGTTATTTTGCCTAAGGAAATCTTGCTGCAGGTTAAAATATCAATAAAAGTTTTGAAGCTTCACTTTGTGGATTTATCACATTAAAAAAAATACCCTGCCTCTTACAGCCATCACTCTGTGGTTAAGATTTCAATTTATGAATTTGGAGGAGACTTGTTCATTTCAATCTGTGGAGCAGTGTATTTCCCTAAACTGGTCTGCTAAATACAGAACTATAACTTTGTCTGAAATGTGCCTAGCCATCACATAAATATCACCTGTGGGCTATGATCTTCCAGTCTTTTCAAAAATGGCAAGAAGAAACAATTCAGATGACTTTGGTTAATGACCGAGTGCAAGCCTTCAATGTTTCCGAGTTCTAATCTACCATCTCCTCTTCTCTCTTTCTGGTTTTATTAACTAATGGAAGCCACTGTTTTTCCAGGAACTCTTCCCGTTTCTCCCACAGACCCCAGGGTTTACTTTAGCTCTCTGGCAGGTGTTACAGCCTACTGTTAATACGGCAGATCAATGCCTAAGGTTTTAGTGTCAAGACCCGCTCTGCCAGTGTCAACGCTCCACACAATGGAGCTTGCCCTGGCTTCTCTTTTTTGTCACTCTGCCTCAGGCTGAGCTCTCACACATCAGTCCCCGGTTTTCCCTTGAGAGATGTGCACACACTGCTCACATTGCCTGACTCCTAGGCCCTGCTCCATCTCTTAGATAAATGTCATTCAAATACCACTTTCTTATCCTTCTACCAGGAAATGTGTGTTTCTGTCCATTTTGATCCTTGTACAGGCTAGCTAATGATATAGTTAAGTACAAGGCACTTAACTTCGTTCAAGCCTCTTCTATTCCCTAAAATGATTTGCTATATTAAAATACAGCTATCTTTAATCTGAATTATTAGCTTCATGATGAGCCTAGAAAAATGTGTTTCATCACCTTGAAATCAGATATGGGCTTCTTAAACTATCATTGAATGGAGAGAGAAGCTCATCTGTCTACTCAGGCTAAAGGTTATCAATGTGGTCACTATGGTTACATAATAGAGCTACAATCATCAATGTATCCATTCTGTTGTCCTGTCTCCCACCGCCTCATCAACACTTTTTCCTGCTTGTAGCCTGTTCCTCTAACAAGCAGATTTTTGTATGGATCAAAGGGATAGCAAGTAAAGGTAAAAACCATGATGTAATGACTGGAACAGAGACATGAAACTGGGATCAGGGCCAGCGAGATGACTCATTCAGTAAAGGTGTTTGCCACAAACCCTCATGACCTAAGTTCTATCCCTAAAACACATGGATTTACAGGAGAGAACTGAATATCACAGGTTATCCTCTGATCTCCACAGGTGCCCATGGCATTTGTATGGGCACAGACTTAACACAAGATAAATCAATAAACATAAGAAAGCTGGGACTACATAATTAAAGTCCAAGTGAAATATTACTGAAGTCGGGGAGTAGAAAGGTCAGAGATGCGGCCAAAACCCAATAACTACATATCAGTATGTTTGCACTAGTAAGAGAACAAGGCTCAAGGTCAGATCTTCCATTCCCACACTGTCATCTCTCTGCTCTGTGTCTTTGGGAAAGAAAGAGGAGCTGGGAATTGGGTTGATCATCAATAGCCAATTCTTTTTTATTTTATTATTATTATTATTAAGAAATTTTCTATTCATTTTGCATACTAACCACAGATTTTTCTATCCTCCTTCCTCCCACCCCCCCAGCCTTTCTCCCAACCCACCCCCCATTCCCACCTCCTCCAAGGCAAGGTCTCCCATGGGGAGTCAGCAGAGCCTGGTACATTCAGTTAAGGCAGGTCCAAGCCCCTCTTCCCTCCACCAAGGCTGCGCAAAGTGTCTCACCATAGGCACTAGGCTCCAAAAAGCCAACTCGTGCACTAGGAAAGGGTTCTGATCCCACTGCCTGGGGACCCCCTAAACAGTTTAAGCTAAACAACTATCTCACTTATCCAGAGGGCCTAGTCCAGTACCATGGGGGCTTTTCAGCTACTGGTCCACAGTACATGTGTTTTAACAGCCAATTCTTTTTTTTTTATTTATTTATTTATTTTTCCATCACAGGCAATTTATTTTGTTCTATTCATTCACAGTTAATACAGAAAATACTTGGAAACATTTCCATATAATATTTGACACAGAAATCATCAAATAGAAGTATACAATGTTGACAGGAGGCAGTACATTTATAATTTATAACCCCAAATGTATTTATAAATTAGAAATGGAAAGATCTACAAATGAAATTATGAAGGTTCACCAAAGTCATTTAATCTGTCAGTTTCTCAGTCATTTTTATGTCTTAATAATATTCTATTGTATGAATAAGCCACATTTTATTTCTCTCCAGTATTTGATAGCTATTTGAGTTGTTTTAACTTTTTTACTATTAGCAACACACTGCTGTAAACCTTCATGTACATGTTTCATAGGTGCACATTTTCAGTATTTTGAGGTTATATTCCTAAGGGTAGAATTGTTGAGTAACAGAGTAACAATGTTTTGCATTTTGACCAACCACCAGACTGTTTTGCCAAAGTGGCACACCATTTTACAATCTCACCAAATCCTTGTTTTTAAGGCTCTGATTTTTGTACAAAAGCATTCAATCATTCTGTCAGACCAAACCAGGAAAAGTAAGCTATAGTTCAGAGCTGTTTAACAGCCAATTCTTTAATAAAGGACTCCTATACAATCAAGCCTCCATAAAAACCCAAAGGACAGGCTTTGGAGAAATTCTGAGTGGATGAACATATGGAATGTGACATACCTACAAAAAAGTTCATGAATGTCCCAAGGTGCCCTTCCCTCACACCTTTCCTACGCATCTCTTCTACCTACCATTCCTGAGTTACACCCTTTTTATATAAATAAGAAATTATAAGAATAGCTATTGGTTCCAAAACACCAAGCAGATACCAAAATCTGTTTGTATCCTTTATATAAAATGTTGTGGAAATTGCATATAGCCTATGCACATCCTCACATAAGCATGAAATTACTTCTGGGTTACTTGTATAGTTTATATAATGTAGATGCTATGTATGTTGTTACACTGTATTATGTAGGAAACAATGACAAGACAAAAGTCAGTACCTGTTCAGGGCCTATGCATTTCTTTTAACTTTTAGATTTATTTATTTTATGTGTATGAGTGTTTAGCCTGCATGTATGTAAATGCACCCTATGCATGCCTACTTCTCATGGAGCACAGAAGAAGGCACTGGCTTCCCAGAAACTGGAATTAAGGTTATGAGCTACTATGTGGGTACTGGAGACCAATCACAGGCTCTCTGCAAAAACAGGGAGTGGTCTTAGACACTGGACTATCTCTCCAGTCCAGGACCTGTTTGGATATAAAATGTCCCCTAAGTCTCAAGTGTTGACATCCTAGTGCCTGACTGATAGGGTTACTGCGATGGGCTGGACTAATGAGAGTGCAAACTTCATTAGTGTGCTGGTGGGTTCACAGTTGAATGGGCCATAAGGAACGAGAGCCTAGTTGGAGGAAGTAGGTCACTAAAGAGGAGCCTTTGAAGAGTCTCTTAAGACTCTCTCTGTCTCTGTCTCTGTCTCTGTCTCTGTCTCTCTCTCTCTCTCTCTCTCTCTCTCTCTCTCTCTCTCTCTCTCTCTCTCTCCTCTTTCTCAGCTACCATGAGGTGAGCATCTATGTTCTGCTTTTGCTTCCCACCATGATGTCCAGCCTCACCTCAGGCCAGAAGTAATTGAACCCAAGGCCCAAGGTTTGACACTCTTTACAGAAAACACTCCCAAACTCTGAGCCATGAAAAGTCTTTCCTCCTTTAGAATGATTTCCACCTCTATTTTGTCTTAGGATTAGGAAGCCAGCTACTATATGAAGTATACACATGAAAATCTACCAAAATGTCAATAGCTTTATCAGAAATTATAGAATTTTTCACTCTATCTTTCATCTCCTGCTTTGTCCTTTCCTGAATGTTGCAATATTTGACAATAAAGAAAATTATCTCTATAATCAAAGAAAAACATTGAAAGAAAAAAGAAAAACTGCTATTTAATGGGGTAGATAAATTAGGTCTTGGAGACATTGTCCTTAATATTCTAAAAGTTGTTACCTGTAGGAAGATGAAATACTCAACTTTAAATCACTTGTGGGATTATAGGATCTCTTAGAAGAAACAAAGGTGTATTTAAATTGGCTTCCAGAGGCACAGCGAGGTCCCCTGGAAATACCTAGTGCCCAGAGGTTAGAGAGTAGATAGGTGGCAGATTGACACATTGACTCAAATTTTCAATAGGAAGTTTTTCTGGGGGTAGGAGCTTTATTTTGGCAGTCCAACACACACACACACACACACACACACACACACACACACACACACACACACCCCTACCAGTCGTTTGGGGTTATTGATTACTTATGCCAGGGTTCTAGCAACTAACTGTAGCTCAGAGAGAAGATAACTCTAGTTCAATCTGTGTGACTAAGAACAGTCATCGTGATTTCATACTTGTTTTCATGCCTCAGTATACAGCCACCATGCTGTCATAATTTAGGATGTAAAGAACATTTTAATGATGCACTAGAAAAAGTGTATATTGGACAGAATGTCTATGCTCATATCTATGATGTCTTCCTTAATTGAAGGTTGTAGTACCAATCAACCATGTAATCTATTACATGTGAATAACCTAAGAACCCTACATAGATACTTAAATTAGGCAGATTAGAACAGAGTTGTAAAGAGTTCTTTTCACAAAAGTACAGATGATATAGGAAATCAGAATTCAGAATAATTTATTTTATTTGAAAAAGAATTGTTAACGAAATAGGAAATTAATTCATGAAGCAAATGGCCTTGTTACTTATGAATATAATTTTAAATTTGCTTCTGCTTACTTTAGAAGATGAAAGGATGGTAGCCTAGGAATTGAACATACTATATATTGTACACCCCCTCTATCAAGATCTTTTGGGTGTTGTGTATCCTCATGATAACCCTACAATTTAGGCACTGTTATTCTCTCTACATGATGCATGAGTTAAGTGCTGTGCAAGGTTTATGCAGCTGAGAAGCTAGAGTCAACACTTAAAATCTCTTGTCCCAAAAACAACTCCTCTTGAGCAACAGAGTACTCCATAAAAACATCTTACATCTTATCAACAGAACAGGAGGTAAGAATACTAGTCACAGTAGCTGCTATGGCTGCAGCCTAGAAGTAATTTGAGGGACTGCTTGTTCTAACCAATCCTACAACTAAGCCCTTACTCAGAGGAAGAGCCCAGAAGGTAGGTGAATTAAGCTTCCACTGCATTCTGAGCGATGCAAGAATTCACTCTGTATCCACGTGATGGCGGTAGTGAGAAGAGTAGAATAATTCTGTAAAAAAGAAACCAACATTTAATTTTACCTTCCCCGGTGCTGTTTACTTTCAACTCCTTTTAGAGCTCTTAGAACTCTTTGTTTAGACAAACATCTTTCTTGTCAAGAACAAGGGCACTTTCTAAATAGTTGGAAAACTAGATGAAGAAGGATACAAATGTCATCATCAGTACTGCAGATGTTCTCCTAAAGAAACCGTCCAGGGCAAGTGGGTGGTAAAATTGTTCAGTGATTCCTTTCTTGGGCTACAGTCAGAACCTGAGTGAACAGTATCCTTTACAAACAATGCGCTGCTCTTTCTTGATGGTAAAAAGGCGGCGGGGTGGTAGGGGAGTGTTTCCTGATCCTCATTTTGTTTTTCTTCCTTTGCTGATGCACAATAATACGGACCAATCTCCCACCAAACCTATAGAGGCAGATCAACACAGCCAGAAGGACCAGGAACCAAAATGTTACCTACAACAGAAAGAAGAGCAAGACAAGCAGAGGTAACAATGCCCTGGGTGTTACCCCAAACTCCTTCCTAACCCCTGTCTCTCTGTCTCTGTCTCTCTGTCTCTGTCTGTCTGTCTCTGTGTGTGTGTGTGTGTGTGTGTGTGTGTGTGTGTGTGTGTGTGTGTGTGACCGTTGGGTGGTTACAGTGTAGCTTTGCTGCACTGCTAAACTAATTGAAGCTGTATAGATCTGTCTGTTGGTAGTGGTATTTATATGAGTTTTATCAACCAAAATCAGAACATCAAAAGGCATTGTATTCATCTACATTATAAGAAGTAGCATAGAGTCTTCCTCCAGTTTCCTCCCACTTTTCTGGTTTGTTTTCTACTTGGCCTTTAGAGAAAACTCACATCAGTGTTCTGGAGTTTCCTCTGAGGAAATTTGAAACTGGCCTTTCTGATGTTTATAATAGTAAAATAAGGTTTACTAAAATTTACTTGGAAAATAAGATTAGATTATCAACACCTCAAGGCCTACATTATAGATAAAAAATATCAACTTCTCTAGACATGTATATGAAATCATCATCATGTATAGTGTCAGGAAGTTTAATCTTTATTTATCCTCCATTGTCTTTAACTCTCATCTAAGACGACAATTTTCTTTTTAAAAAATAATTTATTTATTTGTATTTTATGTACATTGGTGTTCTGGCTGCATGCATATCTGTGAGAGGGTGTCAGATCTCCTGGAACAGGAGTTATAGACAGTTGTGAGCTGCCATGTGGGTGCTGGGACTTGGACAAGCAGCCAGCATTCCCAACCACTGAGCCAACTCTCCAGCCCCTAAGATGACAATTTTCATGGGTGATGTACGTGACACTATGTCTTTTTGCTTGTCACACCATGACCTTCACCTGAAAGAACTCTGTATCCTGAAGGAAAATTTATACCAGTTACTAAAATATAGTTTAACTTAAAATAATAATTGCACATGCATTTTATCTATTTTTGTTTATTCTATTATTAGATGTTTTGGTAGAAATGTTAATTAATAACAAAATTCTAATTAATATTAGGAACACACCTCCAGCATCTAATCATTTGAAATTCTGGTGACTAGCAGTTTGATAAAAGTCATCTTGAACATCTTAATGATTGTCTTCCTAGATCAAGATTACCAAAAGTTTTCATCAAAAAAGGATGTTGTAGGTCACCAAATAATCTTTGATACCTACTTAGATAGCAATCCATTCGGGGGTTTTAGCTGTTTGTTTCATATATAATAGTAAATGTGGAATTCTGTGAATTAATACAAATAAATGACATCATTTTAACCTATGGTTTAATGTCCCCTGTATTCTTTGTATGTGTATCTTCAAATTAAATTGTCTCTGCTCTGACAGATTTAGGTAAAGGCTATTTTAGTTTAATAAGCTATAATGTTTTCATATGAATATATAGTACATAGCATATAAATTACTTTTTTCTTAAAAGTATAAATATCTACCATAAGCATTTTGAACCCTGTGTCCATTTTGAATGTCAAATACTGACAAACACAAGCCTATTATGAATCCTAGTGTATGTGACATAGTTTGTGTAGAACCCTATTATGAATCCTAGTGTGTGTGGCATAGTTTGTGTTGAGTAAGAGAGCACATAGCAAGGGCATCACATTCACAATGGGAGATGAAGATGCTCTTAAAAAGCAGCTTGAGCTGAAAGTTTTCTATCTTAGTAAAAGCATGTGCACGTGCATAAAGAAACGTTAGTAATTAAAAATACAAAGACAAGACAAAATACAGTCTTTGCAAAGTACTAAGAATAACAGTCATGATTTCAGAGTTTTTAAGTTCAAGGGATGTAAGACAAGTGTGATTGGTGCATGGGCTAAAGACAGCCTTGGAGTTGCATGATGTAGCATATACAATGTATTTCTAAGACTTTATCTCTGCTGGGCAGTGGTGGTGCACACCTTTAACTCCAGTACTCAGGAGACAGAAGCAGGCAGATCTCTGTGAATTGGAAATCAGTCTGGTCTACAAAGCTAGTTCCAGAACAGGCAGAGTTGTTACACAGAGAAACCCTGTCTTGAAAAAACAAAACATCAACAACAAAAGACAAAGAGACTTTATTTCTATTTAGAGAAACTGATGAAAATCACTAGATGGGGAAAACACTACCCATGAACTCCTTCCTTGGCTCCATCACAGCAGAGTGAAATTGCAGAAGTGGGAGGAGGGGAGGCCAGTGAGGAACCAAAATGGGCTTTTGTGTGCTTGGGGTAAATTTTTAGTGTGTTCTGTGAGATTGCTGATTTTCATTTCTCTGGCTCATCCTTTACCTGAAAATAATAGCTTGCCTTGCCTGCATCCATTTTTGAACAGAGAAAAGATGCCACGGCCCCTTCATCCTTTTCTCCTCAACAGCCCCACTGCCATGATACGCATGCTCTGTTCACACACTTTCTTTAAATTGTAAGTATTCAGTCTTTCTTTATTCTCCTTTTTTTTTCCCTTTTCTCGTCTTACTTCACAACTATATTCCAAAAATCAAAAAGTCAGCCTGGACTCGTTCCTTTATGGGAGTCAGTCCTTGTGGCCAATGCATCTAGATAGCAAAGTTACATACAGGGAGAAAAGAGTATTTCCTAATGTGATAAGACATGGTTGCCATCATTTCTGTTTTAACCTTTGCCAGAACCACTGTCCAGGTGATATTCTCAGGAGAAAGACAACTGATGTGGAAAGGAAATGGAGAGGAAACATTTGTCCTGTCCTGCTCCATCTAAGAAAAGAAGAGTGCCCTAGCCTTCAATCAGCCATGCAGGAAGCCCTCCATCCAGGTCTTTGAGCTCTTTGGATACAAGGCAGCCAAAGAAAAATGTGTAATATGGGGTAAGGATATGATCAGATGAAGAAGAAAAACCTCCATTCTGCCACAGCCCAGAAAACAGAAGCTGTGATAGTGAAGACATGTGACAGGGACAATCCTTTCTATAATTAGTCTGTAATCACGTTTAGACACCCAAGAAAATGAATATGGGGGAGATGGAACAAGGTTGAGTTTTAATGATGTAGGGCTACAACTATAAGTAAACAGAACAGAACAGAAAGATAAGCCACATGGAAATGGAAGAAAAAGCAAGAACAAGGCACTTAAGACTCTAAAGTGTATATTGATTTGCAGAGTAAAAACTGAGGCTGTAGGATTCCAGGTACATGGTTGATAGAGGCAAATGAGATAGGGAGGATTCTCACATCATTGTCCTTGATGATACTAATTCCAATAACTGCGAAACTGTTACAGAAGGAGGCTATAATCTAGCCTTCAGAGTTTTCTTCTATATCACACTTATAATTAATAGTAAAACAAGTGGAGCTTGCTATTAAGTTTAACACAGCAAGAAGAAACTTCTTCCTAATAATTGTCTCTTGCTGAGAATTAGTATAGGAGTATGTGAGAGACGGTCTGGTCTGCTGGCTCAGACGGCTGACTCTATAGCTGGACTTAATGAGTTAAGGCATTCAATGAGCTTGTGAAAGTGTAATTAGGTTACAACAAAGTGCTCAAAATTAGCTATTAGTTTCATCACACACAAAAGCCTCATAGACCAAAACAAAACTACTATGGAATATTTTGGGATGTCATTTAAAGCACAAAATATAAAAATTGAAATGAAATATATATATTAAGTACTTATAAAGCTATTTTGACTTATCTGGCAAAGCAAAAAATGTGTATCTAGGAAATAAATGGAAGAGAAAAATAGAGAATTTGAGGTAACTGAAAAGTTGTAAAAGGAAAAAATGTAATTCTTGGTGATTTCAATTAAAGGAGAGAGAATTCCAGGCTGAGCAAAACTGTACACAGTGCTTGGAAGTTCCTGAGAACCAACTTCATGGTTCCCAGACTCCTCACTGTTTAGATGTTCTAAGAAAAATACTCCTGTTATAACTTTAATCCCTAATTTCTAAAATAAGAATTTTTTGAGACAGGGTCTCACTATGTAGCCCTGACTGGTTTGGAAATTGATATGTATGCCAGGCAGGCCTCAAACTCACAGAAATCAACCACCTCTGACTACAAAGTGCTAAGATTAAATGTGTGTACCACCACATATAGGCCCTCTAAAATTTTTTAGTTAAATCAATTTTTCCTTCTTAGTCAACTAGACTTAAAAATATAATTTATTAAATATGAACATATATTTAAATTGTTTTAATATGTATTTTATTATACTATATTCATTTATAATGACATATTGCAACTCCGTACTATGTCATCAAGTAGATTCCATCTAATTTAATACACAAAAGAAACTACCAAAACATTCTTGCTTCACTCATTTCTTTAGCTGACATTAGCCTAGCTAGTTGCAACTCTAAAAAGTGAAGTGATTTAAATGGGTTATAGTCTAAATTGGTGGCAAGGTATAATACTTTTAAACACAGCTTTAATAGGACACAACTTAATTGGTCATGGAGGCACATGCCTTAAATCCAGCACTTGGGAGGCAGAGGCAGATGGAGTTTGAGGTCAGCCTGGTCTACAGAGCAAGTTCAAGGACAGCCAAGACTACTGTCTCAAAAAAAAAAAAACTGTCTCAAAAAAAAAAAAAAGGATATAGCTTTATTTCAAAATATTCATTAATAAAATACTTATGTGGCCACACTTGAAATTGAGATTACATTCACTTCCTGGCACAATTATATATCTCTGCTGCCATTTGATGCTAAGCAATATTACCTATCTTTGACTCTTTCATTATTAGTGGAAAATATAATAACTCTGCCATTGCTGATTCTAGGAACTTTTCTAAGAAAAAGAAGATAATGGATTTGAAAGTTACCTATGAATCTCTATCAAAATCCTAGGTTTCCTTGAGTCACATCCTTGTATGAATTCTATAGGTGAGGTAAGTATGTGAAGATGGGAAATTATTCTGCAGTGACGGAATTCTTTCTTGTGGGGCTTTCCCAGTATCCAGAACTCCAGCTTTTCCTCTTTGTGCTCTGTCTCATCATGTACTTGATAATCCTTCTGGGAAACAGTCTCCTCATTATCATTAGTGTCCTGGACTCCCGACTCCACACCCCCATGTACTTCTTTCTCGGGAACCTCTCTTTTTTGGACATCTGTTACACATCTTCATCCATTCCTCAAATGCTTATCATGTTTATGTCAGAGAGAAAGTCCATCTCCTTCCTTGGGTGTGCTCTGCAAATGGTTATCTCTCTTGGCTTGGGCTCCACAGAATGTGTCCTCCTGGCTGTGATGGCCTATGATAGGTATGCAGCCATTTGCAATCCATTGAGGTACCCTATAATCATGAACAAGGTGTTATATGTGCACATGGCTGTGTGGTCCTGGGTCATAGGCTGTCTGAACTCTCTAGTGCAAACAGTCTTGACAATGGTGTTACCTTTCTGTGGTAATAATGTCATTGATCACCTTACCTGTGAGATCCTGGCTCTTCTTAAACTCGTATGCTCAGATATCACCATGAATGTGCTTATTATGACTGTGGCCAGTATTGCTTTGTTGATTATTCCTCTGCTGTTAATTTTTGTATCCTATATTTTTATCCTTTCTTCCATCCTGAGAATTAACTCTGCTGAAGGAAGAAAGAAAGCCTTTTCTACCTGTTCCGCCCACCTAACTGTGGTCATCTTATTCTATGGTTCGGCCCTTTTTATGTATATGAAACCCAAGTCAAAGCTCACCAAAGCATCTGATGAAATCATTGGACTGTCTTATGGAGTGGTGACGCCAATGCTAAACCCCATCATCTACAGCTTGAGGAATAAGGAGGTAAAAGAAGCTGTGAAGAAAATTTTGAGTAAACATTTGTATCTACAGAAAATATGAAACGCCTTGAGGCATATGATACTCAGCCTGGGATCAAATAAGATGCTGTGTTTTTAAAGTCTGCTTGAAAGGCCAAGGATGAAACTCTCATTCTTTTTGACATATGTCAAGTAAACCTTCTGAATAGTATAGCATTTGCAGACTCTCTAGCTGTATGCAGCTCTTCTCACCAAGCCCTTGTAGTTTTTCAATAACTCAATCTTTCTCATTTCTTCTATCTCCATTTCATCCTCTATTTCTTTTTTCTCTCATTTTTGTCTTCCTTTTCTCTGTGCCATTTCTTTCCTGTGTTTCCCTTCATCCATCATCTACTTCTTTTTTTAAGTCTCCTTTTCATTCACTTTTTAACTCAACACCCATTATTTTATGGTCTAGAATCCCCTCTAATGGTAAAAGAAAATATCCTTTCTTCTTACAACTTACTAGATTTTCCTTTGAGCCCATGTGGTGTTGGGAAAGGCTGGCCTCACCTTCTGGAAATAGCGGTAAGCACTGAGCATAGGCCTAGCCAATTCAGTGAGTGTCTCTACTCTAGTGAGTCCATTCCACACAGCAAGTCAGCTACATCAGGCAGATCACACTCAGTCCCAAATGCTGCTTCAGGTTGAGAAAGCAGCATTCTTCCTGCTAAGGTTGGTGAAGAAACAGAATCTGAGGCCAGTTCTCTACCAGAACCCAGAAGAGGCCTAAGTGAAAGGCAAGGGAACGTGTTTGAGGGAAAGAGAAGGCATCTGGTGCTGTTACTTTAACTCCTTGATCCAGCTATGGCTAAAGAAAAATTCACAATTATTCTTTTGGTTATGAGCCAATAATCTACCCAATTCTTAATTGGATTCTTGCTGTTTACAATCGTATATTCCTGACTAAATATCCCCTTGCCAACTCCTTGTTCCTATCTTTCCCCATTCTTATTTTTGAGGAAAAAGTTAAAAGATTTAAATTAGTCCCAAGATTCCAGCATCCATGGGTTTTTAAAAACACATTTATTTATTCATTCTGTATGTGTGTACTTGCATGCCACAAAGCAAGTGTAGAGGTCAGAAAACAACTTGTAGGAGTCAGTTCTCTCTTTCCCACCATGTGGGTGCTAGGGATCAAATTCAGGCCATCAGTCTTGGTAGCAAGTAAGTTTACCTGCTGAGCCACCTCACCAGCCCACATTTCCTTCAATAACTTCAGCGTAATAATCTGATCTCCATTGACCATGCACATACATGTAAGTAGTCCACTCACCTCCCCAAAACTTGCTGACGGATATTTATATTTTCCTGGAATCTAGTTTTCATTTTGGCTTTTCCTCACCAGCAAGCATTTTAAAATATTGAAAGCCAATTTACAAACACCTTGACTGATGTGATGTATTTTAAAAGTCAGTCTACAAACTTGAGTGGTATGCTGTGTTAGAAAAGTGCATCATGCTGTACACTTAGAATTTGTGCTCATATAATACAAAGCCAAATAAAGAAAGAACACAGCCCATTGTCTCCCTCTTGTTATGAGTACATCACAACCCTGACAAAACCAGCATTAACATGGTTCCTTCTTACCAAAGAAAGAACCATGATTGGAATCAAACAAAAACACTTTTAACATCCCTACTTGAGTTTCTTTAAAACTGCTATACCACAGCAGTACTTATAAAAGCCCTATTGCATTTTAGTTCACAGCTGCTTTAAAACATCTTTCCAACATTTCATATTGCCCAATCATCCTACAGTTTTCAACCTCTCCTCTGCTCCTTCCTTAATCATGGTAATCTTTTTCATGCAAAATAAGCTATCCTGCAAAGGCAATGAATTTAGAGAAAGATGGGTTTTAAAGAAGTTGAGAAATCTGGGCCTGTTATGGAAGAAGGGCTGTGAAAACTCTCAAGGTAAGCATTTTTTTTTCCCTAAGAGCTAGAGACAGCTCAGTGGAAGAGAGTGCTTGCCACATGAATACACATGGACCGGAGTTCCGATGCCAACACTCATTTAAAAAGCCAGACATGGCCTCACAGGAGCCTATAATCCCAGTGCTGTGGAGACAAGTGATTAGTGGACCTTGCTAGCTTCCAGCCTAGTTCCAGGTTCCATGAGATACCCTATCTCAAATTACTAAGATGGAAAAAAAGAGAGAGAGCAAGATGCCTCATGTCCTCCTGTGGCCTACACGTGTGCACAGGAGAATGCACACGCATGCACATACACCAAATATGCACACACCTCATTCACATGCACAAGAAATTTTTGCCCTCCAATATTATTTGTCAAAGCAAATCTTAACTTCAATGTCACCCTGCACTACCTGTCACAAAAATAAACAAGAACAAAATAATCAGTATCCAGAGAGAGGGAAATCACCTGGGAGATAAGAGCCTCCACAAATGCTTTAGGGGATTGTCTTGAACAGTGGTAGTATCTCTGGGCTGCATCAAAAGGAGAAAGTGAGCTGAGAATGAGCATTCATCTTTCTGACTGAGGACAATGGTAACTAGCTGCTGTAAGCTGCTATTGCCATGATTTCCCATGGTGGGTTATACCCTAGAACTGTGAGCCAAAATAAACCCTTTCTCCCATTAAAAAAAAAAAGTGTGTTGTTGTGGAATATTAGTTTAAGATGTTACATTCATTTATGCTGTGGAATATTTTTTTTAATGATGCAAAGATGTGTTGCATTCCTTTATGTTGCATTTGTTTAACTCTGTGAAGCTGTGTTACTGTGCCTGTCTAAAATACCTGACTGGTCTAATAAAGAAATGAACAGCCAATAGCTAGGCAAGAGAAATAAATAAGAGGACTGGCAGGCAGAAATAATAAAAGGAAGAGGGGAGGGAGGAGTGAGAAAAGAAGAGGAGGATGTCAGGGGCCAACCACATAGCCACTTAGCCAGCAACAGAGTAAGAAATAAAGAAAGACACACAGAAGAGAGAAAGGTAAAAGGCCAGAGGCAAAAGGTAGGTGGTACAATTTAAGTAAAGAAAATCTGGCTAGGCACAAGCCAAGCTAGGGCTGGGCATTCATAAGTAAGAATAAGTCTCCTTGTATTTATTTGAGATCTAGGTGGCTGAACCCCCAAAGAATAAAGAATGAAAAGAAACCAGCTACAGTGTGTGCTAGATGAGTGGATGAACTGACATGTGACTGACTTTCTTGTACTGAAGAAAATAAGGTTTTTCCATTGCCTGAGCAATCCTGACAGCTGTCATTCTAAAACTCCTTCACTCTGGCCTGTCTCTACAAACTCTCCACGCCTCTCCAAGTGTCTCCTCTGAGTTCTCATCATCTTCCCTTGATTCCCTCCACTTAAACTCTACAGCTATGTAGTTAAGCTGAAGTACTTACTGTGCAAAGATCGTGTTCTCTTTGACTACACACACAGCTGTTGGTTTATTGAAAGTTCAGTGGGGGAAGAGCTGTGAATTATTGGGCTTTGGAACCCCTACCGATTATAACAAAGTGGACTTCTATCAGATGATTCATTGAATCACTATTTTACTTTTTTATATGGTCTATTTGTTTTTTAAGAAATAATTTTATTACACTTATTTGTGTGTGTGTGTGTGTGTGTGTGTGTGTGTGTGTGTGTGTGTGTGCGCGCGCACGCGCGCACAGGTGTGGTGGTCAGGAGATAATTTTCATTAGTCAGTTCTCTCCTTCCTAGGTTTGGAACTCAAGCCATCAGTGTTGGTGGCAAGCATCTGTACTCACTAAGCCATCCTGTTGGCCCATATTTGTCTTTTAAGAAAATTTATTTTTTAAGTGTGCAGAGTGTCACTGTAATATATGTAATACATGCAACTACTAGCAATATCATGAGTTAAAATGATATTCCCTCATTGTATATATGGTTTTCTTCATTCTGGACATTGGAAGATTCTAACAGATAGACAGAGCCTACCCAGCCTAGTTATATACAGATATAATCCCTGAACTAGCTTACTGAACCTGCAACTTAACAATGATACATACACATACATACATACATACATACATACATACATACACACAAACAAACAACCCTAAAAACACAAAATCAAAATCCATAATATGCAAGCATAAGACTAGTAAGATAAAAATATCCAAACAAATCAATATTACACACAAAAAAACAAAAACAAAAAAAACCTACAAAACACCATTGAGTTGATTCTGTGTTGGCCATCAACTGCTGGGTATGGAGCCTATCCTTAAGTGTGGTTTATATATTCAGTGAAACTCCATTGAAGAAAATTAATTTTTTCTTTGCAAGCAGTTGTCAATTGGAGATTCCTTATTGGTCAGGGCTGGTGGATCATATCCACTTCCCTGTAAATTTCTAATTGAAATGAAAACTATAAATATTTAACTGTAATGAATGACACAATGAAGTACTTATGAGAAAAAAAGGTAATGACATCTACAGCTTCCTTTAAAATACATCCAAAACATGACTCACACATAAAGGAGGAACAGAGAACAGACTCATCCACTCTAAATAAATATAGTAAAATATGAAAGTCAGAACCTGGATGGCAGGTACATGATGCTCAGCATTATCTTTTCTCTGCTCCCCTTATTTGTGAAAGTTTTAGAATGCATGTGATTTTATTGAAGAAATATATAAAATTTGTGAGGTATACGGTCCTTACAAGAATTTATCTCTGACTGAGTGAAAGGTAGAAATTGAATCCTAAATGATATAATTATAAATCTTATTTTTTTCTTTTATTGAAAATAGATTTTTTTCATACAATGTTTTGATTACTTTCCCCTCCCCCTACTCTTCCTCACCTCCTCTTGCACCCAGATCCACACCCTTTCTGTATCTCCTTAGAAAAAAAGGCATCTAAAGAATAAAATAAAGTAAAGCAAAAGCAAATTAGAATAGGATATAACAACTAAGCAAGAAAAAGAGCCAAAGAAAAAGCACATGAAATGCATATTATAAGCTGATACACATACATTCACACCCACAAGAATCCCACAAAAACACAAAACCAAAAGCCATAATATATACACATAGACCTGTAATGTAAAAAAAAAAAAATGCCCTAACATTGGGAAACAAAGAACTTCCAAAGATGCTATTGAGTTCATTGTGTTGGCCATCAACTGCTAGGCATGCAGCCTACCCTTAAGAATAGTTTTTCCCCAGTGAGACTCCCTTGGAGAAAAAAAAATTTTTCACTTGCAAGTGACTGCCTATTGGGTATTCTAGATTAGGGATGGGGCATGTGTCCACTTTCCTTTTAGCTGTAGGACCCATCGGATGCAGATCCACACAGGCCCTATGAATTCTGCCAGTAACTCTATGAATTCATATGTGCTGTATTTAGAAGGCTTTGATTCCTTGGAATCCTCAGTCCCCTCTGGTTCTTACACTCTTTCTGCCTCTTCTTCCTCAGAGTTTCCTGAACTTCGGGGGGTAGATTTGATGAAGAAATCCTTTTTAGGGATGAATGTTCCAAGGTCTCCCCCTCTCTGGATATTGTCTGGCTATGGATCTCTGTGAGTTCACATCTCCCTAGGAAGGGGAAATAAAGTAGTTATAGATGGGAAAGGGAAGGACTGGAATGGGAGGATAAAATAGGAGTGGGGAAGGAGGAACTAGGGAGGAAACATGGTGAGGGACAGATAAAACTAAAGGTCCTTTGAAAAATGGTATGGAAACCCAATACAGAAGAAGATTCCTAAAAGATACACAAATACAAAGCTGATCTAAATGAAATCACTAAGTAACAGGGGAGAGAGAGCCCCAACTGTCACCAAAGGAAGCTTCCAGTACTGAGAATGGGTCACAACTAATCAAATTCTTGGTCAAAGGAATCCCATGGGAAGCCCTAAACAAGCTAGGATATTGCCAAGGTTATTGGTGGCTCTCTACAAACTGATGGTAAGATCCCACTGCTGAAGACAGCACCTACACAACTCATTGAACACAGAAAAGTTGAGCTGGTGCCTATCTGGAGCCTTCACCCTTACAGACTAGTGTTCATGGTATTTTGAATACTATCAAAGGAGAAAGGTAAACACCACCCCAGTTACAAACCCTTCAATCTACAATGGTGACCTGCCAGCAAGATATGCTGGTGCAATAGTACCACAAAGTTTGTGGGAGTAACCAACCAATATCTGACTTGAGCTAAAGCCCACTCCATGAGATGGAAACCATACTGCTTGGCTGGCCAAGATCCTGAGACTAGATAGGCCATGGACCTAGGGGAAAACCAAATACTACCTGTCTGCTAAAGGAACACACACAGCAATAAAATGACTCCTAAGGACATTCTGCTATACCCATAGATCACTGTCTTGCTCAGCTATCAGCAGAGAAGCTTCACTCTGCAGCAGACTACAAATCTTCTTAAACTTAACTTGGGAAAAAGTTTCAACTATTTTTCAACAGTCAAAACTTTTTAATTAGGCTATTTACAACTCTTACAAGAGAAAAATCTTAAAATAAATTTAATAGTTCCTGTGAAAACTTTATAGCAAGTTCTCTCACCTTAAAAAAAAGTTCTGTTATTTTAAAAGCAAAACTTAATAGGTACTTACAACTCTTGCAAGTGAGAAATTAAAAATAAAGTTTAATGGTCCCTGTGAAACTTAATTTACTATGCACAGCCTTGACAGAGTTTTACTTGTTATTCCCAGGGGATTAGTACAGGGGAATAAAAAGAAAGAGAAGAAATACATCAGGTTTATCAGAATCAAGTTGGCACGATGCCCTGTGTTCAACATTCTTCCTTGTGGTTTTAGCTTTTTCTAATAAGAATACTATTTTCTCAGGCATGTTAGGCTGTGTGAACCTTAGCAAACAAAGAAGAGATGGTTTTTCTTACAATTTTTACTCAACAACTAATATAATTAAAGCCAGGAAGGTATTCATAACACCTATATATCTACACAATTACCTATATATTGTATAATGCTGCTATTATTAAAACAATGAAGTTTCATAATCACACACATTTCCCCAGAGCCTTTCTGATATGGAAACTTAATAAACATTAAGTTAAAGTTTAAACCAAGCAATCTATAAATTATCAGAGTTGGTTCCTCCCTGTACCTTCTCACATCAGATGAAGGGCAAAATAAATGTCAGTTACTATTGGTTGAAAACAACATAACTGCATAGCAGCTGTGTTATAACAATGATTCAGATGATTATAAGTATTAATCTGGAAGCTTCATTACCATTATGTATTTATAAAGTTACAAAATTTCACTTAATACAACTAACACTGCTATTACTAGCCATGTACCTACTCAGTTTAAATTTTATGTTTCTAAACAAAAGTTTTAAAATTCAAGGCATTTTGAAAGAGAAAAAATGCATGTCAGAGACAGTAACAAATGAAATTACTACCAATCAGACAAGTAGATGAAAACAACTTTATATTAAAATGAATTTGTGCTCAAATAGTAGACAATGTTGATAAGACTGAGGAGTCACAGGAAAGGCCATCTACAGGACCTCTTTGGAGGGTTACTCCTATTTAGTTCTTTGTCCATTTTTAATTACTTGTGTACTTATGTTGTAGTTGCCTTATAAAATATCATACTTTGTCCCTAAATGTCATTAGATTTCTTTTCTTTTTCTAGCTCCTTGAGATCCCTGTGTATTGACAGTGTTTATTTCTCAGTATATGTATTGAACCATAAAATTCCTTTATACATTATTCCTTTTGATAGCAAATATGTTATCCTTAGTTTATGAATATTTTGACTTTTTCATTGTGATATTTGTAATCTGAGAACTGTTTAGAAGTATTTTTGTAGTGGGTAGCACTGCATTTTTTTAAGATTCCATGTTTAAACTAAATTTTGGACTTGTTCTTTTTAATATGGATTTATAGGCTGCTGCATCATGACTGCAGAAAGTAGTCTGAATTATGTTGGTTCTTTGACACTAAAATATTGTTTCCTAAGAAGGCAGAAAGACTGTAAGAGCCAGAGGGGATGGAGGACACCAGGAGAAGAAGGCCCTCTGAATCAACTAAGCCAGTCACATATGAGCTTACAGAGACTGTAAGAGGGCAAACTATAGTCAGGATATATTATATGAGAAAAGAATCTATTTTCAATTTAAAAAAAGAATGGCATGCCTAACAATGTAACTCATGATTCAATAAATAAATAAATAGGCTTGCTTTCTTTCCTAAAGAAACAGAAACAGGTATTATAAATACCTTAGACTACAGAGAACAGAAGTATCCTGGGATATATGGCAGTTCATATGCTAAGTGAAATAGTATGTAACCTAAGAGGGAACTACAATCAGCCAAAGGAAAATATAAATGAATACTCCAAACACAGGGAAAGGAAATGTGTACCTTATATAAGGCAAGGAGGGCATAACAAAACATGAGAAAAAACCCTAAAAATTTAATTTAAAAACATTTATATGGAAAAATATACTGCTAAGAGAGTTCAAAACATGACACAAATAGTATTTTCACTTATACAAAAAGCCCAAAATGCATTAGAATCCAGATTTTTATTATTTATTTCTCTGGTAGAGACTGAACTCCCTTCACTGAATGGATACTATGAACAGAAAAACACAATGTTGATGCAGTGATTCCACAGTGAGAAGCTGTTGGTGAAGTTCCTCTCCAAAGCATCATCTATAGAATAAATGTATGGAAGTACTGCAGAATGAGAGAGGAAGGAGTAAGCCACAAGACAGGCATACACAGGTTACAAGAAAATGATGGAAACAAACCAGCCCGCTCTAAATTATTTTCTTTGTTCCCTTCAGTGAGTCCATTTCTTTGAGATTCTTGTTGGCTGTTTTTGTTTTAATTAGTAACATTTAAACATCATCATTACAAAGGAACATGAATATGAGTAAGAAAGCAACACCAAAAACCCGGAATATAGGACACTATGTACCAAATAAGCAAATAGAGTGTGATGGTCCCGCTGTGTGAAACAATATTGGGGACACTCCCTAAGAGTGAAAGAGGAAAGAGGGAGTTAGTTTAGGAACATGAGTTAGGTACTATTAAAACATTTAAGAATATAAAGTAGAAATTGTGAAACCTCTTTTAAATGAGAAGGGAAGCTACATAGATATGAGGATTAACCTGTCAAGTAGGGTAGTATTAGAGAAGGCTCTAGTAGCATGGATATGCCTCTTTCAAAAATCAGACTCAGTGACAATTGATTCCAACAACAACAAAAAAGGTATCAAATAGGAATGGCATTGACATGTTATGAAATATTTGTACTCTATGTGAATATCTCTTGTTGTGACTGGTATAATAAAAAGATGAATGGTCAACAGCTAGGCAGGAGGTAGAGGCAGGATTTCCAGGGAGAGAAAGGAAGAGGAAGAAGAATCTAGGCACATGGGAGAAGCCAGAAGACATGGAGAGGAAACAGGAGATACAAAATGGAAGGGAGGTAACAACAAGTGATAGAATGTAGATTAATATAAATGGGTTGATTTAAGTTATAAGAGCTAGTTTGGAACAAGCCTAAGCTATTGGCCAATCTTTCACACTTAATAACAAGTCTCTGTGTCATTATTTGTGAGCTGGCAGCCCAAAGAAAAATCTACTATATACGACATCCAATGTAGAGGCTTAAATATCCAAACATAGGACCTGAGAAAGCTAAAAAAAAAAAAAAAGTTCTGGACAAGGAGCCAGACATGGCTTCCTAGTCTTGCAGTCTCTCAGATGGGCTGGTACTCAGCATACAGAGTCAGCTAATGGTCACTGCCTGAGGCCTGGAGCCAACTGCCAGTGCCATGTGCCAGTGTCATACACTAAACTGAGATGTGTGGTGGCTGACATGGCAGTTTAAGGTTTGGCTCACATAGCAGAGACCACTGCAAGTGCATGGCTGCAGGTGCTTAATAAAGTCAGGTCTAGATTGAGAAATCCTCTGAACAGATATAGTACGTTTAAACATGTGCTAAAGACAGAAAACAAAATGGGTACATACAGTCATAGAAAAATAGTTTAAAATAATAAAGTATTTGAAGAAAGAATAAAGTAATATAAAAAGAATAAACCATGTCAAGATGGGAAATACACAGGGTGTCCAGATCCTGTATGGTGCTTTGTTGGCTTTGAATTGTTTAAATGCTAATTTATGAAAAACAATAAATGCTGCTGAGAGGCATTTGGATTTTGGAAACTGCTAAATTAAACCAACCTGTGTATTTTAAGAATGTCTTAACTTCAAAATGGAAGTCGGAAATATGTTGCATTAGGGGAGAGGTTTGTTTTCACAGGAAACAAAAAGTTATAGTTCTCTTCAAAATTAATAAAGATCAGATTTGATTGAGGGAGATCTCCTGAAAATCTTGGCTACAGACATAAAAAAAGAAATCAATAAATACTACAGGTAAGGTGATGTATATGCTGATCCCTCTACTACAGTAACAACTCTATGACTGGATGAAACATGATAAATCTTGTTGGCTACAGAGTCCTCATGACTTATTATTACATTCCATCCTTCCATATGGCATGGACAGAGGCTTGGTTATACAGTCCAAACTGTATAAAGTTATAAAGTTAACATATGGTTTTACCTTCTAAAACATAAAACAAAAAAAAAATCATCTTTAACTGACTTTTTCACACTGTACATTCCATACTTGTGTTAATACAGATATATGTGTTACCTTTAAAAGTTTATGTGTCTTAAGAAAAAAAGGACCAGATGTCATTAAAGACAAGTAGCCCAGGTGATTCAGCCTCTCAAAATTCCTTTCTTACAGTTTCCTCAAAATTCTGTATTCAGAACAACTTCAAAGTTGCTAGCTAAAACGGTGCAGTCTCACAGACTGTCCAGCCAAGACATCAGATAAGCTCTATACTTTCCCATCACACAGAGACTAGACAAAAAATAATATTGCTATTTCCCCCAAAACTTGATCATTATCTAAATTTTCTCAGTGTCCCCTAAAGATGCCATCACCCCCAGACAACAGGAAGAAGTCTAGAGAACATGATAACCACATTCCCAAGAGGTAGTGTGAATGTTTTTGATCATTTAATGGATTATGGGTGTTTATCATAATTTAGTGGGGTTGATTGCATATTGTTACTGGTCATGGTAAGGGAGAAAACTACACAAAAGTTAGATTCAAGGACCTCTTTCTGAAAAGAAAAAAAGGATATAGAAATGATAGGGTAAAAGGGTAGATTATTGAATCTACTTTAAACTAAAAGGAAGCCATTAATCTCAAATACTTTACATTGGTATGAATTTTTGTATATTGATACAAAATTAAAGTTATTTTGTTATACTATACATATGTTTCTTTTCTTATTTAAGGTATTGTATCTATGCAGCTCATTTAGCAGCGTAATGTAAATTTCTAGTCCTTGAAAGTTTTTTGTTACAAACTATTCAGGATAATTAAGAAATGCAGGTTAGTAGTTAGTCGGCCAACAATCAAATTTGTGGCCATGTTAGGTATGTTTTCAAGGTCAAACAGATATATTTTCTATAGAAAGATGGTCTTCAAACACTTCAGAAACCTACAGAATATGGCATTTAAGATGTTTTAATAACCTAAGGCTTTTTATGACAGTGAGACATGTCTGTTCTTCCAGCACCAATTTACTTCAAAAAAGGGATGATGGGCATCGAAGAACCTCCATGAGGAGTTTGCTTTTATTGTGGCAAAGTTAGACACTGGGCAAGAAACTGCCCTTGTCTCAACTGCTGACAGAATGCTGTCCAAATTGGACAAGCAGAACACAAAAGAAAGTGACTGCCAAACATTGCCAAGACAAAGTAGGAGAGTCCTTCAAAAATTTCATGCTTCGCAAAAATGCCTGTCAGATATTCTAAGCCTGAACACTGAAGACAGCTGCCCCAACATTGCAGAGGAACCTCCGGTGACTGTCCAGGCAGCCAGCTGTTTGTGTCATTTCTATAATTTTGGAAATTGCTTGCTCTGTGCTTCCTGTTTACTCAAGTAATATTTTATCCTTCTTGGGTTTCTGATGGGGATTGAAGATTAAATAGTATACAGTTTTCCTTATTACCAAATTCAAGAAAAAAAATTCCTTAAGAGACAAAGTTTATAAGGTTGAGAAACATGAAAGCTTAAGTTGCTCTTCTAATAAGATGTTTTTATTTCTAAAAAGATATTTTTAGGATGGTAATACAAGTTATAATATAAAATGTTTTAGGTATAAAACTTTGGACTCACTAAGATAGGATAGATAATACTTTATCCGAATTTGACAAATACATATGGACTAAACATTGTGAATATAATTCTTACTTGGTAATTGTCTTATTGTATATAGTTTTACTATAATATAGTTAAAACCTTTCCTTTTTATTTTGACCAAAAAAGGGGAAAATGTTGTGGGATATTGTACACAGTGTGAAGATGCATTTGTTTTGATTGGTGTAATAAAAAACTGAATGGCCAATAGCTAGGCAGGAGATATGGGTGGGATTTCTGGGGAGAGAAAAGAAGAGGAGGAGGAATCTAGGCATAAAGGAGATGCCAGGGACATGAAGAGGAAACAGGAGTTGCAAGATTGAAGAGAGGTAATGCCACATGATGGAATGTAGATTAATATAAATAGGTTAGTTATAAGAGCTAGTTAGGAAAACGTCCAAGCTATAGGCAAGCTTTCATGATTAATAAGAAGTCTTATTTGAGACCTGGTTGGTGGGATGGAGAAAGACTCATTACACTGATGTAGTCTCCAAAGTTAGGGAAACTAGGAAATAGAAACAAGAGTTTAAAAACAGTCATCACGCCGGGCGGTGGTGGCGCACGCCTTTAATCCCAGCACTCGGGAGGCAGAGCCAGGCGGATCTCTGTGAGTTCGAGGCCAGCCTGGGCTACCAAGTGAGTCCCAGGAAAGGTGCAAAGCTACACAGAGAAACCCTGTCTTGAAAAATCAAAAAATAAAAAAAAATAAAAAAAATAAAAAACAGTCATCACATGGCACTGCCTTAACCACAGGCCCTGTTGTTAGGCCCTTCTTTGTCGAGGGGAGTGCTGTTTTTCTCTCCTTGCATAAAACACAAGATTTATATTTTTAAAACAATGAATTGCCTTTTTAGGTAAAGAAAACAATTTGGAAAATGAAGCTCACTTCTCTCCAGACCCATGTCATTGGAAGACTTTGAGAAAGATTTTTTTCATACTTCCAGTCTTTTAATGTTGACACAAATTTACTTACAGTGAAGCTGATTATAAACACACATGAGCATAAATGATAAGATTAAACCTAGCATCCCCACAGTAATGAATAGTAAAAGAGCAGGTGCTTTCAAAAGAAGACGATAGCCATGGTGATATGTCATCCAAAGACTGGCATCCTTACACTGCAAAAGCAAGAGCTATTTAGGGTACCAGCTATACAGTGGGATTTGTAGATGTGTCTTGTTTTCCATTCATTATTTAAATAATTTGCATAAGTTGTCTTAATAGGCAACTTTGTACACCTATGTAAATATTTCCTACAATTGTGTGATTATAAGGTCATGATAGCATTTTGCACAAACTCCTGATTTTAATGTAGTAGTGGTTTTAATATCAATGTTTTTCATTCTTTTGAAATCTTATGTGTTTGAATGAATTTAAGTTATATTTTTGAAACTACACATATCATATTAGTATATGAACAGCAGGAAAAGAGTCCAAGAGAAGGCACAAAAAACAGAGAGAGGTCCACTCATTCACACACAAGAATTCCAAAAAACACTAAACTGGAAGACATATACACAAAGGACTTATGATGTAAAAAGAGAGAGAATATATATTTTTTTCAATTTTATCTTATCAAAGATGCCATTGAGTTCATTTTGTGTTGGCCATCTACTGCTGGGCAAACAGCCTATGCTTAACAGTAGTTTGTTTTCCCAGTGAGACTCTCTTGGAGCAAACTAAATTTTCATTTGTAAGTGGTCATCAATTGAAGATTGTTCCTGGGTTAAGGATGGGGAAAGGTGTCCACTTCTTCTTTCAGCTCTAGGACTCTAGATGGTGCACATTGATGCAGGTCTTGTGCATGCTGCCTCAGTCTATGTGAGTTCATATGTGCATCAAGCCTATTGATTTAGAGAACATTGTTTTATTGGTGTTCTCCATCCCCTCTGACTCTTTCTGTCTCCTATTCCATGGGGTTCCCTGATATCTGAGAGGAGAGATTTGATGAAGACATTTGTTTTAGGGCTGAGAGTTCCAAGGTTTCTCACCTTTTGCATAATGCCTGGCTTTAAGGGTCTGTATTTGTTCTCATCTCCTTCTTTAGGTTTGGGAAATTTTCTTCTATGATTTTGTTGAAAATGTTTTCTTTACCTTTCACCGGGGTTTCTTCTCCTTCCCCTATTCATATTATTTTAGATTTGATACTGTCATAGTGTCCCAAATTTTCTGAGTGGTTGGGGACAGATTTTTTTTAAGATTTAACATTTTCTTTGACTTAGATACCCATTTCTTCTATTGTGTCTTCAGTGCCTGTGACTCTCTTTTCCACCTCTTGTCTTCTGTTGGTGAGGTGTGCCTCTGGGGTGCCTGTTCAAGTTCTTAAATTTTTCATTTCCAGATTTCCCTCAGTTTGTATTTTCTCTGTGGATTCTATTTCTACTTTCCAGTCATGAACTGTTTTATCCATTTCGTTCCACTGTTTGCTTGTGCTCTCTCTCTCTCTCATTGGTTTCTTTATGGGATTTTCTTTTATTCCCTCTAAGAACCTCTATCTTATCCATAGAGGCTGTTTTAAGTATCTTTGTCTAGTGCTTCAGCTGTGCTGCAATATTCTGGGCCTACTGTAGCAGGGTTGCTGGGATCTAATGGAGACACATTGTCCTGGCTGTTATTGTGTTTTTGTGCTTGCATCGTGTCTTGGAAAGATTATAATTCTAGGTACTGATAATGGTCTTGTCTTTGTTGGGTGGGTGTTTTGTTCCTTGCTTTCTGTTGCCCTCTCTGGTTCTCAGAATAGTGCAGTGTCTGGTAGGAAGTCCTTCTGGGATCCTGATAGGTGTGGCCACCAGGGTTTCCTGGTAAAATGTGTTTCTAGGTATTGGGAGCTGAATATTAAGAATGGAGATGGGAAGGGAATAAGAAGGGGATGCTAAAGGGTCCACAAGAGAGAGGAAAGCATGATGCTTGCTTTATTATAATCTGCTTAATGCTCTGGGAACAAGAGCAAAGAGTGAGACAAAGTAACAGGTGGTCTGCTACAGAGCTGGGGATGAGACTGGGAGGTTGGATATGGAGGAACAGAGTGATAGTGAAGATATAGAGGAGCAGAGTTATAGTGAAGATATGAAGCTTGCCTACCTGCTTCCCTGGCCTGAGCAGCCTGCTGGTTACCAGGGAATGCCTGTTGGAGTTGGGGGATGAGAGAATGTGATGAGTACAAAAAAGAAAGATAGGAGGGGAAGGTCTGTGCGATCCACTCGAGATGGGGGTGGAGGGAGAAGGGAGGCTGCAGCAAGTGGTCTGCTACAGAGCTGGGGGTGTGCCTTGGGGTAGGACTTGGAGGAATGGAAGAGGAGGTAAAGATCTGGAGTTAGCATACCTGCTTCCCTGGCCTGCGTCTGTCAGGAATCTTTTAATATAGAGTCCAAATACAATAGCCAATAGACAAGAACAATGGAAACAGAAGAAAATCTTTAAAATTCTGCTAAGGAGGTGTCCTTTCTGCCATACCTTGTGTTGCTCATGCTGAAAGTAGGTGCATGCTTTGGGTTAAAATGAACTCTTTAGGGTGGGGAGATTCTTCTGGACAATGTGATCAACTCCATATCCAATCTTTGGTTTTTTATTCAAATTATTTCAAATTATTTTCTTCTCCAAATATAGTACTGCTCAGACTGACAGCTAGTTTTTCTCCATTGCAGCAAATGGCTATTTCAGAAGCTCTAGTGTTCAAGTGAGGCGGGCAATCACTCTGGGAGCTACTCTGTCCATTCTACTGGACATTCAAGCACTATTTTTCCTTAACACAATTAAAAAGAAAAATTGAAGGCAGAACATCATTTCTGTTCCATTGACTGCTAAAGCACAATTCTACTCAGGAACTCTACAGGTTCTCTCCTACAATCCAGGCACCTCAACTGTGACAAGGTATCTGATGGAAACTCAGCAGTAGGGTCCACACCAGGATGCAGCTAAGCATGGCAGAGGCTGCCAAGGAATGAGTGCACAAAAGACTGAAGCTCAGTCCTGAGGGAAGGCCTAGCCAAGGGAGACCTGTGTCCTATGGCATCATCAGTCTATCTTGCAGAGCTAATGTGACATGTTTCTGAAAGGAACTCTTAAGGCAACGAGTTCAGATTTCCCATAAACCATTTGCACACTTTCAAAAGACACAGAAGGGCATCCGAACTTAGATCTTAGAATGTGTGTAAGTATCCTAGGCAGTATGCTGAAACATCTAACAAGGGGGGAGACAATGCGGCCCTCTTGTTTGAACACAGCCTGCAGGTTCTTGTGCTAATATTCCAATCTTCAACACAATATTGTCAAAAAACAAAACACAACAAACTGTAAAATACTTTAATATCAATTGGTGAGATTCAAGTAAAATTAGGTTAAAAAGCCAATTCATAACCCAGTAGGTATCTAGAATACCGGAGCACTGAACAAGGATTGTGCATTTGATGTTCATGAGAAAATACCAGGATGCAGATGAGTACATAGAGCTAAAAGGTGTCTTAACTAATAACAAGGAAAGGAAAAAAAACCAAAAAGCAAAAAAGCATCCAGAAATACTGTCTATGTGATATTTATCCTGGGTTCCAGAGAAGCAATTTAAGAGGTACCAAATCCATCTTCCTATGTAAACTTTAAGGTCAGCTAACTCCTTAGGATATCTACAAATGACATGATACATACAAATTTGTATTATTAATACAATCATTAAATAAGTGCTTGCTACAGTTAAATATTGAGCTGTTCACAATTTTTCTGCTACTTACTCTGATAAGGATACCAGCAAATAGTCTAATATAGAAACGCCAAGATATATTAATAAGCAAAAGAAATATGCAGTAGTTGGTTTTTTAATTCCCCTTAGAATATTTTAAATTCTTTATCCCTCCCTAAAGCAATGTACAACATAATGCACACAGTTTCTTAACAAATATTCAATGACATGATTAAGGCTCTTTTTAATAAGGTGGCATGAAAGTTGTTTTTTGTTTTTAATTCTTGCTTTTATTGATAATATTTTTAATTCTTCATATTGTTGATAGGAGTAATAATGCAATCCATAAATGTTAACATTTTTCTCTTTATGAAATAAGCCATCACAAGACACATAAACACAAAACAAATTCAAGACAAAACGAAAGTACCCTGAAAGCTAAGTTATTCTAAATACCTTCAGTTTAAACACTTAAAAATCACACA
Source organism: Peromyscus maniculatus bairdii (assembly GCF_049852395.1). NCBI lineage: Eukaryota > Metazoa > Chordata > Mammalia > Rodentia > Cricetidae > Peromyscus > Peromyscus maniculatus. The sequence continues at coordinate 76,845,190 of NC_134853.1, forward strand.
CACACACACACACACACACACACACACACACACACACACACACACAAAACCATGCAAAAGTTGGTTTATGCCACCATCTAGTGGCTACAGAATATAGCACAGATGCACAAAAGTGCTCACCCAAGGAGGTAAGTGCAGAATACATTTGCCCAGAGATGTAGATCCAGGAGACAAGCATCTAACGTGTAACTGTCCTCCTATCTGGCTAAGGTTGCAACCTTGACTGCTTCCTTTTGCACAGTTTCATGAGTTCAACAAAATCAAGCAGGAATAACACCGAATCTGTTTTTCTCTTAACCGGCCTCAAATTTTATCACCCTGTAAATGGTCCTATTTGTTATATGAGGCATTTACATGAATTTATTATCATTTACAGGCATTTATTATCATTACAAAAAAGATAATAAAGAGATAGTCAGAAAACCCCCATATGCTGCTATAAAGAGTATAAATTTATAAAGCATTTTGGTACTATTTGGTAAAGATGAACTCACAATGATTTTCAAAATTGCTGGGTGATATTAACTAGCTATGGCCTACAACTGGATTGACAACTCAAGAACTAAGTAATTTATACCAAAACTTACAAGGTGATAAGGATTTACATAGTCTGAGAAAATTATCAGCTGAATCTGAGAGAGAATTGGCTTTGGTAGAAAAGAAATTACAAGATGCACATGAGGATCATCTGGATCCAGAGCTTGATTGTATTCTGGTTATTTTACCTTCTATGCATTCTCTTGTAGGAATTCTTATGCAGAGAAAAGATAATATTTTAGAATGGATATTTTTAGCCACACAAACAGAGTAAAAAAAATTAAATACCTATGTAGAAAAGGTTCTTGAATTGATTCTGAAAGGAAAATTGAGACTTCATCAATGAGGAGCGAGAGATCATCAGAAATTGTGGCAACTTTTATTAATGCTGAAATTCCCTCATTAAAAGAAAATGAACATTGGCAAAGAGCTTGCAGTAATTTTTTTGGAAGAGATTAGCAACAAATATCCCAAATGTAAGAGACTTCTCTTATAAAGAGAACTAATTAGATTCTTCTTCACATTGTACAGGGAACACTAATTTCTGAAGCCCCTACATTCTATACTTTTGCAAAAAAAATCAGGAAAGGCAGGCTATAAGTCAGGAAATTTAAGTAAAGTGGCTCAAAGCCCTTATGATTCTGTTCAAAAGTCAGAATTATATGCTATTCTCATGGTATTATTGGACTTTTCCAGAACCTCTTAATATAGTTACTCTCAATATGCAGAAAGTTATTTAACATATTGAAATTGCTGAACTTATTCCAGATGATTCAGAATTAACTTTGTCATTTATTCAATTACAAGAAATAATCAGAAATATAAATCACCCCTTGTATATATAGCACATTTCAGATCCAATACGGGTCTACCAGGCCCTCTGGCACAAGGTGATGATGAAATTGATCATCTATTGATTTAAAAAAAATGTACAAGAAGCCTCAGAATTTCATAAGAAACACTATGTTAATAGCGAAGGTTTGAAAAAAGATTTTTCTACCACTTATTAACAAGCCAAAGAAATTATAAGAAAATGTCCTACTTGTTCTTGGTATAACCAAACTCCACTATCGGCAGGAAATAACCCAAAGGGTACTCAAAGAAATGAAATTTGGCAAATGGAAGATGAAACTGATAAAAGGATTAATCTTGTCAAGAGGAATTTTGTACCTCTAGAATCTGGGGATCCCGGTCAGGAAGAAAGAAAACCATATCAATTCATGCAAGAAGGAAAAGAATCTCCTACTAAGATTAAGCCAACTGGTGGAGGCTGAAATTAGCGGATGATGTAAAAGAAGCCCTGTGAGAGGGTAAGGCAGGATTTCTGGTGTGGTTTGCCCCGGGTTCAGAAACCTGAGGCACGTCCCTTTCCCCCCACCACATTCATCCATGCCTTCTAATCCAACAACCTACTCAAGCCACATTCCACCAAGCAGACACTGGGAAGAGATAAAGGCAACAAGCTGGCTTCCCCTCCTCCTTTCGGTCATTTACATCAATGGGCTGGCATTTCCCGGGGGTGAAGACTGCCCCGTGACCACAGCAAGCTAAGTTTTCTAGTACTGATTTTGTTTTCCAGGCCAAATGGATGAATGGATACTGACACACACACACACACAGTCTTTGTTCTCTTCCTCCAGGTATAGTGTTCATTCATAGTGTTTACTAATTCTCTCATTAACAGCAATGGATCCAGGGCCCAGTGAAAAAGACATCAAAATCCATATGTGCTCAAGTCTCTTCTACAGCATTTGCACATAACACACATTCAGCTTCCTAGGTACCTAGGCCATGTAAATACTTGCTATATACTCTATTGTGTCCATAATACAAGAGAAACCTCTGGACATATCCAGAACGGATAATTTCCCCCACTAGTCTGCTCTCTCTGGTTAAATCCACATATGCTCACCTCAGCTACATGGAGCTGACTGTATTTTCTCTTCCATCATGTTCTGTACAAATTGTAAACTCTAATGGGGAAAGAACTACTTCTTTTTTTCCCACTTCCATAGTTTCTAGGAAAGTGCCTTGCAGCATAAAAGAAATAAGCATTAATTGAGTAAGTAAATGAACTGTTAACTCAGGGCTGAAAAAACAGTCTGACAGATTTTAATCAAGTAGATGCTGTCTTTACACAAATGATGCTTTGCTTAAATTTGCTGGTTTAGGAAATAATGTCTTCAGGAAAAAAGGCTAAATTCTGCCAGAATTACTAATTTAAAAAAAAAAAAACTCCCTCATCTAAGCAAAACTCCTTCCACAAGGCACCCCAATAAAACCATACCTGATAAGCCTATTTATTATTCTTCCTAGTCTCTAACGATATAAGGAATGTTACTGAAATGCATGCAGTAGCTATTAACAAGAAGAGTCATAAATTATAATGTAGATTAATGTGGTAATTATTTTAAACACTTGGAGATGCCAGAAGGCAAGTGCTACGATGTGATCTAAATTCTCATTTTTCTAGTAAATGGACATTATCTGTAAATAGAAAACTACTGAACACCAGAATATTCCTAACAGAGACAACCATGGGGAAAAAAACAGCTGTAACATGTTAGATGAAGTTATCCTGGCCACCAACAACCAAACAAGGAGTACCTAAGAGGTCAGCTGTTTTAAGTAGCAGAGAGCAATTTACTTTTGATCCCTCTGCATATGACTGTGAAGGTCTCATTTCAGGCCTGTGACCCCACTGTTCTGAGCACCAGGAAAATTAACCCATCGTTATTCAGAACCTCCCAGGCCATGCTTGGTGTCAACACTTGAGTACTCTGCGGTAAAGATGAAGGCTCTGGTTCGTGTCCCAGGTCACCCCACCCGGAGATTTTAAAGCACCCACGTACATATACTCCAGGCTCTACATTTTGGAGTGTTATACCCTAGGGGACTTAAAGTGGTGGCCCAGGGTGTGGAACTCCACAGAGCTCAGGGTTCTGCTCATTGCAACATCACCTCTGACGTCAGAGCCCGAATTTTGTAGAACAAAGGCCGAGCAAAGGGTCGGAGTTGACACTACAGATGGGAAAGGAGAGGTGCAGAGCCTAACCCAGCAGGCGAGCGCGCCGGGAAGTGGGGAGAGCGCGATCCCAGCACCAGCAACAGTGGTTCTGCTCGTTCTGCGTGCTCCAGAGGAGCCATGCTCGCACTCCGAAGCGGCCTGAGGAAGGTGCTGGCTCCGTGGGCGCTGGCGCCTCAGGTACCGGCCGCGGCCAGCAGGGAGGTGGGCGGAGCTGTGTGGGGCGCAGGCACTCTTGGTGAGGCTTGGTGCTAAGGGGGTGTCTCGGTTCCCTGGCATCTGAGAGTCTCGGCCTGGGACAACCCTGCCCAGCAGCGACCATCAGTTAGGGCGGGACTGGGATCACGGGAAATTCGACTAGGACAGAAGAGATGAGGACCAAGGGGAGCCCAATGCCCAGCCCTTGCTGTTGAGCACCGGCTTATCCTGGGAATAAATAGTTCCTTCGGGTGGGGAATTTGACCTAACCCAAATGGAGGGAGAGGAATCATGTTAAACTAGTCTAGAGCCGGGTAAACCTTGAGGCAGAGACTAGTGACTGCATGACTGCTCACCCAGCGTTGCCCAGGCAACGCCACCAATTATTTCCTAACAGTTTTTTACTGAACTTTTATTTTTTGTTTGTTTGTTTGTTTTACCAACGTTCTCTTTAATGAGTCGGTGCTGGCAAGAACAAGTCTAAGTTGCAGAAAACGAAGCCCATGATTCCTCCTGTAATTTCAGCGTAATTCTGACCCTACAACAAAAACCTTGAAAACCGTTTCTATCTAGTCACTCACACACCTCTCTGTAGGTTCCCTCCTATATATTATGTCCTGGAAATAATAATGAAAGTTTGTGCCTGTGACAAATATTTCATACTCCAAATGCACACTCACTCTTTGAATCAACCTATAAAGTATTGTGAATGCCATTGACTTACTTTCTGATGTCTCATTAATTTTTAAACTATAGATAATAAGCAGTTCTACTATACCCATTTGTAGATTTTGGTTAAACACACACACACACACACACACACACACACACACACACACACACACAGTCCATCATACGCAGAGACAGCTGCAGATTTTTATAGGAAGTTTACTGATTTGCACAGTAAGAACACAGTTCAGAGCAGACATTAATGGAATGAACTAAAAGTAGAAAATTATATTAAGCTTTATGTAAAATAAAGTGTTTTTAAGAAAAAATTTATTGGGAGGGAATAGATTGCTTCTTCTATCCATACTAAGTTGTCCATGTGTACAGTGATTTTTCCATACTTTTATATTCATCTGATCTGTTTTAACAGAATTTTCTGGTATTATTAGCTTCATGAAATGGGTACATGATACCCCAACTTGAAAATAAGATGTGTTTTTATAGTACAATGTCATACAATGTGTGTACACACATATATGTGCATATGTACAGACATACACAAGGTAATTTCTGACAAGGAATTTCCCAGGGAAAAGTGCTCTCAGATCAAGAAGTAGAAACTTACATAGTAAATATGATTATTTTTAAAATGATAATACCTGAGAGGCGGAACCACATTGGTACAACTAGATGCATTAAAGTTCATCTTCACTTTGTGTTTCTCATTAGAAATTAATAGTAATTCTGGCAATTGTCTTTTTTAGCATCCATGGTCTATTACAGTGGTTCTCAGCCTGTAAGTCAACCCCTTTAGGGTGACATATCAGATATCCTGCATATCAGATATTTACATTACAATTCATAACAATAGCGAAGTTACAGTTATGAAGTAGTGAAAGAAGTAATGTTATGGTTGAGGGTCACCATAGCATAAGAAACTGTATTAAGGATTGCAGTATTAGGAAGGTTGAGGACCCCGGTCTATTACCAGACTTTGTAATGCAGTTGGATAGTGATAGCATTATAACGCACTGCCTACATTCCAGTTCTATTCCTGTTGAATGTAGGAAGATTTCTTCGACCTGAATGGCAATTTCTCTTTTTTAAAAAAGTTTTCTTTTAGTAAACATGTTTGTTGTGTATGTCCAAAGACATACAGTCTATGGAGTTCTCTCAGATATGTAACTGTAGTCACACATACTACAGATTATAAGAATATAAGGGAAAAACAAAATGTATGTGACTCCTAACTGTAGCTCTCTAGCAGAGGAGCATCTCTAAGGTAGCACTGCCTTAGTTTGGGGCAACTTTCTATGAAAGGGTGGCTTAAGGAGAATCCACATGTTTAACCATAGTTATCTTCAAAATCTACTAAAATATGTTTATGGAGAGTTGACGAGAAAAATGGCAACAGGACTTGGGACTCGGCTATTGTGTCCCCTGTCACCAGACCCAGATTTGGTTGGACGATAACACACATTCTGTGCTCCCTCAAATATTGAGATTTGATTTCTCTTTCTTCAGGTGTGCTCATCTTTTGCTACTGGCCGCAGACAAACTGAAGGAACATTCTATGAGTTTTGTACTTATTATCTTAAACCTTCAAAGATGAAAGAGTTCATGAAAAATTTTAAGAAAAATGTTCATCTTCGGACAGCTCACTCGGAATTGGTTGGATATTGGAGTGTAGAACTTGGAGGCAGAATAAACAGAGTATTCCATATTTGGAAGTATGGTATGAGTTGCCCAGTTCAAATGTTCAGTATAGATTTCTATTCTGGTAGATGCTACAGAAGTCTTGGATGGATGGATAGATAGATAGATAGATAGATAGATAGATAGATAGATAGATAGATAGATATAGATATAGATATAGATTGAGGAGAACTTTTTTTAAAGCAATGCAGAACTAAAAAAGTAAATTCAGTGACCACTCTTCTTGGTCCACCTTTAATAAACTTTCCCAAAGTCTAACGTAACTGGGAAATTATGAGTTCTCAACCATTCATTAAATTGTAGACTACAATTCTCAAAAAAAATAGTGACTTATTGAAAAATGGTTTTAATGCAAAATTTAAAACTATTTACACAAGTCTAAGTAGGTTAAGATCACAGAATAAAAGAGGTATCTGACGCTAGACCTAGATATCCCTGTCTTAGTGGAAGCAGTTTACACATTCTGGATTTTGGATAAATGAAGGGTGAGAGATGATGGCAGTCAACTTTTGATCTTCCCCCTACCCTGAAGCTTATTGATTCCATTGCATTTAGAGACTACTTTCAGATCATTTCTACATCCCAGAGTTAATGAATTTGCTGCCATATTACTCTAAGAAGTTAAGGGAAATACATTACTAAGAGTCCTCATACTGAAGCTGCACTGCCTTGAAAAAGGAGAACATCACAGAATTATTCAGAATGCTTGTTAACTTTTTAAAAGTCTAACCTTAAAATAGCCTTCACCAGGATTTGAGCATATGTTCAGCAAACTCTTAACAATTAATTGCATTTAGTATTTGGTCATCTATGTTCAATTAACATTCACAAAAATTCTTTAGTGAGAAAAGATTCTGTAGATGACATGGGTATGCTTTGTTTTGTTGTGGTTTTTTTTTCAGTTTTAAAAGACAACAAACACTGTTAGCACAACTTAGGCTTCGCACATGGTTCATTTTAAGTCATGGCCCACTGAGGAAAGTAATGAAGTCTTAATTTACCTCACTTTAGGCATATGTTATTCCTATTCCTAGCATAAACTACATAAATATTTTACCTTAGTCTCATAAGGCCTTTACGATAAATATAGTACTAGGCCATACATAGTTAAACGTGTCTACCTACTTCAGTAACTAAGAAAGCAGAGAGTGCTGGAGGGTAACAATGGCTGACAATAGTATGAGAATCAGCACTATTTCTTTGGAAGTTATTTGTACAAAGGAACCAATGCCAAGTACATTCAAATTTCATTTAATGTTAAAATTTATTCAAGGTAAGACTTGACTACCTATCAACACACTGAAATAAAGTTTGTCTTTCAGCTGACACTGTCAGTTGAATGCCTTAATTGAATAGTAGGAACAGTCCACATGTGAGCGTTCAACACTATTGTAAGTCCTCTTTATTCATGTAATCCTCACCACAGACCTGGGGTTGATGTGACATTATTTACTTGTTTCACAGACTCAGAAACAAGGCAGATGAACATACAGTAGCTTAACTCCTGTACACAGCTACCTTTGAAGAGATAAGACCTGTGAAGCCCATTCAATGAGATCACATCGGTTGTTTTCATTTCTTTAGCCCTGAAAACCAGGAGCAACTTGATGCAGATATGACATTTCTTCACATAGCTGTTCCCAAATCCACAAACACAGTGTTCTTGTGTGCTCCAGATGAATGATTAATGATCTGGCTGTAATACAAAGAAGCATCGATGGTTTTAAACCCATTTTTTTAAAAAAAAAATTTCTCCATTCTTTTCTACCGTAGATAATTTTGCTCATCGAACTGCAGTTTTCAAAGCCTTGGCCAGTGATCCAGAATGGCATGAACGATTCCTCATTCCAAATTTGGCTTCCATTGATAAACAAGAGAGTGAAATTGTCTATCTGGTACCATGGTGCAAAATGGGAACGCCTCCCAAGGAAGGTGTGTCTCTCTTTGCCTCTGTGAGTTTTCATGACTGAAATGGTACAGATGTTAAATTCTTACGTACTTTGAGACCAGGGGGAGCCTGCCTTTTATGTATGGACATAAGTAATCATTAAGATAAAAGTAAAGTGCAGCTCTTTGCTTAGCCTTAAAAAGTGAGGACCAATGAAAAATTCTTCCTACTTGAAGGTTTCTGGATTTGTAAACCTTAGCTATGTTATAGAAAATTTCCATGGTCAATAAAGGTTGAACACTGCATATTGAGAGCCAGGAGACCATTGGTGGGGTGGTGAGCACTCATATATTCTATCATCATTTTAAAACAATATTAATATTTAAATATAACTATATTTTATATATCCCTATACAAATGTAGATATGTTTATTATATTAAATATGTGTATAAGTTACACTCAATTTTAAATCACTGTCTATGTTTTTCCTACAAAACAGACCATTTGGGGGTATTGATTAAGTGGAATAGCCAAGCTCTATTACCATAATAACTTTTGTGTTCCTCTTCCTTACTTTCAGTTTGAAAAGAATTCTTTGTCTTCTTGCTGATTTTACTTCTTGTGTGTTTAAAGAAACTATTTGCTAAGTCTAATTTTTATAAGGAGTCAGATTAGAAAAGCATAAACTAATTAGAAATTTATTTTTCTTTGTTGTTCTCAGCTTTGTAGCATGTTTTAGATGACACCCCAAAGAAACCTGAAAAGCCTTATGTGGCTCCTGCCCCTATAGGTCTCCTAGAAGCTCTCAGCACATCTAAATAAAATAGTTGTCTTCTCCATTAGGTCTACTTGTCACCTAGTTCTTTGCCTCTGCTGATTCTACACTTCTATGGAGAGATAAAATGCATTTCAAATATGTAGATAAAATATTTAGGAACAATAAAATTATATCTATAGGTTGGTTTGTTTTGCCAAAATATGGAAATATAAATATCATTTCTGCTACATTGTTAGATTTCTCTTCCTATTGGATATGAAAATTTACAGTGGCAAAATACACAAAGAAAAATGGTGGAAGTTGAAAGTAAAAACATAGGCATTGCAGAAAAACTTTATTTTATTTTGCTGTTAACCTCTGATTTTATACATTCATGGCAAGTGCTCTGTCACTGAGCCACCTCTCCAAATCCACAGAAAATTATTTGATTAAGTTCTTTCCTAAAAGTATACATTTAGGCCATTCAAAATATCTTACCCTACCAATTTCTCAATATCTACTTTAGTAACAAGTTTTCACACTAAAATATTTCAGATAATAATTTATATATAGTTTCTAGTTCTTCTCTTAAAACCATTTTAATTCATTCTGTCTCTCTGTCTCTCTGTCTCTGTGTGTGTGTGTGTGTGTGTGTGTGTGTGTGTGTGTGTGTGTGTGTGTGTATGCAGTGAATGTAGATACCTGCTGTGGAAACCAGAAGTGTGAGATACACTAACTAGTTAAAGGCAGTTGCAAGCTCCTGACATGGGTGCTGGGAACTGAACCTTGGTCCTCCGCAGAAGCAGTTCATGCTCATAACTACAGAACTATCTCTCCAGCCCTCACTGGCCCCCTACTTTTTGTCATCTGTAGAATTAAATGTAATAGCATAAATAAGTTAAACATGGACAATGGATTTCTAAGCATAAAATTAAGGGAAATAATGCAAATGTAATTAATGGAGCTATATAAATGTATATACATACAATCCTTCAAATATGTACATTTAGACCAGGCTTCTACTGAAGCCAAGTGAATATGAATATGAGTAAAATTTCATTGACTATCATTATTTAAATTACTTTTTCCTTATTCTAGGAGTCTATGAACTTGCTACTTTTCTTATGAAACCTGGTGGCCCAGCTCTATGGGGTGACCCATTTGAAAGAGCAATAACTGCCCATGCCAAACAAGGCTACACTGAACTAATTGGTGTGTTTCATACAGAATATGGAAAACTCAACAGAGGTACAGATGTCCATTTATTTTAAAATTTCTGTGTATATTAGTGACCTATTTATCTGCTAGGATCCTTTAGTTAAAGTTCATATATTATTGTACTTTTATCATTTTAAAGAGTTGATAACTTGTCTCTTTCCTATTTAGAATTTAACACCTACCAAAACTATTTTGAAATGCTAAACTTCTGTTCCCTGGCACATAAAATGAACAAATTTTAATAACCATAAGAACCTCAAGAAATAGTGTATTTCTTTTATAATCTTTTTATTCCTTTAAATATATTATCAGTGCTAGGGATTGAACCCAGGGCCTTATGCATGCTAGACTGAACTATATCCCCTGTCCTAATTAGGTTTCTATTGCTGTGATAGCACACCACAACCAAAAACAACTTGGGGAGGTAAGGGTTTATTTCAGCTTATTCTCCCTGTTAGTAGTCCACCATGAAGAAAAGTTGGGCAGGAACTCAAGGCAGGAACCTGGAGGCAGGAACTGAAGCAGAAGCCAGAGAGGAATGTTGTTTACTGGTCTTCTGCCCCTGATTTTCTGAATCTGCTTTTTATATGACCCAGGTATACATTCCCGAGCCAGGAGTGACACCAGCCCCAGTTGGCTCATCTCTTCCACACCAATCATTAATCAAGAAAAATGCTCCACACTCTTGCCCCAATCTATCTTATAGAGCACATTTTCTCGCTGAAGCTCTCTCTTCTCAGATAAATAAGCTTTTGTGTCAAGGTAACAAAAAACTAATACAATTTAACCATTGTCAGCTTGACATATAAACACATCATGATTAAAGTATAAACTTTCCCTTGTTTGTCCCCAAGATGCCATGTTAATATTATCACAGTATAAAATGTAGTATAACTTTAAAAGTCATACCATCTTTAAAAGTTCAATCTCTTAAGCCGGGCGGTGGTGGCGCACGCCTTTAATCCCAGCACTCGGGAGGCAGAGCCAGGCGGATCTCTGTGAGTTCGAGGCCAGCCTGGGCTACCAAGTGAGTTCCAGGAAAGGCGCAAAGCTACACAGAGAAACCCTGTCTCGAAAAACCAAAAAAAAAAAAAAAAAAAAAAAAAAGTTCAATCTCTTTAAAATATCCAAAGTCTCTTAACTGTAAGCTCTTGTAAAATCTTATTCCAAGATGGAAGATCCAGAGCACTGTATCAAATTCAAAGCAAACCCAAAATTCAATTGTATAAAAAAGTTCAGTGCCTGACATCTGTGATCTACTCTTGGATCGATTGTCTGGACTTCAAAGGGCCATGGAGGCTCCACTTCTCAAGTTTTGCCCAACCTCAGAACCCACAGGTTGCCTCCTAGACTCAGCCTGCTCTGCTCCACAGCTGCAGTCTCTCACTATCCTGGCATCTCCAATGTGCTGAGTCCTCTGCTGCAGCTAAGGCTGCATCCTCACCAGTGACCTTTCCTGGTCTCTCTTCAGAGACTCCAACCCTGCTACACAGTACCAAGTCTGCTCTGCATGACACCTGTATGCCTTCAAAACCAGTACCACCTGGGTGACCCTTACAGCTGCCAACTTAAGATGCAAAAATAAAGTACTATAAAATATAGTAGGAAGTCATACAGTCTGGATCTTGAGTTCCTTTAGCTATAAGCCAGTTTCATTTCTTCATCTATAAAACCAGTTGGATTAATTAATCTATAATTTTTTTTTCCAAGTCTCTGACTCCTCTGAAATCTTATCACTGAAATATTTAGTATCAGTCTTTTAACTTAAAGTAATTGGATTTTTTTCTTTACTTAATTTCTCTGTATATGTGTGTAAATGCCTTTCTGATTTACTTCTGCAGTCCATGTTCTGTGGTGGTGCGAGAACGCGGACAGTCGAGCAGCTGGGAGACATCGGTCTCACGAGGATCCCAGAGTCGTGGCTGCTGGTGAGCTGTTTCATTGGGTATGTGTTATTTTTTGAAACAATTTGATTCAGCTTATAACTTTATATGTCTTATGCAATGTCTTTCCAGTTCGGGAAAGTGTCAATTACCTAGATATACAGCAGAATATGCTCCTAATTCCTGAGTCGTTTTCACCGTTGAAATAGTTTTCTACCGACGGTTTCAGTACCTGATGTGATGTGTGCCAGTAGACGGTGTTTCAATTCTCTCAACTGAATTTCTACTTTTTATTTGAAGGAAGTGGTAAGTTAATTTACTATGTCCCTTGCATTTTTTAAGCCCATCTAGGTCCCTTTTATTAAACCCATCTATACATGGGAAATAGAATTCATTTTTCCCCATGCCACTTCATTATCTGACATGCATTATGGCAGTGGCACATGCCTTTAATCCCAGCACTCGGAGGCAGAGCCAGGCGGATCTCTGTGAGTTTGAGACCAGCCTGGTCTACAGAGTGAGATCCAGGACGGGCTCCAAAACTACACAGAGAAACCTTATCTCGAAAATCAAAAAAAAAAAAACTATTTTAAAAATAATGTCATTTGGTCCCAGTAAAATCTTTGAATGTTCTTTGGTTTATAAGCTGAAATGTCTTATTAATAATTTTACTAATATTTACTTCATTCATATGCTTTCTAACAAAGATACTTGGTCACTATATCAAGATCTTTGTTTTTCATTTGTTTCAGAATAGTCTTCTGTAGGACAACCCCTTGTTCAAATGAGATCACATTTCCAAGCTTGTAACCATATTTTTAAATTATTAATAAATATGTGAACCTTGTAAATTTTGTCTTTATGCCTGAAATGTTTTGCTCCAGTAGCTGATTTTGTAATATAAAATGGAATTCATGAAAATATTAAACTTTTTTCATATGAAAAACTGTATAATCATCTGTGTTGTCTGTATTGTCAGTCACTCACTTAGAAAATAATAGGTCAGCATACTAAAAGTTTAGATGACTCTACTTTATATGCTGAAATGTTATTTATAATTAATTTAACTAATATTTATTTCATTTTTTATCCTACTTAACAGAGATGTTTGAAATATCTTTATTTAAATGTCATCATTATAGATGTGGAAACATTTGCCCTAATTAAAAAAATTACCAGCCGGGCGGTGGTGGCACACGCCTTTAATCCCAGCACTTGGGAGGTAGAGCCAGGCGGATCTCTGTGAGTTCGAGGCCAGCCTGGGCTACCAAGTGAGTCCCAGGAAAGGCGCAAAGCTACACAGAGAAACCCTGTCTCGAAAAACAAAACAAAACAAAACAAAACAAAAAAATTACCTATATATTCTGGTGCTTTTTACTAGGTTTTATATTTTTGTCATCCTCTTTGGAATTGATGTAATGAGGAGAAAGGAATAATTTATTGTCCTTATTGTAACTATGCATACATTAAGGAAACATCATGCTACTTGTTACGGTTTGGATATAGAATAGCGCCCCTCCCCCAATCTCATCAGTTGACTTAGTCAACTAGTAGCAGCAACAGTAGGAGGTGGTAAAAAGCTTAAGAGGTAGGGTCTAGATGAAGAAAATACATCTCTGGTCTTGGGCCCTTGAAAGGTATATTGGAACCCCTTCCTCTGTCTCTGTTTCCTGGTTGCCACAAAGTGAGCAGCTTTTTCCCAACATAATGTACTACCTCAGAGTAGTCCAAAAAGCAGCTGTGCTAAGCACCCATTCCTAAAGTCCCTAAAAACATAAAACAAAATAAACCTTTCTTCTTCTAACTTTATTGTTCACAGGTATTTTGTCATAGCCAGGCCTTTCCTGTTCCATCAAGACTGTAGGATCGTTGCATTACAGCTACAAACATGTTTATCTCTCACCATTTGGAAAGGATTGACATGAGTCTCACTTTTGGACATAGCAGCCCAACCCACTAGGCAGGGAGGACAGGCAGTGTCTTGGTTTTGTTTCTGTTGTACTGGCAGGTAGGTGAAGAGTTCTGTATACCTTGGTTCCCATTTGGAAGAGATCCATGATGGTCTGGGGAACTAAGGTTGTGGTACACTTCTCTTCTCCAATCATTCAGGTCTTGTGCCTGAAGGACATAGTAGCATCACCTAGGAGGGCCTGGACTGTCTGGATGCACTAGGAGCACAGAATAATCTGGAAAAGATGAACACAGTCTCATTTGTTTATCTTTGTTTGGGTCTTCAGGTTTGTTTGTGTTTGTCTTGAAAAGTGATCTCATTGTACAGTCTAGGGTAGTCTAGAACTCACTGTCTGGCTATGATTTCCTCAAGCTCCTATCTTCCTCTCCCCACTTCTGTGCTGACTAGTTTTATGTCAACTTGACACAATCTATAGTCATCTGAGAAGAGGGAATGACAACTGAGAAAATACCTCCATAAGATCAGACTATAAGTAAGCCTGTAGGGCATTTTCTCATTTAAGTGAATGATGTGGGAGGGCCATCTCTGTGCTGATAGTCCTGGGTTCTATAAGAAAGCAGGCCAAGCAAGCCATGGGAGATCAAGCCAGTAAACAGCACCCCTCCATGGCCTCTGCATCAGCTCCTGTCTCCAGGTTCTTATCCCATTTGAGTTTTTGTCCGGGCTTCCTTCAATGATGGACTATGATGTGAAGTATAAACCAAATGAACCCCTTCTTCCCCAACTTACTTTTGGTTATGGTGTTTCATTACAGTGATAGTAGCCCTAAGTAGGACAGCTTCCTAAATGTTGGAATTACAGGCCTGTACCATCATAGAGGCAGAGATAGTCAGATCTTTGTGAGTTTGAGACCAGCCTGCAGAGAGAGTTCCAGGACAGCCAAGGCTACACACACACACATACACACACACACACACACACACACACACACACACACACACACACACACACAAAAAAAAACCTGCCTCAAAAAACAAAAATGAAATCTCTAAAGATTGAACTTTCTTCAATCTAATCAGAACCAGCATTTGCATACAAAAGATATTCACTGATCTGTATTCAAGACACTATATATTGAAAGTCCATAGTTAACAAGACAAAGTACCTGCTTTCATGTAGTCAGTATTCCTGAAGAATTATATAAGACATACAAGTTAAATAGCATAACCTTGGCTAAAAATAGAGCAAAAGAGGAGGGCAGTGAGTGGGGTAACAAGGGTCCATTTTATCTAGAGGTAATCTCTCTGAGATGATTATCTACCAAGAATCTCAACAATGAGAAAGATCAAGCCAGGAGGACTTAGAGAGAAAGAATGCTGCAAGCAAGGGTGCCAGAATGTGTACGGACAGAAGTTCTCAGAAGAAATGAGTTTCAATGCTCAACAACTAACAGGAAGGCAGTGGGCAAGAATGTAGTGAGCTAAGAGGAAGAGTGAAGTGAAGAAAGAGAGGTAGGAGCCGACTCACACAGACCTGGGAAGGAGTTTGGATTTTCTGCTCAATGTGCTGAAAACTGCTGTGGTGTTTAGCAAGATACATATTTTTTTTAATTGTGTGTGTGTGTGTGTGTGTGTGTGTGTGTGTGTACCATTGGAGGCCAGAAGAGGGTGCTGGATCTCTGAGAGCTGGAGGTACAAGTAACTGTGAGCAATCTAACGCGGATACTGGGAGCTGAACTTAGGTCCTCTGTAAGAACAGTATGTGCTCTTAACCCCTGAGCCACTTCTCCAGCCCCTAAATCCTAATTTAAAAAAAAAAAAAAAATAAGATTCTGTAATGAATTTTTTTTCTGAGGATGTTAAGTCCTCTAAATGTTTGCTCCTTACACTCTCTGGGTTACTGTATTAGCTTTTTCAAAATGAAGTGATTCAAAGGACAGTGGTGCTGATAAATGCAGTGGCAGAGACACTGAGTCCAGCTTAGCACGGAGCAGTGGTTCTCAACCTATGGATCACTACCCCTTTGGAGGTCAAATGACCCTCTTTCACAGGGGTCACAATATCAGATATCCTGCATATCAAATATTTACATTAACATTCACAACAGTAGCAAAATTACAGTTAGGAAGTAGCAACAAAAATAACTTTTATGGTTGGGGGTTACTACAACATGAGGAACTGTATTAAAGGGTTACATCATTAGGAAGGTTGAGAACCACTGGCATAGATGAAGGCTGAGGGAACAAAGCCTGGACCAGAAACCAGAAGATCTGAATCCTGGTTCTGACTCTACTACAAATGTGTCGATGTGACATCACTTACCCCTTTAGACTCTGTTTCCTTGGTTGTAATCTAAGAATTAGAACATGTTCAGACCCCACACTCATAGAACCACCTCCCCAGCAATGGCTACATGCAGAGACAACAGCAGTCATTGTCTCCCATGATCAATTCAGAAAGCATGATTATCTAAATCCCTATTTGAAACGTCTCACACTCTACCTGCTCTCAAAATAATGAGGTACACATACTTTACAAGTAAACCCAAGGCCTTTCCCTGTGTTGCTGACAAACTTGTTCCCTAAAGGCATGGATATTTAATTGATGCCCTTAGTTCTATTATTCTATAATATCAGTGTAGAAACGTATCAAGTGAATACAGTCACATAACATATAATGTTTTGGTTAGTTGTGGACTGCTGTGGATATCACTCTGTATAAATAAAACACTGATGGCCAGTGACCAGGCAGGAAGTATAGGTGGGACAAGGAGAGAGGAGAATTGGGGAAACAGGAAGAAGGGGGAGAGACACTGCAGCCACCGCCAGGAGAAGCAGCATGTGAAGACACCGGTAAGCCACCAGCCACGTGGCAAGGTATAGATTTATAAAAATGGGTTAATTTAAGATATAAGAACAGTTAGCAAGAAGCCTGCCACGGCCATACAGTTTGTATGCAATATAAGTCTCTGTTTACTTGTTTGGGTCTGAGCGGCTGTGGGACTGGCGGGTGACAAAGATTTGTCCTGACTGTGGGCAAGGCAGGAAAACTCTAGCTACAAATGGCGCCCAACGGCTCAAGTTTCCACCTTAAACCTGAGAATATTTAATAACCAATTCTAAACAGAACCAAAACCAGGTTCCTGCTTTATGTCTCATAAGGGCAGCTAGATACCACAAAACTCAGGTTTGAACTATGGCGGGTTCCTGGTGTGTGCGCTCGACCTGCAGTATGGCAGGAATGAGGCCTCTGCAAGTGGCACATTAAGCTGCATGGTGGATTTAGCCTTTGCTAGTACAAAACAAAAAGAGGTTTCTGGGCTACACGCTGCTTTGATAAAAACCATAGACCCACTATTTCTGAGAATTGATGGCTCCCAAAGCTGGCGGGAAACGTACCACCGCCATGTTGGGAAGCTGAAGTGGGCGGAGCCAGCAGCCACAGCGCCTTTTCAGTCTTAGAATGGTGCAGTTTAAAGCAATAGCCTCAAGGTAATATAAAACATAAGCCACGTAAAGATGGCTACCACACAGAGAATCTGGATTATGTTCTCTTTGATATTCGTAACTGAAGAAAAACATTTGATTGCAAAAGCTGTTGAGTTATACCAAAATGTATATTTTAAAGGTACCTTGAATTCAAAATTTGGATTTAAGGATATGTTGCTTTGGAAAAGAGGTTCTGCTTTTGTTTCCACAGAAAGCCAGAGGCTGTGGATTTGTTCCAGATTAAGATACATCAGGTTTCACCAGCCAAGACCCCCTGAAAGGTCTCCGATGACACCATGGCCCAGATGATCTAACATCCAGAGTGGTTTCAAGGCAACTGGTTCACACAATACAGCCTCACGGACTACCCCATAGGCCTATAATTTTCTTTGCGTCCCCATAAGATACAGCCCCCCCCCTCCAGCAGGAAGTAGTAAGAGATACTACGCCCAAATTCCCAAATATACCAAGCTGGCTTTAGAGGTGGAATTGGCTCACTCCCCCTCTAAACCCAGACATATTTTAAAAAAAAAAAAAAATGGTTGAGATTCTTCTGTCCCAAATCAGAAGAGCCCTCTGGTGTGGGACAGAGAAAAACCAATATTTTTATTTAAAACAGGTTGATTATAAATGTGATCTCTTTCTAAAAAAGAAAAGGGGATATGATATAGATATATAGGATATAGAGATGAAGATAAAAGGGTAAATTAATGAACCTACTTTTAAAGAACAACTTGTTTAAAATGTTTTACATTGGTAAAATTTTAGTTCATGTTTAAAATGTTTTACATTGGTGCCGGGCAGTGGTGGTGCACGCCTTTAATCCCAGCACTCGGGAGGCAGAGCCAGGCAGGTTTCTGTGAGTTCGAGGCCAGCCTGGGCTACCAAGTGAGTTCCAGGAAAGGCACAAAGCTACACAGAGAAACCCTGTCTCAAAAAAACAAAAAAAAAAAAAACAAAAAAAAAAAATGTTTTACATTGGTATAAATTTTAGTTTATTGATACAAACTTAAAGTTAATTTTGTTATATACATTTCTATTCTTGTTTGTGGTATGTTTATGTAACTCATTTAAAATTGTAATGGATAATTAAAAAATAGATTAATAATTAGTCATCTATGATAATCATATTTGTAGCCATGTTAGTTAAGTCTTCTAGGTATACATAGATATATTTCAGATAGATAGGTAATCTTCAAACACTTCATAGACCTAGAGAATATGGCTTTTAAATAACTTAGAATTCTGTTGACATGAGACACAATTGCTCCTGGCTGCGCCAATTTGATCCCAAGAGAATGTTGGGCTTCTAAGACATTTCCATTTGGAAGTTTGTCTTCTTGGCACAAAGTGGCCTACTGGGCAAAGAACTGCCCTTGCCTTGATGGCTGACAGTACAAATACAATGCTGTCCTTTCTGGACAAGTGGGACACAAGGAAAGCGACCACTGTACTCTGCCAAGACAGGGTAAGATGGTCTTTCAGAATTCCTGCTTATAAAAATGGTCTGTCATATACTCTAGGCCTGTAGCTAATTTGAATGCACCAACAATACTGAGAAACATTAGGTGACTGTCCAGGCTGCCAGCTGTCTTGGTCTACTCTTGCAAGATTCCCGAAAGTTGCTTGCATCCATCTACCATTTCTCAGGTACCATTATGTTCCTTCTCAGGTCTTTGATGTGGTTAAAGACTAGATAGTTGTAATTTCCTCAGTTATGATAAAAGATAAGTTAGATATAAAACCTTAAACTCACAAATATAAGATAGACAGGACATCTTCTTTAATATTGTAACTGTAATTCATGCTAGATAATTGTTTTGTTATATGTAATTTTACCATGTTAAAGTTAAAACCTTCCTTTTTTTTAAAAAAAAAAAGAAGAAGAAAAGGGGAAGTGCTATGGATATCACTCTATATAAATAAAACACTGATGGCCAGTGACCAGGCAGGAAGTATAGGCGGGACAAGGAGAGAGGAGAATTGGGGAAACAGGAAGAAGAGAGAGAGACACTGCAGCCACCGCCAGGAGAAGCAGCATGTAAAGATGCCAGTAAGCCACCAGCCACGTGGCAAGGTATAGATTTATAAAAATGGGTTAATTTAAGATATAAGAATAGTTAGCAAGAAGCCTGCCACGGCCATACAGTTTGTATGCAATATAAGTCTCTGTTTACTTGTTTGGGTCTGAGCGGCTGTGGGACTGGCGGGTGACAAAGATTTGTCCTGACTGTGGGCAAGGCAGGAAAACTCTAGCTACAGTGGACTGCATAGAATACAGAAATCCGATAAACTACACAGTCTAATAAAATAGTGATTTTAGTTTGTAAGTACATTCTATGATCATGCAAGTATAAAAATCTCAACAATCTTAGAATGTCATCATTAAATGATACATGGTTGTAATTCTATAGAGAAAATAAGGTAATGAAAATTATTTTATTATCACCATCACCTTAAGTGACAGTATCATTCTCACCAATAACAATCATGCTGAAAACCAGAGAGAAAATAATTTGTAACTTATTAAGTCATACAACTATTAAGTTTCAAAAGTAGAATTCAAATTCAGGAATGCATGCTCTAAAACCATGTTCTTCAGATTACTCATACATTCTGCAGAGAAGACTGTCTGTAGACTTTATCTTTCTGAATTTTATAGGGTAAAATATTCTTCCTTTAGAGGGTAAAATATTCTTCCTTCTATTCAAGTGAGTTAGCAAGCACAAATCGACTTGTGGGCAATAATATAATGAATGAGTCTTTTCTGTTGGCCAAGTGTTTTCTAATCTATTTTGGCTTACCAGTTTGAGTTAAACTTCAACTTAGAAAAAAAATCAATTTTCGAGTAAATTCATATGTCAAGTACATCTGGCATAACATCTGTCATATTGTGAAAGTTTAAAGTGAAACCACAATCCAGTATCAGTCCTCATTCTAAATGTTTGTTTTTATTCTTGTAATAACCCTGTATCATAGATAGCATAAAACAGTACATCTCACCCACACACATACAAACTATTGCTGTGTGAATTTCTAGACCTTCATTCAACATGATCCTCTGCCCATCTGCCCCACTGAACATGTCTGTCTGGAAATTATACAAGAAGTCAACACTGAAGGTCATTGTTATCTTAAGTATTTCTGTAGTTGCCCTGTTTCTCCTTCCAGCATCTTCAGTAAGTCTTCAAATCAGTAAGAAAAATAAAACAAACAAAAAACCAAAAAATGACTGAAAACTGAACAAATGTAATAAACTAGGACCTTAAAAAATAAAAATGACACAGCTGTCACAAAATGGTCACTTCACAAGAAATCAGAGAAACAGAATTTAAATTGAGACACTTCAACTTAATTTGAGACAAATAGTAAAATCACATTGTAGATGTAACCAACCATCTTATTAAATAAGAAAAACACAGAACCAATGCAAAGAAGAAAGCCAAGAGGTAAGAGGTAAGAGCTAAAACGTTACCCTTCCTCCTGTGGTGGTCCTACCTCTCCGAACCAGAGCTATTTCCTGTTTTAAAGTCTTTATATAGAGTTTCTGTTCTGCCTTCTCATTGGTTGTAAACCCAACCACATGACCGCCTTGTCACGGCCTGTCTGTATAGACCTCCAGGTCTATGGTTGGTATTGAGATTAAAGGCATCCAATGTGTATCCAATGCTGGCTGTATCCCTGAACACACAGAGACTTACCTAGCTCTGCCTACCAAGTGCTGGGATTACAAGCATATGCCACCACCGCCCTGCTTTCCTAGGGCTTGCTGATAGCTCTGACCCCCAGGCAACTTTATTTATTAACATACAAATAACATTTTAATACAAATAAAATATCACCATATCACATAGTAGAAAAATTGGTAGGAACAGCATTCTCTTCCTATAAGATGAGTGGATAATGTAGAAAAGAAGTATCCAATGAAGTTGACTCAGTAATTTCACTTTTAGGTGAATAAAAAGAGACTTGAATTATTGTTCAGTGAACATTATAAAATAAATATATGAAAATGACTCATCGGAAAGAAATAAAGTTTTTGAAAAACTCACTGGAAGAGTAGACAGAAATGAGTGAACCAGACCTAACTTGCTTAATTTGTTGTCTTTAGAGAGCACTTAACTTCTTTGAAGGTCTTGGTTCATTTTTTACAGTGTAGAATGGTAATACCAGCTTCTCCAGGCAAAATTAGAGCAGAGAAAATGGATAAAGCAGAAAGTGTCACAGACATTATTGTTAGATCCTTTGGCTGGGACAAAATAAACAGTGTAAGAGAGGAAAGATTTATTTTGGTTCACAGCTTCAGGGATTTCTCAGAGTTAGCAGTTGACTCTGTTGGTATGGGACTATGATAAGGCAGCATGTTATAGCAGGAGAAGCATGTGGTACAGTAGACTGCTTACCTCATAGCAGCCAGTAAGCAAAGAGAGAGAGAAAAGGCCAGGGACAAGATAACCTTGCTAAAGGTATTGTCTCAGTGACTGTTTCCTCCAGTCACACTCTCCCATAGCCCAATCATCAGCGACTACTCTCTTAGTAAGAAAGCCCTCATGATCCACCCTGACCTATACAGTCCCCTGCCCCCCTGAGACACTCTTTCACAGGTGACTCCTGTGAGTTTAGAACCCTGGGGGAAAGGTATCCTGACTACTTGGGAAGTCAGGCAACACCTTGAGCTACTAAGACAGCTCTGATGGCTGGAGCTGCTAGGACAGTTCAGCCCTGGAAAGCAAGGTATCCCAGATACAGGGAGCTGCTAGGACAGTTCAGCCCTGGAGGTATCCTGGATACCTGGAGCTGCTAGGACAGCTCTAATGATTAGAGCTGCAATGAGACAGCTCAGCCCTGGACAGGAAGGTATTCTGACTGCTTGGGAGAGTCAGGCCTGGAGCTGCTAGGACAGCTCAGTAGGGAAGGGTATCCTGACTGCTCAGGAGTCAGGCTATACCTGGTGTGGTGGGGGATGGTCTCCCCACAGGACATAGCAATTCTGCTCCTCTCCTAGAGAGCCACTACAACTGAGCTTTGCTCAGCCCCCACTTAAGGGGGCTTCCTAGCAGAGCTCTGCTTCTCAGGCCTAAGATGTTGCTTCCTTGGCTTCACTCTGCAAAGGGGAAACCCCTGCAGAAATGTAGCGATCTCCTCTGGCTCAGAAGAAAAGTGTTAAACTTTTTCAGCTCCCCCTTACTCTGTCCACTGAGGGATGTCTCAGCACGGTTTTTCTTTTCAGCTTCCCTTTGCTCAGTCCACTATGGGACGTCTCAACAAGGTTCTTCTCTGAGCCAGTAAATGAAGATCTTCATACCCAAAACTCTTTTGAGAAAGAGATTTATTTAGGAAGGAGGAGTCCAGGAGAGTACCTGCCTCTACCAGGGTGGAGAGAACAGCCCACAACTGACCAGGCAGGCTGGTTTATATAGGATCTCTTGGGGGTGGAGTCAACCAGGGATTGGTTAGTTTTTTTCTGCCCAGGGATTGGTCAGTTTTGTGGGCTAGGGGCAGAGATGGCCCTGATTTCAGAGCCAAACTGTGTTTCTTTCACTGGCCTTTCTTAGCTTTTTGACACTAATTCTAAGGCCAGGGCACATTTCTTTCACTGACTCTGATTTTGGGGACCAAGAGTGTTTCTTTGGTACTGGTTTCAGAGTCAGGGCATGTTTCCTTGGTCCTGGGTTTCGGAATAAAGTGTTCATTTCTCTGGCTCAGGTCCTAACCCAGGCTGTGTTTATTTCCCTGGTTCTGGACTCCAGTAAGCTACTTTCCTGCTCTGTGATTGGTTGGTTTCACTGGTCAGTTGGCCAGGGGCAGAGATGGCTCTGATCTCACTGAGTTTCTTTAGCCAGCCCCTTTTCCCTACAACTCCAGTTGGTGTTAAGCTGACAAACTATTCATCACACCAGGCCTTTAGCACCACAGCCTTCAGGAGATACTTCATGTCTAATCCATATGATACATTCAGTAATTACACAGTATCAGGCACATTAGAATGGGACAATCCATTGTCTAAGAACTATGAATCATTGGCATTATCTTAGAGAAAAACATAAGGATATAGTATGTGACTTGAGAATTAAAAACAACACATAGAAGGGTAGCTAAATAGAGACAAAGGTGGTATCAAATAAAGCTCTCATTTAAGAAGTCATCATAAAGTCTGGTGGTGGGGTTCACACCTTCAATCCTAGGAGAAATAGGTGAAACTCTAAGTTCAAGGCCAGCCTGGTATACAAAGAGAGTTCCAGGGCGAACCCTGTCTTGAAAAATCAGAAGGGGGAAAAAAGACATCTGAGGTAGTTTGAATAAAACTGGCCCTCATAATCCCATAATCTCATAGGGAGTGGCACTATTAGGAGGTGTGGTTTTGTTGGAGTGGGTGTGGCCTTCTTGGAGGAAGTGATGTCACTGTGGGAACAGGCTTTGAGGTTTCCTATGCTCAGGATACCACCCAGTATCTCAGTTGACTTCCTGTTACCTGCAAAATGTAGGACTCTCAGCTATTACTCCAGTATCATGTCTTCTGCACACTGCCATGCTCCCTACCAAGATGATAATGGACTGAACCTCTGAAACTCTAAGCGAGCCACCTCAATTAAATGTTTTCTTTATAAGAGTTTTCATGGTCATGGTGTCTCTTCACAACAATAAAAACCCTAAGACAACATCATAAAAACACTACATAAGGCTACTAAGATGTATTAACCAATACATCTCATTCCAAACACAACAGACTAATTTTCCAGTGGAAAATAGTATGAAATTTGAATTATTCTCAAGTCTCTAAAGCTTTGCCTTCCACCTGTTTTTCAGTTTCTATGTTGTGTGAAGTGGGAGGAGCTTCAGAAAACTCCAGGGGATGATAAAAACCAAAAACTGTTTTTCTTTACACCAAGTGTCTTGATATGTGAAGAAAACAGTCCAGATTAGGAAGCAGCACTATAAAGCTACACTGGAACTATTACTGGGAACATTTTTCAGCACAAAGTTTAATCTGCAAAGTTCTGATATACTGTGTCAACTCTCATAAAAGACATAGAGAAGTCTGAACTTAGAATATGTGGAGAAATCCAAGGCAGCATCCTTTAGCTCCTGAGAATGGAAAAGATTACAACAGGCCTCTCTGGTTTGATTACCCATTACATTAATGTTCCACCCTTCAATACAATCCTGAAAATAAACTAACAAATTCATTCCAAAGGTATGATAAAATCACAATCAGTGAAAGCCAAGTCAATCTAAATAGACTAAAAAACAATACAAGCTATATTTAATGATAAAAATATAAAGTAGAAAATTCTTCCCAAAGTCTTTTTCCCAAAGGAAAAAGAGTGTGAAAGAGTCAGCATGCTGAGCCTTGGGCAATTGCTGCATTTATGGCTGACGGGTCTCAAAATGTCACTGGCACTAATATTCACTTTTAATCCAAATCCAAAAGAAAGCCAAAGGGGTATTTTAAACATATATAAAAAGACATAGTAAGTACACATTTTCATGTGTTTTAGTAATAAAATTCTTTAATAGGAATGATAAACTTATGCTATCATTAAATATATAAAGATATCAGCAAATAGATATAGAAATATGAACACCTGTTGGCAGTTGAAGACTAGAGCCTTAGTCTGTTTCCTTCCACACAGCACTTCATTCAATGTTCAACACACAAAAGATACTTTGGTGATATAAGCAGGACACTTATTAATGAAAATTGATTTTTATCTTTACTACACACCCCTCAGTAATATAGCAATTCATAAACTTGTTAAGGGGCATTGAATGAAACTGACTTTTACTTCTGTTACAAAAAAAAGCTTCTTTTAAATACAATAAAGCAACTCATAAACACCGTGATAGTAATTTGCCTTTACTGAAATTAAACAAGCATTACACACCATAAACACACACACACACACACACACACACACACACACACACAATTAATTCCACTCTAAATACTTACAGTTTAACTTACAAGAACTCAAAAAAAAAAAAAAATAGGAGCTGGAAATACAACTCAGTTTATTGTACACTTGCCTGACATCCTAGAAACCCTGGGTTCAATCCCCAATGGGAGGATGGGGGCAGGAGGTGGGGCTATGCCTAAAGAAAGAAAAGTAAAACTATGTCACCATCTAGTGGCCTTAGAATATAGTTCTGAAAAGAGAAACTTCTCCAAGGAATATGGATCCAGAAGGTAAGCATCCAGAGTCCTACATGTACCTGGCCTCCTACCGACTGGGCTAGCAGAAGATCCACCACACTTGCTTCCAACTGCACAGTTGCACAAGTCTAACCTTTGAACAAAATCAAGCAGGAATGCCACCAAGGACATTGTCCTGCTTGCCAGTATCATAGGTCAACCATCCTGAAACTTACACCTACTTATTTGAGGTGTACAAATGTACTTTCACGAAAGTCAAATTTGTTACATCTTAACTAGATGAAAAATAATAAAAACATGGTCAGAAAAGCCTTACACACTGGTAGAAAAGTATCAATATATAAAATATTTTGATAGTACTTAGTTAAGATTAATATACACATAACTTAGAGGTCAGCAACTCAATGGGTGCATCCTGGGGCATTTTATGCACACCACAGGGTCAGCAATTCAGCAGGTATGTGCTCTGAAATGAAGATGAGGACATGACCATTCCTTAGCATGGTTGAGAAGGTTTTTTATTGTAGATATGAGGAAGAGAACAGCCAAAGGCATCTGGAAGGGTCCAGACTGAACATGGCCAGTAGAATAGACAGGGCCAGGAGAGGGGAGAAAGAGGGGGGAGAGTGAGGGAGGAAGAGAAAGGAGAGGGAAGAGGAGAAGAGGGCAAATAGATGAAGAGAGGACCAATGGGAGGACTAAGGGAACGTGTGGCCAAATGGACGAACTTATATAGGAAAGAGAGGCTGGGGGGGGGGGGGTTCAGGAGCTGAAGAGGTTGAGGGGGTGGAGTGGGGGTGGGATGAGAAGTGACATGTTAATAGGCACCTCAGCCATTTGCTCCAGGTTTCTTTGACACCTAACACTCTAGAGCAGTGGTGTGTGAGTCCAAAGCAATCTGTTGACAGCACTCAGAGTGTCTGGTAACTAGGACGGGTAAAAGTTGTATCTCAGCTGTAACCAACTGCATCCCCTTTCGTCATGAAAGAAGGGAATAAAGTGAAAGGATGGAGCAGACATCATAACAGGCTGCTCAGTCTCCTCTCAGAGATCAGGCCTCAACTCAGTTTCCTGAGACTGAACAAGCAGCTTCTGAAAGGGCCACAAAGGACAATGTCCAACACCCCCAACAGCAAGGACAAGGAGGCCCCATACATGCAGGCCAGGCCTGAGCTACAGTCAGCAGACAACCAAATAAGGACAAAGCTTGGGACTTGTTTAGGCCTGCCCAAAGATGGAAGAGCTGTAGTCTTAATCAGCCCCTGACTAGCCCTAGCCAATTAGAATGTACGGATATGATTGCCATGTGCTGAAGCCAATCATATCTAAAATGACCTAACTGGTCTAGGACCTCCCCATTGGCTATGCTTAAAGGGAGCCTGTGAGCTCCTCTCTGGGTTGCCATTTTGCATTTGTGTGGGATGGTCGGCCCCAGCATGCTGGAATAAAGAATGCTCTTGTTGATTGCACACATGGATGGTGGTCTTTTGTGGGACTTCTCTGGACCCCAACCTAAAGCACAGTATTATCAGGACTTGTGATATTTTAATCAATAAAAGTCATATATATTTACAGTTGTTGCAAGTGTCAAAACTCCTTTTATGCTCATCACTACTTAAAATGCTTGTCTTATACCTTAGATTGTTATTTACTACCTATATAAAGAAGCATGTATGTTTTTCGGTAACTTACCTTTATATTTTGATGACATTCAGTCAGTGTAATTTGTTTTTAGAGCTATATGTATTTGCTAAGCATAAAATCATTAGGGGTTTAAAGGCTCACAAGATTTCCAAAAGTTTGACACTAAAAAGATTTTTAACCCCTGATGACCAGTAAATAATGTAGCCTAGTGTACATTAGTAAGGTAGCCAAGAGGCTATTTTCATCAGAGAAATTATTCAAGATTTGGGGATCAATTAGCCATTTAATGTGAACTGTAGACCCAATGAAGGCGGTGTACCTGAGAATGAGAGGTTTCTAAATCCTAATCTTCCAAGTGAATATAGTTGGAAAACCCTCCAATATGCTCAACGAAGAACAAAAACACGCACTAGAAAAATACAAATGGTAAATGAAGTTTTTCTGAGGGCCAAAAATCAGAGGTCATCAGGGGTCTGCTTTGTCACATAAAATTACTTACTTTTAGTCTCCACGTGTGATTTCAGGCCCGCGGGCTCACTGTTCTGGGCTCCAGGAAAATTAACCCATCTTTATTTGGAGTCTACCAGGCCATGCTTGGGGCGGGCGGGGGCGGGGGGATGGGAGGCACACTGGGATGCTGAGTACATCGCCATAAAGATGAAGGCTCGATGGTGGTTGCCACGAGGTCATTCCCACGACCAGATTTTAAAGCACCCATGCTACGCCCTACATTTTGAAGTGTTAGCGCCCCACGAGGGGGGGAGAGGGGGGCGGGTGGCTCAGGACGCAGAATAGCACTAAGCTCAGCCTTCAGCTCTCAGCAACCACCCCAGGAACCAGAACCTAAGTAGCACAAAAGCCAAGCCAAGTGTCTACAGAGGGGAGGGGCGGGGCTGCGCCGCCAAGCCCCGCCCAGTCCAGCGCGGGCCTAAGCGAGCGGGCGCGCGCGCCAGGAAGTGGGGAGAGCGCGAGTCCAAGCGCTGGCGGCGGTCCTTCTGCGCGCTCCAGACGGGCCATGCTCGCGCTCCGAAGCGGCCTGAGGAAGGCGCTGGCCCTGCGGGCGCTGGCGCCTCAGGTAGGGGACGCGGGGACGCACTCAAGTCGCGCGCAGGGAGGTAGACACCCCGTCTCTTAAGTCGTGAACTAACGGGGCTCAGGGAAGTGGGCGCGGTCTGCGGGGAGAATAAGGTTTGCTCAGGGAGGTGGGCGGAGCCTGGGGCGCGCGCACGCGGCTATGGGGAGGTGGGCGGGGCTTGTGGCGCACGCGAAGACGGCGCTTGCGAGGTGGGCGGGGTCTGTGGGACAGACCTGTTAAGGGAGGTGGGCGGGGCCTGTGGTGCGCGCTCGCGGCTTTGGGAGGTGGGCGGCGTCTGTGGGGAGAGCTATGCTCCGTAGGTGGGCGGGTCTGTGGGGGGTGGAGGGGCCAACGCTGCGTAGTGGGCGGGGTCTGCTGCGCGAGTACACGCCCTCTGTCTGGCACAGCCAAGGTATGTCTAGCCAGTGTCCCTGTTGTATCAGGAGCCAAGATCTCAGGAGTCCAAGGCACCCAACGCTTTAAGAGGTACCCTCGGCCGGGCGGTGGTGGCGCACGCCTTTAATCCCAGCACTCGGGAGGCAGAGCCAGGCGGATCTCCGTGAGTTCGAGGCCAGCCTGGGCTACCAAGTGAGCTCCAGGAAAGGCGCAAAGCTACGCAGAGAAACCCTGTCTCGAAAAACCAAAAAAAAAAAAAAAAAAAAAAAGAGGTACCCTCTTGTCGGATCACCTCTCCAGACACTGGACAGAGGGCTTTTTCTGGCCCGGGGTCATCCCTGAAACCCTGACCATTGTGTTCTTGCAGCCACCACCAGAGTGACTGCCACTCTGAGATTTTACAGCCACCACCCAGTTCAAACGCGGGCGCTTTGTGGAGAAACTTGAACAGGACACCCTGCAGATCTGGTTCCAGGAGTCCCCAAGCCGAGCAAGGCTCTGGAACCTCGTGAAGCTGGTTGTGCCTGAGATGGGATGTGCTTGGAATGGAGCTAGCCTCAGGGGTTCATCGGGGCTCTTTGTGACTTGAACCCAGAGGTTCTTGACTTCCTGCGCTTAGGAAGAGCGTTAACCTGGTCTAGAGACAGACCTTGTGGTGCACACTAAAGAAGACTATAATACAAATGAGGCCTCTGCCCTCACTATCTTCCTAGTATGGTTGAGAATAAGTCCCAATTTTGAGATCACGGAACATCAAGCAGATTTAGGCCGCGACACAGTTTGGTCCAGCCCTGCAACACTAAATGACCTCACCTCTTAACACACATCTTTTCAATGCAGATTTCTTTAATGTATACTGTCTTGTGTGAAAGACTGTCGTAAAAGTGTCTTTCATCAATAATTTCTATTCTACAAATAGAAATTTCTTGAATCACTCTTAAAAGATTGTTGCAAGTGTATCTGGTGCTTGAGGGGGTCCGAAGAGGGCAATGGATCCCCTAGGACTAGTGTTACATACCATTGAGAGCCACCGCGTGGGTACCGGAAATGGAACCTGGGTTCTCTGCAAAAGCAACAAGTACTCTTAACTCCTGAGCCAACTCTCCAGCTTTTATTACATATTTTTAAATACAAGTATAACACAGAGTGTGGTTACAAACACAAAAAGCATTTCTACCACACAGGAGCACCTGCAGTATTTTTTATGACAAGCTTAGTTATTTGGGATAATGGAAACGTACCTCATAATAATAAATAAAATGAGCCCCTGTATACAAGCAAAATTCATATACTATTATGTCTTGTAAACAAAATTAGAGTTAAGGCCTATTGCTTTCATTAGTCATGTAAGTGATCAAGGTAAACCCTAATTTGGTTGTAGTTCTACTTACCAAAGTGATTTTGTATATTTTTCTGGTCTAATTACTTTCAGGAAATGGACACATGCTAATTCAACCTACTTAAGATGGTGCTATAAACTAGAATGCTCTGTTTGTGTGTGTAGCCATACGCAGGGCAGTTTACGGCAAGGAGCTTCCTAGCAGTTATTAAACCATCACATAAAGTGTGAGGGCCAAAGTTAACCTGTAAGCTCCACTTACCAAGGACAAGATAACTTCCTGAAATGCTGTTATTTATGGGAAATAACAAACCACATGTTTTCACTCCCCTAAACAAGTTTGTTTGATTCAACTGCACCGGACATGCTTGATCACATACAGGTGGGATGTGCTCGATCATAGGTGAGTGGTACATAGGCAGGAAATACATCAGGATGTATACTTGCCCAGATTGGATGTAGGTTGGAGGTACGCAAGCAGGAAGTGCATTAGGATATATGTTTGCCCCTGATTGGACCTGCTGGGAAATACAGTGGTCTTATGGATTGCCTTTTTAAGCATCTACAAAATGTAGCTCATCATCATTTCCTGGGAACCATAGAATGGTCCTGGTCAGAGCCCATCCTTCTGGGCAGTATTAATTAAAGCTTGCTTCAAATTTGGTCGAAAATTGTTTTAACAGAAGATTTTCATATAAATCATATGACTATTAAAGGATATTCCCAGCCGGGCGGTGGTGGCGCACGCCTTTAATCCCAGCACTCGGGAGGCAGAGGCAGGCGGATCTCTGTGAGTTCGAGGCCAGCCTGGTCTCCAAAGCGAGTTCCAGGAAAGGCGCAAAGCTACACAGAGAAACCCTGACTCGAAAAACCAAAAAAAAAAAAAAAAAAAAAAAAAAAAAAAAAAAAAAGGATATTCCCATCAGCCTGATTGATATAACTGGATGCATTAAACGTACTACTTCACATTGCGTCTATCTTTTGAAACTGAGGGGGACCCTGCAGGTATCCAGGCAGGGAAGCGAACCTTTAAAGAGATGAGAATGAAAACTCGTTTCAAATTTTGACTTAGCTAACCTGGATCAGACTTTGGGGAGTATAATGCCAGGATGTTCATTGTGGGCATATTTAAAACACAGTACGATTAGGGGAAAAGTTTCCAGGCAACAATCATTCCAATTCCAGGTGCACAATAAAGCTTAAGGTGTGATTGCATAGGAACTCCTTTGCAAAGTACGTGTGACCATGTGGGTGGGTTCTATAGCTAAAGGGAATAGAATCGAGTGTGGCCTCTCAACAGTAGCATAGAGGTCAGCAGGCCATAAAGTACATGTGACATCTCCCCTAAGGATGGGCTTAACTAGAGCTAAAAATTATAGTCCAGAGAGAGAATGGTCTGGGATAATCATTCTGGGGAATCTGGATAAGGTCTGCCTCCACAGATAGCAAAAAGGTCACCACGTCATTACCAATATTCACTCCCAGCCTTCTGAGAAGAAAACATTTTATCTCCTCCATTGAGGAGAGGCCACTGTGTGTTTTACATTCCCAGTTCCCTAGTGCTCTATGGGTGCAAGGACCTCTGTGCCCCCAACGTGAAACTGTTTCAGAGCATGTCTGTGTCCTTGAATTTTCCCCTTTCAGCTTTCATACAGCTATCCACTATATTGCAAACAATTGATTCATAGCATCATTTTTCTGACCAGTAATTTACTTCACTGAGTATTTTTTAAAAGTTTAGAGCTAAATAATACTTTGGGGGAGGGCAGGGGGACTGTGGTAGCCTACAGAGAATCCATCATAGTGAGGCCTTATTCCATTTTGACTCAGGGTCAGAGAGTCTGAGCTTGCTTTGCCTCACAAGGCTACATAATAGGTTATTTTGGCCAAAGGCATGGTTACCAGGTGTCTTATACTTCAAGGCCTAATTACAAGATGCTTTGCCATAAGATATAGTTACCAGGTGTTTTGAAAATTAAGGAAGGGTCTACATTTGTTTGTACTTTATACCTTGACCTTGAAAGGGGGAGATCTTTTGCCTCTCCCTTTGCAGGTGTATAAAAGGCCCATTACGAATAAACTCGAGGAGTCTGTGGTATTGGCCTAGAGCCCTCCCGAAGCTACCCTGTGTCTTCTGTCTTTTTCTTCATCTGTGTCTGTATTTTTTCCTATCTACCATTTTTCAATTCCTCACTCCTCTCTTCAAGGACCCTTCAGCAGGTCAGGGTTGGACCCCAACAACAAACCCAAAAAGTCTTCTGCTAATAAACATTTTCATTATGTCTGTTGAAAAGACACACATACAGAATGTGCAAGCTTCTTTTAAACATTGTTGTTTGACTGTTTGACTCTAGTTACTGTTGACTATTGATTTTGACTAAAAAAGAAAAAACTCCAAAGTGATAAAGCTCCTGATCATAGTTCCCTGGGAAACATGATTACAACCTTGATGATAGTTTATCAGCAACTTTACATGAAAATGTGCTTAACGGTGGCCTCCAGCTAGGAAAGAGTAACTCTGCACTCAGCATACTTAACAGCTGCTACCTTTATTGGCATCTCTACATAAACATGTCTGTCTATAAACAGTTAAGAGGAAAAATAGAAATACAAATTATGAGTCTACTGTATGTCCTTTGTTTCCAGGCTCAAATATAAGATTTATCACTTCGTTACAATCATATCTTTTCCAAAATATTTAAATGTCCCCTGTCTTTTTCAGGTATGTTCACCTTTTGCTACAGGTCCCAGGCAAAGCGATGGGACGTTATATGAATTCCGCACCTATTTTCTCAAGCCTTCAAAGACAAATGAGTTCCTGGAAAATTTTAAGAAAAGTGTTCACCTTCGAACAGCTCACTCTGAAATGATTGGATATTGGAGTGTAGAATTTGGAGGCCAAACAAACAAAGTATTCCATATTTGGAAGTATGGTATGAATCACACAGCTTTCGTTTCATACAGACACTCATCGTGAAGCTTGGTTCTTCGGTCTTTATGACTATACGTACACACAGGTTAAAGAAAACATCTGAAAGCAATACAGTAACAAAGCCAGCTAAGATACTAAGTGGTCCCTTTGCATCGACCACTTGCTTAGACTCTGAGGTTAACATTTCTGGGAAATAACTGTCTCATATTAAGCCCTAATTTGATGAACTGACTTTAATTCTCAAAGTTTTAGAATGGTTTGTTGGAAAAAATATCTTTTGTAAAATTAAAATCTGTGCTTACAAAAGTCCAGGTAGTGGAGAGTATAAAATGAAAGTGCCTTATTAATAGATAGAACTGGATATCAGCATTTTAGTTCTTATTATTTTAATAATTTTCACGTTTAGAGCCTTTGAGAGGGCATTCAACCATCAACTTTTAAGAACTCTAAGATTTAATGATTTTGTTATATTTAGCAATCACTTTTGTTTAAGTTCTTCACAATTTCAAAGAATTCACTGTCTTGTTCCATAATGGAGTTGAAGGCAGAGGAACTGAAGAAAGGTCTTCTCACACTGAAGTTGACATAGCACAGAAAGGAGAACACGTTACAAGAATCTGTGAAGTTTCTTACGCCTGTGTCTGGTCTTCACAGTCTGCAGCAGGGCCTGAGGGTGCCCAAAGAATTCTTAATCATTTCCTATTGGGTTTTGTAAACAGAGGCTTTTCTCTGTCCCACCCTGTCCCGCAGCCATGTCCAATTAATCATCAGCGGCTTACAAATATTTGGCCGATAGCTCAGGCTTATTACTAGCTAGCTCTTACAATTAAGTTAATCCATATTTCTTATCTATGCTTTGCCATGTGGTTCGTGGCTTGTTATCTCATTTTTTATACATCTTGCTTCCTCAGCAGCTGGCTGGCTGGCATCTGCCTCAACCCCACACCTCTTCTCCCTGTATCTCTGTTGGGCTTTCCTGCCCATCCGTACTCCCCTGGCTATAGGCCAAAACAACCTTATTATCAACCAATGAGAGAAACACATATTCACAAAGTACAGAAGGACATCCCACAGTGGGGTTTGTCCATCAATATCCAAATTAATTTTCAAAAAATGCTTCACTATGAAAATTGTCCATTCTGTACCTAATACAGCACAGTTTGGGGCTTTTCCATATTATAATAGATCAAGCCTCATTAAAATTAATATCTGCTTCAGATAGGGTACAGTGCAATCATGACCCATTAAGAGAACTAACAAGAGTTAGAGAATCGACACCTGATCAATCTATTTTTGTTTACAGAGTGCATTTTATTTCACTTATTTGGAAGCTTGTTCAGGGTATACATTGACTTGACCACCTACCATCACTCCCAAAGTACTTTCCTCTTAACTGGGACTGTCAGTTCTGAGCTGCAGTTGAAGAGAAGAGCACATAGACTGTGCACCAAGTGCTGAAGTCTCCTCTAAGTGCTCTTCATGGGTTCCTGTAATCCTCACCCCAAACCTGGAGGTTACATTAGTCCTGTACCCCACACACAGAAACACACAGTAACTTATTAACTCCTGTACACTGCTGCTTGGTAGAGCCTGTGAAGCCTGTTCAGTGAGATAACAGGAGTTGTTCCATTTCTTTTACCCTGAAGACTATTGAGAGACTTGATGCCAATGTCACGTCTTTGCAAGTGGGTGTTCCCAAAGCCGTAACACAGTGTTCTTGTGTGCTGTGGATAAAATGTTTGCTCATCTGGGTGAAATCCAAGGAGGAATAGATCATTTTAAACAAAACAATTTAAATTCTTCTCCATTTTTTTTTCTACCATAGATAATTTTGCTCATCGAACTGCAGTTCGCAAAGCCTTGGCTAATGATAAAGAATGGCAAGAACGATTCCTCATTCCAAATTTGGCTTTCATTGATAAACAAGAAGTTGAGATTACCTACCTGGTACCATGGTGCAAAATAGGAACACCTCCCAAGGAAGGTGAGTCTGTCTTAGCCACTGTGAGTTTTCATGACTGAAGTAGTACAAATGTTACGTGATTTAAAAAAAAAAAAAAATGTCATGGGAAAAGAAAAAATGATTTATTTTATATAGGAATGACACTGACTATTGAGATAAAAACTGATCTTAGTTTATCCTTAAAAAATGAGAATTAATGAAGTATTTTTCCAAACTAAGATATAAATATGTATGTATGTGTGTGTATATGTGCATATATATGTATATGCATATGTGTGTTTGTCTATATGTCTATCTGTACATCACTGGCATACCTGGTACCTGTGGAGGCCAAAACAAGGTATCAGATCCTCATGGAACTGGAATTAAAGACAGTTGTGAACTGTCATATGGGTACTGGGAATTGAAGCCAGGTTTTCTGCTAGAGTAACAAGTGCTCTTGACTACTGAGCCATCTCTCAAGCCCTTCCAAACTAAGTTTTATGGGTTAAAACTTAGCTACAATATAGAAAAAGTCCATATAATACTAAAGTAATACAAACTTTTATTCACTTACTCATTTTTAGGGTTGAGACAAGGTCTCACAATATAGCCCAGGTTGACATACAACTCACAATTCTCAACCCTTAGACTCCCAAATGGAGAGGTTATAGATGTTTACTACCATACTTATTTAAATAATATAAATATTTAAATATAAAATACTTTCCACAGACTACAGTAGTTTAGATTAAGTACGTCTTTACTTATGAAATGGACTGTCTGGAGGGAAGGAGTTACCTGACATTGCCGAGGTATACACTGTAGCTAGCTTTTCTGTCTTTTTGCTTCTTTCTCAGTTTGGAAATAATTCCTTTGTCTTCTTGCTGATTTAAAGAACTGTTATAAAATCCAGTTTTAAGCAAAGTCAGATTATAAAAACAACATTTTAATTTTTTCTTTATTTCCCATTGTTCCTGACTCTATAATATATTTTAGAGTACAAGAAATTTGAAGTCTTGTTGAGACTTTTACCTGGGTGAATGAAGTCCTGAGTGAGTATGTTTAACATGGGCAAGAGCCTGTCGAGGATGCACAAGGCCTCAGACCCATGGGACAGTTGGCAAAGCCATTACTCATACAAGCCAGGCTCAAGAGAAATGGCGAAGCTTTTCTCAGGAGTCAGCTATGAGTGTTTATGAATGATTGATCCTTGTGTGTAGACATTAGCTACAGCTTCCTCCTTCTGGGTGTTTAGAGCCTGGGACTGCTCACCTACAGAGACCTCCTAGACTAGCTAACCCTGCCCGCATGATACTCCTAATAAAAAAGCCAAGGTTTCAGATGGTGATGGAAGTGATAATGTTACAGAGTCCCACATGATCCCAGCTTCATTGTATGTGCATCTGTATGTCTGTTTGTCTGTCTTTTCTTCATTTCCTTGCCGTCTCTAGCCTGGGTTCTGGGACCCAAACCGCAAGGCATGTGCCCTTTGCTCTCAGCATTATCCAAACATATTTGCTATCTCTTGAAATGCCAAATCTTGATTTTTTTTTTTACACTTTTTACATTTATTTATTTATGTAGTGTATATTTATGCGGTAGTGCATACATGGAGGTCAGAACAGCTTGAGGGAGCTGGTTCCTTCCTTACATTTTGTGTGTTCCAAGGATTGAACTCTGTCAGGCTTGGCAACAAGCATTTTTTTTTTTTTTTTTTTTTTTTTACACACTGAGCCATCTCACTGGGCTTAAATCTTATTTTCCACTGTAGCATGAATCCTAGTTGGTCTTAATAAAAACCCAGAGCCAGATATCGGGATAAATGCTGAAAGATCAGAGAGACAAAAGAATAAGCAACAGACACCTCTCACTTTACCAACTCCTCAGCCTAAAGGAGAGTGAGTTCCTGTTTCTTCAGGCCTTATATTCCTGTCTCCGTCCAACCATATCACTTCCTGTCTCCACCTCCCTAGTGCTGGGACTAAAGGTGTGTGCCACCACTACTTGGCTCTGTTTCTCTTTTATACTGGATCAGTCTTGCATAGCCCAGGGTAGCCTTGTACTCACAGAGATCCATCTGCTTCTGCCTTCTGAGTACTGGGATTAAAGGTGTGTAGCCACCACTGTCTGGCCTCTATGGCTAACTAGTGGCTTAGCACCATACTCTGATCTTCAGGCAAGATTTATTTGTTATATCACAAACAAAATATCACCACATTTCACTATATTTTTTCTAATTCCTTAGTGACCTTGTACATTTTTTTTCTTTTTCTATCAGACCTACCTATCCTCCAGTTTCTCACCTCTGATTTATATTTCTGATTAGAAGTAAAAAGCCTCTCAAGCAATACTTGGATATTTAAGAACAATAAACCCCTGCTGAAGTTATTTTTCTTTAGAAAGTCAGGTAGGACTTCAGGCCATGTTTTCTTGCTCTGCTTGTTAGGAACAGACTCTAAAAGGAGGAAATTACACAAAGAAAAATATCTCCCCTCTCAAAACTGAAAAAAAGAGGAAAAAGTAGGACATCAAAAGATACTTATTTCTTTTCTCATAGACGTAAACAGCTTAAAATCTTATTTCACAATAAAGTATCAATATCTGGTATGTTGATAAAGTTCCCAGATTAAAAATATTTAATGTAATTGTTTATATATAGTTTTGATTTCCCCTCAGTTATTAAGGTTAACTTTAAATGTAGACAAGAATATCTAAACATAAAAACAAAGAAAAATTAAGCAAAGAATTAACAATTGTGTCTGCATAAATCTGCATATGCAGGTGACCCTTCAAACACTTATACATAGGGTCGCCTCCCACTCTAGAGTCAAACAAAGCAAATTCCTTGAATGTCTACTAAATTATGTGTGGTAGACCAGCCCCCATCATTATTTACCCCAGGGACTCTTGAGGAATGAGGAGTAAGAGACTTAGTTAGAAATAGAGGGGAGAGAAACAGAAAACACAGGATAGACTCCAATGGGCCTGGAACCTTATCCACCGGCCCACAACTTTATTCCCAAGGTCTATTTATAACAGTGCCAAGGGGTGGCGCAAAAGACCTCCCTCTTGCTAGTTACAGTCAAATGTAGATGCTTACAAACACCTGATACTCAGGCCCGTGGTCCAATCAACCTCTTATGCAGTCCTGCTGGGTACAGCCACTAGGAACCTAGTAGACTACAACAATAATGTCTGTTAAATTTAATTTTTTTGTCAATTCTAGGAGTCTATGAATTGGCTACTTTTCAGATGAAACCTGGGGGCCCAGCTCTGTGGGGTAACGCATTCAAAAGGGCAGTAAACGCCCACGTTGATCTCGGCTACTCTACACTAGTTGGTGTTTTCCACACTGAATATGGAGCCCTCAACAGAGGTACAGCTGTCTATTTCTGTGAGACTGTGATGAATGTTGCTGATCACCTATGTTTCTTGGATTTTTTTTTAATTTTGAGAGTTTTTTTCTAATTGTAAGGTATGAAAACACTTTTTTTTTTATTGCAATTGCTGATACCTTGTGGAGCTTTTCCACAGGCTAACTGTTGCCTAGAAACTGGAAAAATCTTTAAGAAAATATTAATTCTTTTCATCTTTTTTTCTAAACATCTTGTTATGATTTTTTTTTCAAAATAACATCATTGGAGTAAAGAGGTTGTTTCTGAATGAAAATGTAAATATATATATTTTATAAAGGCAAAATTTATGGACAAAGCCAAAAAAAATTACCTATTTCTCATTATTGAAGTAACAGTGTTCCATAAATGACAAAGGGATGCCAGGACTAAAGACTTATTAGATATAAAAGGTCTAGAAACAATGTCTGTGCCTGGCTGGTGATAGCTCCCTAGTGCTCTCGAATGGGTAGATGACTGCAGTGGATGATGACCCAAGTTTATTCCTAGCACCCATATCAAAGCAGGCTCCATTGGCACATACCAACTACTATGTCGGTCCTGGGAAGATGGAAATAGGAGCCTGGCCAGCTAGTCTAGTTAAGTTCCAAGTTCAGAGAGACCTGTATCAAAACAATAAGGAAGAGAGAAATTGAAGAGGATGCCTGACATTGACCACTGACACCCACATGCATGCACATCCACACCCACGCAGACATACACATACACAATCAAGGTCAAGGATATAGATCAGATGTAGAGTACTTACCCAGCATCCATTCTAAAGGCCCTTATGCCTAGTACCACACACATTTTTAAAAATATCTGCTATACGGTTATATTTAAAATATAGTGCATATAAACATATGTACATGTACATATACGCAGGTAACAACAATTAATGAAAATAGAGGGCACAAATTTGAGAGAGCAAAGGAGGTTGTATGGGAGGTTTTGGAGGAAGGAAAGGGAAGAAAGAAATTATGTAATTATGTTACAATCTCAAAATAAAAGAAAAAAAGTACCTGTTAACGAGAATTACAGCTAACTTCTGATTTACTTCTGCAGTCCATGTTCTCTGGTGGAACGAGAGTGCAGATAGTCGCGCAGCTGGGAGACATTGGTCTCATGAGGATCCCAGAGTCGTGGCTGCTGGTGAGCTGATCATTAGGCGTGAGTTATTTTTAGAACAAATTTGATTCACCCGATAGCTTCATTGTCTTATAAAATGTCTTTGCAGTTCGGGAAAGTGTCAACTACCTCGAGTCTCAGCAGAATATGTTCCTGATCCCAGCATCCTTTTCACCACTGAAGTAGTTTCCAACCTGACGTCAGACATCCCAGTCACTGATGTGAGAAGTGTCTGCAGTGGGTGCTCATTTCTCCCGAGAGAATCATTGTCTTTGTTGTCTGAAGGAGGTGGTGAGTTAACCTCACTGTGCCCTCTGCATCTTAAGGCTGTGTCCATGACTACCAGTAAAAACTTCGGTTCATTTTCGCCATGCCATTTCATGTCTACCACACATGAGAAGGAGTTCTGTTACTCTATGACCCTGGTACTTTATTGTTCCACAATATCTTGTCTTCTGTAATTTTATGACTCATTGCTATCTTATATTCAAATAATGATTTTGAAATTTTTTGCCTGGAAATATTTTTAAATTAGTTAAATACAGTATCTATATTTTTGTCACATTCATTTTTCCTGAATTTTAAAAATATTTTTTACCCAGTAATGTTTGCTTTGTGATATCAAATGGGACTCATAGAAACATTAAATCTAGTATTTCTTTATTCTTTAGAAAAGTACAGTATCATGTCTTCTGTATTCATTATGATTTCACATTAATTATTAAGTCAAAGTTGGAAAATAATATATCCTTGAGACTTATTGCTGGATAGTATGGTTTTAGCATGTTCGTTTTTAATTAACTTTTACTGCTTTGAACTTTACCTTGAATCACTCACAAAGATTGTAAGACACTTATTTATTTCAATGAAATCTTTATAATTATGGAAATCTTTGACCTAATAAAAGCCTTCTCATCCATTCTGATTTTCTCAGCTGTGTCTTGTCTACTTATATCCTCTTCTCTGGAGCTCTTCCAATGCTGCATAGGGTAATGGCACCACACCAATGTGGCAGCTTCATCGTGAGCGTTCAGTTACTAGACTATGCTGGTGACTCTGAAGGCGGACATCTGTAGACTGCCGTCTTGACTGTCTGGGCTGTGAGGTGGGGCTCAGGAAGGCAAGCTGTGCAGCTTTCACAGACGTGCATCTCAGTACTCTTCAGGCAGCGTTCACTGTAACGTGGTTCACGTTTATATAACATAACTGGAACTGGGTGTGTGCTTCACAGAAACATAGAGTGACCATTAAAAGATGAAATTAAACCAGTCTCAGATAGTTTCAGGTCTCAAAAAGACAGATACCATGTTTTTTTCTCATATGTGGTTCCTGGATCTTTTATATACATACAGTCATGTATGTCTGTATGAAATGAAAGTAAAAGCAAAACTGCCCATGGTTACAGAGGGACAGTGAGAGCAGAGAGGGGTGGAAGGGGGAGGGAGGCTCGGAGGAGGGGAGCACAACTCAATGTATAATGTGTGCTTGCGTGAACATTTCCTTAGGTAGCACAAGTACCATGTGCAGTGAATATATACAATGAATTTTTTAATTGTTAAAAATCCAAGTGATTATAAACAAAAATTTTAAATTTAATTAAAAATTTAAAGTTCATTATAAAATGTTAAAAGTAATTTAGCATTTTGCTTCGTTAGCTCTTTGAGCATCAGTCTTCTTGGACCGTTTCTGTAGTAGAGGAAAAGGTAAGAAAAGAGCCCAGGGCCTATGTTGCGACACCTTGAGCTGCCTTGATGCAGGAGGGAGGGGCTTGGGTCTGCCTCAGCTGAATGGTCCACGGGAGACCTTGCCTTGGAAGAGGTGGGAATGGGGGGGGGGGTTGTGGGGGAAGGCTGGGGAGCAGGAGGAGGGAGGAGAGGGGATCTGTGGTTGGTATGTAAAATGAATAGAAAAATTCTTAATAATTTTTTTAATTTAATAAAAAATAAAAAAAAGCTGACAATTGGATCTTCTTGGTGGATACACTAAGCATCCTAAAGGTTCTCCTTAATTTAAATTATATGCTTTATTCACTTGGTTTAAGTCATATATACCTTATTTGTATTTCTCACCAACTGCATTTTCAGTTTCTACAAAATTTAAGACGACAGAGATGTGCCTTCTAATCAGTTTGAAGAGGAAAGTGATTAATATGCACAGGTTCACATAGTAGCATTGATTTTCTGCAATTTGGTTTTCTTCTGTTCTCTTAGGTTGTTCCCAGTACCTGCTCCCCATATTCATTCCTTCACTGGAAAATTTAAGAAGTAATCGGAAGAGACTGTGCAGACTGACACTCCCCGTCACTGTCTGCGGCAGGCTCCCCTGGGGACTTTTTCTCCTCCTCCTGTGTGAAGACCAGTTCATCCACCTGTAAACTTAGGAGCCTAGCCGAAGGATTTGGCTCCATCACTTTCTGTCTCCTGTCGCTAGTTTTTCTGAATCTCATTCCTTCTCAGGATACAAATATGCTGCTACTTATCCCATCTTTAAAAAAGGAAAGCAGCCAGGCAGTGGTGGCACACATCTCTAATCCCAGCACTGGGGAGCCAGAGGCAGGTGGATCTCTGAATTCAAGGCCAGTCTGGTCTACAGAGCGAGTTCCAGAGAGAGAGAGAGAGAGAGGCAGAGAGAGAGGGGGGGGAGGGAGGGAGGGAGGGAGGGAGAGAGGGAGGGAGGGAGGGAGAAGAAAACAAGCAAACAAAACCCATCCTGCCTCAATTTCCCCCTATAGTAATACAAAAGAAGTGTCATGCTTCCAGCCTCTATTAATTCTCTCTTAAATGTCCCACTACCCCACTAACCAAATAGCTCTCATCAAACTCATTCTCCAGTCCTCATTTTAGTGGGCTCCTAGCAGTTGACCTCTTCTTTGTTCCAGAAATGTTGTCTTCATTCCCATGAACCGTAGCTGCTTAGTCTTCTTTCCTCATTAATGCCTTCGAGTCTCCACCTGGTCTCCCGACCTCCAGTGGTGTCACATTCCAGCTGATTCCTTAGCCTTCTTTCCTGTCCTGAGCTCACTTCCTGAATTATGTCTCAGTCTTAAGTCTCCAACTGCCACCTGTATGCAGTCAATGCAGTATACATGCATTCTCTAGACTCGAGCCTTATCCAACTGCCAGTCTTAACACCTCTGGCTGATTATATTAGAAACTTCACACCAGCCTGCCTAAAGCTGAGCTCTTAGTCTTTACTGAGCACCCCTGTCTTACTGAATGACACCTCCCATCCTGTCCATTTGCTCAGGTCATTAACCCCATTACGTATCCAATAGCAAATCCCAAAAATCCAGAATTTGATTGTTTCATATCCCTGCAGTCACTATTCTGATGCAAGCCCATTGTTGGGGTGATATTGTGTTCCCCAATATATTTTGCACCCTAATAAACTTATGGGGTCAGAGAACAGAACAGCCACAAGACAGACATATAGGCCAGAAAATGGTGGCACACACAGCTTTAATCCTAGCATTCTGGAGGCAGAGATCCATGCAGATCTCTGTGAGTTCAAAGCCACACTGAAAACAGCCAAGCATGGTGACACACGCCTTTAATCCCAGGAAGTGATGATAGGAAGCAGAAAGGTATATAAGGCATGAGAACCAGGAACTAGAGCCTTTGAAATTTTTGGCTTTTAGCAGCAGTTCAGCTGAAATTCATTCAGATGAGGACACAGACAGAGGCTTCCAATTTGAGGAAACAAGATTAGCTGTGGAATTGGTGAGGTGAGGCTTGTTCTGTTTCTCTGATCTTTCAGTGTTCACCCCAACATCTGGCTCCTGAGATTTTTATTAATAAGACTGTTTAAAATTCATGTTACACATCGTTATTGGGATCTAAAGAGAAAGCTCTTAACTGATCTGCTCCCGTCCTACTCCGTTTTCAACATAGCGGCCAGAATATAAAACGTAAACCACATTACCTCATTTCTCAACACCCCCATGCCTTCAATAGCTTCCTCTCTCCGAGTCAGTGTCCAAAGCCCTTCAGTGTGACCTACAAGCCCTTACATGACCTGTCCCTATTATCTCTCTTAGTGTCATTCTGTTCCCTCAGTTCCAGGCTGACCTAACGGCTCTTTTCTTTGACTCACTAAGCATTATCTTGCCTTAGTCTATTCCCCCTACCTAGAATCTTCTTCCCTGAACAGGAATCTTCATGGATCATTTCCATACCTTCTTGGG
This sequence comes from Peromyscus maniculatus bairdii, assembly GCF_049852395.1. Taxonomy (NCBI): domain Eukaryota; kingdom Metazoa; phylum Chordata; class Mammalia; order Rodentia; family Cricetidae; genus Peromyscus; species Peromyscus maniculatus. The sequence goes on from NC_134853.1 coordinate 76,888,673, forward strand.
ATTTTTACCCCAGAGCAGCCCTCCCTGATAGCCCCATTTAAAATTGAAGTCCTTGTGTTGCTATGGAATGAATGTTTTTACCTTTCAGATTCACATACTGAAACCCTAAGATGATGTTTAGAGGTGGAGACCTTATGAAGTGTCTTAATCCGTGTTCTATTGCTGTGAAGAGTCACCTTGAGCACAGCAACTCTTGCAAGGGAAAGCAGTTAATTAAGTGGGCTGGCTTACAGTGTCAGAGGTTTCGTCCATTGTCATCATGGTGGGAAGCATGGCAGCACACAAGCTACATGATGCTGGGGAAGTAGCTGAGTTCTACATCTGGATCTCCAGGCAGCAGGAAAAGACTTTGTATTTGGAATGGGCCCTTGAAACCTCAAAGCCCACCCCCAGTGACACACTTCCTCCAACAAGACCACACCTCCTAAGCCTTTCAAATAGTGTCACTCCCTGGTGTCCAAGCATTCAAATCTATGAGCCCATGGGGGCCATTTTTATCCAAACCACCACATGAGGTAATTGGGCTTAGGTGAGGGGATAGAGCTCCTTGATAGAGTTAGTGTCCTTCTAAGGGGATAAAGGATCCTCAACACAATTGCAGTGCTTCCTGGGCTCTCATCATGTTGGCATCCTCACCTCAGATTTCCCAACCTCCAGAATGGTGAGAAATAAATGTTTGTTATTTAAGCCACACAGCAGTATGTCATTTACCAGTATAACTAACATTTTAGTACTTTAGTATGTATTTTTTTTTATTATATTTCTCCTTCCACTGGAAACTAAATTCCATGATACCATGGGGTTTTGTTTTAATTACTGCAGTGTCACCAATCAGTTCCTGGCGCATGCTAACTCATCTGCAAGCACTTGTTGATTATATGAACATATGAAATGTGCTATATCTTAATTATAGTTTGCATGTGACTGCCCCCCCCTTCCAAAGATTTGTGTGCTGGAGTTTGATCATTAACAATGATGATGGAACCTGATGATGCTCAGTGGAAAATGGTTAGGCCATTGGTGGTACCAGTTCTGGAAAGGGTTAATGTAAAATTTCTGTTTCCATGTTGGTTCTCTTGAAGGTGTGTTATATTGGTTACTTTGTTCATTGCTATGTCAAGATACCTGTCAGCAATAAGGAAGGAAGGAAGGAAGGAAGGAAGGAAGGAAGGAAGGAAGGAAGGAAGGAAGGAAGGAAGGGTTTATTTTGGTACATGGTTTTAAGTGGGACATTCCACTGTGGCAGGGAAGACGTAACAGTTCATGGAGGTAGAAGTGTATGTCTGGAATTCCTTACATCTGGATAGATCATGAATCAGAGACCTGGACAGAAAGTGAAGCCAGACGATAACCCACAAAGGTTTAATATTCTCCCAAAACAATATCACCAGTTGAGGACCATGTGTTCAAACTCATGAGCATGTGGGGAACAGTTCACTCCATTAATTGTTAATAGGAAGTTGTTTATAATCCCCTGGATCTCTTTGGAGGTCTCTCTTGGTGTGTGGCCTCTCTATTTTGCACATGCTACTACTATGATGCCATCTTCCATGAGGCTCAAATGAGACCACCTACTCTTGGATTTTCGACCTCCAAAGTTGTAAAGTTTTGAACTAAATTAATCTCTCTCTTCCTTTCTCTCTCTCTCTCTCTCTCTCTCTCTCTCTCTCTCTCTCTCTCTCTCTTCACACACACACACTATCAAGGCTCAGATATTTTGTTATGGCAACAGAAAACAGATGAGTACAAGAGTTTTGCTTAAAAAAAATAGTGCATCAGGGGTTGGGGATTTAGCTCAGTGGTAAAGCGCTTGCCTAGCAAGCGTAAGGCCCTGGGTTCGGTCCTCAACTCTGAAAAAAAAATAGGGCATCATTCCTCATACTTCATATTATCCACTATTATCAATGAATTATTGAAGGTTCCTCACCACCTTGTTTGGAAATTAACCATGAAAGATACAGTGAATGACACAGTAGAAATTCTCAATATGAATGCAATCAAGAAATAGAAAAGATACTATTGCATACTGGTTATGAGATGCCTTTCTAGATTACAAAAGTACAGCAATTTTATTTATAGGAAGAGAAACAGATACATGACCAATTAAGTATTGTGGAATATTTGTTAAAGATGTGTTACATTCTCTTATGCTGTGGAATATTTGTTCAATGACGCCAAGATGTATTGCATTCTTTTATGTTGCATTTGTTTAACTGTGAAACTGCATTACTTTGCCTATCTAAAACACTTGATTGGCCTAATAAAGAGCTGAATGGCCAATAGGTAGGCAGGAGAAAGGATAGGTGGGACTGGCAGGTAGAGAGAATAAATAGAAGGAGAGAAAGAGAAGAGGGGGAGCAAGAAAAGGAGGAGAGGAGGATGCCAGGGGCCAGGCACACAGCCACATATGGAATAAGAAGGAAAGAAAAGATATACAGAAATAGAGAAAGGTAAAATCCCATAGGCAAAATTTAGATGGGGATAAGTTAAGAAAAGCTTGCTAGAAGAAATAAGCCAAGCTAAGGCCAGGCATTTATAAGAAAGAACATGTCTCTGTGTATTTATTTGGTAGCTGGGTGGTGAGCCCACAAAGAGCAAAGAATGAAAAACAACCAACTACATTGAGTCTAATTCCTCCTAAAAAACAAAAAATCTTACAAAGGATAAGAAATAGTGCTTGTAGACTCACAATTTGAACTTCATTCCCAGCACCGACTCCTACTGAACAGAGCCCAGACACTTAAACACTGTAGAAACTGAAGTTGTAGTACTTTCAGTCATTAAAGGAGTTATGAATTATGTTGAAAGAATCCTAGCATTCATTAGAGAGACTTTCTTCATAAACTCTGTTACTTGCAATGACCTCTCTCTACTCAGCATTGTAAAAAGAAGCATGTTCTTCCAGAACATGTTGTTGATGTTTTCTAGTCTTTGTCTCTTTGGGGACCCACCACCCAGCTCCCAAATAAATCATACATAGAGGCTTTTTCTTAATTATGAATGAATGGCCTTAGCTTGGCTTGTTGCTAGCCAGCTTTCCTTAACTGTGAATTGCCCCTTCTACCTTTTGCCTAAGGACTTTTTCCTTTTCTTCCTTCTGTAATCTTACTTTCACTCTTATTCCATGGCTGGCTATGTGGCTGGGTGGCTGGCCCCTGGAGTCCTCCTCCATCTTTGACTACTTCTTTCTGTCCTCCCAGATTTCTCCTTCCATATATTCTCTGTGCCTGCCAGCCCCACCTATCTTTTTCCTGCCTTGCTATTGGCTGTTCAGTTCTTTGTTAGACCATTAGGTATTTTAGGCAGACACAGTAACACAGCTTCACAGAGTTAAACAAATGCAACATAAACAAAAATAACACACCTTAAAACAATATTCTCCAACAAGAACAGGGTTTGATTTCTTTAGTTTCAGCTAATTGGCCCAAAGACCCTGAGATAAGAGAAGTTAGTGGAGAAAGGCTTCTGACAGTATAAATAACTAAAGGATTTAAAACCACTTATAAAGGAAAAGAGGGGTGTCAGCTGTAGTCTACAGGTCAGAGAAATCCAAATGCAAGCTTTGTAATCTAGCTCTATTTGTCTGTTTCCTTTCAGAGCACAATGCCCTGTAGATTTGTGCATATTCTGCCTCTTTACCTCTCATTCTCCCTAGTCAATCCACTGACTTTGGAGGTTCCCCAGGAACCATCTTATGAAGCGCAATGGCCATTCACACAATTACCTTGCTCATCGTGGCAGTTTCAGACACCAGTAATTTCTGCCTTCCAGGAATACGCCGTCCTCTAAATTCCAGTGTTGGCACACCCCATATGTGTTTGCTCTCTCTTTTTCCTTCTTGCTGTCCATTGCCTCCCAGTTTTCTTTGCTGCCTTCGAAATCTCGGGGCTCAAACTTCCATTCTCTTTAGATAAGGAAGCTCATCCAAGTCCCACAACTTACAAACTATGTGGAGTGTGGTGTGTGTATGTGTGTGTGTGTGTGTGTGTGTGTGTGTGTGTGTGTGTGTGTGTTGCACTGTTATATGCCCATTTTTATCTTCTGTCATTGCCTCTGAGCTCCAGACTGGAATACCAACGGCATGTTGTTTCACCATAAGCATCTACCAAGTTCACATACTAGAAGCCATTTTTGAATTCTCTTTCCCTCAACCCCTTCCTATAGCCTGTGATCAAGTGCTGCTGGCTCTGAAGAGGACACTGAATGTTCCCCTTCTTCCCCGTCTGTTGCGGCCATCATATCCTCTCCTCTGTCCTCTCCACTGCCCTCTCCTCCTGTCAAAGTCCACACTTGCTTAAACAGGAATTAGATCACACAGGACCTAACACCCTGTTGAAAACCTCATGGCTCCTCACTCTCCCACCAATAAAAGACAAATACCCTGATGAGGCTGCAAGACCCTGATGCCATCCGCCACTTCTCTTCCCCAAGACCCTGGATTCCTTTTCCTCCCTAGCAGTCAAGATTTTTCCCGGGTGTGTTTTGGTATTACATGTTTCCGATGTGTTCTTACTGCCCACCTTCCAGTGCCGCGCCCTGCTCATCTTGTTGAGCTCTGAACTTAAATGTCACCCCTCAGACAGGCCGTTTCTGACTCCTCCCCATGTTAACCTGTCACCATGTTTCCTATTCGTCAAAGCACCTGCTGTGCCAGGTGTGTTTGTCCACCATTACTTGCCTTTCACTGATGCATCAAGAAATTCCATTTCCCTCAACTCTGTATCCCCAGTACCCAGAAGGATGCCGGGCACATAAAGCTCAGTACGTAGTTGTTAGATCAATAAATAACAATGCTTAGAGGATTTACCAAGGACAACTTTAACTGACACCTAACTCCAAAGGAAAAACATTTGTCGTTTAATTAGCACTGTATCTTGGAGCAAATTTCTCTGAGGTATCATTTATTTAACATGTAAAATAGCCTGTCTTACCTCATTGGGAAGGTTACCAGTATCTGACAAGTCCAAAAAAAAAAAAAAAAAAAAAAGCCAAAAAACCAAAACACTTGAAAATAGTCGCTAATTTTCTCCTGTGATTTTTCAAACTTAATACATGCAATAGTAGCACTGTCCATAAGGTCCAGAGTGGGTCTTCAGAGAGGCTTTTCTCTAGAATGTTTTGGTCAAGTCTTATGGGTAACTTGTATTTTCATCTAGATTAACTGTTCACTGCCTTTTCACAATACAAATACTATTAGTATTATTTTTTTTACTTTCCCCATTGTGAATTTTCACAGAAAGTTTTGTTATTTCATTCAAATCCCTTCATGATAACTTTAGGAGAAGATACAGTTGTGTGGCAGATACTGAGCAGGACTCTAGCCCTGCTCAAAAGCCAAGACCCTGCCCCCACAGCTCCCACCTGTGCCCTGGATAAAGGACCACTTACTGCACATTGTTCCAGCCATTCTGAGGCAGTCACTATAGAATCAAGACCCACTGGGGTTTTTCAAGTTGCAAGCTAAGTATATATCTTTTTTTCTGAGACTGACTTTTAAAAATTTATTTATTTTACATCTTGACCAGTTTCCCCTCCCTCCCCTCCTCCCAGTCCCTCTCCTCCACCTCCCCTCTGCCCCCTCCACAGTCCTCTCCTCCATTTCTAGTCAGAAAAGGGAAGGCCTCCCGTGGACGTCAACAAAATACAGGAAACCAGGTTGCATTAACACTAAGCATCTCCCCTTGTATTAAGGCTGGGCATGGTAACCCAGTATGAGGCATAGGGTCCCAAAGCCAGCAAGAGTCAAAGACATCCCCTGGCCCCACTATTAGGAGTCCCACAAGAAGACCAAGTTACACAGCTGTCACATATATGCAGAGGGCCTAGGTCAGTCCTATGCAGGCTCCCTGGTTGTTGGTTCAGTCTCTGTGAGCCCTGGTACTCTCAGGTTAGTCAATTCTGTGGGTCTTCTTATGATGTCCTTGACCCCTCTGGCTCCTACAATTCTTCCTCCCTCTCTTTAGCAGGATTTCCTGAGCTCAGCCTAATGTTTGGCTGTGTGTCTCTGCATGTTTTCATCAGTTGCTGGATGAAGTGACAGTTGAGCTAGGAACCAGTCTATGCATATAGCATCATTACATTGACATTTTTTTTCCTCCAGTGGTATTTGGTCCTATCCTAGGCTGAGACTGAGTCTTTATGAGCCATGGAAAATACATCCACACTGTCTCACCAGAGCACCATGTGTGTATGTACTACTTAGCACTGATCTGGAAGCAGGGAGGGTGTGGAAACCAACCCCAGGACCTCCCAGTACCATTTCTCTTCCCACATTTCTGCTCTTTGGGCATGGTGACCCTTGCCATCCCTCCCCCACCCCCGCATCTTCCAGTATGAATGATGTTGTGTCCTTGTAGTTTTGGTTGAGTAAGCACCAAAGGCTACCTTTCTGTAGCCTCCTCAAAATCAGTTGTTTTCATTAAGGAAGTCTATCTGGAGTGTTTTCTCTTCAGTCATAGTAATCATCAGTCCATCTAGAAAACCCCCTTAAACATTATTTTATAGCAGCTCTTCAGCCTTAACTGAATCTGAAAGCACGCAGTACTCTTTTATTCTGAAGCAGTATCCTGAGTTCTTTCAACAGAGTGTTGGAACTTTTCCTACAACTTACACAATTAACTAAAACAACTTACCCTCCAGGCTTTATAACACACTAACAGCAGATGGTGCTACGAACGCACACAAGTAAATTTGTGTAGACCAGCAGGACTGTCACAGCTTTATTTTGTGACTCATAACATAGAAACAGGCTTTTAAAAACACTTCATATAAAGTTATTGACAATACAATTTTTTTCAGTTTTTTTTTCTTTTAATGAAAATGATTTAACTTAGAAATCTGCTCTGAAACTTTTGTCTAGTTTTGCAATTCTCAGATACTCCAGTGCAAAAATAGATCCATTACAGACAGCATAAAGTGCTTGGAATAAGGGCCGATGATAAAGAAAAAGCACAAAAACAGCTTCATCCTAGGGCCCAAGGGAAAAGACCATACCGAATCCATATGGAAATAGAAATGCTCTATAAAAAGGGATGCAACCATTTTGAATCAGAACAGTATTACCGTGGTATTACACTACTACCAGTAAATAGTAACAAGAGTACAAATTAGTATTTCAGTATCAAAGTGGTTCCCCAGTACACAACACATGGCTCTTTGGAACAATTTTACCTGATCTATACAACCGTGAGAAGACAGCAGACAATCCCTTTAGGTCAATGACTACTATACAGAGAGCAAATGATGTGTAACATTTAGTAGGCATGAGGCTTATGCTTTCAGTACAGACGTCTCAATACAGCAGTTTGAGGTTTGTTGGTTTCATGATGAATTGCGCTGGGGATGTAGAGAGAGAGGACTCACTTTCTTTTGTCTTTCTCATATTCACAGTTAGTAAGTTTTCCAAGATTAAAAAGAAAGAAAAAAGTAAATCAGAAGTGTATGCGCTTGAGAATTTCTAAACTCACATGGTACATCACCATAGGGAATATAAGGAAATTTTATTTGAAGATAGGATTTTAAAATCTCTAAAATAACTACATTTACACAAGGAAATTAAAGATTGCTGTTTAGATAGTGTAAAAGGTAAACAATGCCTACAGATTGTTTCTAGCTTTAGAAAAGATTTTAAATCTACATTGAATTAGTTTTTTTTTTTCAAAATGGTTCACAGTGTTTTATGCTTTTTGTTGTTATTTGTTTTTTGTTTTTACTATGGCCTCAAAATCAGAGTTATTAAAACAATGATTTGCTCAGGGCTGTAGTGTAATGAAAAGTTAGCATATGATAATAGTGGACTGAGAAAGCCAATAAAAGGTTGATTTTGAAAAACAAAGATTTTTTTCTTTGAATTTTTTTATCTTTGATACATAAATACAGGGGTATGCCAATAATTACTGGAAATATTTTCATTGTCATTTTAGAAAGCTATGTTGACATTAGTATCAAAATAGTCATTTTTCTTTTCAAGCAATGAGTTACATAACAATAGTCTATAAACTTATCTAATTTGAAATAGATCTGAACTCTTACACTTCCAAATGTATTGTTTAAATTTTAGAGTAAGTTGAAGAAATGGGTGACCGTGAAAGCTCACTTGAACTCTGCCATGCAGGAATTCACTCAAATTTTTGTTTTGTATGGAGACACATGACATCGAGCATTAGGGAAATAATATGTTTTACATAGCTTGCCAATGAAAACATTAAAACTTGGGTTAGAAAAGTCTGAAAAAATATTCCATGTGGAATAGTTCATTGATTTTTATGATTGGTTAGATTGAAGAGATGAAATATTTGAGATTGTCAGAGGTTTAAGTGGGTGTCTAGGATCCTGCAAAGCCAATTATTTTGAAAGTCCCAAAGGTCACAAGCACAAGTGGTATCCAAGAAATTTCAAGCTAGGTGTTTTCTCCTTAAGAGAGTTCGTGGTTAACTCACCCTTCTTAGCTTTTGTATCAAGTGGGCAAGGGAGTGTGACCATATTCTTTCAGTGGATTCAACAATACCACCTATATCTGTAAATCAGTCAGCTGAATACATGGCACAGAAAATCTGCTAGTCACATCCCTCACTCCTATCCACATATCTACACATTGACTACACTCCAAAAATACTTAATCAACAAACCAAAATGAATAGTATTCTCCAGGATCTTAAAATGTGGCATGAGATGTTGACTACCATGTTGGTTTCTGGTCACCAGGCACTAGTTATACATTCCATCTGCAAATTTACCATGGAAAATAAGGTATGAGGCAGTGTGGCCATGTTCCTTTATGCCACCAACGTCTATACATATGGTTCAAGGTTCCAGAAGCCACTGGTAAAACTTAAGAGTCCAAATAATATTAATAGTGCAAAGATTTTTGTCAAAATTCCACCTTTTCATTTTCTAGGTTAATTAAAACAGTTAGAAATTATACTAGCAATAATACTACATTTGTGTCAAATAATAAAGGATCTTGAGATGCAGCGTACCGTGTTGTGTTAACAGACAGTCAGGACAAACAGACCCAGACCTCCCACGTGTAAATGCACCAGCTCTTTCATGCTACACCCTGAACTTGGCAGCCTGCAGCCCCAGTAGTTGGGTGCTGATCTGTTTCTAATATCGCTGATCTAATATGTCTGAAACCTTCTCAGAAAGATGACCTGGTGCCCCATGACTCCAGGCACCGGCAAGACCGAACAACAGAACCAAGTCTCCTGTAGTTAGAGAGATCCACATTTTGCATGTAATAGCCACAACAGCAGCTCATCAAAGAAAGAACCAAAGCAGGGCTTTAGTCACACATGGCACCATTTTGTCACCTGATATTTAATGATGTTGACAGACAGCAAGGGGGAGCTTTCACAAAAGTGTGTGTGACACACCTCAGTGCTTCAGACCTTCTAAGCAACTTGGCACTAGTAATTCTGGCACACTCATTGCCAGCAATGGATGTGTCACTAGGAAACCATTTTTTGTGGTTCAGCATGGCTTAATGGGTGCCTTTGACTTTGATTACAACTGGCCATGACTATTTGATGGATTGTTGTTGCAATCCCAGTGAGAATACACAGGAACAAAAGAGTATGAATCCAAACCCGTAGTTCGCTTGGTTCCATACCAGAGTTTCACATCTGTATAAGGTAATGAACTAACTTCAAGTCATTTTCTCTAGAGAGCCATACAAGACATAGGCTACAAAGGCACTGCCCCTGTAATGGAATTGTGAGTTCTCGTTGCATTGAATTGCATTGCATTGAATAGTGTCAGTACAGTATCCAGTTGGTTTTTCTCTGCAGAAACGCAGGACTCTTTCTTCTGGAACACTCGACACAGTGCGGAGGAAGATCTAGCTCTCCCTTCCTTTCATTCACCCTGTATGAGCAGGACTCCTCATACATAACTTTCTTTCACTTTCTCATCTTGCAAAAAAGATGTTAGAACAGACACATCCACAACTGTCTGATTTTTGTGTAATGACAGGTCCTTTAAGTGGTCATCATCACTTTGGTCCTTGGCAAAGTTCACAAATACCTGTCAAAAGGAAGATGGAAATTCATGAATACCTCATGGCTTGCTCTTTTGTTATTGTAGTATCATTTTTTATTTATGGTTGCATTTTTTTCCCTTGTGTTGAAATTAGGTCAGGTAGAACATAGAATTGAGTAAGTAGTTGAACTAGAAAATGCTGTGTGAAGGGGAGAATACTTAAAAAAACATCAAAAGCACTTAAAAATTATTTTCTACATTATCCCCATACCACCAACTGCTCAGTCATCTACTTATCAACCATCACTTTGGCATTATTTAGGCTTGTTTAAAAAGAAAAAAAAAATACTTCCTGGATACCTATTAACTACCAATTCTGGTATATTTTGTTATTTAGTAGAAATAAGGCACCTGGCAAAATGTCTGGCTCATGGTTGATAAGCAATAAATGGTAGTTATTATGACTGCTGCTACAACAGTCACGATAACTACATATACAATAAAGCATCACCATTTTGCATGCGCTCATAGAGATTTATACAGAATAGGCAATAATAACAGAGAAGGAATCAAAGCACAGACAGGCTGACCTTCTCTCAGGCTCACGGTGGGAAGAAAGGACCAGGCATCCTAACCCTGCAGCTAAAGTACTTTTGACTGAAGGCTTACTTGGTCAAGTGTTGTCTGGGAGACAGAGTAGTCTTCTATGTGGAGTCGTTTTTTGCTCTGGGAGAGGATGCTGAATATCCTGGCCAGAGATGACAAGGAGGATGGAAGCTGGTACTGTAGCATGTTTCGGTGTTTCTCTTTTAGGACACTTCCTGGAAAGGCGAGTCCAAAGAACTCCTGGACAGGCTTCAGGTCAGGGTTGGACCCTGCTATTCGTACAACAATTGTGTAACCATCTCCAAACCTGAAGGCCGGAAAAAAAAATACATCCAAATGGAGCATTCCCAGACAACTTCTCAAGAGGATACTTAACCCCAGAAACCCAACTTGTACTGAGAAAGGGAGATCTCTGGCAGACCTACAGAGCAGTTTCTGAGAGAAGGAACCTATTTTATTGACCAAATACCAAATCATGCTTGGTGCCAAGCTCAGAACCTTGAAGACAAGATTCCATTAAATCCTCAATGTGGACCCATGAAGTCTGACACACAGGCAAACAGAAGCCCAAGAAATTTAGGCACCTGCCCATGTCCTAAACTTAACTCCTGAGTTATGGTAGGGCAAGGATGTGAACCCATTTCTGTTAACTCCACAGTGTGTGCTTATTATCATAATATCACATATGAATTATTAAATTCAATTTATATAACAAAATTCAGAAGAGTCCCAGGAAACCTCCTCTCAGAGAGGTTAAGGAACTTGCCTACAAATCACACAACCAGTACATGGGTAAAGTCAGAATTGGACTACTGCCCATTTAGACTTCAAAGTCCATGTGCTTTTCACTATGCTCTTTTGTTTTTATTTTAAGCCACCATATATACACTCAACAAAGAATAAAAATCAATCATTTCACTGGGTGCTGTCCCAAAGAAAAATTATCTCTGTTACCTGTTTTTCAGATGTTGGACACTGCCAAGGCACCTGAACCTCCCATTGACCATAATGGCCATCCTTGTGCAAAGAGCTTCACATTCTTCCATACTATGAGAAAACAGAATGAGGTTTTCCTTTCAGAGAGATGCTCCCTTAAGCATTGGAACATCACCATGACACCTGGTACTTTAAAGAAACAGATCCCCATTATCCTAGGGCATCTCTTGCCAAGATACAGAAATGATGTTCTCCTCTGTCATGTGCCTTACAATTGTGAAAATGTAGAAATAATCCCAATGTTTGCGCAAAGAAAAGTTACATAAATTAAAGTAGATCTTCATGAAATCCAGCTATAAAAAATGATGGCACACCTAAATTTTATGACTTGAAATAATGTTCTCAGTACACACATTATAGTTACATTTTTTTGTTTGTAAAATACTTAAATGTTTACAGCTTTGCAGAAGAAAACTCTGAAACATATACAGACAAATGATAATAATAGTTATCTTGAAGTGGAAAAATTCTAGGTGATAACTATTTCAGTCTTTGCCTTTATTTCCTGATTTTTATAAAATGACCAAATATAATCACACACTGCAAAAGCCGAGACTACATAGTACAGACCTATGAGATGTAAGGACCACGGATCTCCCCTCCTTAACAATGCTTAGGGCACAATTCCACAAGAATCTCCGAGCTTTGGGATCCATGCCTGTGGTTGGTTCATCCTATAATTAGAATAAAACAAGTTCAATTATTTGCTGGGAAAAAAATACCAAAGACAATTTTTTTTTAAAGATTTATTTATTTATTATGTATACAGAAGAGGGCACCAGATCTCATTACAGATGGTTGTGAGCCACCATGTGGTTGCTGGGAATTGAACTCAGGACTTCTGGAAGAGCAGTCGGTGCTCTTAACCTCTGAGCCATCTCTCCAGCCCAGACAATTTTTTTTTAATGCTAAAGATCATGCCTAGTGTGGTGGCACACACCTTTAATCCTAGCATTGGGGAGACAAAAGCATGTGGATCTCTGTGAGTTCAAGGACAGCCTAGTCTACATATGAGTTCCAGGCCAGCCAGGGCTACATAAGTGAAACCCAATCTCAAAAAAAACAAAACAAAACAAAGCTGGGCGGTGGTGGCGCACGCCTTTAATCCCAGCACTCGGGAGGCAGAGCCAGGCGGATTTCTGTGAGTTTGAGGCCAGCCTGGGCTACCAAGTGAGTCCCAGGAAAGGCGCAAAGCTACACAGAGAAACCCTGTCTCGAAAAAAACAAAAAAAACAAAAAAAACAACAAAAAAAAAAACCTTTTTTGTCTAAAACTGTTTTTGAAGAGTAAGGTTTAGGTAAAACTGTTACTCGTAGTTTTTCCTAAATCACTCCTTGTTCTCTTATACTTGCTAATCTTATGGAAATCTCATATTCACATGGTCAAGTTAACATTAAAGCCTCAACTCGGGCTTCTTCCCACATCTCCAGTGCTTTCTACAAAATGAGGGTCAAGGGCCATTGCCCAGTCTGATGTGGTTTTTATTTATCTGTATAGACGGAACTATGGTTCAGTGGCTACTGTGGTCACCTTGAATCAGTGTCCTCACTCTCTACATTTGGAGGATGAGCATGCAGTCATGAGTCATGACGAATGTTCCAGAGGAAGATCAAATCACACATTCAGCTTCAGCCATACTTGTAGGGATTACCCAAGGCAAGGAAACAAAAGTGCCTGGAGCATATCTATTGGGAGCCTGTGAAGGTCCAGGAGGGTCATCCAGTGTGCTCTGTGGGAGAAGCTTCGCTCTGCTTCTCCAAGCAGTCAGTGGCAGACTGACGTGCCGTCACCATGCCAGGATATGCAAGGGCCCATATGTGACTTCAGATAAACCATGCTCATTCAAGACAGAAGAGTAGCTTCCACCTTCTACACACTCACCAGAAACACCACAGGAGGCCCACCGATCAAAGCCATGGCTGTGGAGAGCTTTCGTTTGTTACCTCCACTGTAGTTACTGGCATATTTTTCTCCATACTTTACAAGGCCCAGTTTGCGAATTGCCCATTCACCAACCTAGAGAGAGAAAAAGCACTTAGATTTTTGTCCGGTGCAGTACTGGCATCACGCTTGAGTGGGACTCAGGTCTCAGCTCCCTCTGAGGACCCAGAGGAGGGAGAAGAGACTCCTGTGGCAGGACCTGCACCCGCTCCTTGCCCCCTAGCCTGTGTTTCGCCTACCCTCCCATCTCCCACCATGAGAGTGGGTGCAGAGACGGACTGAAGCACAAGCAAGGAAAAGGTCTCAGGTCGCCATCACCCAGGTGTCAAAAGAAGACAGTCTGGCCTTCTGGTTCCCACAATACCTTGCCAACTTCTTTTTCTGGGACTCCCCTCAAGAGGGCAAAGAACTCCACGTGCTCTCTCCCAGTCAGCAGCTCTGTGATGGCATCAAACTGAGGGCAGTAGCCCATGTTCTGATGGACTTCATGGATATCTGATAAGATGCTGGAAAGGAAGAGAGACCCAGTCAGGTGTTCAGTCTCCGGAGATATTCTGATGGGACAATCTGGCCTGACATTCCTAAAAGAAATATGCTTGTACAGAACACAACCTACACATGCTTCTGAAGCCTTTCAGTCCCTGATGCCAATTCCTGTGAGCAGTAAGGTCTTTCTCTCTGCCCTGGCTAGGTCATGTTAGCTCATGAGTACTTCAACCGCAAGCTTGGTCCAGTTTCCAAACAAGTCTCTGTGGTGGACTAATCTTTTTGTACACTGTGAAGATTCGTCACTCGGACTAGTTTAATAAAAAAGCTGCATGGCCAATAGCTAGGCAGGATCTTCAGGGCAGAAAGGATGCTGGGAAGAAGAAGGGCAGAGACGGAGAGAGTCTCTAGCCAGAAGAGGAAGCAGCATGGGCAGTACAGAGTAAAAGTAATAGAGCCACAAGACAAAAAGTAGACCCATTTATTCCTCTATTTGTTTATTTTATTATAGACCCTCTAACATATGGTAACAGGAAAAAAATACACATATAGATAATTTTACTTATACCTATAGAACCTGTAGGTTCTATAAAGCAAGTCAAGCTAACAGTTGCTATTATGTGAAAATTTGGGCATTCATATCCCAGGCTGATGGTTGCCTTTCAGCCACTTCCAGCCAGCCATGAACTTGACACATAGGCACAGTCCTCTCTGCTTCTTTAGTACTCTTGGGTCAGCCACCTCAGGACTTATAACTTAGGTACCCATGGTCATTGTGCCTGGCTCTCACAGCTACGTTGCCCAAGGCAGTTGTATAATCAGTAGCTGAAATAAACATTAGGGTATGCCAGTTACTGTCATCTTTTTATGTTCCAGGAACTTGCTACTAGAACAAGACTGGGAAGTCATCACTAGTCCCAGAACTTCTATTCTTTTAAGGGTCCTTTAGATGAAAAAAAAAAAAAAATCAGCAAGAGATCTGGAGGAGGTGGGAATGGGGGGTCGGCTGGGGGGAAGGGGAGGGGGGCAGGAAGGAGGAGAACAAGGGAATCTGTGGCTGTTATATAGAACTGAATAGTATTGTAAAATAAAATAATAAAAAGAAGAAAAAAGTAAAATAAAAATAATAAAAAGAAAAAAAAAAGAGATGGGAGGAGATGGATAAGTTCATTATGTTCCTGACTCTACAATAATACTGACTGTACCTCTACCCAGTGTTTCTGAACTATGAGCAACCTCCCAGTACTGGATTGTGAAATAAATTTAGTAGGTCACAGCCAGCAATTTTTAAATGGCATGACACAGACTAGAATATGAACGATTAGGGTACACAGTAGACGCCATTTTAATGAACTTTTCATTAGTGTATATGCCCATGTGCCTATGTGTCTGTGTATATGTACTACATTGAAACATAAAATGTACTTTCTACATGGCCATGAGCAGAAGAGTTCAGAAGGCACATAATATGCATTTATTCATATAGAGACCAGAGAAGCCCCACATCTTTAGAATACTCAAGGAAAATACCACCTAACAGGTCTCTGTGTAGCTTTATCCACAAAAATTAGAAAATGGCTTAACAGTGGCTTTATCAATTGGCATACACTTTACAGAGGGCAATTAGACAGGTATATATGCCCTTTTGCCATGTAGTGAATTTTCCAAGGAAATAACAGAATTTATCTACAAGGATATATTTACACAGTGAAAAATAGAAACTAATTCATGCCAAATGCTTATAAGGAACTGATCAAATAAAGATATTTACTTAGTGGAGTTTCTAGATTTTAGACTATGTAATCCATTTGGAAGTCTTCATTATAAACATGTTAATGATAGAATCTCAAAATCTATATAGAGTGGTGTTCTGTCATGACACATTTACATGTATCAAAAGGGTCTAAGCCAATGGAAAAGTTCTAAGACTCAGTCATGATTGCATTCTATGAATATACTTTAAAAAAATCACAGATCTGTTCTCTCAGAACAAGTAAATTATATGTATGCAAATTATACCTAAATAAAGTTTTAGGGAAGAGTAAAACTGCAAGAAAATATAAAAACAGTGTTTATTTCCAGGTAGTGAATTAGAGGTATTTTAAGAGCTTTTGACCTAAGTAATTTCAATGTTTTTCACTAGTTTGTAAATACTATAGTTAGTACTGGGATAGCCAGGAACAGTGTATTTCTTAAAGCTGAAGAAAGAACCTCTCCACAGCAAACACAGGCTGCTTCTTTTCTCACCTGTTTTTGTTAAGAAAAGCATCCCCTCTGGTCACAGTGGTGTCTCCAGTCAGCATCTTGAAAGTTGATGACTTCCCAGCACCATTAACTCCCAGGAGTCCAAAGCACTGAAAAACAAGACTAGGTGAGCTGCACGAACAAACTTCTAAACCTCAGTCTGAATGGCCTGATAAAATAGCCTCCTGGCTGGGATTTGATTTGCCATTGATCCCAAAGCATCGTTTCTAAGAATCAATGAGAAGTTCAATATTCAGACATCATGTGTTTGTGCATGCCTACGTGCATGCATATATGTGTCTGTGTGTGTTTGGGGAGAGAAAGAGAGTAGAGGAGAGAATGTGTTTATGTATGAGCCTAGTTGTATGTGGGTACACTTATAAATACTGAGTCATCAATTTGGAACCAAGGTCAGTCTGTGAAGAACAGTAAAGAAATCCAACTGGTCACAACTCACTACCTACCAACTACACTAAAAACATTTTTTTTAAAAAAAAGTCAAAAAATATGAAAGATGAAAAATCTATTTTATTTACCCTGTTTGAATTTCACCCTCTCAATGGATCCCCAAAGCAAGATCTAGATGTGCTTGCTTTCTTACCCTGCCTGAAAATGTCCAAAATTGTTCTATTTTGACACAGAGGTTCTCATTCTCTCTATGACTATTTCTCACAGACACAAATAAAGAAACCTTTAAAAGCCATGTTATATAGTCACAGACAACTGTTGTTTGATTTGGTAGATACAGTCTGAATTAATAGAGACAAAACACAACACAGACACAGTGCATTTACCTCCCCAGGAGGAATGCCTACACAAATCCTGTCCACGGCAGGCTTCCGCTTCCTCCTGTAGATCTGCAAGCAAGGAAACACAGAAATCCATGCATCTCAGTGACTCGGGGCTCTCCCACAACTGTGGACAACTAACCCACAGGACTCTGACCCACACACATCACAAAACACAACTCATCAAATGGCTATGCCACACAGTGGATGTGCCAAGAGCCTCACTCTGTCGTTTTTAACTGACTCTGAAACTCAAAATTGAATTTCTTTTTTATTTCTAACATGAGTCTGTTTAAAAAAAAAACAGTGATATATCTTAAAATTAAATTATATAAGGTAGAAGTCTATGATAAAATGTCTTAAACACAATAAAGCAAAATCGAAGGGTCATGGAATTTGGAAAGGGTTGAAGCAGACCTTGTCTTTCTGAGCAATGGAGGTAGAGCTGCTTTTGGGCCATGAAACTCAAAATCAATTGTTCTCTGAACCTTGGCTAAACACACAGTGTTAGTATGTTTTAATAACTAACATGAATGTAAATATGCAAAATAAATAAATCCAAGAGTGGGAATTGCATTATAAAAGTATTCTCGGTAGGATTTTTTTTTTTTTAAATTAAGAAGTCTCCATGGTGTATTTTACATAAAACTGACTAAACTTGATATAGATGCACATTGGGGGAAGCATTTTTTTTTTCTTAATTAAGCAAGTCAGCAAAATGCAAGTCAGCAGATGAATTGAAGAAGACTGAAGACAAGCTATTCCAGTCTATCCTCGCAACCTCACCTTAGTCAGCTCCTTGATTTCCAGGATGTCATTCTGTCCTCCACCATCCAGAATTCTCTGTCTCTCCCGTCTCACATCCTCATCTTCATCATTCAAAGGAGGAAGCTTCGCCTTTACAGGTCTTAGGAGAAACATTTTCAAGAAAAAAATCAAACATTTCAGCTACTTTCCAAGGCAACTTTCATGTCTCTAAAGCAACCTTACCAAGCCCACTTGCCACCATTCCTAGGGTTGACAGAGCTGGGAACTGAGGATGCTCACAACAGGAGAACCCCTTTAACTGTGTGAGCACAGCTCAGTGCAGCCACCCAGGACATGTTCCCCCTTGGCCCCCATCCAGTTACTGCAAGAGTGCTGGGAAAAAGCTCACCTGGGCCTGATGAAAAACCTGTACTGGATCAGAACAGTAATGAGGAAGAACACCACCCCTTCCACGGCCATGGCAAAAAGGTTTCGTCCTACCAAGTCCCAAGAGAGTGGAGACACAAAGCGATTCTCCCCTGTGAGACACAATGCAGACATCTGGTCAGGGGGAGGCATCAGAAGTCATGGCCCTACTTCCTGTTTCTGAAGTGAAGATTCCCTTTCAGGGCACCTAGAATAATGCTATGCACAAAGAGTGCACTTGAGTTGTGGGTGCTTTCTGTTGTTGTTTGTTTTTCATTTAAATTAGTAAATATTATGCTTAACCTGTGAGGCTAATTTAAGTGTAAAATTTGTTTAAACACTTGAAAAATTAAAGGGCTCCCTTTATATTAAAGAAAGAAAGAAAAGGAAGGGAGGAAGGGGGAGAGAGGGAGGAGGGAAGGAGGAGAGAGAGAGAGAGAGAGACAGAGAGAGAGAGAGAGAGTCCTTCCTCAGCATTGGGCTCAATTTCATGTAATTTTCTAGAAACATCAATGGCCACCACCCATGACAAGAAGAAAAAGAATAACAAGAGTGTCTACTTTTGAACTTTGATTTGGAGAATTATACAACCTGGCATCGGTCAGAATTTCAGAGCCAATTTGCATTAGATTCGCAACTTCATTAGGATTGCTAAGATTCCCTTTTTAATGAGACACGCCCCCCTACCCCCACTTCCACCCCTGCAAAAAAACCAGTCATGTCTAATAAGGCCAAAAATCCCGGGTAATTCTTGGGGTCAGATTTTTTTAGTTCTAAGTTTTGAAAGTAACAAGTATTAGAAAAACACATTCAAAAGATGTCCATTTCTGCAGCATTTAATGTAACCTAGTGACTGGTTAGCAGGATTTAGAAAACTATCCCTGAATTCTTCATATGTCTCCCTTGTATCACTAAACTGAAAAGGTCCCACTTCTATGTTTATTAAGTAGCATGACCCTTCTAACCAAATTAACCAGCAAATGAATAATAACCACATAACGACAGGAGACATTTTAACCATTAGAAAACTAGAGAAGAGCTTCAATAAATTATCTCCTTACAGACAAGTGAAACACAACAGAAGGCCTATGGTTCTTGGGAGAATCAAAGTGTACATCTTTCCTCTTGGATCTCTGGCCTTATCTAATTGCAAAGCTGTGCTTGCTTTTCCCAGTGATCTGACAGACTGACGTGTGGCAGCAGGTATTTTATTAGTTTCAAACAAACGCCAACATTTTTCTGCTCCCAAAGTTGGTTTGTTTGGTAATTTATGGCAATGCTATCAGAGGCACAGATAAATGGCTATAGGATGAGACTCATGACAGACCAGCTGTGTTGGTATTAGCCTTGGAGGGGTGTCATGGGGACAGACACCCTGTGCCCAGTCACACCCTCTTCCTAAAGCAGTGATCAGAGAGTGCTAAGGCCCATGCAAACCACCCCCTCCATCAAGGCTAGTGCTGCAGCTACCGCCTCACTCACCAAACCTCTCCAGGGCGTCAGCCATGGCCTGGTTTTTCACCATGTCAATGAGCCCTCGTCCCAGGCAAAAATGTGGGAAGATCAGGAACACAGACTTCAGGATGTCATTGATGTTATTCAGCTTCTGAAGATGAGAAGGAAGGGAGAGAAACATATCATTCATAGTCTACGCTAAAATTTTATCAAAGCTGAAATACAGATATGAAGAAAAGCATCCAATTCCCTGGATCTTTGAATTCAAATACCAATAAACAGCAGCAGGCATTTTGTTCAGAAAATCTGGAGTGATGCCGAGTATGTGAAAGTAAATAAACTTTTAACTTCTGGCTATTTTTAATCAGACACAAATCCACAACAAAACATCAGCTTAGCATTTTAAAAGCAAACCATCTACATCTAGGTCAATATTTGAGTTTCAGTATTTTGTTGAAATTTCAAAAACATCTTCTCAATTACATCAGAATGTATTATGACCCCATAAGACAAGGTTGGTTAACTATCAAGCCATTGGTGCTGGAGGGATGGCTCAGTGGCTAGAGGACCAGGGCTTGGTACCCTGCACCCACAGAAGGGCTCACAACGAGCCATAACTCTAATTCCAGGGGACCCAACTCCTTTGTCTGGCCTCTTTGAGCACTACACACATAGGGTACACAGACACACATCCAGGCAAAACACCCACACACATAAAATAAAAAGAGAAAGAAATCCAGCAGTAGAGTGAGTTGTTATTTGCTGCGTGTATTGAACAAGGGCATGGAGGATGCAAATGTTCATAATCTGTCTCGCTCAGAGGAAAAGAAGCTTGTGAACAGAAAATGCTGGCATAACCAAATGTGTGCTGAAGATCTGAGGGTTCGGACAGTCCAGAAAAGAAAGCAGAACCCCCTTGGGCAAATGAACAAACATCACATTAGAGTTAAAACTTAAAGATACGGTAAACACTCCCAAGCCCTGTGATAGAGGAGGGACATTTTAGGGCAGGCCTCCAGGGATATGGTGGTTTAAGAGGAAACTCAGCTGACATTACTGAGCATTGGAAGGGCCAACAAGGGCTGTACACCTACAAAAGGCACTGTGTGCTGAGCTAAGGTTTCAGAGCAAAAGCAAGAGTCTTTTGAGATATAGAGATTTGAACCTGGAAGGACTCAGATGAATATGGAAATAAACAGAAAAGCATCTAGGATGGGTCCAAGAAAGGCATCATGAGCAATGGCAGCGATGCCTTCAAGTACATCAGGGATGACGAGGGAAATGGGTTCTCATGGGAAAGACTGTAACAGCATGTCTAGTGTGCAGTAGCTGCAAATTCATGTAAATGGAGTCATCCACTAGGCAGTGAGGACCGGAGTTCCAGGAAACAACGAAGGCACAGATCTGAGAGATAAAAACAAGATACCGCAGCGGCAGTAAAAAGCCTTAAGATTGAATGGCATCACCCAGAAATGGTGTCTAAATAGGAAAGCAAAGCCAGACTGTTCAGTCTTTGCCAAAGTGACCCTGAAGGAGAAAGAAGTATATATAAAAAAAAATCATCAAAGGAAACAGAAAATACGTGACCAGAGAAATACAAGGCGTAGCAGGACAGAAATAGATTTATATAAACTAGAGAAGGCAGACGCTGCAAAAGCAGAGTGGTCAGTGGTGTCAGTGTTACAGACAAGTGGAATAAGGTCAAGGTTAACCACCATCCTCTGGCACCCGGAGTGCAAGCCAGCTGGAGGTGCTCTGTCTGCGGCACTCACATTGTTGGTAAAGAGCTCCAGTACGAAAGTGGCCACACTGCCATTGATGCCGATGAAGAGGTTCACACTGGTGAGGACCACGTAGGCAGTGCTGGGGATTTTGAACACGAAGGAGGCTGGGTACATGAGAGGTGTGATCGACCACCTGGGAAGGCACAAATGCAAACATCCATTGGAGTCTTCTGCCCTTCCTCGAGCAGTGGGTACCATATGCCCTGCCCACCGGGAGAACCCTCCACCCACAGCTGCCTTACCCATACAGCAAAAGCAGAAGGGCTAGGACAGGCAGGTTGGTGGAGGACACATAGGACTTCTGCTGGAAGCAGATGAAGATGATAATGACCAGTGTAGCAGGAACCACATAATTGCACTAGAAGAGAAAAGAAGAAAATAAAGTTGACCCCTAACACACATTCTAAGTCTTCACCATCATGGGACAAGAAAGGACAAATAAACATGTTGGAGAGTAACTCTGAATTAATGAAGCCACATAAACTATTAATCAAAATTCTGGACAATACAGTTTGACAAGCATTTTACCCTTGGCTGATTTTATAAACTGCATGCCCTTTCTGTCTTTCCTACAGCTAAGCCAAGGTGTCACGCTCAGTAAACTTACTGAAGGATGGATTCTCAGGCAGAGTCATTTCAATTTCACAGGAGGCAAATGAGCCTCCATTATTCTACCCAGAGATGATTGTGTCTGTTTCATCATTAATGTGTATTATGGTCTGCCCAAGTTCAATCTCACATGTAATCTATTTGTGAGATAAGCACTCATAACATGAATGTCAAAATTGTTTCATCACACCGAGAATAATTTTACAGTCTGTCCTGACAGTGCTTCAAGCATTAAAATGAAGAAATAAAGACTTGACCCAGGGACAATTATGAAAATTCATAGCTGACAGAGAGAAAGAGAAATGGGGGGGGCACAGGCACAGAAGTGATGGTGGGTTGGCAGATAATAGAAGAATGGCAGCTTCAGACCGCCCCAGTCCCATCCTACTCAATGTGTTCATCAACAACTCAAATAAGACACGCTTGCAGCGGATTCCGGGATCTCAGGCGGGAAGGACAGAAAATACATGAGAGCACAAGTGATGTCCCTGAGGTCAAGGACTTGCTCTTTCATCTCTGAATGACCTCTGCCTGGCACAGCCAGACACCTTCAGACATGCAGTAAGCCCTCGGTGTATTTTAAATGAAGGAACTGCTGGATCAGGAGAAAGCAAATGAATGCTGACAAGATGCAGTCTAACAGCAGTTACAAAAATGCTCAAGTTCAAAACAGTCGATTCTGTGCATTAGCATAGAATGAACAAGACCCCAATTAACAATAATTCAGACAAAATAGGTTTCAGTTTATTACCAAGTTGAAATAAGTCAGTGCTACTTCTAAGTGCCATACCCTGAGCTACAGTGAAAACTATGATATAAAGATTAGCTTTCTCTAGCCTCGTAACCATTCAGACCATGGCCTGAACACCAGGTTAATTCTGGGCTTGCCTTTTCAAAAGGAATATTAATAACTGGAGCATGGCCATGGAAGGGCAATCAGATCAGAAGAGTGACAGGTCTCAGAAACCTGGTGTAATTAGCATATGTAATCTCATTATCTCCATCATCATCACTCACATCTGTACAGCATCTTAGAGACCGTGTGTATTCTCATATATCATCTCGTCTGCGAGAATTTGTTAAATGAGAGTGGCCTTTAAACGTCTGAGGAAATGTGGGTTGGGAAAAGAATTAGATCTGCTTTGGGTAGCTTATAATTAATAAAGACTATAGGGGAATATAGCTCAAGCTCGTTAACCAATCACTGGAACTTCAGAGTCCTATGAAGCCCTTCATATTGATCCAAACAAAAACAATACAGTATAGCCAATACAAAAATACACTGCAATGGACGGACAAGATGCTGACACAGTCTGTGGAGTTTTCAGTGGCAAGTGGCTTCCTACTAAGGCAAAAAAAACCACCCTACTCTAAGTTAAAACCTATCAGGTAAGTTAGAGGCACTGGCTTGGGGGTTTTAATACAGTTCTTTCAGTTCTATTCTCACTTTTAGAGTGTGCCGGCTAGTCTTCTGTCAACTTGACACAAGCTAGAGTCATCTGAAAGGAGGAAACCTCAATTGATAAAATGCCTGTAGATGTAACAGTCTTATTAAAAAACAGTATCACCACAAATGCCCCCATAAGACCTGGCTGTAGGGCATTTTCTTAATTAGTGATTGATAGGGGAGGGTCCAGGCCATTGTGGGTGGGGCCATCCCTGGGCTTGTGGTCCTGGGTTCTATAAGAAAGTAGGCTGAGCAAGCCAGGAGGCAGTAAGCCAGTAAGCAGCATTCCTCCACGGCCTCTGCATCAGCCCCTGCCTCCAGATTCTAGCCCTGTTTGAGTTCCTGTCCTGACTTCCTTTGATGGTGAACTGTGATGTGGAAGTGTAAGCCAAATAAACCCTTTTCCCCCCAAGTTGCTTTGGTCATGGTGTTTCATCAGCAATAGTAACCCTAAGATAAAGGGTTATTTTTATATATGTGAATATCTGCATATATGTGTGCAGATGGCCACAGAGACCAGAACAGGGTGTCAAATCTTCTGGAGCCCAATGTGGTGCAGGGAAGTAAACTCAGGTTCTCTGCAAGAGCACAAATGCTCTTTTTTTTGTGTGTGAGAGTTTTCACATAAGAAATGTGAGGTGATAGTTGGTAGTGACTGTAGTCACAGTGGTCAGATGGTCCCACGATGTGCAATTAGTTTTATATATCTGGTATCCTGGAAGCATTCATCTGCTTCTCCTTTGTCCTATTTTATATTAGTTTAGACTAAATGGGGCACTTCCTAATGTTAGTGACAGGGTATTTTCTTCACCCCCCAGGAGTCTACAGTCCCCATTGAGATTCAGACAGAGACAGACAGCCCTGTGTCCTCACCATATCCCACACAAAATTGGAGAGCCAGTAGATGACAGGCTTCACCCCGCTGATGAACTGCAGGTGCTTCGCTTTGCTGACCCGCTCCTGGATCAGGAACACAACAAAGCTGGCTGGGACAAAGGACATCGCAAAGATGACACAAATAGACACAAGGACGTCGACAGATGTGGTCATCCTAGAAGAAAAGAGGCAGTAAAGATCAGAGGAACCTTTGATGCAGCTGGGGACATGGTAAACAATTAGACATAAACATAGCCAATGCGTGGAGGGACAAACACATGTTCAGCAAACATTCTGTCTCAGGATTCCCTCTAACTACATTCAAGTAACATTTAAAAAAAAAACCCAACAATTTAAATGTAAAACTTGTTTCCATAATGTTAAAATGAGTCTACTCCCATAACAAAAAAAATATGGGCGTGGTCTAATGGTGTTCACTTCTCTCCAGTTTCTAACCTTACAGAAGTGAGTTGAAAACTTCCATATACAGAAGTTAGTGTGGCTTGAGAAGTATTTCAAAAGAGCAAGCAATCTTATTAGGAAGCTACTCATACAAGATAGTCACATGGCTCTAAGTAAGTGGAAAACAATAGGATGCATATATCAGGCTACACATATAAAAAGTCATATATATCAGTCTAACACATACAAAAAACCCATTGTACAGAGTCTTGTAAAGATTAGTATTCTGCAGTAGTTATACAGTAATGTACCATTAACATTACACTAATACACTACAGTAGTTATACAATAATGTACCATTAATATTACATTAATACTCTACTGTAGTTACACAGTAATGTACCGCTCCCCACTTATGAGAGGGGAAGGTAATGTGCTGACTGCCAACTCTGTCCTGGGCGCTGGCTTTAGCAACTTATACAAATTACCTCATTTAATATTATATCCTAGAAAGCTTAGCACCAAATTCAAATCCAGATTCATTCACTCCAAAGATTCTACTGACCTCCAGATTCATGCACATGTACAGGAGCATACCCATGCATGTATGTGTGCCACTCTAACACACACATTTCAGGAAATAAACCATTAAATGCATATTTCACTGAATTAAAAAAAACTAATTTTCAAGCAAATGAAATATTAATGAGTTAATTACTTTAGGACTGTATTAACAATTTTTAATTCAGTTTATGTGTGTTCACCAAATGTCATAATTTTCACAGCTCTGATCTTCCTTCTTCAAGTCAAGAAAGACTGCCAGACGATCTGTAAAGCAATCATTTTCCGCCCAGACTCTGGATCGACCCAGGCTTACCCAATACAATTATCTCCAGCTGTTACGACCAGCTTTCCTCTGGTGCCTTCACACCCCTACCACCTCCACACCCAGCCATTTAGACACAAGACGCACTTACAGGGCCACCTCTGAGAGCTGCTGCTTGGTGAGATTCAGGGGATGGTTGAAAGCAGTAATCCCATACTGGCTTGGATTCTCTCCCTTCTGTAGGTTGGCCCGGAGAATGGCATTGTTGATGACATTCAGGAAAGAGCTGATAGCGTGCCAGCCCTTGTTATTGAACCACACCTGAAGGAAAACAGACCAACTTCAAGGTAATGTTGCCAAGCCATGCTCCCAGAAGTGAGAGTGTGTACGTAAAACATGCACAGAAACTGTGGACAGGAATTCCACTTAGTCACACCAAACAAAAAATATTACAGACGTAAGGATCCACTGACCACTGGCCATGGGACCGGCACTATATGAAGACCTTACACTTTCAACCAGTTACCCACACAGTGTTAAAGATCGCATGGTTACTGTCTGCCTGCTAACTAGGAAACTGACACTTAAACAGGTTAAGTAGCTTAAGGCACAGATCACATCAGTTCACATGTTAAGTTTGGGGGCAAAAAAAATTCTCTTAATCACTATACAGTATCATTTCCCTAGTAAGGTTAACAGTTTGCTCTTTTCTGCTAGGAATGTCCTTAGCAACTTGACCATGAGACTTCAAGGGACAGAAGACTATTGCTTAGTAAGAAGCTAGCAGAACACAGGCCAGAGCATACCTTGACATTGTTTTTGGTATCCAGTCCTGTCATGAACCTTCCCAAACTGCTGAGAAACCGATCTGCAGAACTGTCCTGTAAACAACAGAATCCTGCCTCAGTGGTGTTTGTTTGCACAGATAAGGGGCTATAGTAAGCAATCGGGCAGCCATGTGTAAACCAAGACCATCACCACTTCATTCACTGAAATTAAATCTAAAGTCACTGTATACAAGATTCCTGAGAACCACGTAACCAGAATCCACAGCACTAGAGTTGCCATGGTGCCACATCATAAAAGCATCACCAAAAAAAAAAAAAAAAAAAAAAAAAATCCCATAACTTAAACCTCCAAGATTCTGGGGCTGGAGAGATGCAGAGATGGATCAGAGGTTAAGAGTACCATCTGTTCTTCGAGAGGACTCAGGTTCAATTCTCAGAACCCAAGTGGGGGCTCACAACCATCTGTAACACCAGTCCCAAGGGAGCCAATGTTCTCTTCTGGACTCTGTGGGCACCAGGCATACACATGGCACAAAGACATGCATGTAAGTAAACCACCCATACACATAAGTAAAAATAAGGTATTAAATTTTCAAGACTCTTTAGTCTCTCAGCATCATCCCAGAACTAAAACCCACAGTACATGCAGATGCATCCTAGGGCTTAAAGGAAAGCTGCATATTTGTGGTGGTTTAAAAGAAAATGACCCCCAAATGGAGTGGCACTTTTAGAAGGTGTGGCCTTTTTGGAGTAGGTGTGGTCTTGTTAGAAGAAGTATGTCACTGTAGATGTGGCTTTGAGGTCTCATATAAGCTCAAGTCACACCAAATGGGACAGACCACTTCCTGTTGCCTGCTAGCCAAGATGTAGGACTCTCAGCTACTTCTCCAGCACCATGTCTGCCTGCATGCAACCATGCTGCATCATGATGATAATAGACTAAACTCTGAAAATGTAAGCCACCCCAATTAAATGTTTTTCCTTTATAAGAAGTATTGTGGTCATAGTGTCTCTTCACAACAATAGAAATCCTAACTAAGACAGTACTGTAGGCCTAGCACTACTATCCAAGACCCCAGAATCCATGTCACCTGACCAATTCATCTGTCACTTCAACTTGGGAAACCTGAGATAGAGAGAAATGAATGTGGGCTTAGCGGGTCTTGAAGACTAGCCCACCAGCCTAAAAAGTAAATTAATTCATTTTTCCTATTTCCAGTTTAGTCAATCAATGACTGTTTTAGAAAAGTGTCTGAAACCCAACTCATTTACCCACTGCCTAACTTCATGAACACGGCTGTTGTAAGAGTTTTTAATCTCTTGAGTTCATGTTTGACCTACACTTTCAGAAGTGTGTGCATGTGCATGTATGTGCGTGTTTGTGTTTGGTACGAGTAGTCTGGTCTATCTGAAACTGCTTTGTATACAAACATGTTCAGAACACTGAGTCCCTGCCATTACTCCCGTGTCCCAGCAGTTCCAGTGCCATTTTTCTGACATGTCTCAGGATGGATGCTGTACCTTGGTCAGCTTCAAGAGTTTCTTCACTTGCTTGATAGCATCATTTACTTCTTGACTCGGAGGAAGTGCTTGAGAATTACTGACGCCCAGGGAAAATCCACCATACCTAAATGAAAGGCTTGCCATTAAAACTCGGGTAGTGAGCCCAAGCTGATACTCAGCAGCAGACACCACAACACACAAGGTTCTTATTCAAACTAGGATCAAAGTTTGGCTAAGGACAGTAACATGTTGCCTCCTTTTGTGAAATGCAGCCATCTTAATTCTCAAGATTGCTGCCCAGCAGGGAGAGCCTGGAGCTAATGACACAGAGTAAGGCATCCACGTTACACACAGGACGTCAAGGCTAGTGGTGACAGGCACAGTCTTGAAAGCCAAGTAGGGACTACAGACAGGCCTTGTCTTCCCCAGTATGGGAACCACCATGTGGGTCTGTGACAGCTCTGCCCAGGGTTTCAGGGGCTCTGAACCCCGGAGAAAAGGCAGAGAGGAAAACTGGAACTCAAGAACAGAGCCTTTGAGGTCTCTTGAGCAGCCACATGGGCTACTCATTTTCCCACACTGCAAGCTGACTTTAAGAATGCTTCCTTCCCCACTTTCACATGCTCCTTCAAAATTCGGGGGGGGGGGGGGATATAGGTGGAAATACACTGGAAATAAATGGTTTGGATGCCTTTCATTTCCTCTGAGACCTTGTGTCATATGAAAGGCCTGAACAGTTTTTCCTTGAGTTCCTAGGCACCGTTGGGGATGTGTTTGGGGAAAATACAGCTAGGATAGGTTTTCCCCTCATGACATTTTACTTTCTTAAGTCTCTAGAGGACTGCAAGAGATTTCTGAATCTCCTTAAGGAAATCACTATGCCAGGTATTTCAGAGGCTTCCGGAGGGATGTACCATGAATAGTGCACTACCCAAATCCCACAGTGAGTCTACTACAACTCTGGCTGTAGCCTCTGCGTTCCACAGCCTGCAGCACCTTGTACCCTGCCCCCACGGTGACATAACACTAAGCGTGTGCCCAGGGCAAACCGTCCCCAAACCTACAACTTTGTCTTGATCCAAGACTCCTACATCAAAATCATTCTCCTGAGACTCAAGCTGACAGGGAAGATGGAAAGAAGGGATCAACTTACCGGAACTCATTCACCCAGATCTTGTTCTTTAAGCTGCAGAAAGAAAAGACAAACCAAAAATCAGGTCCAGAAAGCGCAGATCATATTGATGATGCAAAGGTAATCAATTATCTGCCTGAGGACGAAGTACAGAGACTCGAGCAATCCTATGACCAGCGTTGGCATGCCACACCCCCGTAAGGAAGGCCACTCTCATCATGTCCTGTCGGCTGTCCCTGAAACCTTACTCACGTGAGGATCACACAGTAAATTAACCAAATCTAAAATCCACCTTATAGGCAGGCATGGTGACACACGCCTTTAATCCCAGCATTCAGGAGGCAGAGGCAGGTGGATCTCGATGAGTTTGAGGTCAGCCTGGTCTACACAGAGAGAGTTGCAGGCCAGCCAGGACTACATAGTGAAACCCTGCCTAAAATTAATTAATTAATTAATTTCATTTGTAAATCCCAGGTGGAAAGTTGACAGCTCTGGGAAAAGCATGGTCTACTCACATTCTAGCACACCCTTGTCATTTAAAGTCACTTCAAGCAGGGACATGCCACCTGACCACATTGATAGGAAGGGAACACATTTTCTGAGCACTGACTAAACATTGGGCACTGTGCCGTCATGCCCCAGGCATCTACCAGTCTCTTTAAAGGCTCCATAGGCAAGAAAAGCTACTGTGTCTACCCTGACCTTGCTTCAGAACACCCCGTGTTTATGGAGCGACCCAGGAGAGAGGACCTAAAGCTCTTTGCTTACGTCATTTCACTTAGCTCTCCCAACAGTTAAGAATGTGACACTCATATCACATTTTACATAAGCTAAGACTTCACAAGACTCATGGGCTGAACCCGGTCAGGCAGCTACTGGGGGTCAGGATTCAAATCTGAGTGGACATTCATCATTTACTTTCATTCTAGAGCAGCAGCCTCCTCCCTCTCAGTTGAACTTTTAAGGGTCACAACACCCCACATCATCCTGTCTCAGTGATGTCATGTGCTAACTTTCCCACAGAACCCCCATCTTCCATTTCCCCACCACTCAAGCCTATATCCCTAGCCTTTGATTTCTCTGCTCAGCGATGGCAGGGAGCAAGCCGGGTTTCAACGGGAGATACCTTTTCGCTATGATCTGCACATACGTCTTCACCAGGTAATCGGAAATGTTTCTTCCCGTCAGGTTCTGAAGGATGTCTGCCGTGTTCTGTTTTCTCTGCCATCACATAGAAACCAAGCTCATGTGGCTTTACAGACAAGAACCAGGGCAGCAAACAGACGACAACAACAGGGACCCCGGGACCCAGGCAAGAGACTTAGCCACCCACCACCAAGACCTGGTCCACACTGCCATCAGCCCCTGTCAAGCCAAGAGTACCCCCAGGAAGTATTCTGGATATCGGGGTGGGACTCCCCACATCACCAGAATATTTAGGAAACAGCATGACAAAGTGCCCAGTGAATTCTTTTGTACTTTGGAGCTATGTTGGTGACTGGATCAGGTGATTTTAGGGTGGCAAGCAAGAGTTCTTTTAAGTTTGTACACCCACTAAAAATCACCCATCCCTACCCTCCAACCTGGATTCTGATGAAATAGCAGGGAGATATCACATTGAGCTGAAAATTTCAGGTTAAAAAAAGCAAAAAAGAACTCAGATCTCCCTCCCAAACTCAGAGCCCCAAAGAATGTCAGAGTTGAAAAGATACACCTAACTTTTGCAGTTCACTTCCTTATGCTGAAGTGAAAAAAAAAAAAAAAAAAAAAAACTGGCCCAAGGAGGAAACACAGCCACCAGCTCAGCTGAGGCAGAAGCAGGGGAGGAAGCTGGCCCTGTGAGAACAGTGTGGCAGGCACGGGCACAATGTAGTTCAGACCCCTCTCTCACAGCCCACTCACGTTTCTCAAGTAAGATCAAGGCTGATGCACCTTGATCAGCATCAAGCATCACACCTCACTCATTCCTGCTGCCCCACAGATGCTCCCAGCCCCACCCCGAGCCACTTCTCAGTCACACCGACAGAGACTCACCTGAGGAGGCGGCAGGCCCCCGGCCCCCGGGGGACACACAGGCAGCATCTTCTTGATTTTGTCACTGCTACACTGGCAGGCAGGTGAGGGGTTCTTCATCGTCCAGTTCCCATTTTGAAAGAGATCCACGATGGTCTGGGGGACTGGGGCAGTGGTCCAGTCCTCCTCCCCCACCAAGCAAGGGGTATCTCTGTAAAAGGAGACACCAAGGGTTGTAGGCTCCCCTGCAAGGGGCCTGAGTTGCCCTGCTGCCTTGAGAGCACAGGTTTGCTCTTCAGTAAGGGCCCATGTGCTCAGCCCTACCATCTGAAACAAGACTACGACTTCATTATATTTGCTCTCACGGCATCCTGGGAAGCTGGGGAGCGACAGAAGGCACGGGCAATACAACATCAACAGGCTCCAGATGCTCACTGAGTGAGCTCTGTTCAACCCAGCTGACCAACATCTGTTGGCACAGCACACGTGATGTGTCCACTATGAGCGACACAGAGTTCTGCATCTTTGAGAGTCTGGTGTAAGCAATCCAAACTCTTTGCTTTCACGGATTCTGCAAGACCAGAAAGTGTTGGACAACAAATCAAGAAATCCAGTTTTACACAGTCCCCGATAAAGCAAAAACAACAGGAGAGGACGTGAAGAAAACAGATCGTTGATGCTAAAGACACAACGTCAGCCAAAACACAAACAATAAGCTAGTTACAGAATTGGGGTGACGAGCTGGCGAGATGGCTCAGTAGGTACAGGTACCTACAGCCAAACCTGAGTTCAATCCGTAGGCCCCATGTGGTAGAAAGAAAGGACCAACTCCCACAAGTTACACTCTGACCTCTACCCATGTTACCATGGCATGCATGCAGACACTAAAATAAATAAATGTAATTTAAAAAGAATTGGGGAGAATGAATACTCCATGCAGAAGCAGTGGGAAGTCGGGTACAAAGGTCCTGTGAAGAAATGAGTCTATTGGACATAGATGATGAACAACAGGAAGATGGTGTGAGGAGATGTAAGACAGGCTGATGAATGAGGAGGGAGGGAGGCAGGAGCCATGTGACAGGGATAGGTAGGAGCTTGAATTTGATGTTCAGCATGCTGGAATCTTGTAGAGAATGGCAAAATCCAATTTATGTTCTACAATGAGTAGAACATTGGGCTGAGTGGAGTAGGAATGCTCTATGGATGGGCAGTGAGGTTGGCTACAAGCATCCTCAGAGACAAGGCAAGGCCCTAATCTCTGCCTAGAGCACTGATTGTTTGGCACGCATCACCAGTCTCTTGCATCTTAGGGTTCATTTTTTTCCTACTGGTAAAATAAGGGTATAAAAGGACTTGTCATCTCTAGTCTTTCTTCTAGATTTCCAATTTTCAAGATTCTACAATTTAAAATAGAGTTACAATCTATCTCGTGTGTGTGTATGTATGTGTGTGTGTGTGTGTGTGTGTGTGTGTGTGTGTGTGTGTACACGCGTGTGTGTTTATAAATATGCCCACAAGTGAACAGTTTTTCCAAATGATTTATCATTTCCTCTTTTAGGGCTCTTAACTACGACATCTATCATCTCACACATGAGACCATTAAAAGGCCGAGACACACAAAAGACCATTGAAAAAGCATTCTACTCAGATCTCCTTCCGTCCTAACACTTTCCAAAAACCTAAAATTTAAATTTCAGTGTGAGCTGGCAGGGTGAAGCCCTTCTTTCAGACTGCTTCAGAGAGTCTATGGTGCTCGGACAGCACAGCAACCCTCTGAGGCCATGGGCATTTCTTTTATCTCTGTAGGCCAGCTGTCTGATCAATTCTCTCTCCTACAGATACAGCCTCTGCTGGAATCAATTCATGAATCCACACAGTGGTTCAGTTTACCAGCAAAGGATCCAGCTAACCACATCATTACCTCACCTCATCCTTTCTTCCAACAAAATCTTCACATAGAATCCCAAAGGTATTGTGAATTCAAGAAGAATCTGTGGCCTTCTCCACCCTTAGCATCTTTTTAGTTGTAACCAATATTGGCTGCTGGGTTTACCAGTCAGTCAGAACTAACTATGAAGTACCAAGACTATTTAGTAACTATCTGCTATGGTTTGAGTCTTCGATGTCTTCCAAAGGCTCATATGTTATAAAGGCTTGGCCCTCAGATTGTGGTGCTATTGGAAGTTAGCAGAGCCTTTAAGTCACAGGGCCCAAAAGAAAGAAGTGAGGTCATTGGGAAGACATATTAAAAGAAAAGATTGGGGCCCAGCCCATCCTTCCCTCCTTTTGCTTCCTGGCTTGGTTTCTATGATGTGAGCAGCTGTGTGCCACACGCAGTGCCCACCATGATGCTCTATCCCACCAGAGCCCCCAAAGGCCCCAAAACAACATAGCCAATCAACCATGGACTAAAAACTCTGAACCCACAAATCATCAATAAATCTTTGCTCCTTTGAAGTTGGTTTTCTCATGACAGAACACTGTCTCACATATCATCTAACACTGTGGTGGTTTGACTGAGAATGGCCCCATGGGCTCTCGTGTTTGAATATTTGATTCCCCAATTGGCAGAACTATTTGGGAAGGATTAGGAGGTATGGCCTTGCTGGAGGAGGTGTGTCATTGGGGGAGGGCTTTCAGATTTCAAAAGATTCATGCCATTCAAAAGACTTCCTATTTGTGGATGAGGATATGAACTCTCAACTGCTGCTCCTGCATACCCTTGCCTGCTTACAGCTCTCCTCACTATGGTAGTCACAGACTCCTTTATTCTTCTGGAACTGAAAGCCCACCCCCCAAATCCCTTCCTACCATAAATTGTTTTAATCATGGTGTTTTATCACAGCAACAGAAAAGTCACTAAGACAAATACTATTTAAGAGCTGACAAATACCCAGAAACCATTCATCTGGAAATCTGCTGGGTCTTGCATACATAGCCATCATGTTCAGTGCTCTGACACAAGATTGCTAGCTTCCCCTTTGTGGCTTGGGATTCAAATTTCCTTTCTCTAGTTCTCTAGTGCCTTACCAACTCTCCCGGTTCCTTAGCTATCACTGTGTGTGGCTCTATGACCCCAGGCACAAATTCTGTTTGGCCCTGCAAACTTGAAGTTACCTCCACCAGCCCCAGCCCTCTCCCCATCACCTCTCCACTGGCTTCAACACAGCATCCTCATGATTTGCTTCTTCTATACACACAGCTAACTGGGCATACCACTGAGTTTATTTACCCACTATTCAAAACTTGTCCTGAACGTCTGATAAAAACATGCAGCTGTACAAAACGCAAGTGTCTGCTGTTATAAAAAAAAAAATCACTATGTCATCTTTTCAGGTTAAAAGGAAGAAACTGATAAGCAAAGCTATAAACTGCACACTCCGCCCGTCTACTCTGGTACTCAACTTTCCCGCTGTAGAAGAGTAAACAAATGTTGGTGATGATTTGTTATGAAGGATGTTAGGAGATTCTATTTGTTCCTAAGTTCTCAGGTTATTCCGTGGCCTTTTAAAATAAAAACTGACGAAAAGGCAAAATGATGATGGTGACCATGTAGCAGGCAATAGCATCAGAAGGAAAACTAGGCCAGCTTGTGGCTGAAGTGTTACTCACGGGATTGGGTTTCCTTCCATACATCGGGTCCCAAAGCCTGGGTCTTTGGTTAGAGCATTCAGGAGTTCCTGGGTGCCTGTGTCCTCTGGAGCGTCATTACTGCAGGTACATGAGAGACATGCAGATCAGTAGTCCATCCAATGAAGCATTTGAAAGTAGGAAAAATTTTCTACAGAAAAATCTCTACTAAGCACTTCTCAGGGAACAGGCTTTTAAAACTAAAACAAATAAAACACAGAAGCCACCTGCAAGGAACTTCATACATATGACATCAGGGTAACATACGGTACCTCCAAGGAAGCATGTACAAAGAGGTTACATATGAATGTGTGTGTGTATACACACACACACACACACACACACACACACACACACACACGCACTTCATTACTGATCAGTATTTCAAAACTACTTTGAAAATTATCCATTTGACACAAACAGCCAGGGCCTTCCAAAAACAGAAAGGTAAAATTTACTGATTATTTGTATGAACAATTAGAAAGTCCAAGAAATAATGGGTCTATGTCACAAACCCATGCCATGATCTATAGCTATGGGCAATACTAGGTCATTAATTAGAAAGGGATCAAACACATTTTTAACCATAGAAAATGAAAGTGAGCTGGAGAAAAAGAGACTAATTCATTATTTATATATGATACATACATATCGTACACACACACACACACACACACACACACACACACACACACACACGCACACACACACACCCCAGAAAGAGACAGAGTGCCTTTTTAAACCCCTTTGAAACTTCCCTCTATACACAGACACTGTCCTCTACAGACCTACCAGTGCAGTAGAACTGAAGAAAACCCGTAGTAAACAAGGTCTAGAAAGTCCCTATCTTCTTGTTTTTTTCAATAGGCTCACTATGGAGGAGCAAGCATCCTCGTCTAAAGATGCACACTTAGCTAATACCCTAAACTTGAAGGATTTAGTGATTACTGAGCTAAAACACATTTGGTCACTCCTGACAACAACAGTCTAACACACAGGATGAAATACGCAACACAGCTCCGCCTGTTTTCTCAGGAATCATTTACTACGTTCTTTGCTGCGTTTGTGGCTCTGTAGGAGCCTGGACCATCATGAGAAAACCCATCCCACTGTGGAACTGTGGACTCTTGACTCCTCAGCTCTCGGTACAGCAAACACTGCGTGAACCCGTGTGTCTGTGTGAACCCGCCTCTGACCCGAGGCACAGAACACAAGCACGTACCTGACAAATGTATACTGCTCATTGTACATCCAGGGCTGGAGTTCCAGGCTGGGGTACTTGCCAAAGGGTGGCACGATCAGGCTGAACACCAGGGCAATGCAAACGAAGACAGCCGGCAGGACAATCTACAAACAGGCATTGGAGGGGGAGGGACCACAGGAAAACGGTTAGAAGTCTAGGGCCAAAACCCCTGAGAATCCAGCCAGCGCCCCCGACTAGCAACATAGGAATGAGGGGTACAGGCAAGGCCCATGGCTGAATTCTACCAATGTAATTTTGGCAGCGCTAGGTAAAGGAGTCTGAAAATGAATCCTTTTCCTCCCAAGGCATCTCCTGAAGCTGAAACAGCACAAAATTGAAGGCTATGGTCACTGAGTCAAGAGTCAGAGTGACTCAATGTTAAGCCCCACCCTTTGTGCCTCTAAAGACTGAGAAAAACCAGTCTGGGTCATAGACTCAGGTAGAAGGCTGAGAGACACAGCCCTGGACCAGGCTACAGAAGACCTGAATCCTGGTTCTGTCTGTACTACAGGGGGTCCCATGTGACATCTGTAAATCTGAGGACTGAGAACAAGGAACCAGCTCTATAGTAGTGCCCTCTCCTACCAGAAGTAGTGGCAGTCACTGTCTCTCCTATGTGCACCATGAAAAAGCATACTTCTTTAAATCCTTCCTTGAAATTCCCCAAACTTTATATATCCTTCTTCTGAAAACAACTTAAGATCCAACCAAAAGATCTTTGCATTCATTTCTGAGAAATTTACCCTTTAAAACTCCAGTGATTTAATGGTAACCCTGGCTGTGAGGGTAGCTCAGTAGTAGGGAACTTTTCTAGTATGTGCACATTCCTGGACTCCATCCCCAGTGCCGTAAGAAATCAAACGATAACTCTGGTTTTACTATTCCTGGGTTTCAATATAGAAAATTATCACTGAATGAATAATTCCACTGGAAAGTACTGTAGTGAGAATTAGCCTTTTTAATATCCTATTTTGTGGTTATTTATGGTGTTACTATCACCATCCACAAACGAGAGCTTTATGAATCAGAGAAAAGTCAGTCAGTGATCAATGGAAATCCGGGTCTGCAGTCTTCAAACCCATGCTCTAAATTAGTGCTGCCAAGGTGACCTGCAGGGAAAACTCTACGGACATGTTCTCTATAGTTCTTCATATTATAAGTGAAAACAAATGTATTCCACTCCAACTGATCAAGTCACCATGCAAACAAACCATGGCATGCAGGATCTGTGTGCCAGCTCTATTCTTAGCACTCTGGTATCCTTCACAGCAGTTAGCCATAATTAAAGAAAAAACACTGGATTTCTAATAGTAAGTGCACTGTCAAGTACATCTCAGCATAGCAGCTCTTGTGTTATGAGAGTCAAATTTGCCCAACCAGTTTTTCTAAAACTGTATCACCTTTTATGGTCTCCTCTAAATGACCCCCCAGATCAAACTCCATTATAAATAAATTCATTTTATTCTGCTAACAATCACATATCAGGCCTCATTTCCAGATGAAGAAATTGAAGCTCAAGGAAATCACTGGCTGGCAGATGAACAAATAGCAAGAAGCAGAACTAGTATGGACATAGAGTTAATCGGGTCCCACTATCTACACCTCGGCCACAGTCCTACCCCACCTTCACTGGTCCATGAAGGCAGACACCAGCACATCTCACCTGAGCAAAGAACCCCTTCCTGCTCCGTCTGGCTATCAGCAGCCTTTTCCACAAAAGGGCCACAAACTGTTGTTGGGTGAGTTTCCAGCCTTTCAGCTGGTAGGAGCCTTTGCCATCCATCCCACTGAGCAGGTCTGTCTCCCTGGATTCTGTGAGAGAAAATAAAGAGGGTCACCTACAATCTTACCTATATAGGACTGATCTTGGCAACTAGAATTTGCAGCTTTCAGTGTATCACCAAAGAAAAGGGTTTTCATGAAAAAGCCACATTTAAGAAGAAGTTCTAGCTCAAAGTTATAGTCCTCAACGAATATGTTCAGTCCTCATCTGAGGAGCACAGAAAAATGAAGGTGTCTTGAGGCAAGCAAAGATGTGCTCACAAATAACAGAGTGGCAAGCTCTTCCGATGGAACAGGTCATCATTTAATTCTTATATTCAATGAAGTGGTCATGTAGACTGACACACACTGTAATTAGTCTCCTATCTTTTATATGCTTGATAAAAAGTGGACAAATTGAAAACATCCAAGTCCTGACAATGAAACATGAAATAAGAACAAAAAGCCAGAACTATTTAGCCAGACAGGAGAACCAGGTTACTACCTGCTCCTAAAAATAGTTTATCCTTGTCTGAAACTAATGACTCCTGAGACACTTAGTCTACAAATTTGTTTCATTTCATCTCTATCTCAAACATATATGGACACAGTCATCCAAAGTATGTATGTTTAAGAACACAACCTCCCCCTCTGATTCCTTCAAAGTCAACTGTCCATTCAGTAATTTTCATTCAATGACTCAAACACCCAAGGTGTGCAAGAAACTGGAACCCTACAGAAATGACAAGGAGGAAATGGGCTCAGAGAATGGAGGCCATCTTCCCATACCCATCTATGAAAATGTTCTATTGCATGCAGTGATGATGGTGGGCTTCTTCAGGTTTGACCAGACATGCCACATTGAAAAGGGGCTATCTCAGTTTTTTTTTCCACTTTTCTTTGGATCCTGTTGGGATCTGTGATCCTAGCCAAGAGCCATCAAAGACATAGCCGAGAAACAGATAAAAGACAAATTCAAGTTCAAACAACAGAACAAAGATCTTGCCCGTTCGAACCTGGGTCTATGTCAGAGTCATTTGGATCAATAGCATCGTCTTCAGTAAACGGGCGCAGACAGCTCTGCTTGTCCCCGAAGGCCCGTCTGTTTCGTCTCGCTGGCAAAGTGCCATCTAGAGGGAAAAGGGAGGAATCCCACAGTTTGTTTGTGTAACACAACAAACCTTCCCACAGCAAACGCATATGCTGAGAACGAGACTGCACCAGACTGATGCAGAGGGAAGGGTGAAAACAGGGGAGAGACAGCTTCAACACCCCGCAGAAAGCCTACCCCGAGAGTGTGCAGCCCACTCAGCCGGGTTACCTGAGGTCTCTGCATCCACCCCACTCTCTTCAGCCACTTTGAGGAATATCTGAAAAATCAGAGCAGAAGACAATGTGAGCACCTACTTCATGAAAGAACTTATCACTTCAGATCACATTAAGGAATCCCACATCAGGCCCTTAAGACAAAGAAGGTGGAGGTCACATTTATCAACAACAATTTTATCAGAGCCACTTCTGAGAGAAGCTGTCCAGGGCAGAAAACATGCCTTCAGGTGTGATAGCTCTCGATGCAGACAATTCTTCCCAAAATCAAACAACATTACATGACAGAAGTTTGTTCTGAACCTATAGAGAATGAGGCACGTCACTTTTATCAGGTCTGTGGTTCCAGACCTCTGAGCAGGACCACATTGTGATGACTTATCCAAGACATGATGGCCAAAAGGGAATGGGTTCCTTTTCCTACAGAAATAAACACTAGAGCAGAGGAAATGAATGAGGTCATTGATTTCCAAAACCTGTCTACAGACCATTCTGCAGGAAGCATGCAACAGAAGTACAAAGTCATGCGTGTCTCCAGAAATCCTGATTCAAAGGCACAGACAGGAGCTTTTGAAACTTCACTGTCAGCATAGATGAGTTTGCTGCACAATCACCCCAGGTGCCAGCCAAGCTGGACAATGTTCACACCCCTTCCAGGCCTCGAGGCTTGTGACCTCACATCTCTAAAGAGAAGCATTGCTAGATAGCAAAGGTCATCTGAGCTATGAAGCTCCAAACCCCTGATTCGTAATCCCAGATCAATGTCCTTCACTATTAATTCTCATCCTGCTATGATCATGAAATGAGCTTTCAATGTTTAAAACCAAACACCACCAGTGGTCTGACATTGGTTTGTTGACCACATACCAGGCATGCCCACACCCAGAAAGTCTGCTAATGCAAATGGATCCCATGGGCTTTTTTTTTCCCCAGAGAGAGAATATGAAGTTGGATGGGTAGAGAGGTAGGGAGGGGGTCTAGAAGGAATTGGAAAGGTAGAATTAATATGTCTAAAATATATTATATTCTCAAGGAGTAAGTAAAAACTTCATTTAAAAAAATAAAGTACAAACAATAAAATAAAAGAGGCCATGAATTTGAAGGAGAGCAGAGAGAAATATAGGGGAAGATTTGGAGGGAGGAAAAGGAAGGG
The DNA here is from genome assembly GCF_049852395.1 of Peromyscus maniculatus bairdii. Lineage (NCBI taxonomy): Eukaryota > Metazoa > Chordata > Mammalia > Rodentia > Cricetidae > Peromyscus > Peromyscus maniculatus. Next base: position 76,928,833 of record NC_134853.1, read on the forward strand.
AGAAACACTGTAAGTAAATTACAATCTCAAAAATTAAAAAAAAAATCATCAAGTTCAGCACCTGGCTCCAGTGGACTGTCCATAAATATTAGTCATTTACTATATATGAGTGTTGACACTAGGCCACAACACTATTCACACCAGGCAGCAATCCTAATACCTCTATACTCTGCTATCTCCCACTATACTCTGAAATATTTCACTGGGGCTAGCATTACCCAAATGTCAGTGACTTAAAATCTTGGTAATCAACGCTATAGCAATCTCATTCCCACATAGGCTGCCTCTCTGGCCTTGGGATTGTTGGGTCTTTGTACACTGACAGCCATGGAGCTTACTTCTTCTAGGGTGGTCTCTGAGATGCCGTAACTGGAGATGCCCAAGTCTGAGAGCCGATCATCAATCTCGTGGAAGAGTTCCACGAAAGCTCCCTCCTTAGCAGCTTCATACGGCAGCACGTAAGTCAGTTCATGGCCAATGTCTTCCACCAGCCGGGCTTCAGATACATGCTTCCTGATGAGGTTGGAGATGGCAGAGACATCTGCGGGGACCAGAGTGTGAAGGTGCTCAGTCATCTCAGATACTCCACAGCAAGAGCTGGCAGTCCATCATACCGTCTCTCTTTGCCAAAGCACTACTTACACACCGTCTGTCCTAAGATACCAAAACCTACTGGCCTTTTCATCTCTGGCCTGAAAACTCCAAAAGAGCAAAGACTGCCTCTAAAAGACTACCCTTATGTCATCAAAGCTAGCTGCACTTGTAGGTTCTAGGTATATGATGGGTAGATGATTTGCTAAGACTGAAACCTTGTGTCTAATGTGTATGTACCAGAACTCTTTGATGGGAGAGGAGCTTGGAAACCTTAAAGTGCTCAGCCCTTCTGTAAACTTTGAGATAATGCTATTCTTCATTTACCTCCAAAGATGGATTATCAGTTTGTGGGAGCAGAAATCTTCCTGCATAAAGCCAGCTGTTGGGGCTGGGTAGAGACAGCCAGCTCGACATTTTTATTCCATATGCCACTGGCGATACTGGCTTCTCCTAGGCACTGCTCAAAGGAAATTAAAATACTACTCCTCATCTCCTAGGCTCTCATTCTTGTATGCTGAATTCAACTCCCTTCCTGCTGGCTTGGCCCTCCAACATCACATCCAGGAGCCACTCCCCCCAAGGCATTCCCCAGACTCCCAGTCACATCTGTCCTCTGGGATACTGCCCTTCCAGCCCCAAGACCAAACCCCATGCTCCCCAGCAAGCGTTAGGCCAAGCCACCACCAAGCTGCATTCACTCCCTCGGCCACCCGGACCAGCCCAGCCCAGCAGCAAACCTTGAGTCAGCGCCACCAGCCTCTGCACCTCTCCTCCTCTGCCTCCACTCTGCCCAGCTGCGGGGAGCTCAGGCACCACCTGAATAAGAAACCCCAGAGTCCTTACCGATGGTCAGCGTGTCACTTTCATGGTCGCTGCCCAGGCCAGCATCAGAACTGCTCTGAGAAACACTGTCCTCCTGATGGCAAAGAAGGAGGTGAGAACGGGTCAGGGCTCGAGCCGGGTATAGACACCACCACCTTTGATGGAGAGGGCATCCAGGAAGTTCTACTGAATATATATAAAGCCAGAGCAGAAAGCTTGTTCTGGGAAGTATGCAGCTGGCACCCATGGCTTCAGAGGCCACTGCACCCCCGTGTGTGTGTGTGTGTGTGTGTGTGTGTGTGTGTGTGTGTGTGTGTGTGTGTGTGTGTGTGTGTGTTTTCTATGTGGATGGCCTCACTGCCTGGGGTGAGAGAGGTCAGCAAAGTGAGTGACTGTCAACAGAACTGTGGCCTGAGATCAATGCTGCCTTGGGACATTTGCCAACAAGTCCCAGCATGGGATTGACCTCACTGCTTTTCTAGTTTAATGCTTTCCAGATGGTAATATGCACTCAGTTACTCCGGTACCTTATTAACATGCAGATATGGATTCAGTGGGTCTGAACTGGGCCCAAGTCACCACGTTTCCAACAAATTCCCAATTGGGCCTGATGTTGCCAGTCCTCAGACCACACTTGAATAAGGAGGCTCCAGTTAGAAGGGAATAAGTAGACAGGAGTTCAAAGCTGGGGGCAGGGGGCAGGTAGGTGGTATGGTTTGACCACACAAATAAATGTCAGACATGTAAAAGACAAGCAAACAGAGATCCAGGGTTCTGGTCCCAGTGGTGATGTACTTGATGGGAGACCTTGAATACACTACAAATCCCTACAATCCTCACTTCCTTCATCTGAGACTATAAACATAATACCGTCTTCCCTGGGTCGTATTACACTTTGAGATGAAAAAATGTAAAAAATATTATAAACAGAACAAAAATGGTCTATCACCATTACTTTCTTTTAAACCCACAGGTAGTACACGGGGTAAAGCCGCATATAATAAATATTTGATGTTTCACGGTTTCAAAGTGAAGGTCGATGAGATTTAAAGGCAGTAAGCAGGAATGGCGAGGATTTTGTGGCTAAGGCTCTTCTTCCCTCTTGCCAAGTCTCTTTTCTTGGATAGAATAAAGCCCTCAAAGGACTTTCTCCATCACTCAGGGCCCTTTAGAAGGGAAATAAAATGGGCTGGAATGGAACTAGCATGGTTGGAACAGAGGTCTCTTAGGCCTTCCACACAGAGGCTGTGATGAACTACAACAGGCCCTCAAAGCAAGGGGAATGTCGCCCCATCTTCACAACCCGGGGCGTGGGTGTACAAGCCATCTAAGCCAACAAGCCCTGGCTGCCTAGTCCCCACAACCAGCCCAGCCCCAAGACTGCTGCTCACCTTCTTCAGACATGACACAGTGCTGCTGCTGTTTCTGCAGGAACTGAGAGACGATTCCACGTCTTTCTTGACCAAGGTCAGGTAGTAACCGGTTCCCAGCTGGTTTTTCAGAAACAGGGAGGAGCCCACACAGCACAGCTTCCCGTGGGAAATGATGGCAATTCGGTCCCCCAGGATGTCTGCTTCATCCATGTGGTGTGTAGACAGAATAATGGTGCGGCCTGCCAGGCACAAACACAAGCAGATGTGACAGTGGGACCTGTCAATTCTCATTGACCAGAGTGGCAGGGACAACAGAGATGTCACATATGAGAAAGACCAGGGGAAGTCTTTAACCTCCATAGACATGACTCCAGGATGGCAAATCTTGGGGGACAGCTGTTGCATTGTTACAGAAAGGAGGGCAGTATTTATCTGGTAACCTGCTCCAGGGAGTGGGCTAAGAGGTTTATAGGCATTCCCAATAGTCAGGGCCAAAATGAACAACAACCCAGCCTCTATACTCATAATCTGAGACTACAGTGCCACGTAACTCTGCCCTTTCTGCTTTTCTAAATAATAAACATAAGCTTTAAGTATCTTGCAAATCAGGCCTCCTCCCTCACACAGGAGAGGCACTGAGTATGAAGGCTCCACACTTTTCTTGAGCAGCAATTCTGTTACCCTAACAAAAAACAGCCACAATTCTCAAGAGCCATCCTCTACCCCAGGTCATAACTTGAAATAAGTAACAACATGTACCTTGTCGATATTTCAGCAGGAGCTCCCATATTCCCCTGCGAGAGTAAGGGTCCACACCTGCTGTGGGCTCATCCAGAATGACGACCTTGGATCCACCCACAAAAGCCAAGGCCACAGACAGCTTCCTCTGCATCCCACCTACAGGACAGAGCAATGAACAACTTCAAATGGTGAGTGGAGGTGGAAGTGGTGAGAGATGACTGGAGGTGCCCCCTGGAGACAGAGGGGGACAGGCCTCTGTGACCAACCACCCAGTCTCGGACTCTGGGGTGTTTTTCTGGAGGAGGAACGAACGGAAGATGGAGAAGGCCGGTCCTGGGACTCACCTGAGAGCTGGCTTGTTTTGCTTTTCAGTTTGCTGGGGGGTAGGCCAACATCCAGGGCCATCTGTTCCATCTCTGCTTTCACATGCTTCTCCGAGAGCCCCTTCAGGCGGGCGTAGAACCAAATGTGTTCTTCGACTGTCAGCCTAGGGGGGGAGAGAGGGGCAGGTCAGTTCTGGGCTCTGCAGGATGGATGCACCTGGACTCATTTTTCTTCTCTTCCGCATCGTTCTTGCCTTTGAAAAATAATCCGTTTCTAAAAAAGGTAACCAGAAGGAAGAATTTAGGGTACTCAAATAATGAGCCACAATAGGAGCTTCTTGGGATATGAAAGCTGAAATATAATGGATCGTTTCCCTGCAGGCCTGGTCACAGGGCTTCAGACAGTTAAAACTTTAAATTCCAGGTTTTCAGATAGTTCTCACATCACTGTTCTATTCACCAAGTTGGCTCAGCATTCACTCAGAGTCAATGAACCTCAATGGGTCTCAAGCCCTAAGTCTAAGGATAGGGAGGCCCAGAAGCCCAAGTTACTGAATTTAGATAAGAGAACACTAAGACAACTTCACCTCCTTTTTACCCTGAAATCAAAAAGCAACTTGGTCACCGTGGCCCAGGAGAGATAAGACCCACCACCCTGCACCCAAAGAAGGGGAATTCTTTAGTACCACTATACTCAGAACACCATGACTCCCAGGTCACAAACGGGGCAGGGGAGGCACTGGCTCCTCTCTGTATGCTTCTGCTACTCACATGTCAAACAACACGTTATGCTGAGGACAGACTCCCAGGTTCTGCCGGATGGAGCTCATTTCGGAGCGAATGTCCTTCCCCAGGATGTAGGCAGTGCCGGAAGTTGGGGGGAACAACCCAGTGAGTATCGACCTGAGGAGAAGAGTAACAAATTCAAGAATCAGGCAGACCCAGCATCACCTCTCAGTGCTGCAGAGCCAGGGCAGGGAGAGCAGATCATACCGTGGACACTCTATTCCTTCCGATTGGAATCTAGTAGATGCCCAGAGACTGAAAAGGCCATTTGCTTTAGTGAACAGCTGAGCACAAGCCTGTATCTTAGAAATGGAAGTTCTGGTAAGAGCACCTGAAAAACTATCCTCCTAATTTATAACAGGATGTGCTCTTTAGAACATATTTTATATGCTTAACATCTTGTACATGAAAAATCAAGAACATACTATTAAAAGATAGAAATGTTTGTGTTTCGTGGTAGAATTTCTAAGTGTCTTCGTCATGATCATAAAGTACTGGTTTTATGTTGAATAACAGTGAAAATTGGTCACCCCCAAAGATCAAACTCTGGAATGGGGTGGGGGGTAGTGGGCACACTATAAACTATAATTAACTGGTATTCTCTAGCACTTTCTTGGTCCTCACAGGTCCCAAAGAAAGGAGAAGGAGAAAGCTACCCTTCTCTCATCTGCTTAGAGATAGACTTCCTGGAAATATCCTTCTTTCTCTAACCTGTTTGATCTTTATTTCCTTCCAGTCTCTTGCTTCGCAGCTCTAAACCAACTCACTCAGAAACAGACCACCTCAAACTCTAAGAAAGTCAAGGAATTCTGAGCAATGCATGGGAAAGGTCATCAAAAGGTCCCTGCCTGTTTTAGGCTACAAGAAAAACACCTAGAAAAATCTACACCTCAGAAAGCATGCTTATGATTAGGTGAGACATTTCCTCCCATCATGCTCCACTCTTAGCCCAGTGACCAATTCAATTTCCTTAGTTCTGCATTTCTAAGCAGGGGTTTCCCGTGGCAGATCTTGTGGGAGCCACACCCTCTTCTTACATGGTGGTGGTTTTCCCTGCTCCATTGTGACCCAGGAAGGAGGTGATCTGGCCCTCATAAAAATTTAGCGCCAAGCCATCCACAGCCACCTTCATGCCATCTCGGTAAACCTTCACCAGGTTCTGAATGGACACACCCAGCCTCAGGTGAGTGGGTTCTTCTTCCATGCAGACTGTGACAAAAGAAAAGAGACAGAGGTGACCCGACAGGAAATACTGACCTGACCAGCAGAGTGTATAAATACGAAAGTTATGTGCTTAGATCTTGAGAGCTAGCCTCTTTCCATGATCAACCTTTAATGTTGCAGACAAACAGAAGAAAAGTAATTTAAGCCCTTTGGGACATGTGTGCTGATATCAGGGATGTGCTTATAATGGAACACTAGTCTGTTCATGAAAAAGTGCTGCACAAACAATTACAATACAAGATGCCAACTGTCATTTAAAAAACATATCTAAAGGTGTCATGAATGCTCCTACCAGACTCAGCAAGGAAAAGCAATAAACTATAAAAATACATCACAATTTGAATGGATCTCAAAAGAATTATACTGTGGAAAAGATCTACTATCAAAAAAAATTGCCTATTATCCAGTTCCATTTCCAAAATATTCAGAAAATAACAAAATTGCAAGAATTACGAACAGATGAGTGACGAGATAATACATGATACATGATAAAATTTCCCAGATCAAACAAAATGAGTGTGGAATAAGGAATCTAATGGTCTGTGAACTGTACCAATGCCAGTTTTAAACTATACTTCAGTTTTAGGTTTGGGAACTACACTTTAGTTATGCATGGTGTTACTAGGTTGGGGGAATCCATGATGAGTAAGTACAAAGGAGCCTCCTCATACACTTGTCAGGCAGCTCCTTGTGAATCTGTTACTCTAAACCAAGCAGAGTCCTTTGTGTGATTGGGTGGTTGTTCAGGGGAGGGAGCAACTGACTGCTGAGAATCAACACAGGCAGCTCTGGGAAGCAGATGCTGAGCCAGGCTGAGGAGCAAGAAAGGAAGAGTCTGGAAGGCAGGCAAGTGGGAGAAAAGGCAGCACTGGAGGAGGAAACACTGGAGACAAAGGTCTGGATGTGTGGACGGACATAACATAGTCCAGCCCACACAGTGAGAGGTACTGAGGGAGAAGAATGGGAAAGTAGCAGGACAGTGCATGTGGGCGTCACACTAAGGACACCATACTTCTTTAACCTTTGGAGAGCCAAAGAAGGGCACAAAAGAGAGACCTACTGACAGCACAGGAAGGGAGCGGGTCTACTGACAGTGTGAAGGAAGCAGGTCTACTGACAGTGTGAAGGAAGCAGGTCTACTGACAGTGTGAAGGGAGCGGGTCTACAGACAGACAGTGTAGAAGGAAGCGGGTCTACTGACAGACAGTGTAGAAGGAAGCAGGTCTACTGACAGTGTGAAGGGAGCGGGTCTACTGACAGTGTAAAGGGAGCGGGTCTACTGATGGTGTGAAGGAAGCGGGTCTACTGATGGTGTGAAGGGAGCGGGTCTACTGATGGTGTGAAGGAAGCGGGTCTACTGACAGTGTGAAGGGAGCGGGTCTACTGACAGTGTGAAGGAAGCGGGTCTACTGACAGTGTGAAGGAAGCGGGTCTACTGACAGTGTGAAGGGAGCGGGTCTACTGACAGTGTGAAGGAAGCGGGTCTACTGACAGTGTGAAGGAAGCGGGTGTGAAGGAAGCGGGTCTACTGACAGACAGTGTAGAAGGAAGCGGGTCTACTGACAGTGTGAAGGAAGCGGGTCTACTGACAGTGTGAAGGGAGCGGGTCTACTGACAGTGTGAAGGAAGCGGGTCTACTGACAGTGTGAAGGAAGCGGGTGTGAAGGAAGCGGGTCTACTGACAGACAGTGTAGAAGGAAGCGGGTCTACTGACAGTGTGAAGGAAGTGGGTCTACTGACAGTGTGAAGGAAGTGGGTCTACTGACAGTGTGAAGGAGGCGGGTCTACTGACAGTGTGAAGGAGGCGGGTCTACTGACAGTGTGAAGGAGGCGGGTCTACTGACAGTGTGAAGGGAGCGGGTCTACTCACAGTGTGAAGGAAGAGGGTCTACTGACAGTGTGAAGGAAGCGGGTGTGAAGGAAGCGGGTCTACTGACAGTGTGAAGGGAGCGGGTCTACTGACAGTGTGAAGGAAGCGGGTCTACAGACAGTGTGAAGGGAGCGGGTCTACTGACAGTGTGAAGGAAGCGGGTCTACTGACAGTGTGAAGGGAGCAGGTCTACTGACAGCATAGGAAGGAAGCGGGTCTACTGACAGTGTGAAGGGAGCAGGTCTACTGAGAGCATAGGAAGGAAGCGGGTCTACTGACAGTGTGAAGGGAGCGGGTCTACTGACAGTGTAGAAGGAAGCGGGTCTACTGACAGACAGTGTGAAGGAAGCGGGTCTACTGACAGTGTGAAGGGAGCAGGTCTACTGACAGTGTGAAGGAAGCGGGTCTACTGACAGACAGTGTAGAAGGAAGCAGGTCTACTGACAGTGTGAAGGAAGCGGGTCTACTGACAGTGTGAAGGAAGTGGGTCTACTGACAGTGTGAAGGAAGCGGGTCTACTGACAGACAGTGTGAAGGAAGCGGGTCTACTGACAGTGTGAAGGGAACAGGTCTACTGACAGACAGTGTGAAGGAAGCGGGTCTACTGACAGTGTGAAGGGAGCGGGTCTACTGACAGTGTGAAGGAAGCGGGTCTACTGACAGTGTGAAGGGAGCGGGTCTACTGACAGTGTGAAGGAAGCCGGTCTACTGACAGCATAGGAAGGAAGCGGGTCTACTGACAGTGTGAAGGGAGCGGGTCTACAGACAGTGTGAAGGAAGCGGGTCTACTGACAGTGTGAAGGGAGCGGGTCTACTGACAGTGTGAAGGGAGCAGGTCTACTGACAGCATAGGAAGGAAGCGGGTCTACTGACAGTGTGAAGGGAGCGGGTCTACAGACAGTGTGAAGGAAGCGGGTCTACTGACAGTGTGAAGGGAGCGGGTCTACTGACAGTGTGAAGGGAGCAGGTCTACTGACAGTGTGAAGGGAGCAGGTCTACTGACAGTGTGAAGGGAGCGGGTCTACTGACTGACAGTGTAGAAGGGAGCGGGTCTACTGACAGCATAGGAAGGGAGCGGGTCTACACTGACAGACAGTGTAGAAGGAAGCCACACTGAGCACAAAGACACAAACACAAAACCTGAAAAGAACTGAGGCAGCTTTACCTGTAGTCAGGAACTAGGAGAGGATTAGGGCCCTGGGTAAGGAAGGGTGAGAAGTTATAAAGCTCAGCCTATAGCAGCCACCCAGCGGCCACCTACAGAATCCCTGGCAGAGACCACGACAGCAAGGCAGGCGGAAAGATTGGTCCACAATCATGGCTAACTACTTATTCCTCCTGGCTTCATAGACTAGCACAACTGTCCAAGAATGGGGAGATAAGGGTATACTGAATATACCATACTTTCCTCGATGTGGTGGAGACGAAGGAGGGGTTCCTCAGGAGCCCTACAGGATTCCCACTAAGTCAGTGCACGGGACAGCAACGGCATGGTATATTTGGAAAGGAGGTATTGCATGGGATTTTTCTGCCTCTACTGTGGATTTAGAGTATTTTTCAATGTGAGAGGGATGCCCTTCCCTGGAAGGGACAGTAGCATCAAGTACAGGAGAGTGCATGTCAGCAGTACTTACTTTCTGATACTCCTTTCTGGCTGGAACCAAGGTGGCTCTTCTCATCACTTTCCTCACCAAACCAGTAGGACTTGGTACAAGGAAAATACCAGGGCCTGGGAATCCCATACTGTCCTGAAAGCAAAGCACAGGCATGATCCAAGCTAATGCCATCTCAGCATTTCTGGCATTTTCTAGCCACACCCTCTTTCTCCTTGACATGATCTTTAGGGGAAAGAATAGACCGGAACTGAGATGGAGGTGGACCACTAACTTTTGCCCAAACCTGCGATGTAGATCATGTACTCTAAACATCTCCACAGCTTCCCAACAACCCCAGATGGCAACACCATCCTCACTTTAGAGATGAGCAAAGTGAAGGACACAGAGTCTACCCAAGGTCACTTACCCAGTAATTACCGACTTAGAATTTGAATCTCAATCTCTATGATGCAAACTGTATATTCAGTGGAGGAAGCTCAGGTTAAAAAGAACATTGCATATAGGCTTCCTCTACTTACTGGCTTCCTCAGAGGGGAGTCAGAGTGAACAAGAGCCTAAGTTCACCTCCTAAAATCTGATCTTGTATGTAAATGTATCAAAGAGGGTTACTGTTACACTTGGCAAAGAAGGCTAAGGGAAGCATCAAAATTAATTGTTACTGAATACTAATTTGACTAAACCATGGTAAGTGCTGAGATCCAATATAGTATATTATTCATAACCTGTAATTAAGAACCAGAAGCTCTCACAGGGCTTCCATCTCTGGGGACATAGAACTCCAGAACCCAGTCAGCACTGAGAGGAATCTACTGGGCTCTGACCCGGTGTGGTCCAACTGGGGTCATCCCCAAGCACCAACACTTAACGGTCATGTGACCTCAGATAAGTCACTTAAATTCCCAGTTAGATCTCTCATTTGGAAGCTGTTTACCATGGCAAACACCCCACGGCGATCTTCCGAATCAGAGGATGTAAAGTGCTTTGCATGGTACCTGGCACCCTGGGCTCAAGCAGGGGTGACATGGCGGTAGGAAGAGGTGTGCTTTCAGCACAAGTGACTTTCCCTGTACTATTTGTCTTTCACAGGTTTAAAGCCCAAGCCATTTCCTGGGGAGCCCCCTCATCCTTCAGCAATTGCAACACAAAGAAAAGAAAGGTCTAGAGACAGAAAGGGTCTTCCTATATCAGTTAGCCAAGGCAGTCTGGAAGCTTGGGGTACCTGGAAAGACGGCTTCGATGTACCATGTCATCACTCCATAGAGGAAAGTGTCAAACAGCATCATGGACACTGCGGTGGTGAGATTAAAGCCGTCTTCCTCCACCGGGCTCTCAAAGAGATTGTCCCACTGTACCCCGATGCCTTGCTCCTCAAAAAGGGCAAAGTATTCACAGCCAAATCCAAAAGCCACGGGAGACAGAAGGCTCTGAGAGAAGAAAGAGGCAAAAGTAATGGGTCTCTGTCCTTTTGCTCTCATTTATCTCTTCTAATGTAAATTCCACCTTGAGAAATTTGAATTTGCAAATTACATCAATCATAAGGCATGTAAGCGGTCTCCTAGAGTCCCTTTGAAGAAGCGGACTCTCTTGCAGCATATAAAATGATTTCATTTGCAAGCACTCATTATGCACACACATTTCAGAAATGCATGCATGAGAGCAGGTGAGACTTTTAGAACTGTATGCTTCCCAAGATATTCCAAGACTCAACAATCCTGTCCCCCATTCAGCCTCATACTGACATTCATCAAAGAACTTTTTCACTGATCAGTCATTGAATATTCAGGATCAGAGGAGCCACTTTAAGGCTTGACATCTATGAGACTCAGCCAGAGGTACTTGCAGTATGCTGAGAGCCTATTAATATCTTATCAGTGACCCAGGGGGGCAGCTAGTGAGTGGCTCTCACTGGTATTCTCACATGCTCAAAGACCACACCTACACTGCACAAAGTGAGAAAAAAATGTCCTGAGCAGGTATCTGTGGGAGGGTAAGTCATGTTCTGTCTTGTTCAGTTCAGAAATTATTACCCAAGTCCAAGTACCAAAAGGATATAAGAAAGACAAGCAAGGGTCATGAATGAACCACTTGTAGCCTCAAGCTATCCATGGCCATGATTTTGCTGTGAGCTTATTATGGCCAAAGAGCTAGTGCAGACATGGTATCTGTTGCCTACACTAGATGCATTCCCTAATGTTATTTATATCCAACCAGTTCAAGGTACAATCTGATCTCTGACAAAAATCAAATCCAACCAGTGATCATTATAAGGGCAAAGGAGAAACAATTTAGTAAGAGAGGAGTACAGAGTGAACATCCAACTCCAGAGTTCAGGGGTCAGTGGTGAGGGGTCAGGACTACAACCCTCACAGAATTACTCACAGCAAAGATCTTAATGGAGAAGCCCACATAGTCCTGCCAGGCTACGCACAGGACGTAGGGCAGGTACAGTGTGAAGTAGATGATGCCTCCACAGGCTGCGGCCAGGTTGGCCCGGGAGAAGAGCGTGCTAATGAGGAAGCACTGTAGGATGGTCACCACGGCAAACACAGACAGGAAGACAAACACCACGCTGGGGTCACTGTAGGGCAGCAGGTTTCCTAGCTGGAGAGGAAGAGTCTGGATGAATGTGGAGCCTCGGCAAGCCCAGTCACTCGTTCATGTGATCATAATGCTGGTTTTTACTCCTAACTCTTTCAGAGATAATGTAGGGGAACCATGCTGCTCAATTTTCTGATGCGGAAATCCAAACCCAGGAGAAATAACTTATTCGAGATTACACATGAAAAAAAAATCACAGCAGAATAATAGTAAGTGCAAAGTCTAGGACCTTCTACTTGATCTCAGTTAATAATTTTGCTCTGTTTCTCACCTGGCTTCTCCCTGTCTAAGGACAACTACTGCCTCTAAGAAAAAGTTGTATAAGACAACAGCCCATGCATCCTTTCTCTCCAAAAACATAGAAAAAGGCCAGATAACCTTAACCTTTCCCTGTTAGCTACAAAGTCTTCATTCACGCACTCATCTAAATACTCGTGAATATTCTGAGTCCTGAGTTCACCTGGAGGGACTGCAGACAGTGAAGCAGGCCCTGTGAATACGAAGTTATCTTAACCAGCTCCCACACACTGGCCGGAGGACCCATACCCTTGTCACAAGGCTTAGGTCACTGCCCTCATATACCAGAGCGTGAGAAAAAGGGTTGTTCCAGAACTGCATGCAAATGCATCTTGGTTCTGTCATCCTGGGGTGCTTTAGTGATGCTCTGGCCTGCCTTGAGCACTCAATGGGTCACCATAGGTAGGATACACTGAGGCAGTCCACAGCACATACTCTACACAGTACTTGGCATCCACGAGTGCTCAAGAGTAGTAAAATATAGTAGCTAGTGTTGAGATGAATGCTACATCCTTTGACTTTGTTCTCTGTCTCTCTCCTAGAAAACACTAACTTTTATAAGAGGCATCTTTATATGAAATAACTGTTGAGGCAAGAGAACTGAAGAGTAGATTCGTGTATGAGACAAAAACTTCACTGCCCAGACTCCACTTTAAGGGAGGGCTTACCTGGCTATAGGTAAAAGACATCCAGATGTTAGCATCTCTGTTGTCATAGCCAGGAGAGCTACCAGGCCCTGAAACACCCCTTTCCCTGGTGAGACCCCATCCAACGATTGACAAAATGGGAAGGAGGGTATAAGAATTTGGACTTCTCAGCTCAATGTGGGAAACTCTTGGACAAGCTGTATACTCTCCAGAGCACTCCACTGGGTTGCTTAATCATGTTTCCCTCCTCTCTCTGCATGACCCAGCATGTGCTCCATCCCTCCAGATAGTGATCCCTACTGTATCCATACATCAAAGTCTGCCTCAGCCTCTTCCTCCAGATATCCAAACCTGTACTATCATATAACTTTGGACTACTGCTTTTACAAACTTGGAAATAATCTCCACCCAATACTCCTAAGGATCAAACCTTAAGTACACAGTGGGGTACAGGTAAATGTGTGCTTTTCTGGAAGGAGTGGGGCCAGCTTACCTTCAAGATGACAACCAGCAGGCCAGCACTCACGAGCAGAGGGATGAGGCTGCTGATGAACCAGCTAAACCAGAGAATGCCATTGTCCAGACCCATGATCCGCATGGTCTCCTTCAAGCGCGCCTCCTTCTCATACACAATGCCCTTGATGATCACAGCCACAGAGTAAATCCAGGCCAAGGTCATGAAGAGAGGCATGGACCGGCTCATTACCCTCAGGAAACTGGAGGCACAGATAAGAGCATGGGAAAAAATGAAAGAGGCATGTGTCAGCCAGGCTAAGATCCAAGGCCTTGCATGTTGGAGGAAAAACTACATTTGGGTCACCTAGGGAAGGCCCACTGGACTCTCAAATGACCAAATGTTTCATTAGCAGTAGACAGAGATGAGATCCTTGGCTGACAGAGTATAGCCATCCAAAATTTCTTTAGGGGATCACTTTAATAACTAGGAATTGGGGGTAATATTAAAATAAAACGAAAGTTACTTTACTAAGAACTAAATACGAAGGGTGGGGGCAGAGTCCCATTTGGTCTCTCACGAAGGTCAGTGTCTCTAAGACCATCTCCTATTGACTGGCTTTCACTCTCACACTGCGCAGGAACACGCATGTACACCTGCACTCCACACGGAACTGCTTATTTAACAAAGACGTTGGCTTGTTGGTACACTCACATGTCATCGACATAACAGGGGTAGGGCATCTGTTGCACATAGACGCCCGTTTTCTTCTCGGTTCCCGTCAGCACTCTGATGATCGCCTGCTCCACCACATCCTGCAAGTAGGCAAAGCCCCCCCAGACGTAGCGCATATCCTCAAAGGGGTCAGCCCGGGGACCGGGGTCCCAGTACCTAAAACCAAACAACATGTGATCAAACATTCCTACAAGCACACTGGAAATTACCCACAGTTCCCCACTTTCCCTTGGCTACTCTTCCGATTTCTCTATTTCTCAGCTGACAAGTACACAGATTCTTGAATAGGAATAATCACAGTGAAAACACTCCTTAGGGGTCTATTTTTCTTTCCCTTTTATTGGTGACCTAACATTGCACCAGATGGGCATACTAAAATTTCCTCAACCTTACTCCCTTTTATTGGTTGTCTGCCTCTTTTCATAAAAATGTGTCTGGCTAGTGTGGAGACCCCCTAAAGGCTTTCTCCTGACTTTTAAGTCCTTTGAGTTAATCTTTTGAATAGGAATGCTGAAAGAGAAAGACTAAAATTTTATGGCCTTTGATTAACAGTCCCCAGCAATGAAGTTTTAGCAAAGTCATGCTGCTGCTGATTTGGTGTTGAAATTCCTTCCAAATTGCTAATAGAGTGCAGTCATAAAAGTCATCCAAATTATGTTCTTGACCTTGGTAAGATTGGGCTTGTGTGATGGCATCCAGCTTACCCATCCTTGATCTTATTGGTCCTCTCCACGTTGTCAATGTCCATTCGGATCTTGTACTTAACGTGATGGGGCAGTTCCACACTGCCAGGAGTGATTCCTGTGAACACGATACCAGCCCAGAACTTCCTCTCATCCAGCAGCTCCATGGACTTGTTGATGAGGCGGACTTCTGTTGGAACGGGCTCCAGCTTGTTCAGGTTGACACACTGACAGAAAGAAG
The DNA here is from genome assembly GCF_049852395.1 of Peromyscus maniculatus bairdii. Lineage (NCBI taxonomy): Eukaryota > Metazoa > Chordata > Mammalia > Rodentia > Cricetidae > Peromyscus > Peromyscus maniculatus. Next base: position 76,943,837 of record NC_134853.1, read on the forward strand.
GACAGTCTCATTATGACACTGGTGGCCATGAAGACAAGTGGTGGCCAGATCTCAGACTCCTTTGAGAGGCAGGAACTGGCTGCCCGAACTTCTCAATCTCCACCACCTAGTCCTCTCTAAAGTAGTTTTCCAGGTTTCAACCAAGCTTAGAACTGAGATTTATGTGAAATACTGAGCATTACCTCTGTTGTTTTGTGTGAGGAGAAATAATCCTATTTTATTCTATTCTGTTTTCTTAGCAATGCTGAGTCACGGCAACTAACCAATTAAATCGATAAGGAAAAATTCTAGTCAGCCTTTTTCCTTTCCATCATTTTTAGGATTAAAGTTTTAAAGCTTTATCTGTCCCAAATTAGATTAGATAAGTTTCATAAAGAATGCCCTCATAAGACAGCAATTTATTACTATTAGAATCTAGAATATCGAAACATGGAAAAACCTAGAAGATAATGGATAGAACATGGAGTCTATTTGAAGTAAAGCTGGAAGTAAGTTTATTTTCTCATGAAGCCGTTCATCTAGCGTTTATCTTGTCTACCAGGCCTGCAGGATATAGCTGTCTGTGACACCACACATTCATTCTAAGTCCTCCTTCTGCTTTTAACTTTATTTTAACATCTCAAAGGAAAACGCTCTTAGTCTTTGCTAAAGGATGTGCACAGCAGGCCCTCACCTCCATGAAGCGAGATATCGTCCGGATTGCCTGGCTGGTTTCATTGAAAGCTTCTCTCCACGTATACACAGAGCCATTTGGGGACTGACCATTCTCTGGGTTCTTGGCCAGAAATGCCATGATGTCTTGGGCGGTCCAATCTAATCCATCCAACTTCTGTTCCCAAAACTGGTCATTGCCTCTGCTGTCTAACAGCGTCTGTCATTCCAGGAAGAACGTGGGGATAGGAAACATCAAGTTCATGGTAAGGCACTATATCACACACCACACCCTTTTTCACCTGCTCGGTCTGTGTTTGTGTATCTTCACAGTAACTTGTAAGACACATTACAAGGCTTCTATTTGACAAAGAAGAAGACTGAAGTTGATCGATATTGGCCAAGGCAAACTGATGAGCTGAGACACAAAGTCAGACCTCTGAACTCACAGTCCACAGGCTCCCCACTGTACCAGACAGTGGTTAACCGTTTTAACTCTAACAACAGTAGTAGTAGTGTGCTGAGGGATCTATTGGCATCATAACTCACACAACTCCATGAGGGTGTAGCTTTGATACTGCCCATTTCACACACAGGAAAACAGAACTTCAAGGATGTTAATGTAGCTAACGAACAGGAAAGCCAGGCTGGAAAACACAGGCTCCCTGATTCCAGAACACCCACTACATCAGATCTCCCCTCTCTTTTGAGACATGGTCAGATGATGCCAGATAAAAACCCTATCTCTAGGCCGAGCCCACTCTTAAGGCTTAATTCAGGGAAGAAATACTGCTGGTTAATCCAAGTATTAGTAAAAGATGGTCTTTCCCAACGCCAGAACATATGATCATGATGAAAAGGAGGCCTGTTTCCCTTCACTTGTCAATGTGAAAAAGGTCACAGGTAAGCCATTCTGGTCCTCAACCAGCCAGTCCAGGGGGACTGGGGCAAAGCCTGTACAGAAGCCTTGCCAGGAAAACGGGGCAACTGCTGACTGGGCGAAATGCAAACAGCTGCCATGCTCATTTACCAGGTTCCAGGGGAAGCAGGAGGCCCTTGCTCTGCTGAGCTGGAAAAAAGCCTTAAGAGTACCTTCCTTAATCAGTCTTCTTTTCACTAACCTGGCAAGCTCTTCCCCTGGGTGGCTTCTTCCTTGTTGTTTTAATGGGAACATAATGATTTTACAGAGTGTATCTACTATAATCTCATTAACCATTCCTGTACTGCATAGCATTGAGTCTATCTCCAATTTCTCACAATAACAATTACAGTAATAACATTTTCTCTCCCATGAGGACTTCTTTAAAATTACTGCCATAGGATGCATGGGGGGGGGGCGTGGAATAAAGCTATAGCACACAATTCATTCTTTGTGGATTTTGAAACTTCCACTTCAAATTGCTTTCCACAAGGGAATAACCATGCACCCTGTCCCCGGTGAGGTACCCGTGTAATTTTTTTGTTAACAGACGCACAAGTGTACCTCACAAAAGTCCACAGAGGCATGGGTTATCGACTCTGAAACGACTTTATTTGGATACCTGGAAGTGAATGAACAAATAGGAACAGAGAGATGGGATGGTGGCACTTGGCTGAGCCCTGCCCAGTATAAGTTCTAAGCAGTATGGCAAGAGGACTTCTAGACCAAGAGGACATCCATACCCAGTGAGGTCACTGACCCTATGGCATCTCCAGAGAGCCTGAAAGGAATAGAAGACCTGGCATTTCACATGAAATACTAGATAGAGAAGAAGTAGGGCCTGGAGATGAAGGACCATGTCCAGTTCAGAACAATTAAGAAAAAAAAAAAACCACTCAGGTTAGGTCAGAGGGTTCTTAGGCTCAACAGAAAAGTGTCTCAGGTCCACAGGATGTACAACAGGAGCAGATAGAGCCAGCTGCTGCTCACTCATGCGATCTCTACCTCGCACCTATTTGTCTCCTACAGTAACGCATCTACATCTCCACTAAAAACCATCTAAGGCCCTCCTCCAAAGTTAAAGGTCCTCAGCTCAATACAGAGGCCCCCCAAGGCCTGTCATGCCTTTCTTTCCCATCTCTGCTTCGTTCCTTCCTATTCCACACCCAGGATTCGCCGAGATAAATCCCAAGTGAACACTACCACAGGTTTATAAGGACTTATCCCTTAAGAACTGAGAGTTTATGAGCAGCCACGGTCTCCAAAGATGCTCTTGATTTAAGAGCAGGGAAGGCCAGGCTTGTGGTTCATGCCTGTAATTCCAGCACTGGGGGAAGCTGAAATAGGAGGATTGCCATGAATTTGAGGTCATCCTGGGCTACATAGCAAGTTGCAGGCAAGTCTGAGCTATACTGTGAGACCTTGTTTGGGGTATTTGGGGGGGGGGGTTTGTTTATTTTGTTTTGGTTTTTTTTTTGAGTAGGGAAACATCTATGTATGCCCAAATTCAGTTAAAATTCTCTAAATCCCTGCGCTCTCAGAGAACAATCCTAAACAGTAGAAGTGTTGATCAATCCCAAGAAAAAGATCAGGGAAAGAAGCCTGGGGCACACGCTGCAGTTTACAGGGTTTCCTGTGGGAGAATCACACGAATCCCTTAGAAGAGAAAGACCCGAGCTGAAGGGAGACGCATGCACCAGAGTGTGACCTAGTGCCATGACTCGGCATCAACACATAAGATTGTTGCTCTTGATTTTCTCACCCAAGTGCCCTGTGTATAAAAGCTCCAAGTTGAGAATTCTGCACAGTTGTAACAGCACTGATAGATCAAAAAAGACTCTGGCTTCTTCAGATCAGTAGCCTGTCCCCCAGGGGACCCAGAGCACTCCTAAACTTCCAAAGAGCTCCCTCAAGATGGGTACGGTCTCTAAAACCCACCATCCTCAGGTCACAAAGGTTCAAGACCAGAAACCTGGCAAAAATCCTCCCTTGCTTCTTGACAGCAGAAGAAAGGAAAGGAAATGGCCTCCCTCACCATGGCAATAGGAAGTTGTCTAATGATCCCCGACTGAGGCTGAGGCAGGGATGATGTGATTAAATGGCTCTCATGCTGACACAAAGGAGACATGGCATTCTCAGACTGCTCTCCTCTGGATCCTGATTGTCTCTGGAGCACTCGTCCTTTTCAAGTGGCCCTGACATGGTACTTGCCATTCTCTCCACTCCATGACAGCAATGCTGCATTCACCCTGTGCCTAGGGAGCCAGTGCCTCTGACCTGTCTGCATGCCAGATCACGCTTCTGTCCCCATACCTCCTTCTAAGATCTACCGAGATGCGGGCAAGCTACAGAAGATACTGTGCCTACCTTAGTGGCTGGAGCCAAAATGAAGATACTCAGTGTCCTGCAATCACCAAACTCTACTTCCAGTTTCTGGTCTTGACCTGGTTTTGTGCAAAAACTGCTACTGGGCCATGAGAGGCACTAATGCTGACATACTCAGGCCTGTCACTGCACCTTGGTCTTGGCTTCTACGGAGGTGGTGGCTCTGTGGCTTCAGTTAATCTTACTGCATCTCAATTGGTTTAACTCACAGAATTATGATCTCAGGCATTTCTGGGAAGATGTCCAGAAAGCTCTTCTAGATCAAGCAAGTAAAGTGAGCAGGGAAACACTCACCCGAACAAGGTCCATCTCTTGGCTGCTCTCCATGAAGGTCCAGATTTGGGGGCTGAGTTCTTCCCACATACCCTCCAGGTCATGGAACACAGCCAGCTCCTGGAAGGTCTTGTTCACCTGGAGTCAGGTAGGGAACCAGATTCCGTACAAAGGGAAGAGAGGAAGAGGCAATGAGCATTCCAAGGACCCTCCCAACCAAAAAAAAAAAAAAAAAAAATTACCCATCACAGAAACCCCTGCTCAGTCCTTTCCCTTCCTCAGGAAATCCCTCTTATAGCTAAAATTCAAACACTCAGAACTAGAGAGCTGGCTCCCAAGGTTACATGTGGGTTTTCTGACTATTTAAAAGTCTCATAAAGGCCATGAGTATACTCAACACACTGTATCTGAAGCAGCCTTTACTTCCTGCCTCTAATTCTGGGGAGATGGGAGGGGGGGCGGTTCTGGGGACAGAGTCCTAAGCCTAGACAGCTTACCTCAGCCATGACCTGCCTCGTAGCTGGAGTGTCAGGTGTATACAGAATCTTTCCAACAAGCAGCGGCTTGAGTGCCTTCCAAATAATTCGAGAAAGAGGACTGGACTCCAAGTTCTTCATCAAATCATTGCAATAAGGAGCTACAAAGAACACGGAAGACAGACACTCGCTTATATACATGGCCAGATAACAACAGGAACTGAGAAGTTGGAGCCACCCGGCCAGTGCACGGTTCAAATCCCCAGTCCACCGTCTAACAGTCATGCAGCAGATAACTTCCCTTATCTGAGCCTCAGTTTGCCCCACTGTAAAAAGAAAAGTTTATAACAGCTACTTGGCAGAGCTGTGAAGAGGATTAGCTGAGGTATTTCCTGTGAGGTCTCTAAAGCACTCCATACTTGAAATAACCAGGCCCTTCCTAAGACTCATAGCTGAGCTGATCTAGAAGAACATTCTGACTGTGCACACACCAACCTAACTCAAGCTCCATACCCGCATGCCAGCCCTCACACCTGTTTCCACTGAAAACAAATGGGACTCTTATTAGGGAAGCCAGAGGGCTGCGTTTAGACTTTAGTTTCAAGAGAAAGCCAAATATTTCCTTAATAATTAATAGATGTTATCACAAATGTATTTATACTTAATAAAAATTCAAAACTGAAATATTCAAAGTTCAAACGAACAAGGGGGCTTTGCTTTAGATACCATGGAACGTCTGTAAGCTTCTTGATAAATAGACGATATAATAATAGTAATAAGGATAATAGGAATGGGGGGCATCCTAGGGATCAGACCAGGGCCTCCCTCATGGTATGCAAGTACCCCTGGTTGTATTGTATCTCCAGAGCCAGAAGTTTGGCTTTTAAAGAAGACCTGGCCTCAAGTAGATCTGTTGTGTGAATGGGATGCCCCTGGATGGATCTGCACACTGGAGAAGAGCAGATGGCTTCAGAAAACTGCCTACACCACCATCTTCCTCAGGCGTGGAGAGCAACTTGTAAAGGTCGGCAGCGCTGTCCGCCAGCAAACACAAGGCTCTTGTGTTACAGCCACTCACGAGAAGCTGTCTCACGGCTGCACTTGGAAATAGAGAACGGCTCAGCTGTGCAGTGTTTTCAAGGACAACACGGCGTTGTCAGAACTCTAACACCGATCCCTGCTGTCGCCAGGCACAGGACACACATCCACACAGAATGGACCAAGTGTGGGAAGTGGATATAGAGTTTCAGGGTTCTCTAATGCTGTCTCGTGGCCCAGAATGCCAAACAAGCAGGAGATCAAGTGTCTGAGTGTGATGGTGCACACACGCTACCATTAACAAGAGAGTTTACCAGAAAAAGCCAGGAGCATTTGGGCTTGAATCCCAGCTCGTGGGGATTACCTAGGAATGCAGCTTTAACCAAGACACTTAACCTCTGATCCAATGAAATGTGAGGTTCCAGAACCTTCCTTGCAGGATTATTGTGAGAATGAAATAGGGTAATTTAAACAGAACTCACTACACAGAGGAAAATCTGCCTTAATGTTAGATTTTCTTATAGCTGTTGTAATTACTATTATTAATGTCACCCACTTTTAGGTGTTTATTCTAAAGCTTATCTCAATAGTAATACTAATAATACTTTTTGTTTAAAAAATCAACATCTCATTTTTAGAAACTTTTCTGACTTTTCTGAGATTTAACTGAAAAATAAAAATTATATCTATTTGAAGTATACAATAGAACACTGAGACATGAATCCACTGGGAAGTGACTACCACAACCCAATCAACTGATACATCCATCACTTCCTGCAGACATCTGCTCTGTCTGTGCAGTAACATTAAGATTAACTCTCAGCCAAGTTTAAAGGATAGCACAGTGCTACCCAACACTCACTACACTACCCACTTCCTCTCCAGAGGGCATTCATTTCACACGACTGAAACTTTATACGCTCTGACCTAACATCCCATCTCTCCATCACCCACTCAGCCCCCAGCAACCTCTCTTCTTACTAGCTTTGTGGAGTTTATTTTTTCTTTTTGTTTCCACATTATGAGTGAGTTCACAGATGAGGAAAACTGGGGAGACTGGCTAGCAATCACCCTGCTCATCTTTTTGATAATGCTACTGAACACCTGAGATGTTCCAGCCCCCCCAGTCAGAGAACTGAGAATGATTCACTCATCGAGGACTCTGCCATGTCATGAGAACAGAGAGGACGGCGTCTCTGCTACTCCACAGAATGAAGAAAAGCATGACACAAGCGAGCCGGGATAAGCTGGGGATGGGGACAAGGCTTCGGTGTGCACAGACACTCACTTGTGGAGTTGTCATAGAAGGTGTCCATGTCCTCCTCAGTGCTGTTGCCTCCAAAGAGGGCTTTGTAGTTGTTATCCTCGTACCAGTTGAGTGACTTGATCTTCAGCCCCCCGCCCTCTGGGTGACCACAGACGATGCGGGACACAGCCTGGTAGATCTGGGTGGAGGAGCCGGAGCCGTTCACGTTGGTCAGAAACATCACCTCCTGTCGCATGTCACTCCAGCTCTTTGTACTGAACAGCTGTCGGGGGTGCGGCCAGAGAAAGGAGAGGAAAGAGAAGAGAAGCCAACACTTCATTTTCTTAACCCAAAAGCTACGTCCCAGAGCACACCGTGTCTGACATCACTGTGAAGCCCTGTGGCGGTCAGCTGCCGTCGTCGTCTCTCCTCCATCTGGGACCTACAGCACTTGGTTACGGAGTTATCCCAAACTCGGGGCTCTCCCCAGCACCCGCCTGGCTCACAGGAGAGGGTAACTACCGAATCTTCTAGCCCAAGAAGGGTGGCTGTACTTGAGATCACCGGAGTGAACGGATGGACCCGCACCTTGCATTCTCCATCTGTCTCAATGTTCCTCACCTTCCCTCACCCTCACTGCAGTCTCTTCCTCGGTCCAACAGTCTGTGGAGACACTCTGCAAACATGAGGCCACATTACCTCCCTTGCTCTAGTTCCTCTGGCTTCCTTCATGGATCTTAAGCACGTCTTCAAGCATGGCCTAGCATCAGTGCTTTACACCTGCTGTTCTTCCTGCTAGGAGTGTCCTGACTTCTCTAGGAATACACCAGCACTGTCTTGGGAGGCGACTTATCCCACTCCCTTCAAAATGGCATCTCATCACTCTGTGCCCTCCTTGCATGGTCTCTTGTTTTCTCCGCTGCACAGACCCATGCTGTCGCATCAGCTGACCTGTTTATCTCTGATGTCTACCCTTACGTGAGCAAACGACACAGTGAGGTTACTGTGCTCACTGCTGAGTTGTAATAACTGGCAAGGCCAAGAGCCTCGCCTGTGCGGTGTGAGTGTCTGCGATACCACCTGTTTTCTCGGCCTTGTCCGGTATACCTTCCCTCTGACCCAGAAAAGACATTCACGTCAGCTCTCACTCATCTCATATCCCCACTGCCCAGTTGGCTATGTTTTTTGAGGGTCTCTAGCCTATTGCAGTCATCATAGGAGTTTGTGATGACTTCTTGGATGGAACAAACCAGAACATAGGCCTCAGAGTTTATAGGTCCCCAAGTTCAAGTTCCACTCTGACCAATGAACTCTCTCCTCGATGACTGTGGGCACAGCACCTAACTTCTGTGATCCACAGTGCCATCTGTGAAATGGGCACAACAAGAGGTACCTCACTGTGTCCTGTGGATAATGCAGGCAAATGAAGTCCCAGTACCATAATCCACCTGTGGTGTCCTTGTCATTTCCTGTCAACACTTGGGCTTTGAACATAGCAACTCACTTTCTCTCTAAACATGGACCAAGAAAATGTATTTCCTCATCATTACTCAGGAAAAGCAATTAAGTGACATGTGACCAAAGTGACATGAGCGTGATCTGACAGGAGAAGTGGACACCCATTGCTGATACTTGACCAGGAGTAACTGGACTCCAAGAGACAGGCAAAAATAATGTACACAATTCAGATGGACATTTTCCATCACATCAACCATGGAGCACATCATGCCCTTTTAATTATTTTGTTTTACCCCACAATAAAAGCAGAGACAATGATAGAAGAGAAAAAAGCTGGAACAAACCTTGAGCTTAGAGACATCGCCCCCACCCCTGAGCCACCCGGCCATCACTACTCCTGCTTTGCTTTCTCCAAGGCCAGAAATGAGCAGCAGGCAATGGGACAAGGAAGGGACAGACCTTCCAGAGCAGTGCACACATGTCAATGTCAACTCACAGGGCCCTAAGGGACTTGTAGGGCAGTTTCTCTTTCTGTCTTCTGGCAGAACCCCAACTGGTCCACCTTCTCCACCTATCCAAAGGTCACTTGCCCTCAGAACCAGAGGAACAAATAATAGGCTGACAAAGGTCTGCTCCTAAAGTGGGCACGAGAGCCAGCCCCTCTGTCAAAGACGCATGAACACAGTTAAAACAAGAGAGAAAGATACACAGTGATGCATTGTGCTCAATCCCAGGGTTTTCAGAACTCCCCAAATGTGTTGTTTGTTCCACGACCACCGTGAAATACTTCTATTGTCAGAAAACCAAGTATCTTTTGATATTTGGAGGGAAAAGGATGATATAAGCATGGGAAATGAGCGAAAGGATCAAAGGCTGGACCAAATCTGAGAAAATTTCCCCCATGAATTACTGTGTTCCAGTGTACTGAAACACTGTAGTCTGCTTTGTGTATGACAGCTGGAACAGACAGTGGCTGGGATTGGTGGAAAAGGTGATGTCAGGACAATGTCCACTCTGACACGTGACAACATGTAGCCTAAAGGCCAAAGCCGCTCAGCGTTCACTAGGAGACCATTTTCCCGAGGTTCAACCTCAAAGGCCAGATTTCACAAGGCAAAAAGGCAGGGTGAGGAAAGCCACACCATTCCTGTTGTTTTGATACAATGGCAGAATGCATGGCCTGGTTGAAAACCTCACGCAGAAGCTGCTGTCAAGCAAAGTCAACACACAGGGTAGGAGGTGGCATGAGAGAGGATTCTCCTCTTCAGAAATGCGCAGTGGCGCAGGGGCAGAAGCTCACAGAGAAAAGTCTAGTCTAGACGTGGGGCCCTAAGCCACTAACTACCTCTGCAACACTGATGCGTCTTAATTTCTTCTTCTCCAATGGAAACCAAAATAATTTTTAGATGACTTGTGCTTCTAAAATTTAACAGCACAGCATATGATGTTCAAAGTGAAAGGGCCATGTTAGCCAGACTCAGAACTAACTAAAGAAAACAGCAGCAGCTAGTCTGCTCACTTGGCTGAAAGGACACAACTCACCTCTTGGGCCAGCCCCGCTAGGCTGTCCAGCAATGTTTTGGTGGCTTCAGCCAGGTGGTGGGTCGGGAGAGATGTGGAGTTTAGGCTTGTCTGGAAAGAGAGGAGGAAAAAAATCCTTTGTCTCTGAGCTCAGATACAAGGCTGAAATCTCTAAATAGAAAATAAACAAGTAAATCAAAACCATTCCCAATCTTGAATTTAAAAAAAAAACAAGAAACCAAGTTCTAACCAAAATAGAGAACACTGTACAATTACTCTAACTGCATGCCTGCATGTTTATTTTTCTTCAGATAAGGATTTCTCTTTGATGAGTGATTGCAGAAATACAAATTCAAAGCTAGTGGAGCAGACAACATACAAAAAATATCTCACGTGGTGCACACACTTGTGTGTGTACATGCACATGCACGTGTATTCAGTTCTGACCAGAAAGTCCCAACTCTATCTACATTTCTGCAAGCCACATTTTAATAGACATGGCTTTAAGAAAAAAAAAAAAGTCTTTGATGGCTTGTAAAAAAAAAAAAAAAAAAAAAAAGGAAGGAAGGAAAGGAAAAAATTCAACAATAACCAAAGCAAGAGAAGAATTATCTTTTTTGCTCTGTTGAGTCAGCACTATTTTCACTGTTTTGAACACTGAAAATTTAACACAGAACACTTTTTATATTAAGTGTTAGTCAACACCTTGTATTTACTAATTAATGTATTTAGTTGTTGTGATATATAACCTAGCTGCACCGCAAACATGAGAAAATAGTTAATTAGACCTAAAGGAAAGATAAATGATGACAGAAAACTTAAGGGAGGAAACCCACAAACTCTGAAACCAGAATAGCTGCAGAAGGAGGTCCAACTTCAATTCCATGACTAGGAAGGAAGGACCAGGAAGAAAACGTCCAGGGGGAAATACAGCGTTTCTCAGGGTTTTTTTTTTTTTTTTTTTTTTACAGATTCTGTTTTGTTTTATTCAACATTGTAACAAACACCTAGAGAGTTCCAGACTGTTTTGACAACACTTGTCAGGTCAGGGACTGCTGTGAAATTGTAACACTGAAGCTACACAGAAAGGGTCAGAGGTGGACAGGACTAACTGTAAGGAACAGCCTTGGAGATATTCCTCTACCTGTATTTTTGGATGTGTTATTTTAAAGTGAATTCCAAATACAGAGTATTGAGTTATGATCATCGTAATCTCAGTGGCTGACACAGTCCTGGAAGCGCATTACTAAGAAAATCTGCCTATGAAAGACCAGGCTGCAGCTGGACACACGGGCTCTCCTGGGAAGGCTTATCAAAAGTCAAGTCCCAGAGTTCCCACGCTCAGTCTTCCCAGGGACCTGTGGTCACCCGTAAACGCCATACTCAGGGATGTCTGTGATACACCTCCCAGATCATGGCAATGATGAGAGAGGAACTCGGGAGCCTAGGAACAGTGGGCAGCTGTTTTCACTATCTCTCTTCAGGTTCACTTTATAACTGAAGATCAGCCCAGCAGAAGTTGAACCTGTGGTTTTCCACAGTCAAGGAAATGCTTACATACTGATAGGTCCCAATCAGAAACGATGGGCAGTAAACTGGTTTTGTGTTCAACGTGGCCTACCCTCATGATAAGTGACGTTCAGGACTATAAAGCAAAAACAAACTGGACAAAACAAAATTGCCAACCTTATATGCATTTCTAAAATCTGAAATGTAGGTGGGTACATTTCTCTTTTGAGGTCTACAGAACCCTAGGCAAGTAACTCAAATCCCCCATGTCCCCATACCCTTGGCTATTCTGCCACAGAGGAGTAATATCTGCACATCACAGTGTTTCATAAACACTGAAAAGACACCTTCTAAGTTCTCTGAGCAGAGCTTGCCACACGGTAAGCCCTCACAAGCATAAACAAGTTCATCTCCCCCTTCTTTCCTTCCTTCAAATCTTACTGCCAGCTGTTCCTGAATGCAGACAGTTTCCTAGAGCTCGAGATGACAGCAGCCCTGCCTCTGTGCTTTGCCCTGTGTCAATCAATCAGGTCCACAAGACACCAAGTGCAAGAGCTATTTCTACCCTCAGTGGCATAGTGAGCAGTCAGCCCTATGTGGCTTCTGCATCTAAACAAATTGGCATCTTTATAAGTGGTGATTTTCCCTCTATCTGGTTTTTAATTCGGACAGTTTGGGGTAAACTTACTCTCCTTGTTTTTCAACAGTTCAAGACTGTAGGTATGAAGCTTCCACCTGCCTACGTAACCCTTGAGTGGAATGAGATGCAAACACAAGACCCTGGTTACCTCTGCCATAAGCACTGGACCTTAGGAGACAATGTGACTGTCAATAGTCAGTACTTTGGTCTGTTGACTTAACAGATGCACTGGGGTCCTGGCCTCCTATTGGCTAAACCGATCCATACATAATAAGGTATAGTTGTCAATGTCAATGTGCAGACTTTTTCACAACAGTTGTTTTTTAAAAACAACTCAGGGCTGATGAGATGAGCGAAGGAGCTTATTGCCAAGTCTCATGACCTGAATCTAACCACCAGGACTTACACAGTGGAAGGAGAGAACCGCCTCCCACAAACTGTCCTATGGTCTCCACGCGTATGCCATGGCAAGTGAATGCCACACATAAATAAAATGTAATTTTAAAATAATTTTTAAACAGATGTTCAGTATACTTTAACAGTATCAGCGACCTGCAGTTGATACAAACTGGTGTTGGAGGCACAGACGGATGTGATAGAGCTAATTAAAATACATGCATACAATTCAAATTCAGCATCAGTCCCAAGCTTGGGTTATCTAAATATTTTTTTGCTCCAAACTTCATTCTACTTTTCTCTGCTTGGATATTACAGGATACAGAGACGGTGCTGATGGAAATCAGCAGAAGGACATGTTTCATATTGACAGTCAAAAAGATAAGCCATTTGATAACTCCTCCTGGATCTGTTAGATAGTCATGTTTTCCACCTCACCTCATTATTTATAAATAAATCCTCAGCAGATGAAAGAGCTGAAAGAAAAATGAAAGTTTAAAACAAATTGGAGAAAATATTATTTATGAATTTGAGGTAAGGAAGAATTTTAATATAAAAAAGGATCCAGCCGGGCGGTGGTGGCGCACGCCTTTAATCCCACCAGCACTTGGGAGGCAGAGCCAGGCAGATCTCTGTGAGTTCAAGGCCAGCCTAGTCTACAGAGCAAGATCCAGGAAAGGCGCAAAGCTACACAAAGAAACCCTGTATCAAAAAACAAAACAAAACAAAAAAAGGATCCAACCAAAAAGAAGAAAGGGGATCTACATTTTAAATTTAAGATCTGTGTATTAAATGATACCACAAATGACCTTAAAAAATTAAGTCAAAGACTAGAATAATGTTTTTTTTTTATTTTAGTATAAAATGGAATACCAGATAGCAGTTAATATGAATTAGATCCACATGCATCAACACTGATACATCTCCAAAAACACAGGGCTTCACGAGAAAGAACAGGGACAGCTCTGCACACACAAACATATATATACAAGTGAACACATGCAAGCCTATACTGCGCACCGCTGTTGACAGAATTTAAACATATACAGTATAACGTATAAAAACACACAACTTCGGAATGGGGTGCCTTTGAGGAAACTGGGTGGCAGCCATGGCATCTACAGTTTAAGTCTTGACTACAATCTGAAGTAAGTCTGGCTGAATGACGGCTAGTGACCCACTGGTGATGTTTCTGTTATTCCTTTTTCCTCATTTTCTCTTTAATTCAATACAATTACAATAAAGGGGAAGTCTGACAGAGTGGGGATAAAGAAGGGTGGAATGCACGGCAGATCTAAAAGGCAGCTAACTCCATTAAATACAGTTAACCAAAGGAATAAATCAGGCCTTGAAACTTGAACACAGAATGGTGTCCTCATCTGCCATTGACTGTGACCTCCTGCTCACACTTCCTTGATGAAGGCCAAGTTTGCCACAACAGTGCTCCAAAAATCTCCAGGAATGTACTCAAAGTACTCAGGAATGCACAGCTCGGAATTCCTATTGTTTTTTTTTTCTTGACTGGGGACATCCTCTTGACTATGAATTCAAGTAAGTCCCTATTGTACACAGTAAGAAAAGTATTTTCTTGCATGGAGTAAAGAAAGGAGTACAGAAAAATAAAACATTTAACTAAGGACTGTACTTTCTATTATTTAGTCTAACGGGAATTCATGTATTGTTCGATATATTTAGAACATAACTAAATACCATAATATCATAGAACATTATTCACAAATTCTTACCTTATTACTCAAAGACTTCCACCCATTTTCTGTAACACGTGTTAATTATATCAGGGCAATATTTCCTAAAAGCCCCCAAATGGCAAAGGCTATTTTGTCCCCTTCCTTTCAGAGTCTCACTGACAACATCATCACTTCTTCTACGAGCTAGCTTCACAGTTATGAACCTAACAAAGCCCACTTGGCTTTCATTTCTGAGCTGTTTCTTTCTTTCTTTTTTTTCCAACACAGGGTAGTGCACACTTGTTAGCATATCACAATGAGGCACTCGGTAGATGTTTCCAGAAGAAAAGCTTAAAGGGGAAGAGACACATCTCAGAGGAGAGAAGCGAGCCGGTGTAATCCTACCTCAAAAGCCATGCAAATCCCCAGAAGTGCTCTGCTGTGCATCCCCTCACTAACCTCTGGAACCTGCCATGGTTACCCTTGATCTACAGATGACATTCAGTGCCCTGACATGGCTGACAGTCTGCCTCTGATCGACTTTGTCTCCTTCCCCAACATCACATCTCATCACTGCTCCTCCTGTCAATGACCCCAGCAGTAGTCCAGCCCACCCTGAGTGATCTCAGTGATGCACAGTTCCCCATATATCACCTTTTCTTCCCATTCCCCTCCAGACCCTGCAGATATCATATTTTCTTTTGGCAACATTCCCTATTCTTTATCTGGCCAACATCCATTGTTTAGGCCTCTAAATTGAAGACATTTTAACCTACTGAACCTAACCTGGGTTAGATGGTCATCACGACCTTCAAAGCACCTAGCATCTGTTGTTGCTACACAGCAACTGCACCTTTCCTGACTCATCCCGCCCCTTCCTCTCTTCCAGAACAGAAATTCAGAGAGCAATGCACCTTCCACACTACTGCCTCCCTGTCCCTGCTCATAGTACTGATTCAGCTCAGTAAATACTGGCGGAATCAATTTTTTTGTATATAATGACTATATAAAATGAAGTGGAAAATATTATTTATCACCAATGCATCCTAAATTATCATCAAATAAGAATACAGGACAGACCCTCCAACTAAAATGCGATTGAAAACTATCTTCAATTTACAGAAATCTGACATTCAAAATTTTCAGGGACTCTATCAT
This sequence comes from Peromyscus maniculatus bairdii, assembly GCF_049852395.1. NCBI lineage: Eukaryota > Metazoa > Chordata > Mammalia > Rodentia > Cricetidae > Peromyscus > Peromyscus maniculatus. Next base: position 76,959,195 of record NC_134853.1, read on the forward strand.
TAATATAAATGTACTTACACATGAATGGTGTTTTTAAAGATAGTATGCAATTTTGTATGTCTCTTGTAAATGCGTGTTACAAGATGATCCCTGGCACATGCCTGACTTGCCTTCAGAGCTGTGCATTGTAGCAGCTGTCTATAATCCCAGCTCTGAAGGAAGAGGGTCACAAGATCAAGACCAATCTGGAGTATCTATCAAGATGCTATCCTAACAATAACAACCGTTCCCTTAAAAGTAGATGTAACTCTAACTCCCCCACCCCTTATGTGACCCTAGATTAAGAATTAATAAGCTTTAAACGTGGGGCTGGAGTGATGATTCAGTGGTTAAGAGCACTTACTGCTCATCCAGAGGGCCTACAGTACCAGCACAGCAGCTATAACCCTGTGTAACTCCAGTCCCAGAGGATCCAATGTCCTCCTCTCTTCCGGCCTCTATGGGCATCTGGTATGCACGTGGTGGACAGGCATGCATACAGGCAAAACATTCATACACACAAAATAGAATCTGAAAAAAGCTTTGAATTGAAAACCAGTCAGCTCTAATATTCCCATGACATCTACGGCCATACTACCCTGAACGTGCCCAACACGGTCTATTATTTCCATGACAGCAAAGCTTTCCTTTGAGGGACATTTTAATATTTTTACTAAAACAGGGAATGACCAGCCTCATGTCTGAAGAAGATACTAATCTATTAAAAATAATTTAACAATTTAAATGTTAACTTTTATATTAAATGTGTCTCATGCATTAAAATGTTTCATGTGTATGCTGCTTCTAAACACAGTTCAAAACACTTACTAGTATAATTTAATAGCAAGCCTTTACCTTAGAAACTACAGTACTTCTCAAGAACAAACATGGTAGAATTAAGGCACACATGTTTGGGCAAAACGAGTTGAGCAGTCATATTTAGTAACACTAAATTCAACTTATCCCTCAGTTCTGTGCAGATAAACATACAGTCTGAGAACAAAATCATCACAGCACGTCACTGTACCAAATACCAAATGATGACGACCGCAGTTGCTTAAAGACAAAAAGCACAGTGTGTAAACAGGTGGATGGTAAAAATCAAACCAAGTTCATAAAATCTAGTACTTTCCACAAATGTCTGAATCTTTCAGGCAAAGGGAAAGGAAAAGCAAGAATTCTCCCCTACAAAAAAAAACTACATAAATTCTCCTCTACAAAAACCTGTGGAAATGCCTTAAGCCAAATGCTACATGGGACATGGTGGAGTGCTGCACCCTGAACAATCACAAATAGGGCTGAGGAGACGGCTCAGTGGTTAAAGAGCCCATGATAGAAGCATGAGAACTAGAGTTCAGATCCCCAGAACTCACATAAATATCAGGTCGGTGTGACATCCTGCCTGTCATTACAGTCTTGGAAGGGATAGCCAAGTGCCCCGCTAGAGTAGGCTATCTAGTGAGACTAGCCAAAATGACAGACCCTTCTTCACTGGGAAAAGTGCAAGAGAATGATTCCCAACATCTATATCCGGCCTCCATATACACATGCATGTATGCCTACACATGTACACATGTACCCGCGCGCGCGCACACACGCACACACACACACACACACACACACACACATATGAGCACACAGCCAAAAGGGAGAAAAGTCACAGATCTAAAGATAATACCAAGCTCCATCTGTACTTGTCAGTCTTTGTCTACAAAAGTCAAGAATAGACCCAACAAAGACCCTTCAGATCTTCAGGACAAGGAAGCTTCGCTCACCCATTATTCATCTGTACCTTGGAAAGTAGACAACACAGTTGTGAGGTCACTGGTCTTCTGGGAACCTTGAAGCAACCTAACATTTGAAACAAGTTCTGCCCTGGTGGGAAGATGTAGCATGAACCACAAGGCATTTGAAGAAAGTCCTTCATTCCACAGAAACAGAATTCTCCCTTTTAGGCAGAAGGTATTCTCAGAGGTCAAGACCATCCACCCACAGTCATGTGTGCAGTATCCAAGGTACCGTTGGCATGAGATAAATCTGTGGGCTTTACCTTCCAACCTCAAGAACCAGACACCATTCCCACATCACTAAGACTATAGTGAACCAGGACTGGAGCCCCAAACTATCTAGGACAAGCCTCACTTTAGCCACACTTACAGAACCCACAAAGTTCTCAAGTATTATGACTCAGCATTTGAAATTGGTCCTCAAAGCCTACCAGAATGAAAACTCCACAGGCATATCATCTGCCTTGCACACGAGTGGACTGCAGTGCCTAAACCAAGTGCAACGTAGAGAGCAGACATTCAATAAACAGTCAGATCTTATTGGATGGATGTTTCAAAAAGAGAAGCTCTGCTTCCCCCTGTGCATCGGAACCCTAGATGGATACTGTTTATCATGCATCAGAGCATGAGTGAGAAAAAGCAGTGACCTAACGAGGGATCAATAAAAACAACAGGGCACTTAGAGAGCATTACAAAGAAACAATGAAAGATGCTCTCCAATCAGAGGTAGTTGTGGCAGGTGCATTACTCCCTAATGATGGTCACACCCTACTCTCTGGGATCCCTGAATACATTACATAATAGGACAACATGTGCTTTGTAGAGGTAATTCGGTATGTGGAGCTCAAAACAAGGAAATCATCTTGTATTACTTGGATGAGCAGATCTAATGGCGGCAGCCCTGAAAAGCACAGAACTTTCTCTGCCTGGAGACAAAGAGATGTGGTAAAAGTCAGAGACTTAAACTTCGAAAGAGAGCCCAGGCGCTCAACAGAGATGTGTGAAAAGGATGAGAGAGACTGCACTGCCTCTAAAAGCAAAAACTCATGCCCAGGCCGAAAGCCAGAAGAGGGACTTCAGGCCCACAACTGTGGGGAGCTGAACTCAGCTGATACCCTCAATAAGCCCCAAAGGGCATCTGTCTTCAGAGTCTCTGAACAGAAGCCCAACCCTGCCAATACCTTGGCTTCAGCCTAGATGCACTCTCAAGGGATCCAGACTTCTGACCTTCAGGACTGTGAGTTAATAAATGCATGCACTGTTGAGCTCCTGTGTATAAGGTACCTTGTCACAGAAGCAACAGGAAAAACAAAGCCAATGCAACAGCAGGGACCCTGACAACTGAGGCAAAGAAATTCTTCTGGCCAACTCTGCTGCTCCAATACCATGGCTCTCTCCGACAGTGCTAAGGGAAGTGGAGGCTGGAGTGAGGAGGCAGACAGATCCCCACATACGCTTCCGTCCTCTCTCTGGGAGAAGTGCAGGAAGGACCTTCAGAAAAGTTCAGAGAAGGTGAAAGAAAGTTTACCTGCTCCACCTCGCCCACATGCACAGCCAAATCCACCCCGATGACCAGGGACACAAACCAAGTTGTTGCCAGGTGGTCCTAAGGGTTATTATCTTGACAGTCCAGACACTATGGACACTCACTATTGTTATTATGTTCATGACCTCTATGAGTTCACCCTACAGACAGAGTTCCATGCATCAATCCATCCTTGTAAGTAGGGTACCCAGAACAATTCTGACATAAGACACACTTAATAAATGCTGTTCAGTAAATGAGTAAGTCTGGAGATTGGTGGTTTTGTTTTGGGGTTTTGGCAATATCTGGACCAACGATGTCATTGTTCATTGACATATTCTTCAGGATTGCTTTGTTTATTCTGTCTCTGATTCCTAATACTGATCTTTAGAAGGAAACATCTGTCTTACCAGAATAAACCATAAACTAACCACCATAAACATTTAAATTTCAGTCACTGTTTTCAGTATGCAACTTGTATTCCTGTGTCAATTAAATGATCAATGTTGATTTGTTGAGCATCTAGTATGTGCCAATCCCTTGATATATATCCGTTCAGAAATATATAAAACAAATAATCATAATAAATGGTACACTATATTACCTCCATATAAAATAAGAAGTGGTGGAAGCTTGTAGAGCTTAAGATAATTTTTCCAAAGTCAATGACATGTATAAAAAAGCTAAACCAATATTCGAAACCAGACCTCAATGATCTCTAGCCAGGCCCTTCTAACTCTGCAACACTGCCCCATGTTGTCCAATCACCCATAGCCTACAGCAGACCCAGGAAAAAGAGTCAGAATATTTTGGCTGAAAAATAGGGAAATATCTACACCAAAGCTAATATTCACATGAGGGAAAAATATTTCAAAACATGTATTTTCTGATGAGCCACTTTTGGTACAGAAATGCATATTAACAAAACAGTCTTGCTCCACGATACTGTGTAATGCATCTGGCTGTTGTCCTCACTGTAGTTCTTGGCACAATTAACTGCTCACTGGCACAATTAACAGCACAGGTTGCCTATACTGACCATCAGAAATGTTTAAATTTCAGCCAAGTAGCAAAAGAAAAAGTGTACTTATTACAACGCAAGTATCAGTCCTGGTGTTCCAATTAAGGCATTGATTAATTCAATAAACAACATCACAAATGTCTAAAAGCCATTCCATCCCAGAGGCATCTTCCAAAACATTTTCACACACAGCACAATCCTGATCACTCACTAGAGTCTACTTTAAGAGCCCCATGTTTTGATTTCAGCAGAAGCCATGGGGCAGAAGCAGAATTCCAGAAAACATGCAGGAGACACACTGAAGCCATCTTAATCAACACTGGTTCATGAACCTACTAATCTACAAGGACGTAACAAAAGAGGATGTCACAAGCTGACAGGTCTGAATCTCCATGGTGTTGCAAACCCACCCAAATGCAGACAATTTCAAGTTGAAACCTGAGCTGTTCATGAACAGATGATAAGGGCCACGGTGTCATTCTATTTTAAAAATAGTCCCAACACTCTAAGAGAGGAGGGATTTTACTAGGATGTAAACACTACAGGTGTTCAGTGAGTAAACTGAAGAGAAAGCAAATGGATTGGCACCAGAATCGATTACTGTGTCTTCTAAAATAACTCATCATCCCTAAATTTGAAGGCCAAATGCTTACCTCCATATCTTATAGTAAAGTAAAGCAGCTCCCAGCATGATTTCATATCAAACCTTTCACACCATTTGTAATGACCTTGACCCTCTAGGTCTCACAAAATGTCAACAGTCTGCCAAGATCTGCAGCAGTACATTTATCTAACTATGGAGGGCTATTGCTTGGAGTATTTACAAACGTCTCCAATAAAGAAATACATCTTGCTGGAAATTATAGTGATCGAAGCAATAACCAATGGAATCACACACCACCGAAGCAAGCACTTGATAGCTTTTAAAACCCTGAAAAAGAATTAACTACTTCAGGAGTATGGAAACATTAAGCTGTTGACAACAGCTGGCATGTATACACACCATAGAAGCACCTAGAAAAAATGCATAGTTTTGCTACCAACTATGCCTCAGGCAACAGCTAGAGTCACAGAATTGAGCCATATGCAAGAAATTCTTTACAGTTCAGAAAGTCTACATTGAGCTATTTCTAAAGCACACTCCAAGGTATGGAGTAGGCTCAGGATCCTGACAGAAACTGATCATCTTAGGACTCCCTAAGAAGGCAGAGTTCTCTATAAAGCAATCCAGCTTCACAGAGTTCAACATGATTACATCATAATAAAAAGAACATGTCTTTTCAGAGGACCTATTGACACAATAGCTTTCTCTGGTAAACTAATAAACAAGAGTGCTGGATGTTGCAGAATATGATTGGAAGCATTTTGCCAGAGATCTCAGAAAACTCACAGAAATATTTATTCTAGAATTTCTATAGACATAACCCTGAAGACTGGCTCACTTGCATTCTTTGGTTATGGTTTGTTTTGAGTGTTTTTTTTTTTCTAATACATTTTTGTCATTATATGAGCTAATTAATTTTATGTGGTCTTGCCCAATCCCAATGTTTCACTATCTAACCACAATCTCCCCCTTCTGTTGGTAGTCATCGACTATTAATTATTTCAAGACTTTTTCTTTTCTTAACTGTGTGTGTGTGTGTGTGTGTGTGTGTTTCTTCAAATGGACTCATCCTCAGAAATACAGTATTAAAAACATGAACGATGGGTCTTCTCTAGTTGCAACAGGCACAAGAGACCATGGGCCTGGACTCAGCCACACCCAGAACATTCTTCTCCAACTCACCCCTTGGGAAACGGACTGAAATTTGAAAGAACACTCAGAATACAACTGGGCTAAATTATATCACCAAGTCCCATCCAGCCCCAAGCTTCTACAAAAACAAGTCATGTTGCCCAGGAAAAGATTTCACATCTCCGAGGCAGCGGTGCTTGAAGCCTCTGCACAGAGCATGTCCACTCACCACGACCGGCTTCAGGATGTCCATGTTGTAACGCAGCATTCTTTCTGCTGCATCCAGCTTCTCCCTTGGTAAACCACAAAGGGCAGAAACTGCCGGCTCACCAAGCCGAACGATGTCTTCTAATTTTGATCCATTACACAAGCTGGCCAAATGTAACTGGTAGCCTTGCAAAAATACCTGGAAGGGTTTCATGTAAAGAGAGAGGAGAATAGATTATCAGGACTGAAAGCTGGGTCCTGGGAGCCTTGGGGGGAAACCTACATCAACACAGCTTGGAAGATCTTAAGCAGATCACCATCACAGTCACCCCAGGGGTGAAGTCTCTTTACCAAACCAGGGAATGAATCAAGGCACAATCTGCTACACGTTTCAAAATTGAAATCATGACTCAGTATCTCCACGCTGTTGTCCCCTCTAGCACAGGGAAATTCTTAATGCAAGTCTTTTCTTGCAATGTGACTGGAACACATGATTCAGCTAATGGAACCCCAGAGTCTAAACCCCTGGAACCATTAAAGTCATCCTAACTATTCTGGAATTTATGACACTGGACACTGAAATTTGGCTGAATCACAAATATATATATATATATATATATATATATATATATATATATATATATATATATATATATATATATACACACACCCTAAATCTGTATAGGTATTTAACAAATCCATAGAACTATGTTCAAGGAATGCCGGGATCAGGAATATTTCATTTTACTTGCCCAAAAACTGAACATGGAAAAGCAGGCCCCTATCAACTCTTTGGTAGACCAGTTCTAAGTCATTCCTGCCTGTTCTATAGCAAACCCAGCAGGGAACCTCTCTCTGGCCATACACCTCTACCTAGTTAGCCTTTCCAGGTACAGATGTGAGCCTCACTATCCAGCCAACAGAATGCTGTGGAATAAGATGGAGCTGCCTTTGTTTATGGGGCTCATATTTGCACTCGTATCACTAGAACAGCATTCGTTGTAAGGACGAATGAATGATTTGGGCTTCTTATTACAGCATCACCAACCCCTCTATCAGCTTTAATGAATACAGTCCACCCTGGTCACAGAGCAGCCCTGTAGAGGAACATGAGTGATGAACCCAGTGCCTCTCAGCACCCACGCAGATTGTAAACACTGCAGAGTATCTGACCCTCCACGGTGTCCACTCAATTTTCACCTTCTGCCAGATACTCAAGTACACTTCAGGCTTACTCCTGTCTTTAGTCCCTGTTGCCATGCTGTGATGAAGAACCCTGACAACACAGAAACTCTAATTACCATGCAAAGACCTGCCCAGGATGCCTCTTATTTTAAGTTGATGGCATGTAACAGATATGAAATTGGCAGGGGACAATGGAAATTATGCTAAACGCAACGATTTCAAAAGCCTGCTGCCTCTGGCCCACCTCCCAACCACACAATTGGTAAACACAAGGCATATTTTCCTAGTTTCATAAGAGCATGCAGCAAGCACATTTTTCTAATTTTAAAAATTCTCAGCCATGTGAAGCAGAGATCTCTTCAAGCATCAACACTCCCACTACTTCTGCTTACTGTAAAGTCAAGCCAGTTTAGAGGCATAAGGCCATGTGTGGGGTCAATTCTCTTTTCTGCTAGAGAACCAAGTGAAGAAAAAGCTTTGAAAAAAATTATAGCTATGCACTCTGCCCAGGAGATGTATGAAAATAAATGATGCCAGGAAGTTCTCTAGGACCCTAAAATGAAAATTCTATGTAAACACTAATATTACACTTAAATTTTTAATAGAATTCTCCTTACACATCTTCCCTATCTTTAAAATGAAGCACTGGGTGTTTTGTTTAATCTTTTGTGATAGATTCTAGTTCAAGAATCCACACCTTTCTCGGGAGGCAGAGGCAGGCGGATCTCTGTGAGTTCGAGGCCAGCCTGGGCTACCAAGTGAGTTCCAGGAAAGGCGCAAAGCTACACAGAGAAACCCTGTCTCGAAAAACCAAAAAAAAAAAAAAAAAAAAAAAAAAAAAAGAATCCACACCTTTGGCTCTTATTTCCGAACTACATTTAAAAAAAAAAAAAAAAAAAAAAAAAAAGCTTAATTCACCTTAACATAATATAACCCCTTTAGGAGGAAGTCATTACAATGCCAAAGGGCAGACACAAAATCAACTTCATTTCAACAAGCTGGCCTGCCCCGATGCTGGGCGACACATTCCCCTCACTGCAGGGTTTGTCCATGCCAACCAGAGCAGGTCATATAAAGTGAGGCAAAAATAGATGTGAGCTCTAATACTTTCTACATAGCTGTTTCAAAGACAGGGGTTTATTTGTTTTCCAAGCCAACAATACAATAGTGCTCAGGCCCAGTGATGTAACTGAGGGTGGCAGCTTACCTTCTGGAGACTGACATCAGCCTGCAGCAGGCTCTCCACAGTGGGCCTTGGGAGGGACAGGTTGTGATGAAGGAATCCAGAGAAGGTTTCATTGTCCACCAGGAAATCCTGGAGCTTCAAGTCTATTGAAAAATGGTGTTTTGTTTACAGTTAATAGCAAAAAAAGGGGGGGGGGACAACCACTATGGGGCAGGTGGAGAAGAATAGAATATTGATCGCTTCATTTTAAACGGATGGGTGACCACAGGCTTCTGGCTTACATACACTGAGAAGTGAGTTGCAGGCGCTTGTCTCACTGGGAAAGACATGGAAAGATTACTTTCTGGTGACATGTTGAGCCACACTCAGTGTGTGTTCTTACACTGCAACGGCATAACAGTGCTGTTACACACACGGTCTTTCCTTGTTTACAACTGAAAATCCAAACCTTTAAAATGATCTCATCCATCCTCCCTGAAATTTGTGACACGATCCCTGCTGCTCCTGACGCCCCAGTGCCCTGCCACGTAGCTAGAACTGAAAATACTGAAAGCCTTATTTCCACAAGCCACAGGGGCTAAGCTCCTGAATCAGCAGGCAACGGTTCTCTAACTTTCCTGTGGCTCGGAATCGCTTGATGGGCTGCTTCACCTAGACTGCTGCACACCAGCCCCAGAGCATCTGATTCGGGCGGCTTGTGGCACAGCTGGAGCATCTGCACATCTTGCAAGCTCTCAGGTGGTGCTGATGCTGCCAGGATGGGGACCACACTTTCAAGAATCACTGGGGTGACCTCTGATGCATATCCAGGTGTTTTTACAGACATGGTTGGCCATGGGATACAGAGATGCAAACCCCAATTCCTCCAAACACTGAGAAAAATATGTAAACATGTTTAAAAAAAAACACCCTAAATGCATTGACTTCTGAAAGCTTTCACACTGACTCTCATTAAGCAATTAGCTCTCCAAGTGCATTCAGGAAAGGTTTCAGCCCAGTGTCATGAAATAGAAAAAGCACTGTCCAAGAATTCAGAATTTTAGTCTCTGGTGGAAGCAACATAGGATGGTACCATTTGAATATTTCTAACATCTTTCTGAGCCTCAAGTTCTTCAGCTCTGAAGCAAGGGAATTCTGAGTGGATGCTGGGTGGGACCCTCTCCACAACACCATCATTTTCCTGCCTTATTTTATTGACTATATTTCTCTTCTCTTTCCACTCTAAACTTCTAATAACCTGAATTCTTTTTTTTTTTTTTTTTTTTTTTTTTTTTTGCAATTTGTATTTGCAGACTTGAGCCCACAGGCCCACACACAATCTGACCACTAGAGGGCAAACTTTACAAATCACTTACCCAAAGAAAAAGAGGCTTCATCTGAAAACAAAAATACAGGGCGTACTGATATGAACTGGGGTTTATCCTGGGATCTCAAAGGGTCTCCCAACATGGAGAAAAAACAGCCCAAGCACGCCCTCAAAAGAACTAAATGACCCAGGCATCAGAAGATGCCTGAGCGACTTTGCCTTGAGCAAAGTTCAGGGAGCTCCAGAATGAATAGATAAGAAGTGGTTCTCCTCAACGCCTCTGTGGTTGGTTCCTACGGTTCCTCATGACACCCAGAAGCTGGTCATAGGCCTGTGAGTGCCCCTTCTTGAAATCAGCACTCCAGCAAGCTGTCATCTGCCTGCTCTTTCCATCATACAAGACACACACTAGTACCACTGAATCCAAGTCTGTGGTTGCCAAGCCTCAGAGCTCCTAAGACTCACTGAGGAAGCATGCAAAACTAGCCTCCAGGTCTCATCCCTTCAGATCCTAAACCAGTGGTTCTCAGGGAGACCATTCACAAACCTTCATTTTAATAAAGCAGTCTTGACACTTCCAGTATACTAGGTCTAGGACCCATAAATTATGACATGTTATTTTACTTAAATACTGCCTGTATTAAACTCTGCCTATAAGAATACAAAATGCCTTTTATCTCAGTGTTCCAAATAAGTAGAACTAGGCCTGACACAGAATTACTGCTATTAATGACAGTTGAATAAGTACTAGTTGAGATTACCAGAAAGATTCCAGAAGTATCTTTCCGCTTAGTGGGTCCAGGAAGAGGCTAAAGATGTCAGGATCATCCCTAAACCACAGCCCAGGAGTAAATAAGAACTCTGACCACTAGAATTGTGTTCCCAAGGACAATAACATCTTGAACACCCCAGCGTTCTCATGACAGAGAGAAGGAAAGGAAGAAGGAAGGGAGGGAGAGAAAGAGGAAAGGAGGAAGGAAGAGAGGGAGGGAAGGAGGGAGGGAAGGAGGAAGGAAGGCAGAGAGCTTCAGCTGAAGCTTAAGGAAAGGCAGACACACTTATAACTAAATAAAAAAAAGGAGAACTGGGGCTCAGTATGTGCAAGACCCTATAACACACACACACACACACACACACACACACACACACACACTCACTCACTCATACTGGGAATCCAAAACCTGGGTTCTACATCCATTTATTTACCAGATTGTTTGACCTACTTAAACTTCCATGACCTTCCCTATAAAATGAGGGTCAAAAGAGGCCTCTGGAACCCTTGGTAGAACACAATAAATTCTGAACTAACACTCGGATCAAACAGTTGAACACAAATTCCTCCTAAGCAAAGCCACAGCGGTACACAGCATCCTATTTAGACACTTGAGAGCGGCTCCCTCCCTTTGGGGCAGCAGAAGTGTGGGAGGCTGACCCAGGCTGCACTTTCAATGGGTCTCAGTCACCCAGCAACACTCTGGAGACCAGCAAATGTGCTTGGCATGTTTATAAGACGCTCCTGTTATGTCAACAGGACTGGAGGATACAACAGGCTCTAGAGATTTAAAAAAAAAAAAAAACAGCTGGATGTGGTCAAAGTCTAACTGCCTATCCCCTGGACGAGACACAGAAACCAAGAAGCCGGTTAAACAGTCAACTGCCCTTGGCAGTGCAGGAGGATGGTGTGGCAGACGAGCTGGGTGGGGAAGCTGCCGGGAGGGCCAAAGATCCCTGGCTCCAAACAACTCAAACTTACAGTCCGGTCACGTGGCTATACACACATTATCTTCTACTGTCACATCACCACCAACAGCTGGAACTCATACACACACAGGAAGGCAAAAGCGTGTGGTATGCTGGTTCTCAACCTTGGATGCTGCTAGACCCACTCGGGAGCTTTAAAAAACTCAGAAAGCCTAGACCGCACCCCAGAGCAATGAACCAGAATGGCTGGGGATAGGGATTGGGTCTCAGACATTAACACAAAAACAAAATTTTCCAGCCGTTAGAAAAAAATAAGTGGATGTAGTGGTGCATTGTGGTGGTATTGTGTTCCCCAAAATATTGTGCACCCTAATAAACTGTTTTATCTGGGGTCAGAGACAGAACAGACACTAGATACAAAGGCTAGAAAATGGTGGCATTCACACCTTTAATCCTAGCATTCCAGAGGTAGAAATCCCTCTGGATCTCTGTGAGTTCAAGGCCACATAGGAAACAGCCAGGCATGGTGACACACGCCTTCAATCCCAAGAAGTGAGCGTCTAATCCCAGGGAGTGATGGCTAAAACAGGAAGATATATAAGGCGTGAAGACCAGAAACTAGAAGCATTTGGCTGGTTAAGCTTTTAGGCTTTGAGTAGCACAGTTCAGCTGAGATTCTTTCTGGATGAGGACTCAGAAGCTTCCAGTCTGAGGAAACAGGATCAGCTGAGGAATTGGTGAGGTGAGGTGGCTGTGGCTTGTTCTGCTTCTCTGATCTTCCAGCATTCACCCCAATAACTGGCTTCAGGTTTGATTTTATTAATAAGACCTGTTAAGTCTCCTGCTACAGTGCACACCTGTAGTCTCAGTATGTGGGAGGTAGAGGACTGCAAAATAGTGGCCAGCCTGGGCTACAAAGTAAGTTTCAGCCATGGTTACACAGACAGATCATAACTCAGAAACAAAATTATATGAGCAAAAAGGAGTTTGGAACCACAAAACCCCAAATGTAGCAGTGTGTCCTGCTATAAGTTAGCTGTGTGGCCATAAGAAGGTTCACCGTGTCTTAGTGAAGCCAAGTATTATCTATAAAGGAGGATAGCAGAACCTACATTTTGAAGACCTGGAGACTAGAGATGTTTATAATCCAGAGCAATGAGTAACTGACTTGTGACCAGTGCTTATCAATGGTAACAGATTCATGGTCATTAGAACAGCTCTTTTACCTGGCTTTGCTACACTACATGCAACATGCAGAAAAAAATGAGAACACAGCTCTGCCCTCAAGGGGTTTTCTTGGTTATTAGTAAGAGGGATGAAGAGGCGCACAAGTTACAGAAAACAGAAGAAAGGGGGAGAAAGCCGGTAGAGGAAGACAGTCCTTAAAAGCAGTCAGAAGAAGATGAAATTATCTGCAAGAATATCATGGAGGAAATCACGTTACGGTTGTAGAAAAGACCACAAATCAACCACCCCTAGAATTTAGTAGGATGAAGACAATCCCTCTCATGATGGCAGGCACCCAGAAATTCTGTACTCAGGGGGTTATATACACAGTAAATTCTCAGTATGTCTATGAACAAAGAGAGAGAGAGAACAAATTCCACAAAACTCCAGATCTGAAAAGTGGGAGGAAAAAAAAGAGAGGTGGGAAAGAAACAGTATTAAGGATGAAGTAGAGTGGTTTTGTCCTTGCTGGTCTCTGTCTTCATTATGCAGCTAGGTGGGTAAGGAAATAAAAATAACGGACCAAGCCAGATGACAGAAACAGCTATTCTTTCTGTGTGAAGATACTGGATGGGTGGGTGGATGGATGGATGGATGGATGGATGGATGGATGGATGCATGGCTGCATGGCTGCATGGCTGCATGGATGACAGGATGGAGAGATGGATGGGTAGGGGTAGATGGATGGATGGAAGGAGAGATGGATGGGTGGGGGTAGATGGATGGATGGAAGGAGATAGATGGGTGGGGGGTAGATGGATGGGTACAGACAGATGGATGAGTAGATGGATGGATGGGTTGGTAGATGGATACAAATGCATGAATGTAAAATAAGCTGATGTGACCTGGGAAATGGCCAGTTTTAAAGAGATAAATTCATCTTGTAGAGGGAAGGGGAAAGACCAATCAGGACATGACAGTGAAGCAAATGGAGTCAAGATGGCGAGAGTGTCCCGAAAACCCACTTGCTTTCATCAGCCCAAGGGAGGAGGAGAAGCATCTGGGAGACAGCAGCTGGAAGCACAGCAAAATAACACAGAGGGAGGCCAAGTTAATTAAATGATGAAACACAGCCAGACACAGTGGCTCACCCTTGCAATCCCAACTATTCAGGAGGCTGAAATAGGAGGACCACAAAGTCAAGGTCTTCTTGGTCCACAATATGAGCTCAAGGCCAGCCTGGGCAACCCAGTGAGAGACACCCTGTCTCAAAATAAAAATTTTAAAAGGCTGTGGGTGTGTCTCCGTGGTTAGAGCACTTACCTAGCAGGCATAAAGTCTGAGGTCCATCCCCAGTACCAGAATAAGAAAGTAAACAAATACGTGAACAAACAAACAACAAAGATGACGATAGCATCCACCTCCCCGGATGGACAGTGAGGGTTTAGTGAGAGAGGTGCGGGCAAGCCGGCGGAATGCCTGTGCTGAGTGAACTATTCCCTAAAGAGCTGCTCATATGATCCTGGTCCGCCGTTCTCATGAGCTGAGCTGCTGTGTTCAGAATAGATAAGAAGAGAGAAGGGACTTGCCAAGAACATCGGGATGCCAAGTTCATGGCTGATAAGAAGATGCCTCTGTGTGAGCACATGTGTGTGCACACAGAGTTATGTGTGCATTCTGCATTTGCCTGGCTGAGTTCCCAGGAGGAACAGAACTATTTTTCCCTTTTTTTTTTTTTTTTTTTTTTTTTGCCTCTGCTGATACTGCGTGCAAGGAAAGGTCAAGGCTCACTCAAGTGTCTATTCAGAACTTCATGAAAAAAATGAATAAAAGCCCGGCCTGATGGCACGGGCCCATTATAACCCAGCTATCTGGGGCTCTGGGGCAGGAGGATGACAAGTACAAAGCCAGCTTCAGCAACTTAACAACTCTTTGTCTCACAAAGAAAAGGGGGAAATGGGCAGGGGAAATAGCTCAGGGGTAGAACATTTTTCTCACGTGTAAAGACCCCCCCACCCCCCACGCCCCCCTCCCCCTTCAATCCTCGGTACTACAAAAAAAAAAGGAGAGAGAAGGAAGGAGGATGAGGATGGTGAAAAATACAAACATAATAAACCTAACATTTTCTAGAGAATCAACAAGAAGGATCACAGTGTGGCCAGACAATGGAGGCTAGACACAAGTAGATGACCAATAGCAGCACAGCAGGAATTCTCGGGAAGACAAAGAACACTTGCTGGGAAAGACAGTCACCCACCCAGTCATTTAACTCTTAACCAAATGAGTTGACGTGGGCCTGGCTTCTGTAGAATATGTGGTTGGGGAAAATGTTCTCTGAAAAACTATTTTCCATGTTTCTGAGAGGAACACAGGGCCCAAGAGATCCAGCACCAGAGATAGATATCTGAAAGGCTGGGGTCAAACACTGGCTCTGTGACTGTGAACTTCAGAAAGGCCAGACTCAAACACCAGCTCGGCCACTCTCCACCTCGGCGCCTATGAACCTCACTTGGCTCCTTTCCTTGGTCTCTCCTGGCCTCGGTTTTCTTAGACATCAAATGGAGCCAACGAGATGGCTTAGCAGGGAAAGCACCTGCCACCAAGCCGGGCCACCCAATCTCAATCCTGGGACCCACGTGGGGTGACTTGTACAAGTTGTCCTCTCCCGTCACATCCCATCCCAACACACACAAAACAGATACATCAAGTGCAAAAATGTTTTTAAAATAAAATGGAACTAATGACATTCAGAGGTTGGTGTGGAAAGCAAAGATTAAGAATGTAAACTTGACAGGGGGGCTGGGAAGATGGCCCACTCAATAAAATACCTATTGGGCCAGCGCAAGGAACTGAACTCCCGCCCCCAACACCCATGTAAAATGTCATGCACCGTGGAACACGCCTGCAATCCCAGTGTTGGGAAGGTGGAGATAGGCCGATACCTGAGGCTTGTTGACCAGCTGGTATATCCAAATCAGTGAGCCCCAGGTTCAGAGAGAGACCCTAAATTCATAGCTGACCTCTGGCCTAGTATGTACACACACACACAGTCACACAAGATCAAGAGCCGACTAGCTCAGAGTATTTACATGAGAAGGTGTGATAACCTTCACAGAATATGACACAAAGCTGTATGCAATAAAAGGCCACAGGAGTTCTCTCATTGCCATCCCTTCAGCATGGACCAAAGCACCTGAGCTGCTGAGCCCAGCTTCCTGATTGGCCTGAGAGGCAAACAGCCACCTACCCTGTCCCTGGAGCTTTGGGCACAGTGAAGCAGGGCAAAGGGGGAGTGAAAGGGAAAACAAAATCAGAGGTTGGCGTCTAAAGGGAACAAACAGATGAGCTGCGTCCGTGGGCTGGGAAAGAGTGAGACACAATCCTGGGTTTCTTGCTAGTTAGTCATCTGGGTCAGGCCTCTGCGCCCAAGCTAAGGAAGCATCACAGGCAGAGAGAGGCGGGTGGTAAAGAGAAGCCCTAACCCTGGGGGTCTTCCGGGCCAAAGAAGTGTTCCCTCCCTTCTCTCCAGCCTGCCTGCTGGACCCCAGGCTTGGGAGCAGAGGAGGAGGGGGAAGGAGGAGGGAGGAGAAGGAAGGAGAAGGAGGAGGAGGGAAGCCCTGGCACCAGCCGCTGGGGTTACTCTCGGTCAGTGCCCTCTCCAAGCCCCAGCTTCAGTTTCAAGATCTCTGCAGTCTTGTGCTCTCCACAAAAAGGAACCACAGCAATCAGCAGCTTGAGAAGTGGGTGGAGGCGGCCAAAGAGGAAAAGGAGAAGTAGACAAAAGACACACCAGCATCCCTGGCCTGCACACTCTTCTCAAACGGACCCCCTGGGGTGGCAGCAGGGGAGGGGAGAGGTGGGGTGGGGTGGGGGTCTCCTCGCCCCGGCTCTACCAAATGAGCAAAGGCTTGAAGTGGGGGTGAGGGGGGCTGGATGGCATTCTTGTGGTTTACTTAGCCTATGTGATCAGTCTTATAAACAAGACTGAAATATTTTCAGCAACCAAGGGGCTGGAAACAATCACACCTGTTTCTCGGGTGGTTGGTTACTTGGTTCCTTTGTTGAGAATGAGTCTCGTGTAGCCAAGGCTGGCTTTGAACTCCTCACTCTCCTGCTTCTGCCTCCCAAGTGCAGGCATTTACAGGCATGCCACCATGCCCAGCGTTAGGGAATCTGTTTCTTGGGTTTCTTTAGTGATGCAGGGCTGTGCTTTCTTCAGGGGTGAGATGTCTCCAGAAGGCTTTGTGAGGTACTCTGGAGAGGAGAGGCAGCTGGGTGGTTAGACCGTGGGGTAACAGCTAGTGTGGACGAGGGTGGGCCAGATTGTGGGGTACACACACCTTAAGACCTCACTGTCAGTCATAGGGCCCTGAAGAAGTTTCTCTGCTTTCTGGAGAATTCCAAGAAACTTTAGAAAGCTCAGCTTTGGAATTTTACGAAGTGTGCCATATTGCAGTTCCAGGATTTTCTAGTTCTGTGGACTTTGGAACTCACTTTTCAGGTCCTCTGAGCCTCTGTATTTTGTAAACAAAAGTCTACCTTCCAGTGTGGGTCGAGCAAGCACTAATGGCACTAAGCATGATACAGATATAATGCATAAGAAAAAATGTATTCAGATATAATACAAACTGGAGACTAAATAAATATGTTCTAAATGCATGCTGATAAAATCGTCATGGCAGTTAGGTGAACAGTTCCCTAGAGACCTGACTATTCATGGCTATACACCTTGAACTGTTTGGGACAAACAGTAGCAATGCCAGAATCTTCTCTCTGCACCAACAGAAGTAGTGAAACTTTAGACACTTTGTGTTTTGTAAAGTATTTGGTGTTAGTAAATGTGCATTAGTTAAATGTCTACTGTACCAAAATACCAGCGCTAAATTCAAAAGAATAAAACTATTCAGTGTGTCCCAAAGGCAGGAACAAAAGAGATATTACACAATGTAATCCCTGCCCTTGCCATCTAAGAGGAGATGTGTACAGAGTATGGGGGCAGAGCAGCCCTGTCTACTAATAGAGAATCAGATAAGATGAGAAGGGAACATCTTTCCCCAGATCCACGCACTAAGGCAGTAGCTCTCCTGACAGGATAAGATGCTGGGAAATTAGAGGCCTATGAGGTAAAGCAGTCATCAGAGCAGAGTCCTCTTGGATGGGATTATGACTGTCGTTGAAGTACTTTTTTAAAAAAGCTTGAAGACACACATACACAGATGATGCACATACATAGATGCAGGCAAATGCTCATATACATGAAAAGTAAAAATAATAATATAATTTTATTTATTTATTTATTTGTAGATCTTGAAGGGTGGACTCATTCCTCTACGTCCCTTCTACCAAGTTAGAGTAAAGGGATTCCCCATCCAGAAGAGGGGAGCCCACAAGAGATGACACTGCGACACCCCAACCTCGGACTTGCAGGCTCCTTAGAAACAATTTCTATTGTGTAAAACTACTGAGCCGTGGGTATGTTCTTATGGAAGCTAGAATGGACTAAACCAATATGCATGTCTTACTAACAAGAAGGAAGTGGGAGAAGCTGCTAGAAGCCCCTGGAATGAGGACTGGTCGTCATCTAGTAAGTGTCTGAATGGTAACAAGGAGCCAAAGTAGGCTGTGGCTCTCCCTGGCCAGCAGGTGGTGACCACATGCAGGCTGGCAGAGGCAGCTCAGAAGAAAATGAAAGGTAATGCTGAGTTGCTAACATTGGCCCAGAAGAGTTCTGAATCTAAAAAGAAACAAGAAATGGGAAGCCAGTATCAGGGAAACCATGAAAACAGCTGATAAGAAAACACTTCCTAGGGAGTCTTTTGTGAATACCAGAGGGGTGCAAAGCAGAAAAGGTGCTCCAAAGACAGAAGGAGAAAGGAGAGAAAGGTCCAACCAGGAAAATATGATTTAGAGACAGGAAAGACTGAATCACGCAGCAGAAGGGGCAGAGGTGAGGAGGTCTGTGGGGAGGGGAGAGTTAAAACCACCCAGTTATCAAGCATGACTTGTCTCTAACTGACTGAGACCAGACAGGATGCAGGTCTAGAATCAGTTTGTGGGGACTTGAAAATCACAGAGAATAGGGGTTGGGGAGGTAGCTCAGGAGGTACACTAGAGACAGAGACAGGGTCCCTAGAGCAAGCGGGGTAGATAAGTTAGCCAAACAGGTGAGTCCTGGGTTTAAGTGAGGGAGCACCATTCAACTTATGTTTAAGTGAGGGAGCACCATTCAACTTATGTTTAAGTGAGGGAGCACAATTCAATTTATGAGGTGGAGAGCATGGATGACCCCTGCCGACATCAACTTCTAGCCTCCACAATTCACACACAGAGAGAAAGATGGAAAAACCGAGACAGAGAGACACAGAGAGAAAGACAGACAGACTAGGAACAAGAGAAGGAGAGGAAGATGAGCACACAAGTCAGACACTGAGGTGGGATTCTCTCCAGGCGGGTTTAGGGAGAACTATGGGTAGACATGATGCGTCCATCGCCTGATTTCTTCTAACGTCTAAAATTAATAAATTTACCAGGACGTAGTGGCACTTTGTGGCAGGAAACACCGAGTTGTATTTACAAAGCCTCAGACACATTATGCAGATCAATTTCCAGAACCTCTGAAAACAGCTTCCGAGAAAGGCATTGTTGTTATCCTCGTTTTTCCAAACCAGGAAACAGATAGGAGAAGGGAGCAGTTGGCTCAAGGTCACAGTGTAAAACCACACTGATTTCACAACTCCAGTTCTTTCCACTCTAGTGGCAACTGCATGCATTGTTCTACTCTCTAAAATCAAAAGCTGTGATGTCACCCACGCTTCCTCACATTGAAGTGCGGCAACCTGGCATCACTGTGTGGTACAAAGATGTGGAACTTCAAGTCTCACAGACCCAGACCCAAGTTCCAACTCTGTGGCACCAAGCAACAGCACAACCTTTTCAGACTCAGTTTTCTCATCAATCAAATGGGGACAGTACTGATCTGCTAATGCTGCTTCAAAAAAACCAAATTCCAGAGTCCATGCAAAATGTAAAATTCCACACTGACAGACATACACATCAACATTCACTGAAGCTCTATGCATAATAGCTAAGTTATAGAACCAACCTGGGTGTCCAACAACAGAGGAAGAGGTGGAACATTTTCAGCCACAAAGAACAAAGCTATGGCTTTTGGAGAAAATGGAAACAACCGGAGATAATCATACTAATCAAATTAAGTTAGTCTCGGAAAGACAGACAGTCTGTGTTTTTCTCTGGATTTGATACAGATACTTAGGACCATGTATGTAACAGAACCATGTATGTATGACATAAAAGTAGAAGCAGAGTTGTTTAGGAAAATAAAGAGAATTAATGAGAGGGAGAGCTGAGCAAAAGAAGAGGAAAGGGTACGGGAGGAGCGTCCTCAACATACCGTGCACATCTATGTGAATACACCCTTCTATGATGCAGGACCAAACATACAATGCATTCATACCTATGTGAGTATATTCTTGTGTGACACGGGATGGAACACACAGTGCATACCTGAGTAGACCCTTATATGATATGGGACCGAACATACAGTGCCTATTTATGTTAGTACACCCTTCCATGACACAGCAACAAACATACAAAGCATACCTATGTGAGTATACCCCTATATGACCTGAGACCATGTAATGAATATATACTATGCATTACAATCTTTTATTGCAAAATGTCATCACGACCTTGTACGACCTTGTCTGTAGACAGAGTAAATTTAACATTGCCTTTCAGCACCTCCATGCAACAGAGGTCTTTGAGGGTTAGAAGCACGAAGTTTTCGATAAGACTATTCCCAAGCTGCTCTTTACCACCCACAGGGTAAACAAATCTTACACAGGAAAGGCAGGAGACATACAGCACTATTGTTTGATGGTCACATTTCAAGCTTTTCAAAAAGCAGCCTGATATTGTGGGATTACATGGCATTCTGTAATTGAATGCAATTGTGTTTTCTATGCTTGTCTGGGAAAGCTGACCTTTGGTGTGATTTAGCTCAAGCAATATTTCAACATTGCACTGGAGCTCTGCGTCCCCTGACCACCACTCAGCTGGAGCCAGGCCTCTGCCCTGGATGGCAACCAACAGACTGGGCTCTGGGACACAGTGTGGCTTTGACAGGTCTGGGGAAATGTTCATGGAGGTAGAAAGGTTTCAAACTGCGGAACTCTAAAGCCTCAAATCAACACGTTAGACAAGCCCACACAGGACATGAATCACCATCCCCCAAAGATTTTACAGGCTTTCCATTTTGATGACATGCTGACACATGTCCTCAGATCTCCCAATAAGATGACATGCGCATGTCAGGTGTAAGGGCAGAAAGCCAGACATTTGGGGCTTTAAACCCAACTTGAGCAACCGCCCCAGTGAAACAGAAGGCAGAACTTCAGGCGAAAAAGGAGAAGTAGCTGTGAGTCACAAGATGGTCTTCAGAGATAGGCCTCGGGGGGGAAAAGTCCCCTGGTGCCTGTTGCATATGAAGCTTGGAAGTGAAGGAATCTGGCACGTATCTCAGATGCCTTCTTATCCTTTCTCTTCTCAGCCTGTCTGTGCCTGTGCAGGGACCACAGGGGCCTTACAGGTGTCGAGGGCAGCTCTCTCTAGAATGTGACAGCAACCGAGTACGAAAGACTGAAAGTCTAGTCTTGTCACCTGTCACCAACTGTGGTTTCTCAGGCAAGGTAATCAGCCTCTCTGAACTTCATGTGCACAGGCAAAGAGAAATGCCCTACCTCCCGCGATAACAGTGAAAACACAGCAGACAAGAGACGAGGTCTGCTACCTACTGTGTTTTAGGTCAGTATGGAATGCCTTGTTCTCACTGGTTCATTTCACTGCTATACCATCCCTGAGGAGGTGCTCTTGTTAGCCCATTTGGGGGAAAGCGAGGCACAGGGTGGTATATAATTAGGCATGGGTACAACTGAGCAGCAGCAGAGGCAGGATTTGAACTCAACTATTCTGACTGTCCGGTTCAGGGGGTTATTTAAAAATTGTTCACTGTTCATCAAGACCTATCCTTTTTTTTTTTTTTTTTTTTTTTTTTTTGGTTTTTCGAGACAGGGTTTCTCTGTGTAGCTTTGCGCCTTTCCTGGAGCTCACTTGGTAGCCCAGGCTGGCCTCGAACTCACAGAGATCCGCCTGCCTCTGCCTCCCGAGTGCTGGGATTAAAGGCGTGCGCCACCAACGCCCGGCTAAGACCTATCCTTAAATCCTTGCCTCAGCCAACTTCCTTGCCATGTCCCTACAACCATTCTGTCCCCTCCCGCCCCGAGCTCAGCTCTTTTTGACTTTTAAAGATTAACTCAGAATCAAAGATTCCTATCAGGTCTTGTCAGTATCACCAGACAGGCAAAGACGGTATGGCCGTTTTCCCTAAGCAAAGTCCAGCACAGCTTGCAGACAGAAATGCACAGACGCATTGATCCAAGCCACAATGGAGAGGCCGAACCAGCCCTGCATTTTGAATAGGACGAAAAATGGCAGCCATGCTATTACCTCAACATGACACGTAGCTGAAGGGACAGAGACAAGCAGACTTCACTGAGGACAATGACATGTCCACCACTGCCCTGGATCACCCTCAGTCTCAACCTCCATAACCTGGAGACATCTCCAGTCCAGTGCCAACATGCACAATAGGCACCCTGGTTCTTTGCTGGCAAAGTTTTGAGGAGCTTCAGGGGCTTCTGCATCTGAAAAGCCCCTGAATCAGAGACAGGGCAGGAGGAGGGGTTGTGAGCTATCACCATAGTCTTCATCACTGGAAGCTGAAGAAAACACAAGGCCACAGCAGAGAGCCCAGTGGGGTGGCTAGTGCCTGACCTGGAAGAGCACAGTTCTCATGGAGAGTGTCACTCCCATGGACCATGGAGCACATGCACACACAGGCAGAGCTTTGAGGTCACCCCTCAGCTGTCCCTGCTGCCTTTCCTGGAGCAAACACAAAGGACCAGAAAATAGTCTTCTGTGGTCCCCAAAGTACCCTCTGGACTTCTGTACTTAAAGCATGCCAGTGTGGCTATAAACTGGCACAGGGCCAGACACCTAGAGAGCTAAGGGCTAAGAGCTGGGATCTTGGCTGAGTCCCATGCACACAGGAGATCAGCTGTCTGGCATCCAGCCACACCACAGGAACTGATAGCCCTAGCCACACCACTTGGGTCATACACAGTTGTAAAGAATGCAGAACCGCTACAGAACCCATACAAGCCAAACAGGGGAACTGTCCCTAGATCAACATAAGGAATGGTGAGACTCCAGGAGCCCGTAGTGAATTCCCTGGACAAGGGCTGAGCTAACTGTGGCAAGGTGGTATGTGTGTGTTTCATGTGCATGTTCTTAGGCTTTGAGGATGGTCTCCCCTGGAAAGGCCACACGCCTCAGCCCCCTGCACAAATAAGCACTGCACGGATTCCATGCCCAGTAGGAAGCCCTGACCTGTCACAGGAACTTGCGTCCATGGTGGAGGGGACAAGGAGCAGGCACTGGGAAAAGGCAGATACCGGAGGAGACAGGCTCGGTGGGAAGCGGCTTTGAGCGTGTTCGTTCATGGTCACTACGCAAATCATCTTGAGGAGCTAAAAGCCAGAAAGGGAAGCAGCGAGGACACCAGCAGCAGCAAAAGGCTGGTCACCTTATTCTCTAACCTGTCCTCACTACCGGCAACACAACGCCAGGAAGGGCTTCCCTGGGGCTCCTCTCACCATCCCTAGAGAAAAGGCCAGAGGCACGAGACCGGGGCCAAGAGAAGCAGGAGCCGTTAGTGAGGCTGGAGGACAGACAGGGCCAGAGAGGAGGCTGAGGGCATGAAGGGGCTTCCTACTGGGCAGGGGCAGGGGCTGCATTTTTTTTTTAAGACTCTATCTAACCTTTGCAGATTTTACAAAAACATACCTGGGAGTAAGCCCACTGCTAAGGCCTCCTCAAGAGGGCCCTCCATGGAAGTGAGAATCTACCTTTCCAGAACATGTTATACCCCTGGACTCAGGTGAGCCCTTCCAGTGAAATTGTGGGAGGTAAATTTCGTAAAAGAAAATCTAGACTGACTTCCTTTGGGGCCTGGTTTACACAACGGAAGTGGTTCTACAGTGGCCTGCGCTGGCTTTGATGTCGTCCAGAGCAGTTTCACTTGAGTTGACGGTGTCACGTGAGGAGAAAGGGCAGGTATTAGAGTTGCTCTCATTTCATCCTCTGAAGACGCCCTCAGGGCTCCCATGCATCACTAATGTGTTGCTGCTCCGAGCAGAACCACCCACGTGGCCTCATCCCGCCCTGAACAGGCTGCAACCTAGTGACCCACACCACCTCTGTCACACAGGTATCACCATCCTCGGGCCAACCCAGACTCTAAGATGAAGCACCTTCAAGTCACTTAACCAAATCTCAAGTGTCAGACAACAAAATGTAAGGCCCAGAAAAGGTGAACAAGTCGGCAAATGTCAAACTCCCTGGAATACAAAGGAAGGGAAGCATTTCTGACTCTCTGCGTGTCGCCCTTGTGCTCATGTTCACTGTTGGAAACCCACAGGAAGCACATCACTGAATGCTCAATGACCCACAGGGTAGCTAGTGTCCAATTTCTAATGAGTAGCGGGCCAGGAAGAATCAAAAGTTACCCAACGGTCACAGTTAAGGGGAGCGAGAACCTGAGAGCGTGACCCAAACGGTCTCCACACAGCCTCAAGCCTTTCTCCTCCACCAGCATCTTCCAATCTTCAGTCATTTACCAACTGCTCTCCAAGATTTCACCACAGCCACATGAAACAATGCCTTCCTTAACTTTATCTTGTCTTTCTTAATAGCCACTTGAGCAATCACACTCATGAAACCGCAACTTGACGTGGGTCAGAAAGAAGTTGTCATTGCTGTAGTATCAGAAATCATCTCAAATACCACATCAAACTCAAAAGCAATGTCCTTCCAAGTTTACATGTCACGGGGTTAGAATCTTGACATGTCACTTTTTCTGGGGTTTCTGGGACTTTAGCCAACGTTGATACTGCCTTTGAGCTGTGATCACGATAGCAAAGACAGAATGAGCTCCCACACTAACTCCCCCAAACTGATTCAGCCACCACTCAACCTGCTGGTTATACCCTGGCTTAGAGAAGAACCAATGAAGTGACCAAAATGTTCCAGCAATATGAAAACGGGGTGAGGCAGACCTGTAAGGCTTCATCCTGGGACTTCTCATCCGGATGGATTCAGTGATAAATAGAGGAGGTATCCGTGACTTAACTTTTAAAGTTGGAACAACACTAAAACAGCATGAGATGGTACTCTGGAGAAAGACTTGAACAGGGGAGCTAGGGTTGGCTGTGCCTCATTCCTAGGATATCACTCCCATGACTGCATCAACTTGAAGGAGTCACCTCCACTTTCAGCATCAGATTCCCTCTAGGAAGACCGACCCCGAATTCCCCTGCCCCCCATCTCAGCACCTACGAAAGCATGGTTGGCACAGAGTTGACTAACAGAGGTAGCCTGCCCCATGAATCTACACCCGAACTAAACAGTTTCTAAACAACAAACCAATGTTGTAGCCCGGGACACTTTGAGGCAAGACGAGAGTATTTGAGTAGACTCCTGTATCTACAGAGTCCCTGTGGACAGGCCAACGGCTTTAGCAGAGGTACACTGAGGAAGGAACAAAATGAATTCTCCAAGTGGATTCCAAAGCAGGACCCAGTGGTTCCAGCAATGACCACACAGGCAAGTAGCTCTCTAAGACCCTAAGGAGTGGGCAGTCTCTGAGGGACCAATCGCAGCCTCAAGCCTTGTTCTCATAGGGATCACTGTCTGGAACACCAAAGGAGAGTCACTGAACCCCTAGCAACAAGCAGCAGCTATATAAACACAGCAGAATCGGGATCTGAGGTGGCTAGAGTAAGATAAGGAAGGAAAGGGGATTTAATAACGTATATTAGAAGAGACGGACATGTTCCCTTTGGCTCGGAAAGCCAGGGGTAGAATTAGGGGAAAGAGAAGTTACTTGCAGTTCTGCGTATTCGTAAGACCTGCAGTTTGAGTTGGCTGCACATGGATGATGAGTCAACAGGATAAGCACATCAAAAGCCTCATGCAATCTCAGACTGCACAGACAGAAATACGGCACTCAAACAGGCAAAAGTCCCTTTCTCCTCTACGCTAAAACCCTTTTGTAACTTCTGGTAAACTTTGGGAATGACACAAACGCCCTGAGAAGCAACCAGCCGAGGCAGAAGTCAGGAGGAAAGCATTGCATAAGAGAACTGGAGGCCACTGAGATGAGAAAAACAAAAGAATCCAGGAAGAGACACAAGAACTGTCCTCAGACTGTCAAGGGTCTCAGAATTAGACTGATTCCCTCCAAAGTACAGCATGGTGGCAAATACTTCCCGACAGTTCGAGCTATCAACACCCAAGATGAGCTACCTCCTGAGAAGCGGAAGTAGAAGGATACTACAGGTATCTTGGTAGGGAACAACAGTGACATTCCCAGCCTCCAGTTCAGACCAGTGGGGTGTTTTTCAAAATCAGCAAAAGGTTCCAATAGCGGTTCCAAAACCGGCAAAAGGCTACCACTTCCTAGAGAAGGAAGCAGCGTTTCTCTGCACTTCCTCTATAACTGTGGCCTGGCTTTCTACTTCAGGATAAACGAAGAAAAATGACAGCGATTCAAGGACTAGCTGGGGCTGGAGATGTAGCTCAATGGCTCAGTGCCTGCCTAGCTTGTGCGAGTTCCTGGGTCTCATCTGCAGCACAGGACCACAGATTAAAACCAAGCAAAACTAGCTGCTGGGCAAAGGGGGCACTGAAAACTGGAAGCCAGCTTCCTTCTCAAGAGCTGTGCACACACTCTTGGTTTCTTTGCCCATCCTGCTTCACAACACCAGCTGTTAAAAGAAGACCCTCCTTTCTAGGCAGCCTTCACTAAGAACTGGAAATGCCTCCCGTCCATGTTGCCAGCCTCACACATGAAGAGGCAGACGAACAAGGTCTGATGGTCAGAAATGCAACAATGTCGTGTGAGGACAGCACTAGCTTCTGTTTCTAAAGCACCTACTATGTGCCGGACCTTGTGTTAGACTTTGCATCTTAGGTATTACCGTACTAATGATATAATAGTATATCATTATACTGTACATAATAATGTAATATTATTTACATTAAATAACTCAGGAAATTAAGTCTCAGACATGTTAAACGTTTTGTCTGAGCTGTCCAGGCTTGAAAATAAATCATCATAAGCAAGGCTAGAGAGATGGTTCAGTGGTTACGAGCACTGGATGTTCTTACAGAGGGCCCAGGTTCTAGTCCCAACACTCACATGGCAGCTCACCACCTTAACTCCAGTTCCAGGGACTCTGATGCTCTCTTCTGGTCTCATGCACATCAGGGACACATACGACGTACATACAAACATGCAGGCAAAATACCCATACACATAGAACAAAATAAATAAATCTAAAAGTAATTTTTAGGAAAATAATCATGGTTCGTATTCCTTAAATGTTTCTTAGGTATCAAATACTGTTTTAGCGCTGTACCCATTTTTCCATAAGAAGAGATAACCCCCAAGGGACCACGGGTTATTCACAAAGTCACACAGTAATGCACTGGCACTTTTCCTCTACAATGCACCATCTCCTGGAGGTAGAAAAAATAACCCAGTTCTGCTGCTGCAAGACAACCTAACAGGGGCCCTCCATGACAGAAAAGCCTGGCCTTGACCAGAGGCCTCCATGACAGAAAAGAGAACTCAAGACAATCTGGCTGCACATCCAGGAACAGACCAGCTGCAAGTGCCTCACAGGTGACTCAGGGACCAGAGCATGCCCATGCCTCTCTGCTGATGCCACACACCCACTCTGTGCCACCCCAATCAGCTCTGACCCTCCTTGTCATGGAGGAGTCCCCTACAGCAACACCTCTTTTTAAAAACTTTTTTGGTTTGTGTGTGTGGAGGTGGGGGGGCGGGGGTGCATGTAAGTGCAATGCTCTCAGAGGCCAGAAACCATCAGACTCCCTGGAGGTGGAGATATAGGCAGTTGTGAGCCACCCAAGGTGGGGGCTGGGAACTGAACTTGGGTCCTCTGGAAAGGCACCATGCACGGGTCACTTCTGAGCTCTCCAGCACCCCCAAACGCCTCTTCTGCTACCCAAGGAAACCATAGTTCTGCATCCTCACGAACGAGCTCCCACCCAATCCATCTAAACGCTAACATTTTACACCATTTCTTCTCATGCCAAATGGATCACAAACTGGGAGGGAGGCCTCTCAAGAAAGGCTAGACCAATCCACTCCCTCCTCAAATGTCAAAGTGGGTAAAAAGGACTTTCTCGGAGCAGTGGCCACTGTTGGCCCATGATGGGAGGAGCACTTCATCACTGACGTAGTTCAGGACAGCTGCACATGGTGACAAGACCAGCTTTCTGAAGGCTTCCTGGCTGCTTCTCAGTCCTCACTGTGCACACCAGTCTGACCTGCACCATGACATCAAACACTGCCCCCACCCCCTTGACAGGCTGTGGTCAATGCAGCCAATGTCATGGTCAGCAAACTGTATGTTCCTCAGACACATTCTCAGAGGCATGCCAGGAACTCACGGCCTGGGCACTTAGCAGATCTAAGGTAAAGACTTCACTGCTTCAAGATCAGAATTCAAATGCCTGTCAGACTAATCCAAATGGCTAGTTCCGAGGAAGAAAAATGAGTTTCCCTTTAGAAATAATTGCCCCCTCCCCCTCCAAAAAATGTGCCTAACTTTTATTTATCCATACTAAGTTAGAACTCTAGCTGCTCTCACATAAACAGAAATACCTCATTTATAAATCTGTCTATCCATAGAAATCCTATGGGCAGCTCAAAAATGCCCTTGGCAGTCATCTGTGCTCCTGCTGGCCTTCATGGCAAGCCTGTGCCTTTCCTGTCAGGGATCTGTGTCCCCAGAGCCACTGTCTATAGCAACCAGCTTTTCGAGTTTTGTTGCCAATGCTTCCTTCAGAGGAGACCAACCACCCAGCCACTGAAAAAGAAACCGCTCTAGGGCAAGCTTGAGAACAAGTCCAGGACACACAGACAGGGAAATGTCCCCTTCGAGATGCATGAACAGGAAGAGTGTTTTGCTTACTTGAGTTGGAATGCTTGATCTGTCGTAACGTTCGTAAGACCTTGTGGATGTCCTTAATGCTGGTGTCCTTTTGGCTGTATAGAAGAAGCCTCCGAGCATCTGAGAACAGGCGAGACACACTATAAAGGGAACAAGAAAACGTCAAAAAGACTTGGTTAGGCCAGCTGCCTCTCCCCAGCCTGGCTGCCCCTCCTACCTAGCCATTATTCCAGCCTCAAGTGTCCACCCATGTGTCCAGGCCCAGTTTACCCACCAAAGCCAGTGTGTGCACAAACACACACACACACACACACACACACACACACACGGCTACCTATTGCCCACAATAAACCTAGTGCCTATAGCCAAAATATGCTTAATGATCCATGAAAATGTTTTCATTGATTACAAATATGAATTGAAAACAAATATGAATACATGTACAGTAATGAATTTGCCCTCGATTATACGCATCTGTCCACCAATAACTCTCAATATTTGTGTTATGTCTGAAAGGGCCCACAAAGGCTCCCCAACCTACCCATGGACATTATAAATGTGGCCCTGCCTGTGCCAACTACAGCACCATCTCTCCTGCAGCACATCCTACAGTCCCTGATCCACTCTAAGTCTGACTCTGCACATCTGAGGGATCACCATCTCATCTGGCAGATGCGTATCACACACAGCATCTGAGCAGGAGCCAGGAACACAAATACTAAGAAAGCAGCATCATGCTCTCAGGCAACTCCTGCTCGGAGAGAAAGACCTGTAAACAGCAGTGGCACTGCAGTCATCTCAGACGTCAGAGCAGTGACCTGAGAGCGGAGCTGAGGACACAATTCTCCTGGCCGGGGCTCTAAGCTGCTGGGGAGCCTAGACCCTTCCAGCTCGGTGACCCAGGCTTCTAGAACCGGCCATGTCAAAGGTACAGTCAATGTTCAGAGTAGATCAGATGGAGTGAGCTTGCTGTTGTCTCCCAGAGCCATTGACTCTGAGTACACAACTTTGGGACACAATAATCACAATGACTCTTAAATCCCACAGTCTTAAATCCTGGTGGCAATTCCCCCTTCATTCATTCTGTAGACTTCTCATGCAAACCTCTGCAAGAGGGGAAGGATAAGTATTAACTGACAAGTTTGGGTAAGAAAACCCGATCTGGTACTTACATGGACTTGTTAAAGTTTCCAACAACACCGGGAGCCTCACCGGGAGTCGGGTAACGGAAGCAAGGGTTGTTGGCATTACAGATAATCCCCTGCACCCACGGAAGGGTTCCTGCAGAAGGCATGGCTTTATTTGGAAAGTGGCCTGTTGAAATCGAGAAGAAGATACAGGGAAAATATTAGTTCTTTGAAGTGATTCCTGACACAGTCCTTCTCACATCTGTCTCCTTTACCATGTCGTAGAAGACCTGCCTCCTCTGAAGTGACTGGCCCTGAGTTAAGAGTCTGACACCAAATAAAGGTGACAATGGTTCTATTTGGTATTGCCTGTAGATTGGGACTCGTGACACCAACCTTGGGAAAGTAATAAACGGGGTACATCAGGCCATGGGCACAAAGTGCTTGGCAAGCAGCAAGTGCTTGGTCCCCATTTGCTGAATCTCTGCCTCGAGCCTCATCTCTAGGAGACAGAGAAGGGCCTCGGCAGTGACCTGATGCAGTGACCTTCACACCGCAGCTGATGAAGAACTTAGCATCGCACATGGCTTCGGTTAGAAACTTCATCACCATGATCCCAGCTCAAGCTCACTTCTTTTTCCTACATCTAGTAGTTCCTCACAAACAATGACTAGGCATGTCTGGGTGAGGTCAGAGCCTCCAAAGGCTCGGGAAGGTCTGTGGCAAGGATGTACAAGTGTTGCCTATGTGAATCAAGATAAATGTGCTCTCGGTCAGGGGTTCTTAATCCAGAAGCCTGTTCATGTTGGGACAAACAGGTCTTGGCTCCGGCTCTCATCATATTCTCAGTGTTATCTGAAGACTTGGCAAGCACTAAGAACCATGGCCCCGGGTGGTGACTAGCTTGTATTGCCATAGACTTTGGAGTCAAACCAACTGAGATTTACACCCAGTCCTTGCCATGTGCGAGGCACAGTCCAGCCAATCTCCAAAGCCTTGCCTTCTCACCTGTAAAATCGACATGCATGTGGTGTTACATGAGCTCTTATCGGCAAAGCATCTCGTGGTTTCATTTTTGTTTTTAAGAGACAAGGTTTCACTCTGTAGCCCAGGCTGGCTTAGAAGGCTGAACACTTTCCCAGAGTGCCCAGCAAAAGGCAAAAGCTCATGACTGGTCCAATCAGTACTTCTGAGCCATTGCAGCTCACCTACAACAGTGCTCCTTTGCTACTGTCCATTCAGAACACTCTTTCCATCTCGCAGTGCTCACCTTCCTCCTTCACCGGTCTATTTTCATGTAAATATGCTAACAGAGGCTCTGTAGAAGTAGAGCAAAGGCCAAGTTGTGCCTCACTTTACAGATCAGTCCTGGGAACTTTTCAATCTTTTCAAAGAGGCAACACGGGAGATGTGACAAGACCTGATCCCGATGGCCAGTCTCTGTAGGGACTCTGGCCTGTTGAACATTTACTCAGCTAATCTCTTTATCTCCCCGTTAACAGTTCAAGGAAAACCAAACAAGGCCCCTTGCCTAATGAGCTGCTGCTCCTCATTCAGTGGCGACTTATGTAACCCAACCAAATAATACTCCAAGGACCACAGGATTTGCCTCTTTCAAATTGCAGAGATACCGGCCAAAGGCACAGGATAGTGCAGGTCAAAGGCAGAGATGGGGAAGGCATTTCAGCGAAGACCCTTCCTCGTCTGCTGGACCCCATCTTACGTGCAAATAAGAACAGGATGAGGATTAGACATTGGTGTCCAGGATGTCAGTCAAAGAACGGAATGGACGCCAAGGAGCCAGAGGAGTCCTTAGGATCTTGATGACTCTGACCTGAACTACAAAGATTGACGGGAAGAATTTCACACTAGTCCTCTGTTCCAGAGTGCAAACATAGCTGCAAGCTTCACCTTAGCTTGCTGCTCTGCTATTCCAACGAATGAAATCAGAAAGTCCAGAGGAAATGTACTCGAGGCGTGTGGGTGTAACCTGAATCTATAGAATGTCTGTTAGCAAACTAGTATGGAAGTGCCTGCTGAATGTGAAAGTTACACGCTTTGTAAGAGCTGGGAAGGAGACGAAGAAACCAATCAGAAGGGTCTGCTGGAGCTGGTGAGTGGTAGGAAAGGTGTGTGGAACGGAAAGCCTTTGGTCCCAGCCAAAACTCCTACACAAATGCTTCAGATTTGGGACTTTTTAGAGTGTTGTTCCATCCATCCACCAAGCACAGCCTGACTGTAAAATGGTAACTGAGGTAACAACAGTGCAAGAACTGTTGGGTGTCACTGTTCACCTTTATACAGAAGCTAAAATCACTTGATCATGGTGACACACGTGGAGAACACTGAAGCCAGGAGCCATACCCATATAACCATGTTTCCAGTCATTACTGTATTTCAATGCTCACTGTCAAAGCTGTCATCAAAACACATGAGTGAGCGCCAGATGACCTGAATTCTATTCCACCTCTACCAGATATGTATGTGACTTTGGACAAGTCATTATAGGTGCATGACTCTCAATTTAGTCACCAAGAAACTAAAGCAAATGATAATTAAGTCTATTATACAAGACTGTCACGAACCAAATGAAATCCAATCATGTTAGTCAAACTGAGATGTTATACACAAAGGCGGTGCATGCTCTAGGAGCTGGAGAGGCCCTCTTGCAGAGGACCTGAGTGAGGTTCCCATAACTCACATCAGATGGCTCACAACTGCCGGGGACTCCAGCTCCAGGGGCTCTGACACCTTCGGCCTCCTCAGGTGCCTGCACTCATGTGCACATACCCACACACAGACACATACGTGTACTTTATTAAATCTTTAGAAAGTTTATGTTCCAATATGTGTTCCATGATTTTCAACCACGTGATTAAAAGACAGTGCAAACGAAAGGACCACCGGGAACCACATACTAGCAATTTGAATCGCTGCCTTAAGGGTGATTTTTAATCATCACTTTCTGAACTCTGACTAAGGTTATTTTATTATCATGATTTAAAAATGTGTGAAACAGATGTTAGCTATTATTATCATTACTGTCATCATCATTTACTGGGACTACAAATATCTCCAGAGTTCATGCCCTATCCAAAAAAAATGTAAAGTCCAGATTTTCTGTCCCAAGCCATTTGTGGTGTTTTTCCTGAAGACGGCATCTCTGGAAAAGGTTCTGCTGAGGGCACATTCACTCCCTACATTTCGCCGGCCATCAATGAATCTCGGGCTTGATCCATAGATACTCACACTCATGTTGTTCATAGGGCGGGTAGCTCAGGCGGACGGAGATCAGGATCAGGAAGATAAAGAGAGGCCAGGCCACTTCCAGTAACAGCTGACACTGAATAGAAAATAAGACACAATAGGGTGAATTTTTTTTAAAGGCAACATGGTGGCCAACTGCTATTGGGCTGAGAAATCCACAGAGAAATTCAACAATTGACTGACTTCTTGAGCCTCTCCCTCACTCTGAGCTTTTACATTAAACTGTGCGTGACCACCCCACCCTATGACATCCC
Source organism: Peromyscus maniculatus bairdii (assembly GCF_049852395.1). Taxonomy (NCBI): domain Eukaryota; kingdom Metazoa; phylum Chordata; class Mammalia; order Rodentia; family Cricetidae; genus Peromyscus; species Peromyscus maniculatus. The sequence goes on from NC_134853.1 coordinate 76,992,763, forward strand.
ATTCTGTACCTATGTCTTCTTTAAGGCAGAAAAAATGATTCCTGCCTGCTTCTTCAGGCTCCTTTCTACCCAGTCTTCAAGGCTCAGCCATTACACCTTCAGTCTGAGCTAAGAAGCCCTTCTCCTGAGCCCACACCCCCAGGAACCCGAACCCTTCCTCAGCACATCTCCCCAAGCCCTGGAGATGATCTGTGTCAATCACTGGCTTCCACACTGCTCCCTTGACATCTCACTGGGAGCACTTTTCATTGTAGAATACGTTCATTTAAACCACGGTTTGTCATGGCCCCTTGATATCCCCTTCTATGAAGAGACCATAAGTAAATCTCAGGATGACTGGTACTTTGGAGTGTTGGGGGCATTTTGGTTTTTACCCTGTTTTTTTTTTTGCCCCTAGCTTAAATAAGTAGCTTAGCCAGGCAGTGGTGGCACACGCCTTTAATCCCAGCATTCGGGAGGCAGAGGCAGGCAGATCTCTGTGAGTTCGAGGCCAGCCTGGTCTCCAAAGCGAGTTCCAGGAAAGGCGCAAAGCTACACAGAGAAACCCTGTTTCAAAAAACCAAAAAAAAAAAAAAAAAAAAAAAAAAAAAAAAAAGTAGCTTATAATTTTCTAAGAACTTTGGTATGGCTTCTTCATACCAAGCTCATTTTTTTTTTGTTTTTTTTTGTTTTTTCAAGACAGGGTTTCTCTGTGTAGCTTTGCGCCTTTCCTGGAACTCACTTGGTAACCCAGGCTGGCCTCGAACTCACAGAGATCCGCCTGGCTCTGCCTCCCAAGTGCTGGGATTAAAGGCGTGCGCCACCACCGCCCGGCAACCAAGCTCATTTTTTAATCTTCAGGAAGGAACTGAAACAAGATGATAGCTGTAAATGTTCCAGAACAAAAACCATTCCATGTTTATGCTTTCCTATGTTCTTTTAACTTTCCATAACAAACCCCTGCTACCACAAACTATAAAAAGCAGTTTACACAAACAGCATACCGGGACAGAGATGGCAAGAACCATGGAAGAGCCATA